>NC_133331.1:194723216-195323216 GCF_042186555.1 Aquarana catesbeiana
GCAGCTAGAAGGTTGTAATTGTGTACAATGAAAACCTGTGGCTGTGTGTAACTTAAGGCAGGTTTCATCCACCCACCGGCTTGAATACAATTTTTGGGACATTTTTAGGCATTTTGCCAAGGCACCCTGGTTGAAAAGAGCTGCTCTAGAGACATACGTAAAATAATTTCAAGCATCTGGGAAGCCCTAACAGCAATTTCAATGGAGGTGAGTGGGTGGAGGGGCCCCCGCCCTTTGGTGGTTGGAGGGGGGAGAGACACTTTTACAGTGGCGATCAGAAAATTACAGGTAGCCAAAAAGATCATTGGTGTCATGTTGCTGGCTTCAGTAAGTGGTGTTTGCCCTGGAGCTATACAGAAACCAATAAATAGAAGGTCAATTGGCCACAGTTCAAGGAAACTCTAGCAATCTCTGGATGAACCCTAGTTCAGAATGACTGTTCTGGAGTAGACTTGGCATTTTCTGACAAATTCCAACTGTTGGCCTTAAGGGCCAGTTCACACCATAGAAAAGCAGTATGGATGCATTCCAGATGCTTTTCTGCACGCATGTTTTTGATGCAGCCCAGTGCAATTTTCCCCCTCTTTTTTCTTAACCTTAAGGGCCAGTTCACACAACATGCAGTCCAGTGCGTTTTTGTTCTGCTTCAAAAACGCATTGGAAAAGCAGAGTCAGTTCTTACCGGTAACTGTTTCCAGTAGTCTTCCAGGGCAGTCCTTGGGATGGAGCTCCTCACACACCGGAAACACATTGCCATTAATTTCTTTAAGAGACGGCCCCTCAGGTCCCTGGTCGATCATCCAAGAGAACCGAAGGCCGAAATCTGAAAGACATAAAAACACAACACAACCCCACAAGGTTACACATTAGGGTGGGATCGTGCTGCCCTGGAAGACTACTGGAAACAGAGTTACCGGTAAGAACTAACTCTGCTTTTCCCCCAGTCGTCTTCCAGGTCAGCCCTTGAGAGGATAACCAAGTACTCACCAGATTAGGGTGGGACAATGGCTTGGAGGACTTTCCTACCAAAAGATATCAGATCCAGCCTGTAATGCTGAACAAAGGTTGAGAATCTTGACCAAGTCGCTGCCCTGCAAATTTGCTCCGGAGTGGCTCCCGCCTTCTCTGCCCACGAGGCTGCTGAAGCCCTTGTTAAATGAGCCCTTAGATCTTTTGCCGGTGTTATCTTCATAACTCCGTAGCATTCCAGTATAGCTGCCTTGATCAATCTGGCTAGCGTTTTCTTGGACGCTTGTTTGCCTGTTTGCCAGCGTACAGGATAAATAGAGCATCTGATGCTCTGAACTCGTTGGTAGAAGGTAGTAGTGAAGGTAGTACTATATCCTGGGATTTATGAAAAGTTGACGTCACTTTTGGTGTAAATCCTGGATCTGTTTGAAGGACAATTCTATCATCATGAATCTTTAGAAAAAAGGTTCTCTGACAGAC
Source organism: Aquarana catesbeiana (assembly GCF_042186555.1). Lineage (NCBI taxonomy): Eukaryota > Metazoa > Chordata > Amphibia > Anura > Ranidae > Aquarana > Aquarana catesbeiana. Next base: position 194,724,666 of record NC_133331.1, read on the forward strand.
AGAGACTGGATTTCCCCTATCCTACGTGCTGTAGTGATAGCCACGAGGAAAACAGTTTTGAGTGTCAGCAGGCGTAAAGATGTTTCTTGTAGCAGCTCAAAGGGATTTTTAATGAACCCCTCAGTATCACCGATAGAAGATCCCATGTGGCACATTTTTGTGTCTTGGGTGGTCTGTATTTTGCCAATGCTCCCCAAAAGCGTGAGACCAAGGGGTCTTCTTGTAGTGTCCGTTCTAGATACACTGACAGCGCTACTATCTGGACCATCAGCGTACTGAGCACTAGACCTTTATCAGCACCCTGCTGAAGGAACTTAAGAATAGTCGGTGTATCCATCTTTTGTCTGTTATTTTTAGTGCACCAGCTGTTCAACTTTCTCCAGGTATTTCTGTAGATGGCCCTGGTGTTCGGGCCTCCAAGCGCTCAGAAGCGTTGTCACTACTTTATCTGAGAGCCCTTTTGATCAAGACATCTTCCTCAGTAACCAGGCCGCCTAATTGAAGCTTTCTTGTCTTAGGCCTGTTAGGGGTCCCTGACACATCAGGTCGTCCCTGTGAGGAAGTAGCCACGGCTCTTCTGAGAGCCTGAGGAGCTGAGAGAACCGAGGAGCTGAGAGAACCAGGCTCTCTTGGGCTAATATGGTGCTACGAGTATGAGCTTTGTTTGCTCTTGTAGGAATTTCTTCAACACCCGAGGAATCAGATGAAACGGAGGGAAGGCGTAGCACATCTTGAAATTCCACGAGTTTTGGAGTGCGTCTAGCCCTAGAGGCCAGTCTTGCTGGTTTAGCAAGAAAAAAACGCTTCACCTGGGTGTTTTTCCAGGATGCAAACAGATCTATATTTGGTACTCCCCAGCGGGCTGTAATTTCCCTGAACACCTCTGGGTGCAATACCCATTCCACTTGGGAGATCTCTTGGCGGTTGAGGAAGTCCGCCACTTGGTTGTTTTCCCCCTTCAGATGGACCACTCCCAACGACAGTAGGTTCCTTTCTGCCCATCGACATATCTGATTGGAGATGTGGCTTAAGGAGGGGCTCCTTGTGCCCTCTTATTTGTTTATATAAGCCACTGCCGTTGCGTTGTCCGACAGGATCAGGGTGGGATGACTCCTTAGCTGGTCTTGGAAGTGTTCTATGGCTTTGGCTATTTCCATAAGCTCCCTCCAATTCGAAGATGCCTGGGCTTCTTCCGGGGACCATCTCCCCTGAGCAGGTTGCCCTGCTAGGTGGGCTCCCCATCCCCAACTGCTTGCTTCTGTGGTCAACTTCCGTGAGGTTCAGAAAGACCATGCCAGACGCGTTTTTTCTTTTTTGAAAGTTTTTATTGTAATTTCAAGGTAAAAAAAAAAAAAAATACAATACAGAGCCTATTGGGCATACCCAGGCTCGGTCACACACAAACTAAAAACTAAAATAATAACAAACAACTAAACTACTGTACACTCAATCACCTGTGCAGATTATCTAAAGTGTTCTTCTATTTCCACAGATACTCCACATAGCATACTTTAATTATTTACGAAATGAAATGAAGTACACGTTACATATACACATTCCACCCTCTCCCCATAACTATTGACCGAGCAACCAAAGGAAGCCTACAAGTTCAGAGATGCCACTTGAGCCGTTACAGGTAATTAATAGAGCGTTTCTAATCATCCATCGAGTCTGCATTAGTGGACAGGGATTCCGTCCAGATGTCCCATATTTTATAAAATTTCTTAGCACAGCCATGCGACAGGTAAGTAGCCTTGTATAGTGGCAGAGCCAAGTTCACTAACCTCTTCCAAAAATTTATTGAGGGTGGGGGCAAAGCCTTCCATCGGAGTACTACAGACCTACAAGCATAATAAAGTAATAATCCTAGTAAGGTTCTGCTTGCCCGGCAAGGGGCCAGCGGTTCTACAAGTCCCAATAGACATTCCTCCGCTGACAATGGCACAGGAATGGTGGCAACAGTTAAAATAAAAGTGGTGACCTCAGCCCAAAAGACTTCAATCTGAGGACAGTTCCAAAAAATATGAATGAAATCCGCTGAGGGCGAGTCGCATCTCCAGCAAGAAGCTGGGATGGATATATTTTGTGTAGGCCAGACCCTGGTTTAAATTTATGTGGACCCTCCACCACCAGGGTGACCTCTTCATGGAGGTTGGGAGTAATAGCGTCCTGTCCAGATCTTCTTGTTGATTTCTTAAGAGAAAGAATGGCAGGGGCCTTAGATGATATTTAGCCCATTGTATTTCTGGTATCGTTGAGGTCATCAGACCCAGAATCGACATCAGCTCCTAGATAGATATCGGGAGGTTGTTCTGTACAGAACTTACTCTCTTGACGAGGCCTTGGATCTTCTCCTCCGGTAGGGACGTCTTCTGCTCTATGGAGTTGAGCAGATATCCCAGAAACCAGATGTTCTGAGAGGGACACAGGTTGGATTTTTCGAAGTTAGAAAAACCCAGCCTAGTGGCTTCAGCCATAGTTGAGCTTCTGCAAGGTCTTTTACCAGCTGTACTTCTGACGGTGAAAAGTAGGTAGTCTAGATACGGCACTACAGTCATCTTCTTCAATCTCAGAGGGGCCAGGGCTTCTGCTAGGACTTTGGTAAATATCCTCGGTGACAAGGATAGACCGAAAGGAAGAGCCCTGCACTGGAAAATATTCCTTTCCTTCTATCTCCACCGCCAACCTCATATCTCTGGGATTCTTCTCGTATGAGAATGTGGAGATAGGCATCCCTGAGATCCATGGTTGCCGTGAAAATTCCCGATTGAAGGATATTTTTGACCGAGAATATGGATTCCATGTGGAATCTTTTGTAGTGTATCGCTTGGTTCAGGGGCTTTAGGGTTAATATCAATCAAAACTTCCCAGAAGGTTTTTTGATCACAAAACGAGTGAGAGAGTAAAAATCTGTTTGTGTCAGTTCCTCTGGGACTGGGACTAAGGACTTTCTGGTCTACTATCTGGTCTACAACGGGAGAGCTCCTGCTTTTTCAGGATCCCTGGAAAGTTTTGTTAATAAAAATCTCTCTGGAGGATGACAATTGAATTCCAGGGAGTAGCCCCTCACGATAATGTCTAGAATGAACTGATTGTCGTCTCCTGCCATTGAGGTAGGAAGGTAGGCATCCTTCCTCCTACTGGCAATCTGTTGTCATTGTTTTGAGGTTTGGTTAGTAGAGCCAAAGAGGACATTACTCTTCGGCTTCCCCTTGTGACCCGTCCAGTTCTTTTTGGGGTAGTCTTTTTTTAAACCTGTGGACGCTCTCTTCGGCCACGAAAAAAACCTCTTTTGTGGAGGATTGCGCTTTTTGTTCGGGAAGGTTTTCTTCCTGTCTGTCGTTCTTTCTAGGGCTTCGTCCAAGCCTGTCCCGAACAAGCAGTCTCTGGAGAATGGGAGGTTGCATAGTCTCATTTTGAATGCAGGGTCCCCTGACCAGGTCTTCATCCAAATAGCCCATCTGGCTGCCATGGCTAGGCCTCCTGATCTTGCTGCCAGTTTGACAGACTCAGCAGACACATCTGCTATGTAGCGGACTGCTTTAGAGAGGATCAGTAGGGTCTTCAAAATTTCCTCCCTGCGAGTGCCGGCTTCAGGCTGGCGACACTTGTTTCCCAAGCTCTCTATAGGATAATGTCGCCCCTCTTATACATGCAATCTTTAAGATGCCCCATACCTTCAAAAGGCCAATGAGGATTTTTTGGAAACTTTGGATAGTGGCGCATCCAATTTAGGATTTTTATTCCACACTTCCTGTGGATCGTCACTGAAAAGGGAACCGCTTCTTATGACTAGCCCACTCATGACGTCCGACACCACCTGGTGGACCGGGAATACTTTGGAATTTTTCTTCCTAAGACCTTGATACATCAGGTCATGTTTTGATGGAAGTTCTTTTTCTTCCTCAATCTCCAAAGTCTCATATATGGACTTCTACGTTTTCTAGGGACAATTTGTACTTGGGCCCCTTTTTCTCTTCTCCCCCGTCCTCCTGCTCCGAATCTGAGCTGTTGGTGGCTATTACGCTAACCACGCTGCTGCCCGCTCTTTCCCTCGCCGTCTCCTGCGACCCTGAGGTGACTGATCTTGGCTATGGAAGTGGGAGCTGTTTAAGGTTTAACCTCTGCAATAAATTTTAAGATCCTTAAAAGGTAGTGGCCATATCCTCCCTCACGGATCCAAAGATTTTTGTGTAGATTGCATCTGACCGTTTTTCAACCAGTCTGTCGATGCACACTTGGCATAGTGGCTCTGTGTATTCCAAGGGCATCTTGGTAGCACATTTTGCACACCGCTTTCTGGGAGTGGGCTTTGGTTCTTGAGAAGGCTTGGCCTGCCAAGACAAACACAGGGGCCCATAGCTGTGAGAAAAAAAAAATTATACTCAACCCGCCAGTGTGCGCACCCAGTGACACCTCACTAAGCCCTGTAGTGCCCCAGCCCGCTAGAGACCACCACCATCTAGCTAGCTGTTCCCAAACTGGACAACAAAGGGTCACTCACTGGTGCCTGCATCCCTGGGAGCCCGGGCAGATGACAGAGCACTGTCCTCTTGCGTCCTGGACCATCCTGTGGCATCCATGCTGTTCCCTGCAGCCGCGTCCACGATAATGGCACCAGCCGGCCAATCAAGCTTCCCGTGCCTTTAAGGGGGTGGACCAGTTCCCCAGCGCACGCGGATGACATCACCCCGCCCCGGAAACGTGTCTTCCGGGTCAAGTGGCCTCCAGCCGCGGGTACACCCCCCCCCCCCCGCTGAAGGGGATGGTGTATCAACGCCTTTCTCCACGCCTGAGCTCAGAAGAAGCCAGAATCCGGGTCACCTCCTGCTTGCAGCCTAAGGATAATTGCCTGTGGCCATACGTCCGACCTCCTCCATCAACCATACGGTAAGGGTGCACTCACCCCCGCAGTCCAGAAGCCCACCCCATGCTCTCCCTGCTTGCCATGAGACATGTCCCAGCTCAGCCCTTGGGAGATGAAGCCTCCGGCGGTGCCTTCAGGCAACATGTCTCCTCCGAAATGGAGGGAACACTATGACTGACCAGGGACCACCTTTTAAAGATTAGAAAAAGAATGGAAAAGAATGGCAATGTGTTTCCTGTGTGTGAGGAGGAGCTCCATCTCTCAAGGGCTGACCTGGAAGACGACTGGGGGAAAGTAGGTTATACGGTTTCCAATGGCATAGTTCACACCAGTGCAGTCAGTTCCAGGGCGTTTCAGTAAAAAAAAAAAAAAAGTAGAATGTCCTGCACTGGAACGCAGTAAACACAACAAAAACACACTAGAACGCATAAAATAAATAAATAAAAAAAAAGCACTGGAGCCTAGTATAGTAGGAAAAAAACTAAAAGCATCTGGAATGCACCAGGAAACGCGTCAAAAATGCACCGGAACACATCAAAAATGTGTTAAAAACATGCATGCAAAAACGCATCCGGAACGGATCTGGAGTGCATTTTTGTGGTGTGAACTGGCCCTAAATAAGGACGTGTGTTACAATGCATTTTTGGTGCAATCATGATGCGTTTTACAGCATTCCAGTACAGTCCACTGCAGGAAAATGCAGCATGTTCTACTTTTTTTCTGGAACTGGAACTGCAAGCACTGGAATGAACTATGCCACTGAAAAATCATATAACCTACTTTCCATGCTTTTTTTTGTGCTTCAAAAATGCACTGGACTGCATATGGTGGGAACTGGCCCTAAAAGTTAACACAGCAATGACAGCTTATTCCCTTATTACAGTACGCACAGGATGGTTTCACCTTTCAATGGTTTGATCATTTTTTTTAATAGAACCATTTTCTACAAAATGTGTGCCAGATATCTGGTCTGCAAAATGCACTTTTGTAATTACCTGTAATACACAGCCAGGTGACCTTCTTCCACCTTATGAATAGATGAATGTAAAATCAAGGCAATTAGGACAGTCACCACTCCTACCGCTCCCAGCTGTGCCATGGTCATTCTGGTGAGGAAACAAAAAATATTTTGTATCAAGAGTATTATAGTTTTATATTTTCTTGTTTAATATTCATGATGAGAAAGTAAAACATGATGCAGCTCCACCTCCAAAACCCCCTCATCACACCAGAGAACGTTGTGCAGTTCCAGTACCAGTAAGGCTGGTCATACAGTATACAATTTTCCTTTAGATTTACCAAAAACCATATAATATGAGGTCAAACCTAGACACTTTCAATTTGTATGCAATCAGGCAGGCCCATGCACTACATAATTGATGGTAAATCTAAAGAAAATTGTATAATGTATGGCCAGCCTAAAAGCTGATTGTCAAAAAGGAGCCTACTGGAAAATTTGGCCAAATAGCAGCTGCATTCAATCAGATGCAGCTGCTGTCTGGGTATCCTGAAAGCCACTATCTGAGCTGTTTAGCATGGATGGAGGAATCTAAGATTTCTTTAGCTGAGGCCACAAACTAAACAAAAGAAAACAGTATATGGTCAGCTTAAAAGTGGATCTACCCAGTCTAACCGCAGGCACGATGCAAGAGTTTTTCACATAACAGCCTTTACAAAATTGGCCTATAAAAAAAGGCCAAACACATAGACTATTGTCTTTGCAATGAACTAGTTAGAAAGCACAAGGCATGAGTCTTATGAACAACATTATGGCCAGTTCCAGAAAAACGGGTTAATAACTTGGCAAGTATGGACGTTTATCACAGGTCTCATGCACAGGATGATGCAAAATGAGGAAAAACAGAAAAACACTGCGCTAAAATAAATACATAGAGCAGCTACATACGATGTGACAAAGAACAATAAATAATGTGGATAAAAAAAATGTAGCGCATAAACGTGGTAAATGTTCTCCACAAAACACCTCAAATGGTGAAAATCATGTGTGATTAATATCAAAAGCAAACAAAAATATAAGTGAAGATAAAGTCCATATGAATGAACTTGGAACACATAAATGTCTCTGCAGATGTGTATAAACAGAATTACTGGCTGTGAAAAAGTTTGTGATGTAAATAAAAACTGGGTGGGTCAACACATGGATGCGACTTCCGTCTAGGATTCCAACAAGGCAAGACAATAATAAGCTGGACTCTTACCAGATCTTGTGGACTCCCCTGTCGTATGACATGGAGTCATGTAAGCGTTTCGCCACACCAGGCCTGTAGATCGATATCCGGATCCACAAGGGTCATAAGTGTCGATTCCCCAGGTTCTCACGGGATCATCAAACGAATCCTTGTAGTGAAGAGTCCATGCCTATTAGCTGTCTTAGTTACCCAATCTCTAACATTCAACTTGTTACTGATGTCAGGTTCTTGCTCTAGACCGGATGTCATGACAAATGTTTGACGTGCACTGGGAGGTCTGAGGGCGCCAGTTCTTTGCAGGCCCACTGATTGGCTGTTTGATCTGTTCGCCCTTTAGGATGATGCTATTGGCCTCCCCATGCAAGGTTTGGTGTTTCTTGATCAGCTGACACTCCTTTGTCCAATAATATCCAATTATGCCTCATTGTTTGTGATTGGTCTACAATTTTATGTATCATTTATAAATATCGGCAACTTAGAGATGGTGGCTTATGCCCCAGTAGAAGACCTATGCGTCAAAACATGTCGGGCTTTTTTTACCTTCTCTTAGGTTGCCCCATATATATATTTTTTATTCAGTGATCACTTTGTTTTTATGTATCTTGTTTTATTACAATAAAAAGATACCACCGTTTTATCTGCAATGAGAAGCTCTTCTTTTCTTTCCACATATGATTGGGAGAGGATTAATATAGCCCATCCTGGCTATAAATCATACACTTCAGTCACCAGAACTTCACTTATATCCACTACAAGGATTCGTTTGATGATCCCATGAGAACCTGGGGAATCGACACTTATGACCCTTGTGGATCCGGATATCGATCTACAGGCCTGGTGTGGCGAAACGCTTACATGACTCCATGTCATACGACAGGGGATTCCACAAGATCTGGTAAGAGTCCAGCTTATTATTGTCTTGCCTTGTTGGAATCCTAGACGGAAGTCGCATCCATGTGTTGACCCACCCAGTTTTTATTTACATCAAACTTTTTCACAGCCAGTAATTCTGTTTATACACATCTGCAGAGACATTTATGTGTTCCAAGTTCATTCATATGGACTTTATCTTCACTTATATTTTTGTTTGCTTTTGATATTAATCACACATGATTTTCACCATTGAGGTGTTTTGTGGAGAACATTTACCACGTTTATGCGCTACATTTTTTATCCACAGGATGATGCAACCCTAACTGCAGGATACAAACAACTTGGGGCATTTCTAGCAAGCAAGACAAATAAAAACCTAGTGTTTTGAAAAAGTATTGATAACAGGGATTGATGGATTATCCGTGCGGCCGATAATTACTTTTTTAGAAGTATCAGTATCAGTCAGAAAAACTGACCGACATACTGCATGCAGGCATGTGGAGAGCATGACGCCGATGCGCCAAGGCCAGGGCCCGCCCCCGTCAATGGACAGGACGGGTGACGGGTCCTGGACTGGGCGCATCGCAACCCCGGGGAGTGAACCGAACAGACCCCAGCACCGAATGTGTATAGGATGTAAATAGATAAAAATGTATGAACTGTAGGAAGAGATCAGGAAATCTGAAAAGGATAAAAATGGGAAGAGAACAAAAGAAACTCAAATGAATACAAAAGCAAAAATTCTTTACCTTGAATTAAATCAATATATAGCAAAGAAAACTACAAAATGCACACTCACTCTTTGCACTGAATCCAATCACTGTGCAAAGAAGTGTAGGGTATAAAAAAACTTTAGCCCTGAATTGAATCAGTATTTATCTGACTAAAGAAAAGCAACAAAAATAAAAAAAACAAAAATAAAAACTTTAGCCCTGAATTGAATCAGTCTGACTAAAGGAGAATAACAAAACAGACAGAAAAAGCTGTTTTAGCCCTGAATTAAATCAGTGTTTGTTTGACTAAAGGGAAACAGCGAAGACCGAGACAGGAGGAAAAATATTGGATAAAATAAATATATATGTATTAGCTATGAAAATTCCTATATAGCATTTGGAACAAAACAAAAACAGACACAGAGTTGTGTTACACTGTATTGAAACAGTGTATGATAGAGGAATTATAAAGGGAAAAATGTAGGAAAATTGATAGGAAAGAAAATAGTTCTAATTGTTTATACTAAATAAAATCAATATGCAAAAGCAATTGTTAAGAGTAGAAATATATGTAAACAAGACTATATATGCGACTCTTGCATTGAAATAGGTCAATGAACAAGAGGGGGACCATAGGTCTCTATCAAATAGATTATAATACAGCGAGGAAAAAAAGAGAAGTAACAGAAAATATAAACATAAAGATTGTTAATAAAGGTGGGTAGAATAAAGTATGAGACAAGGTAACAGGAAATAGATAAAAGGTAAATTGTAATGAGTATGTGTGGGCATTGATAGGTGGATTGATCAGGTCACAGAAAACGGGTGTCTGCCACCCTGGTTATCATATATCAAAAGGGGTTGTGACCTGTCCACACTGTTTTTACGGAAAGCACCCACATGCCTCCATCCCAGTGAATACAAAAGGAGTTAGAGGATAGAGGCGGGACTTTGCATGAGGCATGTAGGTGGGTGTGTTAACTGAATGGTATGTGTTATGGTGTAGATATAAAAGATGGGTGCTATACAACATAATATCCACAGAAAGTATTACAGGATAATCATGGTATAAAAGTTTAATAGCATAGGTACTTCAGCCAGATACAATCATACAAGGACACATCTTAGACCATAGTTGAACATGTTATAAGCAGTATATTAAAAGGCAATATTCCAATACTAATTGGACAGTTGCAAGAAAAATGACCAGTTACACTTACCGGTAACGGTGTTTCTGGGAAGTCTTCCAGGACGGCACCCTGAGAGATGACTGGTCCTCCTGACAGGAAACACAATCAAGAAAGAGGTTAAAAACCCCGCCCCTCCCTGCACTCCTCAGTTGTGCAAAAGTATTGACCCACACCAGTGCATGAAAGTGAAACAAAAACATCTCCAATGTACCACTCTATAATAATACAAACCGGGTGGGAAGTAGGCCTGCCGTCCTGGAAGACTTCCCAGAAACACCGTTACCGGTAAGTGTAACTGGTCATTTTCTCAAATCGTCTTCCAGGACGGCACCCTGAGAGAAGAGCAAGTAGCTCAGGCCTACCTTAGGGCGGGACAACCGCTTACAGGACCTTTCTGCCAAAGGCCAGATCCTGGGGTGACAGAAGTTCCACTCTGTAATGTTTCAGGAACGTGTTCTGGCTTGACCACGTTGCTGCCTTACAAATTTGATCTACCGATGCTCCGGCTCTTTCTGCCCAAGAGGTTGCCAGAGACCTTGTAGAGTGAGCTTTAAGATTAGTTGGAGCCGTCTGACCTGAATGCTCATAAGCTATGGCAATAGCCTGTCTAATCCATCTAGCAATGGTCGTTCTAGAGGCCTGTTCGCCTCTTCGAACTCCACAAAAACTAACCAACAGATGCTGAGTTTTCCTAAACTCTTTAACCTTTTCTAGGTAAAGCAACAGACATCTCCTGACATCCAACGTATGGAAGGCCCTTTCCTTCTCGTTCTGTGGATTGAGACAGAAGGAGGGTAAAATAATCTCCTGTGACCTATGGAAGCGTGAAGCCACCTTGGGAAGGTACAAAGGGTCCTGCCTGAGAATAATTCGATCTTCTAACAGGCGGAAAAAGGGCTCCTTCATAGAAAGAGCATGCAAATCGCCCACCCTTCTGGCTGTAGTAACAGCCAGAAGGAAGGCGGTTTTAAACGGAATCAGTCTGACTGAAGATTGAGCCAACGGCTCAAAAGGTGCCCTGGTCAGGGCTTCCAAGACTAAAGATAAATCCAACGGTGGAAATTCCTTCATTTGCACCGGGGAAAGTCTCTCTCTAGCCGACAAGAGAATCTCTTAAAGGATCTAGAGCTAATTTAACATCCAAAAAACTAGACAAGGCTGCCACCTGAACCTTCAGAGTCTTGGTGGCTAAACCTCGGTCTACTCCCTCTTGTAGGAAGTCTAAAATAACTGGAATTTCCTTCTGGGGAACCTTTCTCGCTTCACACCAACGGGAAAAAGCCCCCCAGACCCTAGCATAAATGCGTCTAGTTACCGGCTTTCTACTCAGTAACAGGGTGTCAATCACCTTCTCCGAACACGCCTTGTTGCGCAGGCACTCCCTTTCAACAGCCAAGCTGTCAACCTGAAGAAACCGGGGTTCGGATGGTAAAGAGGGCCTTGAAGCAGAAGATCCTGACGTTCTGGAAGCTGAACCGGAGGCAACACCGCCCAGTTCCACAACGTGGGAAACCAGGACCTTTTGGGCCACCAGGGGGCAATCAAGATCAAATTGCCCCTGGCCCGACTCAGTCTTTGAAGGATTCTCGGAATCAGAGGTAAGGGAGGAAACGCATAAGCCAGACTGAAATCCCATTCCTGAGCCAATGCGTCCACCCCCTCGGACCCTCGTTCCCTGCAGAGGGAAAAGTATCTCTTGACTCTCCTGTTTTCCCTGCAGGCAAAGAGATCTATCTCCAGTGTACCCAGCGGTTGACAGACCATGGTGAAAACTTCAGGGTTCAGCTCCCATTCACCCTTTTGTACTGTCTGACGACTGAGGAAGTCTGCCTTTATGTTGAAAACTCCCCTTATGTGTACCGCAGAAATGGACGGTATTTTTTGCTCCGCCCATTCTAGAATCTCCTGTGTCAAACCCATTAGGGAAAGCGACCGTGTACCCCCCTGTCAGTTCAGAAAGGCCACTGTCGTGGAGTTGTCGGAGAGGATCTGAACTTCCTTCCCCTTGATCCTGCTCTCGAAGGCTATTAGAGCCTCCCTGACAGCTAACAATTCCCGGGAATTGGAAGACGCAGTTCTCTGTCGTGTGTGCCACACACCCTGAGCTTGCAGTTCTTCTAGATGGGCCCCCCATCCCCACGAGCTCGCATCGGTCGTTATTCTGACCGGCTGGAGCTGGAACCAAAGATGGCCTGCCCCCAACCTTTGGGGGTTGAGCCACCAAAGTAAGGAATTTCTTATTCTTAGAGGGATGGCCACCAGAGTATCTAGGGATTCCTTCTTTCCATCCCATGAGGATAGAAGGAAGTTTTGCAGGGGTCTTGAATGGAGCTGGGCCCAAGGTACTGCCAGGATACATGAAGTCATGAGACCTAGAATCCTCATGATCACTCTTCTGGATACTACCTTCTGGTGCCGGATTGGAGACACTGAAGCAATCAGTGCTTCTATCTTCTCCTGCGGAAGGATCAGTTTCTGCCCTACCGAGTCCACCCACAGACCCAGGTAGAGTTTGGTCTGAGAAGGAATCAGAGAGGATTTCTCCTGACTTATCAACCATCCCAGGGACTCCAAGGTGGATATTACCCTGTCCAGATCCTGGAGAAGGGATTCCCTGGAAAGGTTGTAGACCAACAGGTCGTCTAAATATGGTATCAGGGAAATCCCCTGAAGGTGCAGGTAGGAGATGACCTCTGCAAGGATCTTTGTAAATACCCTTGGACTGGCCCCCAGTCCGAATGGTAGGGCCTGGAACTGCCAGTGCTGTGTACCCAGATCCGTGCGGATAGCAAAGCGAAGGAATACCTGGTGCGAATATGCAGATATGCATCCTTCAGGTCTATGGTAGCCATGAAAACCTCTTAACAGAAGTTTTCTGACCGTATAGACCGATTCCATGCGAAATCTTTTGTATCGCAGGAAGGTATTTAATTTCTTTAGAGTCAGGATTAACCTGAATTTCCCGGACGGTTTGGGAACAACAAAGACGTGGGAATAAAAACCCTTTCCTTGCTGATCCGCCGGAACTGGGAGAATGACTCTCTGACTCGCCAACTGCTCGATATTTTCCATGAGTCCTATGGCTTTTGGCTTTTCTCTGGGTAAAAAGGTCAGTAGAAATGTCTGTGGAGGCCTGGAAGAAAACTCTAGCCCGTAGCCCTCTCTTATCCACTGAAGGACCAGAGGGCTCTGGGCTACCTGCTCCCACTGTGGGATAAATTGTGCCAGCCTCCCTCCCACCTTGGTGCTGGCGGATCCTTGTCTGCGACCTTAGGGCCGGAGAAAAGGAGAGCTCCTTTCTGTTTGGCTTTACCAACACCCCACTTCTTTCCTTCCTTACGGTCCTTAAACCGGTTGTTGACCTGGGGGCCTCGAAAAAAATCTTTTGGCCTTTTTAGGTTTAACCGGAAATTTCTTTCCCTTCTCCGTAGATCTGGAGAGGGTCTGGTCCAACCCTGTACCAAACAGGAGAGATCCTTCAAAAGGAAGACCGCATAACCTAGTCTTAGAGGTAGGATCCCCATCCCAGGTCTTAACCCATATGGCTCTTCTGGCAGAATTGAGAAGCGCTGCTGTCTTAGCTGAAGTCCGCACCGACTCCACTGCCGCATCCACAAGAAAGGCTACCGCCTTACCAATTACTTCCAAGGAATCCAAAAGATCTTTGGACCTGGAAGAACTCGCCACATGATCAGTCAGTTTATTCAGCCACGTTAGTATTCCTAGCTATACAAGCTGAAGCTAAAGCCGGACTTAAAGTAGCCGCATTGGCCTCCCAGGCCCTGCGTAAAAGGGTCTCTGACCTACGGTCCATTTGGTCCCGGATGTTACCTGCGTCTTCAAAAGACAGGTCAGATTGTTTAGACACCTGGGCCAGAGATGCATCTAGTTTGGGAAGTTTAAAAAACTTCTCCTGCTCCTCTTCCTTAAACGGACACCTGCGTTTCCAGGTTTTAAACTTCTGAAGTTTATTTTCCGGCTCCTTCCATTCTCTTAAAACAATGTCTTTCAGAGACTGGTGGATAGGTAACACTTTAGACTGAGCCTTAGACAACCCCTGATACAACCTATCCTGTACAGAAGTCTGTGCCTCTGGCTCCTGGATCTCCTCAGAAGCATAAATAGCCCCTAGGAGGCCCTCCATATCATCTGTTGAGAAGATATGTCGGCCTGGCCTGGAGTGTTCCTCTTCCTCCTGGCTATCTTCTGCGTCTTCCCCTTCTTTAAGGAGACTTCGGCAGGGACCTTCCACTTCCTCCGCCTCCGAATCCTGAGAAGATGGCGGTTTCTGTGGAGCAGTGCTCACCTGTCTAACATTAGAAAAAGCACTTTCCTGAGAGGATGAGCCTTCTCTGCTATCCTGCCTAGCATTGAGGCTAGCCTGGAAGGCTTTAAGTGTGGACAGCATCTCAGATTGTACTGAGAGAAAATCTCTCATAACCTCTGAAGTCTCCTTCCCTGATAATTTATGAATGCATTTATAACAGAACGGCTTGGTGTACTCTGCAGCTAGTTTATCATTGCAGTACCCTCACCTCTTGGAACGGGAAGGATTTTTGGGTCTCGGTCTACTGGCAACACTCTGGGTTTCTGTGTCTGCAAAAACAAGAAGCCCATTTAGCTAGTAACAATTAAACAGAGATCTCTTATGAGGGAAAAGCTAGAGGGGCACCCCCTCCCTTATCTCCTCCAGCCTGACAGACTCACCCCCCGGTGGCCTCCATAACGGCTGTAAACTCCGCCTGCTCCATTGCAGTGAGTGAGTAGTGGACGCCTGCTCCTTGCCTGATGCTGCCTCTGCCGCCCGGAACTACTCCCCTCTTAAGTGCTGGTACCTGTGGTTCAAGCCGGCTGCTGGCTCCTCATGGCGTTCCGAATGCCGCCGCCATCTTGCCAAGGCCGCTTCCTCCTCTGTGGGCGGCGCGCTCTAGTGTTCCTCCCAGAAATGACCACCGCAAAATGGCGCCGATCCTACACACAGCCGCCGGTGCTGAGGCGGCCAGGAGACCCAGCATAGAGCTGCAACAGCAGAAAACAGGCAGATTGTGGCAAATCCTCTCTTAAAACCATGAGGTAAGGAGAGGGGGGAGCAGGAACATGGTCCCTGGAGTTCTGGAGACTCACAGTGCCCAGGGTCCCCCAGTTCTCATGGGGAGCTCTTCATTGCCCCCCTGAGAAAATAGGGGAAACAAACCCCGCGGGAAGGGCAAGCCCTACTAGACCCAAAGGTTTTCCAAAAACCTGCAGTCTGGCGCCCAGGGGGAGACTTCCAGCCCATGGCCTTCAGTCTATTTGAAAAAAAAAACAAACTGCTTCGCTGTGGGGAAACACAATCAAAAACTGAGGAGTGCAGGGAGGGGCGGGGTTTTTAAACCTCTTTCTTGATTGTGTTTCCTGTCAGGAGGACCAGTCATCTCTCAGGGTGCCGTCCTGGAAGACGACTTGAGAAAAATACATTGTACAGTAAATCATTATGTGCATCAATAGTTATTAACTCAACGCATTTCTTGGCTTGAAACCAATCATCAGGCGTCCGATGCAATTTAGCTGTATTAAGACAATGAGGTATCTATTAATGTATGGACAGATATTTATAGGAGAGATACACTGAAAATATAAATTTCTAAATACTCAATACTAAATACTGTCCATTGACGGGGGCGGGCCCTGGCCTGGGCGCATCGGCGTCATGCTCTCCACATCCAGTCTGCAGCGCCATTGCCGCCTCTTCACGGGACTCTCAGTGGTTTTCCATCTCTGGGCTCAGGCGCTGCATTGGATGGTGGGCGGCTGCACTTTTTCATTGGCTGTCCTCTCCTTCCCCCGCCGCGTCATCACGCCCGCTCACGACGTTGGCGTGAGCGCGCCCCCGACCCGCAGCAATAAACGGCGGTCTCTGGCCGGGCACCTTGAGATCTCGTCATGACTTTGGGACATCTGGTTTGGCTCGGCACTCACCACATAGGTAATTCCTCAACACTCTGTCACTCAGGCTCATCCACATTAGCAGTGGCTTCTCAGTTGCATACACACTCTATCCCACTAACACACTCACACTCTTCTTTTATTTCCTAGCTCCTCTTCATATATTCACAGCTTAGCTTTGCCGTTCTCACTCATCTCACACTTATCACATTCAGATAATAGCTCACACACTTTCTCTCATTTCTTCCACAGTTTTTTCCATGCTCTCTAGCCTTGCCAATTGTCCCTGCCTGACGGCCTTCACGGGTACCTTGGTCACTTGGGCAGCCGTGGCTGACGGTCGGTTGGGGTGTGCTCTTTGCCTCAACCCCAGGGGAGACTTTATGGACCCAGACCAATGTTGTATTTTTACATATAGGTCACCATTAATCAATGCATTATTTGTGAGTATTTAGAAATTTATATTTTCAGTGTATCTCTCCTATAAATATCTGTCCATACATTAATAGATACCTCATTGTCTTAATACAGCTAAATTGCATCGGACTCCTGATGATTGGTTTCAAGCCAAGAAACGCGTTGAGTTAATAACTATTGATGCACATAATTTACTGTACAATGTATTTTTTCTTGCAACTGTCCAATTAGTATTGGAATATTGCCTTTTAATATACTGCTTATAACATGGTCAACTATGGTCTAAGATGTGTCCTTGTATGATTGTATCTGGCTTAAGTACCTATGCTATTAAACTTTTATACCATGATTATCCTGTAATACTTTCTGTGGATATTACGTTGTATAGCACCTATCTTTTATATCTACACCATAACACATACCATTCAGTTAACACACCCACCTACATGCCTCATGCAAAGTCCCGCCTCTATCCTCTAACTCCTTTTAAAAACATAAATGTATTTTATTAGGACTAATTGTGATAGACCAACACAAAGTTGCACATAATTGTAAAGGGGAAAGAAAATGATAAAATGGTTTAAAGATTTATTTTACAAATAAATATCTGAAAAGTGTGGAGTACATTTGTATTCAACCCCCTTTACTCCGATACCCCTAACTAAAATCTAGTGGAACCAATTGCCTTCAGAAGTCATCTAATTAGTAAATAGAGTCCACCTGTGTGTAATTTAATCTCAGTAAAACACAGCTGTTCTGTGAAGCCATCAGGGGTTTGTTAGACAACCTTAGTGAACAAACAGCATCATGAAGGCCAAGGAACACACCAGACAGGTCAGGTATAAAGTTGTGGAGAAGTTTAAAGCAGGGTTAGATTATAAGAAAAATATCCCAAGCTTTGAACATCTCACAGAGCACTGTTCAATCCATCATCTGAAAATGGGAAAAAAAAAAAGAAGAGTATGGCACAACCGCAAACCTACCAAGACATGGCCGTCCACCTAAACTGACAAGCAGGGCAAGAAGAGCATTAATCAGAGAAGCAGCCAAGAGGCCCATGGTAACTCTGGAGAAGCTGCAGAGATCCACAGGAGAATCAGTCCACAGGACAACTATTAGTCATGTACACGACAAATCTGGCGTTTCTGGAAGAGTCGCCATTGTTGAAAGAAAGCCATAAATCGTCCAGTTTGCGAGAAGCCATGTGGGGGACACAGCAAACATGTAGAAGATGCTCTGGTCAGATGAAACCAAAATTGAACTTTTTGGCCTTAAAGCAAAATGCTGTGTGGCGGAAAACTAACATTGCACATCACCCTAGAGCTGCAAAATTAATCGTTAAAAAATCGTGATCTCGATTCACCTCCCCCGACGATCCCTCCTGCTGAGTTTGCCGATTCTTTCATATAAACAAGTGGAGAGATTATCTGCTCACTCAGCTGTCAAAAGTAAACATCCAGGCAGCTTACCAAGTTTAGAGCTTGAAACATTGTATCTAACTTTCTTCTTAGATCAAAGGGATAGAACTTCTCTGTGTAAACAAATAACCTGGGCAATCTGCCAAGTTTTAAACAACTGTAAATGCAGGAAGTTTAACCACTAAGGCTCGGTTCACACTAGGGGCGGTGACTTGCAAAACGATTTCTATATAGAAGTCTATGCAAGTCGCCTCAAGTCGCCCCCAAAGTAGTACAGGAACCTTTTTCTAAGTCGGAGCGATTTGCGTCGCTCCGATTAGAACGGTTCCATTGTACAGAACGGGACGCTACTTGTCAGGCGACTAGGTCGCCTGACAAGCCGTCCTAGTGTGAACCGACCCTTAAAGTCTAAATCTTTTTCCTACACTTCTTTCTTAAGTTAAAATCAATATTTTTTGCTAAAAAAAAAAAAAAAAAAATTACTTTGAACCCCCAAACATTAGAGAGTATATATATATATATATATATATATATATATATATATATATATATATATATATATATATATATATTTATTTATTAGCAGAGACTAGAGACTCTAGGGAATAAAATGGCAATTGCTGCAATATTTTATGTCACACTGTATTTGCCCAGCGGTCTTTCAAATAAACAAAAAAGTAAAGTTAACACAATTTTTTTGTTTTAATGTGAAAGATGATGTTACGCTGCGAGAATCGTGAGAGAATCGTGATCTATCCTCTAAGCAAAAAAATCGTGATTCTCATTTTAGCCAAAATCGTGCAGATCTACATCACCCTGAACACACCATCCCCACCGTGAAACATGGTGCTGGCAGCATCATGTTGTGGGGATGCTTTTCTTCAGCAAGGACAGGGAAGCTGGTCAGAGCTGATGGGAAGATGGATGGAGCCAAATACAGGGCAATCTTAGACGGAAACTTATTAGAGTCCACAAAAGACTTGCGACTGGGGTAGAGATTCACCTTCCAGCAGGACAACGACCCTAAACATACAGCCAGAGCTACAATGCAATGGCTTAGATCAAAGCATATTCTTGTGTTAGAATGGCCCAAAGTCCAGACCTAAATGCAATTGAGAATCTGTGGCAAGATTTGAAAATTGCTGTTCAGACGCTCTCCATCCAATCTGACAGAGCTTGAGCTATTTTGCAAAGAAGAATGGGCACAAATGTCACTATCTAGATGTACAAAGCTGGTAGAGACATACCCAAAAAAGACTTGCAGCTGTAATTGCAGTGAAAGGTGGCCCTACAAAGTATTGACTCAGGGGGGCTGAATACAAATGCACCCACATATTTGTAAAACATTTTAAAAACCATTGATCATTTTCCCTTTACTTCACAATTATGTGCCACTTTGTGTTGGTCTATCACATAGAATACCAATATAGTACATTTACGTTTTTGGTTGTAACATGACAATGTGGAAAATTTCAAGGCACTGTATTTTCTATTGCAGCAAATTTATAGTTTTGCTTAATAAATCTCTCATCAACAGATGTGTTTTTTGTTTTTTTACACATAAGGAGTTAAGCATATTTGTATTTCTACTGTAAATGCTTCTAAACATATTAGTTCCTGTTCTGTGCAAATCAAATTGACTTGACGTTTATTTTACCAGAAGATAAGTTTAGAATAACAAGATTCGTACAGAAAATAAAAGCCACAACAGAAATAGCAAAAATGTTTAGGTTTCAAACTACCTACATTAAAGAAATTGTTGGCAAGTAGTAGCTTAAAGCTGGGTTCACACTATTGCAAATTGGATGTGGTTTTCTCCACATCCAATTTGAATGTCAGGAGCCTGTAACCGGCTCTCAAATGGAGCCGATTTACACAGCTCTAGGATGTGGAAAAATCGGACCTGAAACTGTGAACAGGGACGCACCCGACGCCTGCTGTGAGCCGCTCCACATGGAGGTGTGAACCCAGCCTAAAGCAGAAAATAAAAAAATAAAAAAAATAAAAATACATATAATAAGAGAAATATTTCCTGTATACGTTTTAACAGAGGATTTGTATATATGTCTATTGGCTCCCGAGTTTTATACAGCACCAGGGTGTCTGGCCGGGGAGAAGACCTGATATTTATCTGCCTCCGTAAAGGAACACTTGTAGATTTTGTCCCTCCTCCAGCCTGTGATTGGATAGGGAAGCAGAGAAGCAAACTGATGATCAGGTCACTTTGCTCTCTCCTCTTTAAACACACAAGCACTGCAGCAAAACTGACTGGTTCTTTTTGCTGCTTCTCCCACTCCAAGTTTGAGCTTTGCTGTACAAGAATTGAAAGAGGTCAAAGTGTATATGGTCAAAATGTAAAATCGTGATAATCTTGAAGTTTGTAAACTTACTTCCTAAGGAATCCCACACATTTTCTTCCCTAAATTCTGTAGTACATATTCACTATGCTCTGTAAAAATGAACTGCGATATCACAAAATTACAGAGCCTGGTGTCTGAACTGTAAAGGTGCAAAAAGGAGAAGATTTAGGAGGCAGAGTCAGTACAGGAATAGCTTGTAGTCAGCAAGGCATCATTGGATATGTTCACACTGATGCAGGGCAATTTGAATGGGTTTTCAAGTGCAATTTTAAGGATCACTTCCAGTGCAATGTGATGCAGGTTCAGTAGTGTTTCCAATGCATTTTGCATATTCTCTCTCCCCCCCCAAAACTGGAAAGCAGGTCAGAAACACAGCACTGACTTCTACAAATCGCAAAGGAATCGCATTGTGTTTGAACATCTATGCGTTTTGCATGGAGTTTCCAATAAACTATATGGAGCTCAAAATTACACCGCAAGACGCCAGGGTGAACAAAAAAAAAAAAAAATCGGATTTTTTTTTTTTTATTTAAATCTGATTATTTTTGATTTTTAGCAAATTTTAATAAAATGCTTTGGGAGTAAAAATCTATCTAAAGATAGTTTTCTATTTAGGATACATTAATAATTTAGTTTATTCAGCATGAAATGGAGCTTAGTTATGTAGCATGGGGCTGTATATTCTGCAATATTTATATTTTTGGTAAACTCATTCAATGAATCCAAACTCGGCAAGCTGAGATAACATGCACTGCATTGATGCATTCACACAATTTTGCAGTAATCATGAGATAAAACAAAGTTCATGAATTTTCCTTTATCCCATTGTTTTGCAAATCTATGTACACTACAAAAACTGTATGATTGAATCAGTTCGGATATCCCTCTTTTCCTAACCTAACAGGTTATTATTCTAAATAGGAAACCTTCATTTTGTTTGCAAATATTAAAGATTCTAACTACCAGCAAGAATAAGTCCTTACATTTAAAGAGCGCCTGTCATTTCAGATCCGTCATGGCAGTGCCTGTTAGCGGGCATCCACTCACCTGCTGCCGCATCACCAACCATCCTATTAAAGAGGAGGTCCGGTTAAAAAAAAAAAAAACAAATCAAAAGTCAGCAGCTACAAGCACACTTACCTGTCCAGGGTGCCCGCGATGTCGGTTGCCCAAGGCCAATTCGTCCATCAGATCGGGTCCCGGCGCACCATTCGAAGTAAGGGAAACAGGCAGTGGAGCCTTGTGGCTTCACTGCCCGTTTCCTACTGCACATGTGCGATTCGCGTGG
This sequence comes from Aquarana catesbeiana, assembly GCF_042186555.1. Taxonomy (NCBI): domain Eukaryota; kingdom Metazoa; phylum Chordata; class Amphibia; order Anura; family Ranidae; genus Aquarana; species Aquarana catesbeiana. The sequence continues at coordinate 194,745,927 of NC_133331.1, forward strand.
CGCTTTGTGAACGGCCGGCTGTGTTCTGGGACACACACAGTTCCCAGAACACACCGTGAGGAGGAGAAGACTGAAGATCACCGCGGTGTAGGAAGTGGCAGATTAGAACGATCTGCCTAGCAACAGCCATTTCTGGTAAGTAAAAAATAATTTTTTTTTCTAATTTTTTTTTTTTCATATTTTTAGGAGCATTTTAATGCATTTTTTTTTTTTAGGGTGGACCTCCGCTTTAAAGTGAATGTGACTGTCAGTGAGTTAACAGGGGTCAGAGGAAGAGCCGCTGCTGGACAGATGACAGTTGCTCTTTAAAAATTATGATTTATATCAAGTTGATTTAAATCAAATCCACCCTAAAAGACGCACAGGACTCTTTTTAAAATTGCATTCGCACTGCACATTTGTGTACCACTGCCCTAAAAAAAAAAAATAAAATATTGTTTTTATATTTCACGTGTGTGATTTCATGCGTTGTGGAACAGATCTAAAATCGCATTAGTGTGAACCAGGGCTAAAGATCGAAAGTAAACAGAGCAGAAACTCCAAAGCATTCACAGAATCCAAGATGTTGAAAGATGCCAGCAGAAAGGCAGCAATCACAAAATGAAATTATTTTTTATGGTTTTTCTGTAACAATTGTCTGCTACTGCAATGCTGATGTTATAAGACGAAAGTGTATGCTGTGATCACAGAACTCTAATATCAGGACAAATTCTGTTATTTATGCTGCTTGCTTTTAAAAAAACATTCAATCATATATTAAAACTGAACTTCAAGAAATTTCAAAACTCCTCTTACAGTTGGGCTCCCTCCACACTGCAAGGGTTAAATGCCTTGGGTACCACTAAAAAGCAGTTTTACCAAACTCATCCCTAGCTGGCTTGGAAGTTGGTGTTCTCACTGGAGCGCTGTCCTGTGGAGGGGGTGAGAGTGGCTGGCTCAGGCTTTTAGTGACACAGTGAGTGTCTGAGCCAGCCGTCAGTCAGGCATTTGGGCAGATCCCGACATTATTGTAATGATCCCTGCAGAGCCTGGACTGGCTCTGTGATGTCAGCTTTAGCCCACTTTCGGCAGTATCTGGGTCACAAAGGTGCAGAACAAAGTACACTCCTGTGACCCACAGGAGAAGTATGGCCAAAAGAGCTTTGCCCATACTTCTCCTTTAATTTGTGCGTTTATATAATCTGCCTGGAATTCTGCTTTAACCGCTTGCCGACCAGCCCCTGCAGTTATACTGCAGCAGGTTGGCTCGGCTGCGCCAATTGTTGTAGGTTACGACAGGCTAGTACAGGGCAATCTGTGGGTGCATGCGCACCAAGGAACCAATCGCTGATCACTGTTATTACTAGTAATAAAAAAAAAAGTCATAAATCTATCCCCCATTTTCTAACTACCAGCAAAAATAAGTCCTTACATTTAAAGAGCACCTGTCATTTCAGATCCGTCATGGCAGTGCCCGTTAGCGGGCATCCACTCACCTGCTGCCGCATCTCACCAACCATCCCATTAAAGAGGAGGTTCGGTTAAAAAAAAAAAAAAATCAAAAGTCAGCAGCTAATCTTGCTGTAGGTTACGACAGGCTAGTACAGGGCGATCTGTGGGCGCATGCGCACCAATTGGCCAGCAGGGGAACCAATCGCTGATCACTGTTATTACTAGTAAAAAATAAAAAAAAAAAAGTCATAAATCTATCCCCCATTTTGTAAACGCTATAACTTTTGCGCAAACCAACATGCGCTTATTGGGTTTTTTTTTTTAAAACCAAAAATATGTAGCAGAATACAAATTGGGCTAAATTGATGAGGAAAATAGATTTTTTTATATTTTTTTTATTGGGTGTGTTTTATAGCAGGAAATTTAAAAAAAATAGTTTTCTCAAAATGGTCAATCTTTTTTTGTTTATAGCGCAAAAAATAAAAACTGCAGAGGTGATCAAATACCACCAAAAGAAAGCTCTACTTGTGGTGGTGGTGGTGGGGGGGGGGTATTTGAGTACAGCGTCACATGACCGCGCAATTGTCAGCTAAAGTAACGCAGTGCCGTATCGCAAAAACGGCCTGGCCATTAAGGAGGCAAATCCTTCCGGGGCTGAAGTGGTTAAATAACATTCCAAACATCAAAACTTTACATTTTTTTGGTTTACATTTCTAAAACAAGTCTATGCCTACAGGCGAGAGTTGCTGCTAGTGCTAAGATTGCTAGTGTGACATACCCATTACCTTCCTATATTTCTAAGGGAATCTAGTGATAATATCTATCCAATCAGTGCTCTTGACTCGTTTCCACGTGTTTTCAATTTTGGGAGTCTAATTTCTTCTCATGCTGCGTTTGCCATTTCATAAAAATATTAATATGAGCAAGGCCCCTTATTATAGCTATGGCAGGTATACAGATGTGCAAACTTAACGTGTTACTAAAGTCATATTTAAAAAAAGAAAATAGAATAAAAAAAATAACCAACATGTTATACTAACCTGCTCTGTGCAGTGGTATTGCACAGAGTGGCCCCAATCCTCCTCTTCTAGGATCCCCAGTTGGGAACTTGGCTCATCCTGTTCTTTTTCGGACAACCATAGACAGCCGCTGACTATGGCAAGTCTGCGCACTCCCAACCTGTGTGTCTATGGAGCCACGTTCCATAGATTTACACAACGGGACTTAGGCCCGCCCCCACTTCCTCTTTGCTGCATTTGATTGACAACAGCAAGAGCCAATGGCTCCTGCTCAAATGCTGTGTGAAGAGGAAGGGGAGAATAGATGCAGTCCTGCACAGCGCTGATCTCACAGGGAAATTGAATACATTTTTTAAAAATGCATTAAGTTAAAAAAGGTTTTTAGGTTTAGTAACACTTTAATGTAAAGATATATCCTACCCTGAAGTTTCTAAGATACACAAGAGAACGTATGTAATCTAAATCCCAGGCTCAACTGAAACTGCTCAGTTTGGACACAGCCTTTTACTTTAAGACACTAAACATAAACATAGTTGGCAAGTCTAACACTGTTCTAAATAAGAAGTGTGATTCACTATGTGAAAGGCTATCTTTGCCTGCACAGGAAAGTCCTATTTATGTCTATTGGGTTGCAGCAGCTCCACAAACACAGTCGCTGATCCCAATTTGACATCTGTGTGAGTGCATGTCCCCAAACACACACTGTCTGGGTTCGGGGACACGCACCTGTACGTCTGTCAAAAGTAGAACCAGTGGCTGTGTCCCAAGGTTAAAAAAAAAAATTTTTAAAGGTAATTGCATAAGCAATGCTGTAGTGGTAGTGAAAATATATAGTGTCTGTTCAACGTTTACAGAAATTGAATATTTATTTTTCAAAAATATAACATGTAATCATGTCCATTCTTCAAACAGCTTTCACTGGCATAATGGCATAACTGGCTTTAAAAAAAAAATCTAGCTTTCAGTCATAACCTGCCAGAAAGCAATGGAGCTATATAAAGGAACTGCGCTACATGATGAGGTTTTCAGCTGTGCTGCAGACAGCTGGATGAGGAAGCTCAGCCTCTCATATGCAAAGTTTATGCCTAAGTAAACAACTCCTAAAAATCTGCCAAAAACCCTAGCGAAGCACTAACAACTAGAGCCCATAGAAAAAACACTCTCCATAGATATGAAACCATGGGACATCAAACAACAAAAGACTTTTAGTAATATAAACAACCTTAAATAAGCAAGCATTAAAAATGCAATGTAATGGACAAGATACTCTGACACTGTCAACCATTCTCTCTGCTGTACTTGCATACACACATAGCATTACATTTATATATAAAATTTAAACATACACATGTTGTGAAATCATTACTTTACACTCTAAAAAAAGATAAAAAGCAGTACAAATACTAAAAACAAAACAAAAAAAAAAAGTTAAGTAATCTTAGTTGGCAGCCCCTTTCCTAATTCCCAAGATAATAGTAAAGAAAGCCACGGAATGTGTATACCTTGTACGGATGCCTCTGCAGTCAAGAGGGAGTGGTTAAAACATTGCTCAACCACCTATTTTTACCCCCCCCCATCACCACCACGTCCTATCAGAATATTGCAGTCTTCACCTGTTTGTCCTGTCAGCACGGCATCGAGTCACAATGGCTTCCATCCTCTACCCAGTCCTTTTAAAGTGGGAGTCTGGCGACCAATCTTTTTTTTTTTTTTTTTTTTTAGGTCATTGAGACACTTTGCTAATCCCAAAATACTCACAGTTTGGGTGTAATATTTCCGCCTCTATCTGTTTTAGTACTGAAGAATAACTTTAAAAATGTGATGCTGGCTGTTTCCATCTTGCTTGTGGGCATGTGAAGCCCACAAGCATTGATTTCCTGGGTGCGGTGAACGCTGTTCATTCACATGATCATTGTTCCCGCACTGAATCTTGGGAAGTCTGACACTAAGCTCCCAGGAGACAGTGCGGCGCCGGGGAAAGGCAATAAACACGCCTACTCCCATGGGAGGAGAGACAGGAAGTGCCACAATAAAGTACAATATAAAGGTAATTACAGCGATAAAAAAAATTTTCGTGCGGCATTTGAACATCTATGCAATTAACTGAAGGGGGTAAGAATAAGTTAAAAATTTGAGTGGAACCCCGCTTTAAAGCCAACACAGCTTTTGTTTTGTTACCCTAGCAATGTTTTAGGCAGCTACCCAGTTTGCATCATTATCCTAATGATCCCTGAGTACCAACCACTGACCTGAATTCTGGTTATCAGTGTCTGCAGCCACCCCTTGCCTTTGGACTATATCTTGGTGACCACACATCACTCATTTGCGCCAGGACCTACTTCCTGGCCTATCGATCCATGGTCCTTAGAGAAGGGTCAACCCAGGGTCAGTGGGAGGAAGTCTATGAATACTTACTGCAATAGGAACCCCATGCATTGGGGGATTAGCCTGAGTTGCTCCCATGTGGAATCAGCTTTGTATATTGGTGAGCCCTGATCAGATTGCCAGGGCTTAGCCATTCCAGTGTGATGGTGATCCACCTCACCAGACTTTTACCTTCCAAAGTGGGTTTATACACCACATATCAGGCTTTCAGGTCGGTGCTTTGCTCTACCATAAACCAGGTTTTGGCTCACACTAAGTCTACCACTGGCTATCCTATACAATGTAGCTGGAGGGTCAACAACAGCCCAGTTGCCACCTTGACAGCAATCTGTTTTTTGTTTTTGTAAGCTAGAGTAAATCAACTATTTAAACAGCAAAAATAAAGACAAGATCTGGTATCTGTCTGTTTAAAATCTCTGCAAGTTCTTAAAGTTTAAAAACCAGTGAGTATACCGTTTCTTATTTCAAAATTGTGCTGATGTAAACACAATAGATCCCAACACTGTCCCTTCATTTACATCAGTGGTGTCCAATCTGCAGCCCAAGATGGCTATGAATGGCACCCAACGCAATAAATCATAAACTTACTTAAAAATTTTGATTTTTTTTGCAAAAATGCATTTACACTTGCCAAACACATGCGGCTGAAAAACAAAAAATAAAAATTGACAGTGTCTATTTACTGGACTTTTATAAGTTTTATCTTCCCAAAGAGATATCTCCCACTCTTCACACCTTATTCAGGTCATCGGTTTTCGGCAGCACCTACATTTGTGAGCAACTATTCAAGGACGAAGAACACGAAGGGCAAAATTAGAACCAAAATATCGGATGAGCACTGAGAATTGCTACTACATCCATCCAGATATTGATAGGTTATTTATCAAAAAAAAAAAAATCAGTCAAATATCGCACTAGCTTTATGTTGCCCTTCTTTACTTTTGAATTAAAAATGTATACAAAAAAAATATGAAGTTTTATAGGTACATTATTTATATCAATGACAGTTAACTTGTGATCTGCCTGACTTTTTCTGCTCATCAGCTATCCTTATTGTTGGTGTATTTTATGTGTGGCACAAAAAGCTATCTCTTCTTCCAATGTGGCCCAAAAAGGTCAAAAGGCTGGACACCCCTGATTTAGAGAAAATGACCCTTTGTCTAGACTTCTAATAATAACATCTACCAAAACGAACTCCTTTAACCAACCTGTATCGTTTTTGGGATGTATAGGGGGAGAGAAGCCCAGACTGTGGGTGCTATATATCCACATCCTAGCAAATCATGTACAACTATGAACAGAATATGCAGTCATGGACTTTGTGTGGACATATAGAAGAGAAACTGAGTACCATAAAAATGACAATTACGGTATGTACCATTAAAAATATATTACACGACATTAAAAATTACTCTTCACATAGGGATACACATCATGCAATGATAACGATTACAGTTCACATGGACTCTATGCGTTTTGGGAACCCTTCTTCAGGCGTGTGACAGAATAGGTGCACTGGAACCCAGTCCTAATCTTTAATTGAGTAATATTAGCCAGTAGGGTAGACTGGAATTCATAGCATGTGTATGCTGCCCATAGAGATGTAAATGAGTAAGCCAAGGTGAAGCCACTGCCTCTCGGGTGGGAAATTCAGGTACAATCGGTAAACTGTCAATGGTCTTGTACACATCATTTTAACATACTACTCTATAAAGAATATGAGACACTGATTCAGTCACCTGTGATACCTAAGGATTCCCGAAACGCGTTGAGTCCACTTGTGAACTGTAAATCAGAATCTTTGCATGCTGTGAATCCCCATGTGGAGAGTAATTTTTAATGGTATATAATAAAGCTGTTTTTATGGTACTCAGTTTCTCTTCTATAGATCCACCACTACATATGCTGTTCATAGTTGTACATCGTTTTTGGGATATTGTTTCATGATCTGTGTAACTGAGGCCTCTTTCACACATGTGCGACTTGTCCTGCGACTTGGGACTGCAAAGTCACACAACAAGTCGTTCCCCATGGTTACCATTGATATGTGCGACTTCAAGTTGTGCCAACTTCAAAGTAGTCCCTGGTCCGACTTTCATGCGAGTTGAGGTCCATAGACCTCAAGCTTACACAGGTATTCCCTGAAATTGCATCAAAATCTAGGCTAAGTCACAGCAGTGTGAAAGGGGCCTTAACCGCTTCCCGACCGCCCACTGTATATTGACGTCCTGTTTTTTAAAGATGGATATCTCGGTAACGGCAGCAGCTGCTGCCACAACCGAGGTATCCATCTTTAAGGCCGGCGATTCTGTACACGATAACGGTGGTCTCTGCGGCGGGTTCGCCGCGAGATCACCGTTATCGGCGGCGGGAGAGGTGCCACCCCCCCTCCCGCCGCTCTCCCGCGCCCTCCGCCGCTTACCGGAGCCGTCAGTAGCGGCGGAGGAGATCGGGACCTGTCACTGCTGAGGTACTGAGACGAGTGAGGCCAAGATGGCCCCCACCCGTCTCTATACCATGTGACGGCCGGAGCGACGTCATTACGACGGCTCCGCCCACTTCTCTTAAAGGCACAATTTTTTTTGTGTCATTTTTTTAAACGACTTTTTTTTTTTTTTTTTGCATTTTAGTCTAAATATGAGATCTGAGGACTTTTTGACCTCAGATCTCATATTTAAGAGGACCTGTCATGCTTTTTTCTATTACAAGGGATGTTTACATCCCTTGTAATAGGAATAAAAGTGATCTAAATTTTTTTTTTTTTAAAAACAGTGAAAAAATAAATAAAGTAAAATAAATAATAAAAAAAAAAAAAAAGTTTAAAGCGCCCTGTCCCGACGAGCTCGCGCGCAGAAGCGAACACATACGTGAGTAGCGCCCGCATATGAAAACGGTGGTCAAACCACACATGTGAGGTATCACCGCGACCGGTAGAGTGAGAGCAATAATTCTAGCCCTAGACCTCCTCTGTAACGCAAAACATGCAATCTGTAGAATTTTTTAAACGTCGCCTATGGAGATTTTTAAGGGTAAAAGTTTGACGCCATTCCACGAGCGGGCACAATTTTAAAGCGTGACATGATGGGTATCAATTTACTTGGCGTAACATTATATTTCACAATATAAAAAAAATTGGGCTAACTTTACTGTGGTCTTATTTTTTTTTTCAAAAAAGTGAATTTTTTCCAAAAAAAGTGTGCTTAGAAGACCGCTGCGCAAATACGGTGCAAAAAAAAGTATTGCAATGACTGCTATTTTATTCTCTAGGGTGTTAGAAAAAAAATAATATATAATGTTTGGGGGTTCTAAGTAATTTTCTAGCAAAAAAACCTGTTTTAAACTCTTAAACACCTAAAATCCAAAACGAGGCTGGTTTTGAAGTGGTTAAGGAGTACCAGAAGTGTGTCCATTGATGTACACTGTTTGCTAAAAAAATATATCATCATGGCCAGAAATATATTAGGAATATAATAGAGACTACACATCTAAGATTTTTTTGATTTTTTTTAGCCAATAATCATTTCATGTTTATGTGGGCAAAAATAAGATCCAGTAGCATATATAAATAGCACACAAGAAGTGAGTAGGGTAACATGAACAGTATGCACAGGCCAGTATGTGGCTGTTAAAGCATTTCCATATGAAGAGGCGGTATATTGTGTACAGGGGGGGGTCACAGAGCTAAGCACTCCAATGGAACACATGTAGGATGGATACAGGACCCTCATAACTGGGCACTCACATAGAACACAGAATAGATGAGGGCTCCAATAAAGGCAGGTTAGTTTGTGAATGTATTGTCCTATAAAGTGTGCAAATGTTGTGTACAAGACCCTGATAGCTCTGCACTCCTAAAGTACACAAGACAGAGGAGAGCTCAGATAAATGCAGACTGGCATGTGGCTGTATATAGACAGATGTATGATGTGTACAGGGCCCTCACAGCAAAGCATGCTTACAGTACACAGACGAGAGTTCGGAAAAAGGCAGGTGAGTATTTGGCTGTGCAGCCCCACAAGGAGAGTGTACAGGGCTCCCACTTTTCTGTACTTCTACAATATAGATGAATGATGTGTACCAGATTCTCATAGCCAAACACTTTCATGGTACACAGGATAGAAGGTATACAGTGCTGTCATAGCTGAGCATTCCTATATAGAACAGATGAGAGCTCTGATAAAGGCAGGCTGGTCTGTGGCTGTATTGCCCTAAAATGAGAATGCATGTTGTGTACGGACTCTGATAGCTCTGCACTCCTGTAGTACACAGGGCAGATGAGAGTTCAGATAAAGGCAGGCTGGTGTGCTGCTATATTGCTCTAGAAGGAGAGTGTATGTTGCATACAAGACTGAAAGCTCAGCACTCTTACAGTACAAACAGAGAGCTCAGATAAAGGCAGTCCGGTATGTGTCTGTTTTGTGTCAATTCCCTATAAGGACAGATGCAGGATGAAAACAGGACTGTCATAGCTGAGCACGCCTATAGTACACAGGACAGATGAGGGCTCCGATAAAAGCAGGACTCTATAATTCAGCATGACCTATAAGGAGGGAGTGTATGTGATCAGGGCTCTCACAGCTAAGTACACAGAAGTGATGTGGGTTGTGTAAGGGGCTCTCATTGCTTAGCACTCCAATAGTATACAGAGCAGATATGGGCTCTGATACAGGTAGGCTGTTACATGATTGTAATGAAGTGTAAGATGTAGGGTGTATATGAAACTCATAGCATACAGATAAGAGTTCAGACACAGGCAGGATATTATGAGGGTGCATTGCTTATAAAGAGAATACCGCAGCTAAGCACTTCTACAGAGTAGATGTAGGATGTATACAGGCCTCTCATAGCTCAGCACTCCTACAGTGCACAGATAAGAGCTCAGATACAGGCAGGCCTCCATGTGGCTGTATTACACTATAACAGGGATATAAATTAGCGGACCTCCAGCTGTTGCAGAACTACAAGTCCCATGAGGCATAGCAAGACTCTGACAGCCAAAGCATGACACCCAGAGGCTTGATGCGACTTGTAGTTTTGCAACAGCTGGAGGTCAGCTAATTGCATATCCCTGCACTATAAGAAGAGTATATGGTGTGTACAGGCCTCTCATAGATCTGCACTCCTACAGTGCACAGAATAGGTCAGATACAGGCAGACCATCATCCATGTGGCTGTTTTGCACTATAAGAGTATATGCTGTGTACAGGCCTTTCATAGCTCAGCACCTCTATAGTATACAGATAAGAGCTCAGATACAGGCAGGCCGACATGTGGCTGTATTGCACTATAAGAGTATATGCTGTGTACAGGCCTCCCATAGATCAGCACTCCTACAGTGCACAGAATAGGTCAGATACATGCAGGCCGTCATCCATGTGGCTGTATTGCACTATAAGAAGAATATATGCTGTGTACAGGCCTTTCATAGATCAGCACTCCTATAGTATACAGATACAGGCGGGGCCACCATCCATGTGTCTATATTGCAGCATTGCCTAGAAGGAGAGTGTATGTGATCAGGGCTCTTACAGCCAAGTACACAGAAGAGATGTGGGTTGTATAAGGGGCCCTCATAGCTCTGCACTCCTGTAGTATACAGGGCAGATATGGGCTCTGATACAGACAGGCCGGTATGTGGTGTAGTAATGCCTACAAGGAGTGTGTATGCTGTGTACAGGCCTCTCATAGCTCAGCACTCCTATAGTATAGGGAAGGATAAATGCAGGCTGGTATGTGAATGTATTCCAGTATGGCCTACAAGGACTGGTATTGTCATAGCTGGGCCCTCCTATAGTACACAGGGCAGATATGGGCTCAGATAATTTATTGCAGCAGTGCTGTATATGGGGGTTGTACACAGGACTCTCCTATAGTAATGATAAGGGCTCAGGCCGGTATGTATGTGGGGTATATAGAGGCTGTCATAGTTGGACTCTCCTATAGTAATGATAAGGGCTCAGGCCGGTATGTATGTGGGGTATATAGAGGCTGTCATAGTTGGGCTCTAATATATTAATGATAAGGGCTCAGGCCGGTATGTATGCAGGATATATAGAAGCTGTCATAGTTGGGCTCTCCTATAGTATACAGGACAGAGAAGCCCCATGTACAGTCATGCTGCCGTGTGTCCGTATGACCCTATGTTGAGTGTACGGGGCTCTCATAGCTCAGCCCTCCCTCACTATACAGGGCAGAGATGGGCGCTCCTCTGACACACAACCCCCATACAGCTCAGCGCTCTGACATTAGCAGCCGTCCGACCTCCGCTCACCACAGACTCCGCACTTCTCACCTCACTAACTCGCCGTCCCTCACTCTCTCATATTCCGCGTTCCGGCGCACCTCCAACTACGGAAGCCCAAGTGGACCCTAGGCAGCTCCATAGCAACGGCTTCCGGTGTTCCGTCAGATTTCGTAGCGGAAGTGACGTTCCGTCGCGGCCATCTTGGTACACCCCACACTTGCCCACACTACGCCTACAGTCTGAAGTCGCCAAGCGGACATCTTTTTACACCCACCGGAGTCTTGCATTTCACATTATATTTATCAGTAAACTCAGCATATATCGTGAAATACAGTTTTTAGAACTCTGTGACACTGTTTTGATGTTGGATTTTTAAAGCAGCGGTTTTCTGTCAGATTAGCAAACGTTGTGAGATCAGCAGGCTTGCCGCTGCTTTTAAAATTCAACATCAAAACAGTGTCACGGAGTTCTAAAAACTGCATTTCATGATTTAAGCTCAGTTTACTGGTAAAAATAAGTGTGAAATGCAAGACTTCAATGGGTGTAAAAACATGTCTGCTTAGCGACTTCAAACTGTAGGCTTAGTGTGGGGGAGTGCGGGGTGTACCAAGATGGCTGTGATGGAAGGTCACTTCCATTACAAGTTTTGACGGGTCGCCTAATCCGACGAAACACCGGTGTTCCGTCAGATTTGGCGACCCAGCAAATTTTGTAACAGAAGTGACGATTCAATGCACGTTAAGCCGTGCTAGCTTTCAGCCGCGTTTCTCTGTCACTATTCAAAAATCAATGGTTCCCTATGGGAACCCATTGATTTGAATAGAAGTCGCACCAGAAGTCGGATCAAGATGATCCGACTTGCGATGCGACTTGTGTGCTGAGAATCTTGAGGGTGGAACCCCACGCAAATTTTTTAAAAAAATTTGCATGAGATTCCCCCCCCCCCCCCCGGGACGATGCCAGACCCTTCGGTCTAGCATGGAGGGGAACCCCCACACCAAAAAAACCATGCCAAGCCACATGCCCTCAACGTGGTGGGGTTGGTGCCTTGGGGCAGAGGGGGCCCTGTGCCCCCCACCCCAAAGCACCTTGTCCCCATGTTGATGAGGACAAGGGCCTCTTCCCAACAACCCTTGCCCGGTGGTTGTTGGGGTCTGTGGGCGGGGGGCTTATCATAATCTGGGAGCCCCCTTTAATAAGGGGGCCCCCAGATCCCAGCACCCCACCCTATGTGAATGAGTATGGGGTCCATCGTACCCCTACCCATTCACCTGGGGAAAAAAAGTGTCAATAAAAAAAACACATTACAAAGGTTTTTAAATTAATTTAGGCAGACCCGGGAGTCTCTTCCGACTTCGGGGGTCTCTTCCGACTTCTCCGCGCTCTCCGGCCTCTTCTCCCGGGCTCCTCTGCTATCTTCTGCCCACTCTTTTGCTAGCGGTTACCCGGGTCTCTTCCGACTTCTCCAGCCTCTTTTCCTGCTGTCTTCTGCCGGGCTCCTCCACTATCTTCTGCTCTTTTGCCTGCTCTTTTGCTAGCGGTGTCCCGGTCTTCTCCGTCATCTTTCTCCGATGTTGACACGACGCCCCTTATGACATCACAGTCCCGGGGAATGATGGGACTGTGATGTCATAATTGGGCGGGGTCACCGGATGACATCACCGGTGACCCCGCCCCATGCCTATATAAGTCATTGTGCACCACACACGGCATTACAGCGGGAGAGCGTCGTGTCAACATCAGAGGAAGACCGGAGGGATGAAGACGATGGAGAAGACTGGGCCACCACTAGCAAAAGAGCAGGCAAAAGAGCAGAAGCTAGCAGAGGAGCCCGGCAGAAGACAGCGGGAGAAGAGGCCGGAGAAGTCAGAAGAGACCCGGGCAACCGCTAGCAAAACAGTGGGCAGAAGATAGCGAAGGAGCCCGGGAGAAGAGGCTGAAGAACGCGGAGAAGACGGAAGAGACCCCCGAAGTCGAAAGAGACCCCCGGGGCTGCCTAAATTAATTTAAAAACCTTTGTAGTGTGTTTTTTTTATTGACACTTTTTCCCCCAGGTAAATGGGTAGGGGTACGATGTACCCCATACTCATTCAGATAGGGTGGGGTGCCGGGATCTGGCGGCCCCCTTATTAAAGGGGGCTCCCAGATTCCGATAAGCCCCCCGTCCGCAGACCCCGACAACCACCGGCAAGGGTTGTCGGAAGAGGCCCATGTCCTCATCAACATGGGGACAAGGTGCTTTGGGGTGGGGGGCGCAGGGCCCCCCTGCCCCAAGGCACCAACCCCACCATGTTGAGGGCATGTGGCTTGGTATGGTCCAGGGGGGGGGGGGGGGGGGGCGCTTGCTCGCATGCTCGGATAAGGGTCTGGTATGGATCTTGGGGGGACTTAAAATCCATACCAGACCGAAGGGTCTGGTATCGTCCGGGGGGGAACCTCACGGAAATTTTTTTTAAATTTTCATAGGGTTCCACCCTCAAGATTCTCAGCACACAAGTCGCACCGCAAGTCGGATTCATCATAGGGAACCATTCCTTTTGAATAGAGACAGAAACGCCGGACGAGGTTTAACACAGCGTTAAGCCTCGTTAATTCGCGTTTAACACTTTTTGCCGGTGTCTGACGTTTTTATAGCTCTAGTGCTGGAGCCTCAGAATGCGCTGGTCCTTGGTTTTTTTTGGAGCTTAAAAACGACCATGCCTGTTACAGCTCAAAAACGCTGCGGTGTGTATGAGCCCATTGAATAACATGGAGTGGTGTTCTTAAGCAGCAAAAAAAGCTCAAAAAAGCCACTGTGAAAACGTCTATGTGTATGAGGCCTTAAAAGCAGCGGCAAGCATGCTGATCTCACAGGTTTGCTGATCTGACAGCAGACCACTGCTTTTAAAATTTGACATCAAAACAGTCAGACGGATTTCAAAATACTGTATTTCACTATATAAGCTCAGTTTACTGGTAAAAATAAGTGTGAAATGCAAGACTCTGGTGGGTGTTAAAAGATATCCGTTTGGCGACTTCTCACTGTATCCTTACTGTGGGCAAGTGCGGGGTGTACCAAGATGGTTCTGTCAGAAAGCCGCTGTTCCGTCAGATTAGGCGACCTGTCAAATCTTGTAAGAGAAGTGACGTTCTGTCACGGCCATCTTGGTGCACCCCGCACTCGCCCACAGTAAGGATACAGTGAGAAGTCGCCAAACGGACATCTTTCACACATCTTTCACACTTATTTTTACCAGTAAGCTCAGCTTATACTGTATGTCACAGAGTTCTAAATACTGTATTTCATGATATAAGCTCAGTTTAGTGGTAAAAATAAGTGTGACATGTAAGACACCGGTGGGTGTAAAAAAGATGTCCGCTTGCCGCCTTCTGACTGCAGGCTTACAGTGGACGAGTGCGGAGTGTACCAAGATGGCCGTGCCAAAACGTCACTTCTGTTATGAAATCTGACAGGTCGCCTAATCTGACAGAACACTACTACCCATCAGAAAATGCAACCAAAGTGACATTCCGTTGTGGACATCTTGGTACACCCCTGCAGTCAGAAGGCGGCAAGCTGACATCTTTTTAGACCCACAGAAGTCTAACATTTCACACTTAATTTTACCACTAAACTGAGCTTATGTAGTGAAATACAGTATTTTGAAATCTGTCTGACTGTTTTGATGTTGAATTTTAAAAGCAGTGGTGTTCTGTCAGATTAGCAAACCTGTGAGAACAGCAGGCTTGCCTATGCTTTTAAAATTCAACATCAAAACAGTCAGACGGATTTCAAAATACTGCCAACCTCACCACCCTGCCTGCTGTGTGTGCCAACCTCACAGCCCTGCCTGCCATATGTCCTGTGTGTGCCAACCTCACTGCCCTGCCTGCCATGTGTCCTGTGTGTGCCAACCTCACCCCCCTGCCTGCCATGTGTCTTGTGTGTGCCAACCTCACCACCCTGCCTGCCCTGTGTTCTGTGTGAGGGCCTTCCTCTGACACCTCTTATCAGGACTTTACCCCTCTGTGTGCTCCCCTACATGGGGGACTCCTCTGTGTGCTCCCCCTATATGACTGACCCCTCTGTGTGCCCCCTACATGTCTGCATACTCTGACTACCTCCTGTATCCTATCCTTTGCGCATTCTCTGACCACCACATGTACTATTTCCGCATCATTTGACCACTACCTGTACCTGCAACTTCTAACCACCTCCTGTATCCTCTCCGCAGCCTCTGAGGGGGAGTCTGGAGAGAAATCAAGAGTGGTTTGTACCTTGCTGCCCGCCTGCTACCGAACCCGGCTATCCTTGTGACCCTGCTCCTGTTTCTTCGTTGGCTCAACGCTGCCTCCAAGTGCCTGTGCAGGCTGCCTGTTATCCCAGTTCCCTTGGGTCCAGTATACTCCTGTCTCCTGACTACAGGAAATTTCGGCAAGCCATAAAACCTGAACCTGCAAGCTGGTTGGAGTTCCCCTTTAACATCGGCTGATCTACCAAGCATTATTCCAGCTCCTTACCTGTTGTTCTGCCTGAACTACCAAGCCTACAACCCCACCCGCAAGCTCTGCAAGTAACACTTATGCCCTGTACACACGGTCGGACATTGATCGGACATTCCGACAACAAAATCCTAGGATTTTTTCCGACGGATGTCGGCTCAAACTTGTTTTGCGTACACACGGTCGCACAAAGTTGTCGGAATTTCCGATCGCCAAGAACGCGGTGACGTAAACCACGTACGACGAGACTAGAAAAGGCCAGTTCAGAACCAAGTGCTGCACCCTTTGGGCTCCTTTTGCTAATCTTGTGTTAGTAAAAGTTTGGTGAGAGACGATTCGCGCTTTTTCAGACTCGTGGTTTTCAGATCGTTTTCTGCTGTTCAGTTTGTGCTTGTGGGTTTGTATCTGGTCTTCAGTGCGTGCAAGCAAGCTACGCATGACATTGTCATTGTGTTCTTGTTCGTTCGTTACTGTTTTTCAGGTCGCTTTTCAGAGGCCTTGCTGTTCTTCAGTGCATTCTGTTACTTCGTTCTGAGCAGCCAACCGTTTTCTAGCCATGTTGCGTATACGTATTCCTCGTAGAGTTCGTGCTGTGCGGGGGCTTGGTGATGGGGTCCTGACCTTGACACAAGTCCAGTCCATGAACAGGGTGAGGAGGAGTTCATGGACCAAGAATTGGTTGCTTCAGCGTGACCAGTTCTGTCACATGCCTTTGCTCTGTGAGATCCGTGAGAATAATCCTGATGATTTCAGGAACTTTCTCTGGATGACGGAACCCATATTTCACCGTTTGTTGGCTTTGCTGACCCCCTATATCAGCAGGTAGGATACCTGCATGAGGCAAGCCATCACTCCGGAGCAGAGGCTAGTCGCCACCCTGCGGGACTTGGCGACAGGGAGAAGCCTGCAGGACCTCAAGTTCTCGACAGGCATCTCCCCCCAGGCTCTGGAGATCATTATCCCAGAGACCTGTTCTGCCATCATCCAGGTCCTGCAGAAGGAGTATATTAAGGTAAGATTTTTATCCTTTAATATCACATTTTATTGTATTTAATGTTTGCTAATATATTGTATTTCTTTCCTCATTCCCTAATTACCATGATTGTAATATGCTGTGAATGTCCCCTTTGTCCTCATGCATGCTGGATTTTTATGTAATTTTTTTTTTGGCCCTTCATACATATTTGCCTTCACTAACCTCCCCAGCATGGTCTCCTGGGCCTATATTCACCTCATGTAGTCACTTAACAATGTATTTTATCAGCTCCATAGTAGTGCTTTACCCCAAACACCCAATAAAATGTTTTTAAATGTGATTTGTGCTTTAAATTCAGGCAGAGTTCCAGAGGCTTTTTTGGGGGGTCCCCAAATCATTTGGAACCCTCCCTCCCCCCAAATGCTAAGTCAGCTGATCCCAATTCTCTATCTATCCTCAATCATCTATCTGCTGACTTTGCCAAACCCATACACACTATACCCATCTCTTTAGTGGTCAGATGTATGGATGAATTCCCCAAAGCATGTAGTGCAAGGGCCTGCCTGTATACTTTCAAATGGTACTGTTTAAAGTTTTTGTCTATTATTATTATCTTGCTAGGTAATAGCAGAATGTCCAAATGTGCTCAAATGTGTACAGTGTGTATTTATATCTTTGTATTATGACACTTCTTACCTGTCCAGTGGGCTGCCAATAGTGTAACTAAGGAGGGGCTGTTCAAAGTAATACCCATTATTTAGGCATTCATCTCTCAATGAAGTGGAGAGGGTTACCTGGCCAAGAGCTTCCCCCCCCTATAATGTTAGAAATGGCACATGAGAGGGGGGGGGAATATGATAGGTGTACCTTATACTTTGGTCTTTAAAAATTACCATAAATAAATGTTATCTTGATGTTGGCCAAGAATGTTTGTGTCTAATCTACTTTTCGTGTTTATGTGCAAAAAGGCTAATTTTTTTTTTGTTTTCCTCAACAGTTTCCTTCCACGCCACAGGAATGGCAGACTGTGGCCTCCCACTTTGCCCAGCGGTGGGACTTTCCTAACTGCGGAGGGGCAATTGATGGGAAACACGTCCACATCATCCCACCACCCAACTCGGGGTCGTACTATTATAATTATAAGGGGTTCAATAGTATTGTGATGTTGGCGGTGGTGTCGGCTACTTATGAGTTCCTGTATGTGGACGTGGGGAAGAATGGCCGGATGTCCGATGGTGGAGTCATCGCCCAGACGGAGTTCTACAGGCGTCTCCAGAATGGCAGCTTGGACTTGCCACCTCCAGAAGACAATGTGGTAGGACTCCCATTCGTCTTCATTGCGGATGAAGCCTTTGCGCTGGGGGACCATCTTATGCGGCCATTCCCGATGAAGACCCTCACCCCGGACCAGAGGGTTTTTAATTACCAGCTGGCCAGAGCCAGAAGAGTGGTGGAAAACACGTTTGGAATCATGGCCAGCCGGTTACGCCTATTTCTTACACCCATACACATGGCGGAGTACAAACTGAATAATATTATCCTGGCGCGCTGTGATCTACACAACTTTTTACGGCAACATTCTGCCAACTATGCTGGCTCAGTTGGGCCTGAGGCCGGAATTCAAAATGAACCAACCCTGACGGCGCTTGAAAGTGGCCGTCCTGGCTTGCCTCCCCTGAGTGCCCGTGATGTCCGGCTAAGATACCTTGAATTCTTTGCGGGTAGGGGGGCTATCAATATGCCAGACAATGTGTGAAACCTTTATCAAATAAACAAACAAAAAAAAATAAGCAAATCTTTGGTGACATTTACTACTTGTGTTTGTTTTAGCTGACCCTGACAGAAATGTGTTGAGTCCTGAAAATGGCGTGATTGTGTAACCTTATACAAAGCACTGTTGGGTGTTATTTACTAAAGGCAAAGACACTATGCACTATAAGTGCACTTGAAACTGCACTTGGAGTGCAAAGTGGATTTGCCCTTAGGAAATAACCCCCATTGTCACTGAAAACACCAATTATAGCACAACAAAAGTGTTGTAGCGTTGAGACAATAATCCACACATTCTTGATTAACAATCTTTTTAATACCTGCACTATCACATGTGCATTTAGAAAAGGTTTTTAAAACAAACCAACATGTTTGTTGTATAACAATTTTTGGGGTCACATTAGAAAAAATAGAAATGTCCATTTAAGATAAAACAGGCATGTTTAAAACCAACAAGAAAGACACAAATCTTGAACTTACAAAGTTCACATTTGGTAGAACTTGAAGGCAATATCAGACATGAGTATTTAGGAACTGTGTTTGATATTGCGTTCAGATGGGGTGAAGTCACCCCTGGAAAAGCTAAATTTTGAAGATGCACACAAATAGCCGTCAACGTGAAGACAGACACACGACCCCCGACAATGAAGAGGCTTACCAGATCTAATGGACCCAAAGGGGCATACGCCGAGTTGGGTCAGACAAAGCTTGGGTGGTCAGTGGCTGTAGATGATCCAGAGGGGTGATGTTCTTGGGATGAACCATAAGCTGATGTGTTCCTGTCTTGCTGCTTAGTCTAGTGCACTTCTTCACTCCAGATGTTATATACCCATTGATGTGCTCTTTGTCTGAAGTCATATTACTTCTGAGGACTTCCTATCATTAGGATCAATATATATATATGGATGATTTCCTCCCATATTCTACACTTAGAACTGTTGGTTTATTTTTTCATCTTGATATTGGACATTTTAAAACTTTTTTAGCGCTACACTTATTTTGTTTTCTTAATAATATAAGATATCAATGGTGTTGTGGTAACTTGACACACCAAACACACACAAAAATATTAGGGAGTAAAACTAACAAAAAAATAAAACAAAGATCAGCTTTGAAAAAAATACAAACCCAAAAAAAAACAAAAAACAGCCTTTAAAAAAAAAAAAAAAGAAAACAACAAAAAAAAAATTTGTCAGATGTGACAAATCAAAATATATTGAGGGAATCGCGATAAATAATAAAGAAAGAAGTTTGTGAGAAGTCTGTGTGAATATAAGCAGCAAAACTACTTCATTCTTCTCACATTATGAAGAAGAAGAGAGTGCGCTGTATTAAACCATTTTTACATGGCGTGACGAAAGTGCTGTATCCATTGCGAACGTTAATTTTACCAGACCGAGCTGTTCCGTCTCGGAATTTCTTCTGAGCATGCGTGGCACTTTGTGCGTCGGAACTGGCCCCACACGGTCGGAATTGACGCGACCGGATTTTGTTGTCGGAACATTTTATAGCCTGCTCTCAAACTTTGTCTGTCGGAAAATCCGATGGAAAATGTCCGATGGAGCCCACACACGGTCGGAATGTCCAACAACATGCTCCGATCGGACATTTTCCATCGGAAAATCCGACCGTGTGTACAGGGCATTACAGGCACTCGTGTTCCTCCTGACTCTAGCCACCATCTGTTCCACCTTCAGTGGGGCTTGGGCTGGAGATACAAGAGAGGCCAACCTTGTCATATCAGACTCCTACCAGGTACGTGACAGCCCTCTTCTCCTTCCCTGGTATTACACCCACTGCACGGCACCCTCTCCTCCTTCTCTGGTACTACACCCACTTCACAGTGCTCTCTCTTCCTTCCCTGGTACTACACCCACTTCACAGTGCTCTCTCTTCCTTCCCTGGTACTACACCCACTTCACAGCATCCCCTTTCCTTCCTTACCTGGTACCACACCCAGTTCACAGCGCTCTCTCTTCCTTCCCTGGTACTACACCCACTTCACAGCATCCCCTCTCCTTCCTTACCTGGTACCACACCCACTTCACAGCGCCCTCTCTTCCTTCCCTGGTACTACACCCACTTCACAGCATCCCCTCTCCTTCCTTACCTGGTACCACACCCACTGCACAGCGCTCTCTCTCTTCCTTCCCTGGTACTACTCCCACTTCACAGCGCCCCCTCTCCTTCCTTACCTGGTACCACACCCACTGCACAGCGCCTCTCCTTCCTTCTCTGGTACTACACCCTCTGCAGACCGCCCTCTTCCTCCTTCCCTGGTACTACACCCACTGCATAGCGCCCTCTCCTCCTTCCCTGGTACTATACTCACTGTATAGCACCCTCTCTTTCCTTCCCTGGTATGGCACCCACTTCACAGCACCATCTCCCTCCTTCCCTGGAACTACACCCACTGTATAGTGCCCTCTCCATCCTTCTCTGGTACTATACCACCCATTTCACAGCACCCTCTCCATCCTTCTCTGGTACTAAACCCATTTCACAGCACCCTATCCTTTCTTCCCTGGTACGACACACACTTCACCACTATTCTCCCCTTCCTTCTCTGGTACTACACCTACTGTACAGCGCCTTCTCCTTCCTTCTCTAGTACTACACCCACAGCACTGCACCCCGTCCCTCCGTCCCTGGTACTACACTCACTGCACAGTGTCCCTCCTTCCTTGCCTGGTACTACACCCACCGCACAGCACCCTCTCCTTCCCTTCTAGGCAAACCTGATTGGACCCTGTGAAAGGGTTCATAGAACCCTTGATTCAATGTCCAAATTCAAAATAGTCAGTGATTAACAAACAAAATATTTCAAAAGAAATGGTCAAATGTATTTTCTCAAAAAGAACTAACTCTGTCAGAACATATGGAGACCAAATCTTCTTTAAATAATAGAAAACTGGAAGTGGAATTGATGGGCCAAGATAGAAACAAAAAACTACAACCTATATCTCAGAAAAGTACGTATACATTGTATATTTTACATAAGTTACAATGTTACATTATATGCTGAAAATACATATTGATCTGATCCATTCAATGAATCAATCATTTCATTATTTCAGTCATGTATACCAATTCTTGATTGTTCACCACCATAGCTTTCAGCAGCTTTTGTAGGATCGAGTTGCAGAAGAAAGGATAGCTTGGAAAATTCCAATAATTTCACAGCTGGCCTTTCAAATTTTATGCATGTTTCCCCAATACATTTTTAACGTATTAAGTTAGGCAAATTTATCGGGTTGCAAGGATTGATTGTTTTAGACATTTAATCAGTGAAAATATTGCATTTATTGATCAGTTGCACGAAAAATTAAAGTAGAACTAAAAAGATTTTCATTTCGCCATCTGTGGCCCACTCCTTTTACTTCCTGTCCCATAGCTTAACCTCGTAGCGCAGGTACCTCCTGGCCCTTTAAGAGGTTTATGACACCGGGTGGCGGGGTGTGGCTTAAGATCACGTGACCACCGTGATTGGCTGTCACGGCGGTCATGTGGCCGGAAAACTCCCGACCGCAACGAGTGCAGGTGTATATACAGCAATTCATGTCAAGGAACAGGCGCCAAGGGGTACGTACGGCCGGTGCCAAGGGGTTAAACAGGAAGTAAGAGGAAATCCCTAATTGTCACCAGGGTCACCAGAACTAGTGTCCCCATTGGAAGATTTTCTCTCTATTACTGTTCTGGTGATAACCCAAAATTTGAGATTTTCTTTTACTTTCACTTTCAGTGATAACAGAAAAAAGGACAAACAGAGTGGATAAATGTCCCTAAATATGGGGGGGGGGGGGCACAGACAGCAATAAAAACTGCCAGGGGTTATAATCTCTCTCCATTCTGTCCAAAACCAAAAATAGAAAGTTTTGCCTATAGGTATACTTTAGAAAATGTATGGTCAGCTTTACAAATCATTTTATTAAAGCGGTATTAAACCTAGAACCCAAATGTAATATATTGCAGTTTACCAATCGTTAGATGTGGTGGCTGCATTAGTTTTCTTCTTTTAGACTTTTTACCCTCTGTTTTCACCTGGTGATCTAGCCAGTAACACCTCCTGTAGATTAGATTGTTCCCACTCTGGATGAAGGAGCACAGGGACACAACAGACAGCAACATTGTTAAGTTGGGGGGATTGGAGTATTAGATGTACCAGCCAATTTAGATACATTAACAAATTAAATCGAAAAGCAAGTTTACACTGCAGTCACGCAAGTAGGCATAGTTATATAGTTACATAGTTACTTAGTAGGCGAGGTTTAAAAAAGACACAAGTCCATCAAGTCCAACCTATGTGTGTGATTATATGTCAGTATTACATTGTATATCCCTGTATGTTGTGGTCATTCAGGTGCTTATCTAATCGTTTTTTGAAACTATCGATGCCCCCTGCTGAGAGCACCGCCTGTGGAAGGGAATTCCACATCCTTGCTGCCCTTACAGTAAAGAACCCTCTACGTAGTTTAAGGTTAAACCTCTTTTCTTCTCATTTTAATGAGTGGCCACGTGTCTTGTTAAACTCCCTTCCGCAAAAAAGTTTTATCCCTATTGTGGGGTAACCAGTACGGTATTTGTAAATTGAAATCATATCCCCTCTCAACTGTCTCTTAACCAGAGAGAATAAGTTCAGTGCTCGCAACCTTTCCTCATAACTAAGATCCTCCAGACCGTTTATTAGCTTTGTTGCCCTTCTTTGTACTCGCTCCATTTCCAGCACATCCTTCCTGAGGACTGGTGCCCAGAACTGGACAGCATACTCCAGGTGCGGCCGGACCAGAGTCTTGTAGAGCGGGAGATTTCTTGTTTTATCTCTGGAACGAATCCCCTTTTTAATGCATGCCAATTTTCTGTTGGCTTTGCTTGCAGCAGCTTGGCATTGCAGGCCATTGCTGAGCCTGTCATCTACTAGGACCCCCAGGTCCTTTTCCATCCTAGATTCCCCCAGAGGTTCTCCCCCTAGAGAGTAGATTGCATTCATATTTTTGCCACCCAAATGCATTATTTTACATTTTTTTAAATTAAACCTCATTCGCCATGTAGTTGCCCACCCCATTAATTTGTTCAGATCTTCTTGCAAGGTTTCCACATCATGCGGAGAAGTTACAAGTAGTTACAGCAACATTTTTTTCCTTTTGGGATAAAGATTTTACATTTACAAATAAAAGCTGATCATTTTAAGCACCCCTGTCAGTGGTAAATCATTTGTCTAAACACTCTAAATGCTACATTTGTATAACAGCTTGTTCTGTTAAACAACAGACTTATCGGCCAAATCACCAAATGAAAATAAAGGAAATAAAGTCTAAACAAATAAAACTAATGCAGCCATGACATCTAAGAATTGGTAAGCTGTAATCTAATAAATGTTGGCTTTTGAGTTTAATACTGCTTTAACCACTTCCTGCCTGGCCTAAAGCAAAATGACAGTCGGGCGGTGGTTCAGTTATCCTGACTGGGCATCATATGATGTCCAGTAGGATAACAGCCGGCACACGCCCGTACCAGCGTGGCGATTGGTGGTGCGGCGTGTCAGTCTGACACACCACTACGGAGGCTCTTTACCACGTGATCAGCCGTGTCCAATCGCGGCTGATCACAGTGTAAACAGGAAGAGCCGTTTATCGGCTGCTCTCCTGACAGGGGGGGTCCATACCTCCCAACTTAATGAGATGGGAACGAAGGACACCTATTAGCAAAATTATGTAGGCATAGGACACACCCCTGTCACACCTCCTTAAAGGACAATTATACAAAAAAATGATCAGTTAAATTCACAAGTGCTTTTTACCACTACTATTCCTTGATATTGGCTTTCGAAATTTACAAATGCAGCAATTGGATGAATGGTTTAGCACTGGGAAAAACTTTTTAAAAGATAAAAAGTGCATTTTATATACAACTACATAGATCAGACCAAAATGAGGGACAAATGAGGAAGAAAGAGGGATATTGTTCCAAATCAGGGACAGTCCCTCGAAATCAGGGACAGTTGGGAGCTATGGGGGTCTGTGCTGTTTATCAGCGCAGCTCCCCCAGCGGATGGCCACACTGGACCACCAGGGATGCCGCCAGGACCACCTGGCAGGGCACCCACCACACATTGATGAGCAGGTATACCCCCATGGCTACCAGGGATGCCACACAGTGCTCTAAAAGTTGCCAATCAGTGCCCACAAATGGTGCCAGTCAGTGCCCACTATGAATGCCTGCCAGATGTCTCCTCATCAGTAATGCCCAGCAGTGCCACCCATCAGTGTCCATCAGTGCCACCCATCAGTGTCCATCAATGCCACCTACCAGTGCCCATCAGTGCCCACCTATCAGTGCCTATTAGTGCCCATCCATTCCACCTACCAGTGACACCCATAAGTACCCATCAGTGACGCCTGTGAGTGCCCATCAGTGCCTCCTATCAATGCCCATCAGTGCTGCATACCAGTGCCCATCATCAGTGCCACCTCATTGGTGCCACCTCATCAGTGCCCATTAGTGCTGCCTTATCAGTGCCCGTCAGTACAGCCTCATCAGTGCACATCAGTGAAGGAGAAAACGTCATTATTTACAAAATTTTATAACAGAAACAAAGAAAAACGTTTTTCCTAAAATTTTCAGTCTTTTTTTATTTGTTGCGCAAAAAATAAAAACCCCAGCAGTGATCAAATACCCCCAAAAGAAAGCTCTATTTGTGGGAACAAAATGATAAAAAATTTGGGTAGTGTGTAGCATGACCGCGCAATTGTCATTCAAAGTGTGACAGCGCTGAAAGCTAAAAATTGGCTTGGGCAGGAAGGGGCGAAAGTGCCTGGTATTGAAGTGGTTAAAGCCTTTCTATGAGAATAACTTTTTTTTAATCATTATTTTTAAACTTTATTATCAGTATTTTATGGGGACAGATAAATATGAGCTCTTTTAGAAAAGAGGAATGAATATTCAATTATTATTTTTAGAAAAACATGCTGCGCTATTTCCAACACATAAATAAAAATATGTATAATGTGCCTGATTAGTAATTCAAATAAAACAAAAACAAAATTAACTCCATGCAAAATTATATAATAATCATATATTGAGAAAAAACAGATAAAAGTCCAAAATGTGAAATTTGTAAACTTAAATGTGCAAAAAAGAAGTGAAAAGAAATTACCACATCCACCTATGTGAGAAACTAGAAATGAAGAAATCTGGAAAAGTGTCCACTAGATAACAACATGCAGGCTTACCAGATAGCCATGACTAGGGATGAGCCCACGGTTCGAGTCGAACCTTGGGTGTTCGTTTGTTCTAAAATTCGAAATTCGAGGGGCCGTGGAACGCCTAATAATGCACTGCGAGATCGCAGTGCATTGCTGTATGATGATTAGCCAAAGCAAGCACCTGACATGCATGCTTTGGCCAGTCATAGCGCGCTCTGCTGAGAGAGCCTTAATTGGCCAAAGGCAGGGTGCCTTTGGATAACCATGGCTCAGGGGGACTAAGTCCACGCCCCACACTATGTAAAGCTGCTTACATAGCGGCCGTGTGTAGTGTTGTTGGCGTGGACAGAGAGATAGCTTGAGTTAGATTAAGCAGGCAGGTTATTCAGTTAGTGGCAGTGTATTTGATATATTTGATACATATATATATATATATATATATATATATATATATATATACTCTGCATTCAGTGTAGTTTATATCTACAGTGCATTCCGTGGTGTACAGTTTCTAATTCAGTGCAGGCGGTGTACACAGTATCTAATACATTGTGTACAGTTTCTACTACACTTCTGGTGGTGTACACAGTATACAATACAATGCAGCCATTGTACAGTTGCTAATAGAGTGAAGGCGGTATACACAGTATCTAATACAGTGTGTACAGTTTCTAATACACTCCTGGTGGTGTACACAGTATATAAAACAGTGCAGCCGACGTACAGTTGCTAATACAGTGCAGGCGATGTACACAGTATCTAGTACAGTTTCTAATAGACGTCAGGCAGTGTATTTACATATATACAGTCATTTATATATACATATATATACATTTATATATACGTATATACAGTCTAATATATATATATATATATATACTGTACATTCAGTGTAGCCTATATCTACAGTGCATTCTGTGGTGTACTGTTTGTAATACACTTCAGGCAGTGTACACAGTATCTAATACAGTGTGTACAGTTTCTACTACACTTCTGGTGGTGTACACAGTATACAATACAGTACACAGTATACAATACAGTGCAGCCATTGTACAGTTGCTAATACAGTGCAGGGCACAGTGCATAGTATCTAATACAGTGTAGTGTGGTGTTACAAAACAAAAAATACATTATGTTCGGAAGGCCACCAAGGAGTGGCAGACGCTCACAGGCCACTAAAAGAGGGCAAGCAGCCTCTGTGTCTACAGTCAACAGTGGTGGTCGCGGACATGGTGCATCCTCTGCAGGTTCCCCAACACTGACATGACTAGGCCAAATTTATCAATGACACCAGAGGGGAAAATACATCAATTATGCCATCAGAAGACACTGTAGCAGTAAAGATGTCTTCCAATATTGAATTTTTTGTATAATCTACACATTTTCCTACAGTTATGTGAGGACCTGACTAAACAATCCGTTTAACGTATACTTGTAGCGCCCCCTGACCCCCGGCATCAGGGAAAGCTCACTTTTCAAATCAGGGTGTTGGTTGCAAGGCATGGTGGGTGTGGATGGTTGCAGAAAAATGAGCGCCAGTCACTCTGAGTTTATTGTTCACAGCGACAAAATGTAGGGAGAAAGGGTTAGATCACAGGACACCCTAAGACAGTAGGCAAACAGACCAGCAGACTCCTCAGACAAAAACAGGCAGGTAGACAGCAGTACAGAACAAGGGCCTTAGGCTCACACCCAATGTTCTGTAGCTACATAGCAACAGCTGTCTCCTATAGCAATTATGCGGCGTACACACGAGCAGACTTTTCGACGGACTAGGTCCGACGGTCTTTCCGACGGACTTTGTAGCGTAGGTCCGTCGGACTTGCAAACGGACGGACTTGGACACACACGATCACTCCAAAAGTCCGGTGGTTTCGAACGCGGTGACGTGCAGCACGTACGACGGGACTAGAAAAAAGAAGTTCAAGCCCCAGTACGCCACCCTTTGGGCTCCTTCTGCTAAGCTCGTGTTTATCTCATGTTAGTAGAAGTTTGGTTATAGACTATTCACGCTTTTCAGACTTCAGCTAATTTTGCTCGTTTTCTGTGGTTCAGTTTGTGCTTGAGAGGTTTGTATCTGGTTTTCAGTGCGTGTTGGTCAGTTCGTAGCCTGTATAGCAGGCCGTTCTGGTCCGTTCGTTCCTGATCTTCAGGTCCCTCTTCATAGGCTTTGCTGTTCTTCACTGCGTTCGTTTAAGTTTGTTTGTTTGACCAGCCGACCGTTTTGAAGCCATGATGCGTGGACGTACTCGTTCTCGAGTTCGTGCTGTGTGGGGGCTTGGTTTTGGGGTTTATACTTTGACCCGAGCCCAGTCCATGAACAGGGTGAGGAGGAGTCCATGGACGAAGAATTGGCTGCGCCATCGTGACAATTCTCGCACATGCCTTTGCTCCGTGAGATACGTGAGAATAATCCTGAGGATTTCAGGTATTATCTCAGGATGACGGACCCCGTTTTTCAACGTCTGCTGGCTTTGCTGACCCCTTATATCAGCAGGCAGGATACCTGCATGCGGCAAGCCATCACTGCGGAGCAGAGGCTAGTTGCCATGTTACGTTACTTGGCGACTGGGAGAAGCCTTCAGGACCTTAAGTTCTCGACAGGCATCTCCCCCAGGCTCTGGGGATCATTATCCCAGAGACCTGTTCTGCCATTATTCAGGTCCTGCAGAAGGACTATATTAAGGTAAGTTTTATCCTTTAACATGACATTATATGTATTTAATGTTTGCTAATGTATTGTATTAATTTCATCATTACCTAATTACCATGTTTGGAATATGCTGTGAATGTCCCCTTTATCTTCATGCATGCATGTTTTTATTTTTTTAAATCCTTTTTGGTCTACATGCATATTTGCCTTCACTAACCTCCCCAGCATGCAATCCTGGGCCCATATACACCTATAGCCTAGTCCCTTTAACAATGTATATTGTCAGCTCCATTGTACTGCTTTACCCTCCCCCACCCCCTCAAATGTTTCCAAATGTAATGTGTGTTCTTCAACTAAATTAGGACCCTCCCCCACCCCCTCAAATGTCTCCAAATGTAATGTGTGTTCTTCAACTAAAATAGAACCCTCCCCTACCCCCTCAAATGTCTCCAAATGTAATGTGTGTTCTTCAACTAAATTGGAACCCTTCCCTACCCCACCCCCTATATAATTTGATCAATGGGCCATCAGAGGAGGTGAGGAATCTTTTAAGTGGGCCTTATATAACTGAATTTAAAAAATACTACTTTTAAAAAATGTTATACTGCTGTTGTGCAAGAATGTTTTTGTGTGCAAAGTTATGTTTGAAAGTACTTATATTTTTTTTATTGTTTAACTCCACAGTTTCCTTCCACGGCACAGGAATGGCAGACTGTGGCCTCCCAGTTTGCTGACCGTTGGGACTTTCCCAACTGTGTAGGGGCGATTGATGGGAAGCATGTTCACATTGTGCCACCACCCCATTCGGGGTCTTACTACTTCAATTACAAGGGGTTTAATAGTGTAGTATTGATGGCGGTGGTATCGGAACAATATGATTTTATGTACGTGGACGTGGGGAAGAACGGCCAGATGTCGGATGGAGGAGTCTTTGGCCAGACCGAGTTGTGCCAGCGTCTCCAGACTGGTGGCCTGGGATTGCCACCTGATGCCGAGAACGTTGAGGGACTCCCCTCTGTGTTCATCGCAGATAAAGCCTTCGATCTTGGCGAGCACCTCATGAGGCCGTTCCCCCAAAGGACCCTCACCCCGGGGAGGAGGGTATTTAACTACCGGCTGGCCAGAGCGAGAAGAGTTGTGGAGAATGCCTTCGGGATTATGGCCAGCCGGCTTTGTTTGTTTCTCACAGCCATCAATATGGCGGACTATAAAATAAAGCATATCATCATGTCTTGTTGTATACTACATAATTTTTTAAGAAGACATTCACAAACCTAGATAACTTCTGTTAGGCCTGAGGCTGGACTTAGTGCAGAATCTGAACTCGCAGGCCTGGATACTGGCCGTACTGGCTTGGCCCCCCAAACCGCCCGTTAAGTGTGGGACAGATATGTCAATTATTTGAATGGTAGGGGGGCCATTGCAATGCCAGAACATATTTAAACTTAAAAAAAAAAATAAAAATGTATTTACGATAAAATCTCTTGTTTGTATTCTTGTTTGCTTTTATTTTTGGCTGTCTCCTAGGTTCTTCTAGTGCACTTGTAGTGCCAAGTGCATTTCCCTTTAGTAAATAAGGCCCTTTCTCAGTGTAAACACAAAATGAATTCCTAAACTGGTATTGAGTATTGAAAGAAGAAGCCATCGCATCGGGGAAGTTTTGTGCTTGCCATGTCCCTTGGACACAGCCAGTCACAGATCGCTGAAAACGGCCAATTATAGCAGCCGTTTTCAGCGCGATCGGCGGTGCCAATGAGAGACGATCTCATATGTAAACATATGAGATCATCTCTCATCGCCGGCTCTCCTCTTCACACAGAGACCACTGCGGCGGTAAGTGAACAGAAAAAAAAAAAAAAACGAAAAAAAAAGTGTCCCCGCTGCCATCTGTCCTGTCATCTGTCCCTGCCATCTGTCCTGTCATCTGTCCCTGCCATCTGTCCCTGCCATCTGTCCTGCCATCTGTCCTGTCATCTGTCCCTGCCATCTGTCCTGTCATCTGTCCCTGCCATCTGTCCCTGCTGTCATGTCCCTGCCATCTGTCCCCAGTGCCATCTGTCCCCAGTGCCACGTATAAGTGCCATCTGTCATCAGTGCCACATAGTGCCATCTGTCATCAGTGCCACCTGTCAGTGTCACGTGCCATGTCATCAGAGTCACATGTCATCAGTGCCACGTATCAGTGCCATCTGTCATCAGTCTCATCAGTGCCACGTATCAGTGCCATCTGTCATTAGTGTCATCAGTGCCACGTATTAGTGCCATCTGTCATCAGTGCCACGTATTAGTGCCATCTGTCATCAGTGCCACATATTAGTGCCATCTTTCATCAGTGCCACGTGTCATCAGTGCCACGTATTAGTGCCATCTGTCATCAGTGCCATCTGTCATCAGCGCCACATATTAGTGCCATCTGTCATCAGTGTCACGTGTCATCAGTGCCATGTATTAGTGCCATCTGTCAGTGCCACGTATTAGTGCCATCTGTCATCAGTGCCACGTATTAGTGCCATCTGTCATCAGTGCCATGTATTAGTGCCATCTGTCATCAGTGCCACATCAGTGTCAGTGCCACGTATCAGTGCCATCTGTCATCAGTGCCACATCAGTGCCACGTATCAGTGGCATTTGTCATCAGTGCCACGTCAGTGTCACATGTCATTGTCCTGGTGCTCCAGGGCCTTCAAAACTGTAATAGGTAGTCAACAAACTAGATGTGTAATTTATGCTCCTAGAACACGTGATGGTGCTCCCTGCATGTTGGGCCTCTCTATGTGGCCATGCTGTGAAAAAGTCCCACACATGTGGTATCCCCATACTCAGGAGGAGTAGCAGAATGTATTTTGGGGCATTATTTGTGGTATACACATGCCATGTGAGAGAAATAACCTATTACAATAAAAATTTTGTGGGGAAAAAAAAAAAAAAATCTTCATTTTGCAAAGAATTGTGGGAAAAAATGACAAAAACCTCACCATGCATCTTACTAAATACCTTGGAATGTCTACTTTCAAAAAAGGGGTCATTTGGGGGGTATTTGTACTTTCCTGACTTGTTCGGGTCGCAAGAAATGAGATAGGCCATCAGTACATCAGGTGTGATCAATTTTTTATGATTTACACCATAAATTGTAGACTCTCTAACTTTCACACGGACCAAATAATATCCACTAATGTGGGTTATTTTTACCAAAGATATATAGCATTATAAGTTGTGGCCAAAATGTATGAAGAAAAATTACTAATTTGCAAAATTTTATCACAGAAACAAAGAAAAATGCGTTTTTTTTCAAAATTTTCGGTCTTTTTTCATTTATAGCGCAAAAAATAAAAAACCCAGAGGTGATCAAATACCACCAAAAGAAAGCTCTATTTGTATGAAAAAAAGGAAAAAAAAATTCATTTGGGTACAGTATTACATGACTGAGTAATTGTCATTCAAAGTGTGAGAGCGCTGAAAGCTGAAAATTGGTCTGGTCACGAGGGGGGTTTAAGTGCCCAGTTGTCAAGTGGTTAAAATGTTTAATGTGCGCACATTCAAACGTGCATTTTTTTAAACGCCATTCCAATTTTTATTTTTTTTTACTTTTTTTTTTATTTTTTTACTCAAAATAATTTTTTTGATTTTTTTGGGGGGGTAACTATATTCTACATTTTTTTGCGTATTTTCTGCATAATTTGTAAATTTTTTTTTTTTTTTTTTTAAACATTTTTTTTTTTTTAAACAGGGTTTTTTCACACACAAAACAAAGAACAACTCTGGAACTTACAAAGTTCAACATGTAATAAAATGTGCTGGTGAGGTAACCCATGTAAAAGCCAAATTTTGCAGATGCACACAAATTGGGAGTCCAAATGGATAATGTCATGGGGGATCAATGAACGTGTTTTGTGGGTGCAATCCCTTCCTCTCACAAACTAGCATTATGTGGAAGGGGTTGCAAACACAAAACGTGTACATTGAGATCCCCTGATGGCAGATAGCACACGTTGACACACCGTGTGCATCTGCAAAATTTGGCTTTTACTATTTTACAACTAGAAAAACATAACAATGTTCACATTTCAAACTGAAATGAAGAACATGATTGATGTTTTAGGGAAAAACTGATTATATTCTCCCCAAAACATCAATCATGTTCTTCATTTCCTGTTGCATGCTGCCCAGCCGATTTTTCAGGCTGTCTAGTTGATTGCGCATTGCATCAATGTGGCCATTCCAGACCATTATCTGCCCAGTAAGTCTTTGTGCACTGTCTGTGCTAAATGGGTCCGCCGCTTGGCCTTCCACAACCAGAACATCACCTAAAATTTGAGGAAAAATATGTATTTAGAAATATGCAGGCATAAATAGATTACCTTAAGCTGAGGTGTCAGACACTCACCTGGTGAGGTGCAAATCTCGCCCACTTCCTCCACTTCTACTTCCTCAAGATCCTCTGGTGGGCTTGGGCTTCGGCTTGGGCTAATTACCCAATCAGGCTGGTGAGTTTGGGGGGTCCTGGGACTGTTGTCCGAGTCTTTTCTCCCCTATGATAATTTAAAAAAAAGGTATACTTAGCACACTGATATTAGAGTACAGAAATATGAATATGAAACCTTGCTTTGAAGTGGTGTACAATTGTCTGTATGAGAAAATATACAATTTTAAGACATGATTAAAATTCCCTTTTAACCAAACTGCAATACTTTCCTTTTTTGGCCAAGTTTCACAGATGGAGACACCTCAAGTATCCCCTGGAGCCCCTGTGTGGATTACCCTAAAAAAATTTCTCTGGTGTCTCACAGTACACTAGTGCTCCTGAGTCCAGATGTGGAAACAACTGCTGTGTCCTTACATTACACTGAATCATTTTTTCTAAGCATTCCAGTTTCAAACACATCTACACAACAATATCCTAAACTTCTTTTAAATAGACAAATTATCAAGACCAAAATGTAGGTGGAGCCCTGTACCATCATATTTCTTGGCAAACGAACGACATTTAGTTAGAATCATATGTATTTTCAAAAAGAACGATATTTACAAACGATCGCATCGTTCAACAGTATAAACGAAAAGCATATATGGATCAGCATGCAAGTTAAGTATCTCAATAAGAACACACGACAAGTACTTACTTTTTTTAAGCACCTTCTTGATTCTGCGATATTGTTCTGGCTCCCTCGTTTTTAGGTCAGACCAGCTCTTTCTCAATTGTTCTTTAGCTCTTCGTATCCCAAATTGCTGCTCCAGAGAGGTGACAACTGAGGACATTATTTGGTCCTTCCGAAAATTGGGTCTGGTGTATGGACCATTTTTGCCATCATAGTCCTCCCTCCTCAATATGGCCACAATCTCCACCATTTCTTCAAAGGCCATGTTGGCGGCCTTATATCTCCTCCTGGATCTGGATGTTTGGGGCTCCGGGCTTTCCTCCG
This sequence comes from Aquarana catesbeiana, assembly GCF_042186555.1. Taxonomy (NCBI): domain Eukaryota; kingdom Metazoa; phylum Chordata; class Amphibia; order Anura; family Ranidae; genus Aquarana; species Aquarana catesbeiana. The sequence goes on from NC_133331.1 coordinate 194,779,509, forward strand.
CACTAGTTCCTGAGAATGTTTCCGCCATCTTTAACTATATACTCCCACTGCGCAACGAACAGAGAAGGGGCGGGAGAACTTCCTCATAAAGAACATCAGGGGCGGGCGACGCAGGTGGAGCATGACACATGCGCAGTGTATATAAAGCTGGCCTACGTATGTCCGAACGGAAGTAGCAAGCGTCAAGGTAAGATTTAAACGTGTGTGTGTGTGCGCCCTGTATTGGCATAAGGATAATCCTGGGAGTTTGGACTGACATTACTGTTTTTCTCTTGTGTATTGTCTTTCAGAAAAAATGAATCCCATTAAGGAGGAAGATTTTTTGACTCATTTTATTGAGCTATATGAAGCTAATCGAAACCTGTAGGAGGTCAAGCACCCCTTGTATTTCAATAAGCAAGCAAGGCAGGTAACACTGGGGATACTTCTGGAGTTTGTAAAGACTCAAGTCCCCCAGGCAGACATTAGGTTAGTGGACAATAAAATTGGGATCTTGCGGAATATGTACAGGCGGGAGCACAAGAAGATACAGGAGTCCCTCAAATCAGGAGCAGCAGCAGACAAGGTTTATGTCCCCAAGCTGTGGTACTACCTAAAACTGCGTTTTCTGGATGACCAGACAGAAGCCAGGCAATCGCTTTCGACCCTTCCCAACACCCCTCCTCCCCAGCTGAGGCGTCCCAGGAAGAAAGGGGCCCTTTCATCATTGAAGAAGTGGATGCGCCCAGCTGGAGCCAGGTATACTTTTTGTTTTGTAATTATTGATTGTCTGAATCTTAATGAAGTAAACTAAAATGTTTGATTGGCTTACAAATCAATGATTTTATCACAAATATTATTATGTATACATATCACTAGACAGTAGTGCCCAAAAATGTTGTTCAAATATTGGTGAACAGCTAGAAAAATGGTGGGGTCAAAAATGATAGCCTTTTCTATTGGTTTAAAATTAAATTTGCAAATCATGAGCTGAAAATTGTGTGTGATTGATGAATCCAAAAATACAACTATGTCCCTTTTTTTATACACAGGATGAGCTCAGCCAGGAGGAGGCCATGCCCAGTGGTAGAGAGGAGGAGGCTGTGCCCAGTGGCAGGCAGGAGGTGGCTGGGCCCAGTAGGAGCCTCACAGAATGCCAGGTGCCTCCCCTCCGCCTTCCCACCAATAGGCCTAGGAAGATGACCAGAATAGAGGAGCAATCACTTGCCCTCATTCAGGAAGCAACCAAAATCATCAGTGACCCCCCCCCCCCCAATGCTGAAGAGGCCTATGGTACATATTTGGCCACCAGGTTGATGGAACTGGAGAAGGACCAACGCCTCCTCTGTGAGGGGCTTTTTTCTGAGGCTCTTCAGAAGGGGTTGTGGGGCCAGCTTACTAAAACAAGCCATATTTATAATGAAGCCCCTACTCCTCCTCCTCCTGCCACAAGTACACCACCAGAGGCACAGCCTCCAAGGAAGGCTGCAGAGAAGCGTGGAGGGAAGGCTGCAGTACAGCGTGGAGTGAAGGCTCTACGGAAGAGTCGAAAGTGATTGCCTGGCTTCAGTCTGGTCTGACAGAAGACGCAGATTGTGCTCACTATTATATGGACTCGGCAAGATCCCAATTTTGTTTTCCAATGACTTGATGTGTGCCCTGGTGGACAAAAGGATTCACAAATTCCAAAAGTGTCTCCAGTGTTGCCTTCCTCTTTATTTTGTTAACCAGAATAAATGGCTATTTTCTTTACACAAAAAAAAATTATATGTGTTTTTATTCCAAAAGGACAGTTTGTTTGTGAGTAGGCAGGTACTAAAGACCTAAAGACTAAAAGACCATGGGGGTTATTTACTAAGGCAAATTCATTTTGCCATACAAGTGCAAACTACAAGTGCAAAGTGCACTTGAAATTGCACTGCAAGTGCACTTGGAAGTGCAGTCTCTGTAAATCTGAGGGGAAGATCTGAAATGAGGGGAAGCTCTGCTGATTTTATCATCCAATCATATGCAAGTTAAAATGCTGTTTTTTTATTTTCCTTGCATGTGCCTTTCGGATCCACAGTGACTGCACTTCCAAGTGCTCTTTCCGTGTAATTTCCTTGTCAAAAGAAGTTTATTGAGTATACAATGTTATAAAGATACATAAAGTAAGTTTACAAGGATCTATAAAGTAAGCTCATTGTTTTACAGTAGGGTTTATATAGGTAAATATCATGAAATTTCAAATATTAAACATTGGGTTCACGTAAACCTAAATTAAAGATATATATCATTTCCTTAGTTACTTTTGTAGGTATTTAAATGATTTATACCTACTATACATATTGTTTACAAGTAGAGTGTATATAGGTCAAATAAATTCTGATAATGAGCTTTAATCGTAAGGTGGAGAAAAGGAAAGAGAAAGAAGAAAAAGGGTTGAAAGGTAGAGGTATGGTCCACAAGGTTGTCCCGCTCGTTAGTTTATTATTCTTTTTAGTTCTCTTTGAAGCCTTAGAATGGGTGTCTCTGTAAGTCATTTAATCTGTTACCATGGCAACAGGACAGAGTCATTGAAGTTTGACAGGAACTGTTGTTTTATCCAAGGATGCCAAAGTTTTTCAAATTTTGGAATTTGATTTTGATCGATGGCTACCATCTTAGCATGGGACATTGTATTATTCATTCTGTGAATTGTTTCTGCTAGTACCAATGTAGGAGATTTCCATGCCTTGGCCACTGTTTGTTTTGCAGCCGTTATTAGTTGGATCATAAGTTTGAATTGAGAGAGTGTTAACCATTCTGGTTTTAGATTAAGTAAAGTTAAATATGGATCTGGTTGTATTATTTTTTTAAATATTTTAGATGCAATCACGAAGACTTCCTTCCAGAAGGTTTGGATTACTGGGCACGTCCACCATATGTGTAAATATGTACCTATTTCTGGGCATCCTCGAAAACAAAGAGCTGAGGTATTAGGTGAATATTTTGCCACTCTAGCGGGTACAAGGTACCAGCGAGTTAGGACTTTATAATTTGTCTCCAGTGCTAAGATGTTGGGTGAAGATGACTTAGATGTGAGCCATATGTTAGACCAGTCCGTGTCTTCTAAAGTTTGTCCCAGGTCCTCCTCCCACCTTTGAACGTAAGAGGGTCTATTAAGATTTGCTACTCCATATAATTGATTATAAAGTGATGAAATTGTACCTTTAGCAAATGGATCTTTTGTACAGATTGATTCAAAAATGGATAATTGGGATAATGGTGTATCCCCTTTAGGAATGGTGTATAGAAATTTTTGATTTGGAGATATCTAAATATCTCAGAGTTTGGTAGATCATATTTTTCTCTAAGCGATGGGAATGAAAGGAATGATTTAGATGCTATGAAGTCATTTAGTGTCTGAATGCCTGATGTTGTCCAAGCTTTAAAAGAATTTGGGTAGATCCATGCCGGATAAAAGGCCGGATTTCTGATAAAAGAAAGGAGAGGATTGTGTGGAGATTGTAACTGATATTTGGTTTTTAGTTTATCCCAGAGAGATAAGAAGTGTTTGGTTATGGGATTATGAATTTTAAAGCGGTCTTTAGGATCAAGCCATAATAAATTTGATATTAATAGAGGGTCATTTTCTGAAGCCTCTATAAATACCCATAATGGGATTTCCTGTTTTGCATGGTATTTGGACAGACTGGCCAAATGTGCTGCTCTGTAGTAGTTAGTAAAATTAGGGTATCCCAGGCCTCCTTTATTTTTGGGAAGATGTAGTGTGTGTATAGGTATACGTGGTTTAGAAGAGCCCCATATAAACGAAGTTGCTCTTTTTTGTACTATTCTCAAAAAATAGGAAGGAATTGGAATAGGGAGGACTCTGAATAGATAAAGCAATTTGGGTAGAATAGTCATTTTGATTGCATTAATCTTCCCTATCCAGGATAAAGGAAGTTGCGACCATTGTTTTATTAGATTTGTGATCTGTCTTAATACAGGAGGATAATTGGTTGAGAATAAGTCAGAATGAGATGCTGTTAAATTAATTCCAAGATATGGGATTGATTTTTCTGCCCATGTGAATGGGAGTGCAGCCCTAGCCGGGATCAATTCCATGTTTGTGAGTGAAATATTAAGCACTAGGCATTTCTTAGGATTAATCATAAGGCCGGATAGGGCTGCAAATTCATCAAGAGCTGGTATTAAGTTAGGACCAGAGACCTGTGGTGATGATAGAAAAAGTAATATATCGTCTGCAAATATACATAATTTGTGTGTAATACCTCCTACTTCAATGCCAGTTATAGTTTGGTTTGTTCTGATGTATTGGGCCATGGGTTCGAGTATAAGGGCAAATAATAAGGGAGATAATGGGCAACCCTGTCGGGTACCTCTTTCGATATTAAAGGCTTCAGATTTGTATCCAGCATATTTTATATAGGCTTTGGGTTTATTATATAATGCTTTGATCCATGTTAAAAAGTGGGGTCCAAAACCCCATTTTTGTAATGAATATTGCATATATTGCCAGGATACTGTGTCAAATGCCCTCTTAATATCGAGAGATAGAAAACATAAAGGGATTTTCCGTTTTTTTAGCAATATGTGCCAATAACACTGCCCTGCGTATATTATCGCCTGCCTGTCTATTTGGCATGAAGCCTACTTGATCTCTATGTATTAATTTTCCTATAATGCTATTGAGGCGTTTTGCTATTATTTTTGCTAATAATTTAATATCGAGGTTTAACAGAGAGATAGGCCGATAATTCACACAGGAAGTATCATCAGAAAGGGGTTTTGGGATCATACAAACAATTGCCATTAGTGTTTCTTGCCGAAAAGAATGTCCATCTAGAAGTTTGTTAAAAGTTTCAGTGAGAATGGGAGAGAGTATTTCTGAGAATGTTTTATAGTATAAAGCCGAGTAGCCGTCTGGGCCTGGTCTTTTGTTAAGTTTTAGGTCTTTTATGGCATTAGCAACTTCATCTATAGTTATAGGCTCATCCAAACTGTTTTTTTGATTCTGAGATAACTCAGGTAAGGTTATTTTTGAGAAGAAGGATTTAGCCTCTGTAGGATTAAATTCATTGTTTGTCTTGTATAAAGTTGCGAGATGTGAGTGAAATTTATGGACTATTTTAACTGGATTACAAGTGTAAACATTTTTTGATAATTTCAAACGTATTGGTTTGAAAGATTTGTTAGTTGAATTTAATGCCCGAGCCAAATATGTACCTGGTTTGTTTGTATTCATGTAGAAATTGTGTTTGGAGCGTTTGAGGGATTTATCAACTGACTCAGTGAGAAATAGATCGTATTCCAATCTAGATTTTTCCAGATGAGATTTTGTACTCTGAGATGGATTATCTTGAAATGATATGTAGGCTGCATTAAAATTGAGTTCTATTTTTTTTGCTAGATTTTTGCGTTCCCGTTTAAATAGTGCCATTTGTCTTTGTATTGTACCACGCAAGACAGGCTTATGAGCTTCCCACAGTGTTATTGGGGAGATGTCTGTTGTATTATTAATTGATATGTATTCCTTTAAAGCTTGTTCAATGGCCATCTGATGTAGTGGGTGTTTGAGCATTATGTCCGGTAAGTACCACGTTGGGTCATGCGCTTTTGGTATGGCTGAGGCTATAGTAGTGTATACTGCATTATGGTCAGACCACGGAATCGGAATTATATCTGATGCAATAATTTCTGGTATCATTCCTATTGTTAGAAAAATATGATCTATTCTGGTGAAGGTTTGATGAGGGTGCGAGAAATAAGTGAATTTCTTTTTCATTGGGTTACTTTCTCTCCATGAATCTACCAGATTGTATTTGGAAAGAAGTTGAGAAAAAGGTAATCTAGAGGTTATTTTGGATGGTGTAAAAGGTGATTTATCCAGAAATGGGAGGAGGACCTGGTTCGAATCCCCACACATTATCACTGTTCCTATTTTGTGTGTATTAATCACTTGTAATATATGTGAGAGGAATGGTGTAGGTTGTTTGTTAGGAGCGTAGTAGGAAATCACCGTGATTGCTGTATCCATTATATAACCCATGAGTATCAGGTATCTACCTTCTGGGTCTTTAATTTCTGATGATAAGGTGAATGGTGTGGATCGGTGAAATGCAATTAGAGTTCCCCTTTGCTTGGTACAGGCAGAAGCCGTGTAAATTTGTTGATAAAAAGGAGAAATATATTTTGGAGTAGAATCTTTGGTGAAGTGTGTTTCTTGGAGGCATACTATGTGAGCCTTCTTGTTATGGAAAGTACGGAAGGCTTTGGTCCTTTTTTGAGGGACATTTATTCCCTGAACATTTAGGGAAAGTATATTCAGTGGTGCCATGGCAACAGATCAAATAGTTTTGACTTACTTTTTGTTATGCAGAGCTGACTGCGCAGATCAACCTGTGTGGACTGAAGAGATGAATAGATAGAAAAGAAACCAGTGAATTCTGGAGTAAAGAGTAAACAAAAAACATATGAGATTAAATGATACATTGTATAAATTATTTTTTGCAAGTAATCACAATTTACCCGTGAAAGAGAATAAATATCTCTCTCAGGGGAATAAGTGCCTTCGTCACACTCCCACATAATATGGTTGGGAGAATGAGGAGGGCTAATGGGGGTACACGGATCTTCCGCTTACAGGAGAGAAGTGCTATGTCAAAAGACATCAAAATGATGTTTCATTAATTGGAGTGCAGAATATAGTTTTTGTTGAAATTATTTATTCCAGGGTGGTTGTATATGGTTAGTTTTTCCCTAGGCTAAATAATTCAGTTAGAAAGGTACTGTTAATAACTTTGGTATTGATGAAGATAGTTTGAATTATTTTGGGATTTTAACCCTTTTAGAGTAAACAATTACATATTTTATTCATATGTAACTGTTTAGATATGTTAACTCATAAAATTGAGGTTGTATTGCTTCAGATTAGAATAAACAAAAACATAATTCTAGGAACTAGTTAGGTAATAATATATTTGTTTTAAGAAAAGAAAGAAAAAGCTTCCATTACTTCTGGATTATTGAACATATTTGTCCTAAAAAGTAATAAATCTATTGTTATTACCTGATAATATATAACTGAACAAGAATTTCCTTATTTCACTTATATATTCTAAGGCTATATGAATCAGAAGTAATAAGAAATATAACTGGAATGTAACATGATCCCACACAGTGTGTGACTATCAGAATGCAGTTACATTCAGTTATAAATATAGGTTTTTTTATAGAGAACCATCTCTTAGTATAATAAATGAAGAGATATCAGGAATTAGGATGTCAGTCCATTGAATCTTCTTGGTCCATGGATGATGTGGCATAACGGCCTCTTTTGTGAGAATGATGATTCCCATTTTGTTCTGAAATTTTCTGGGTGCTGCCTGAAGGTGAAGATGATGCCATTCTTCTGCGTGTGGGAGAGTTGCTGCTTGTGGGTTCTGTCAGATTTAATTTTAAAAGGGTTTGTTGTAGTTCATCTGCTGATCTGCTTCTGTAAATTGTACCTTGGTAGTTAAATCTGACTGAAAAGGGGAAGCCCCATTGATACATAATGTTGTGGCGTTGCAGTTCCATTAGTTGGGGTTTCATGGATCGTCTTTTAGTAATAGTAAGTTGGGATAGGTCAGCAAAAATTTGATAATTGTGTCCTTGAAAATTAAGTTCCTTTTTTTCTCTTGCAGCAATTAGTATTTGTTCTTTCGTTCTGTAATAATGAAATTTTGTGATTATATCACGTGGGGGTCCATCTTTCTTTTTGGCTGTGAGGGCTCTGTGTACTCTGTCCAGTTCTAAACGTTCAATAGGGATATCTGGCTTTAGTTCTTGTAATAGAGCAGTAATAGTAGATTGCAGGTCTGTCACAGATTCAGGTATTCCCCTTATGCGCAAGTTTGAACGTCTGGCTCTATTTTCGTAATCTTCGAGCTTAGTTTGAAGTATTAAATTCTCTTTTTTTAATTGTTCCAATTCTGTTATATTTTCTTGGGTAGTAATTTCAATTTCATCCATTTTTATTTCTAGGGCTGCGGTGCGGTTTCCCAGCTCTCTTATTTCTTTGGTTAGGCTTTTTGTTATTTGGTCTGAGGTTTGTTTTAAAGCCTTATGAAGCATCTTTTCAAATTGTAATAATATTACTGGGGATACTGAGGAGGCTTGTGGAGAAGTTTGTGAGAGGATTTGTTCTGTATCTGACTCAAATGGAGAGTCTTGCTGTGACATTTTCTGTCTGTGAGAGCGCCCTGATGCTGTATCTTGTGAGGTGACTGGAGCTGCTTCAGCTGCAGTGAGTGCCTGTGAGCTCTTTGTGAGGTGATTTTTATTTCTGCCACGGTTTCCTCCCAGTACCATATTTCCTGCCCAAACTTTCACAGTTTGTTCCCTGGGGCAAAAAGGTTCAAATGGATACCTTTTGAGCCTGCAGGCTCCGCTTTGTCCTTCTCTTCTCTCCTCAGCGGTGTGGAGCTCTAACAATGCATGTCTGCTCCGCTAGGCTCCGCCTCCTGCTCCCCCTCTTTCCGTGTAATTTCAAGTGCACTTTTGCACTTGTAGTGCTAAATGAATTTGCCTTTTGTCAAATTAACAAGGGACACCAACCTCATTAAGGTTCATAAAAAATACAATATTATAATATTATTGTGGTAACTTGAAAATACAAAAAATATATAAAATGGAAATCACCAGAATTTTTTTAAAATTTTTAAGAAATTGGAAAATATATATTGTTGAAATTTAAAAATCTAAAAGATGACTCTAAAAAGAATTGTAAACATTATTTATGCAGATCTGGCTTTTAAAAACTAGAATATTAGTCATGACATGAGGATAAATAATGAAGAAAGAAGTTTTGAGAGAACTCTGTGTGAATATAAGCAGCAAAACAACTTAATTCTTCTAGCATTATAAAGAAAAAAAGAATGCGTTATATTAAAAGATCACTGAATTAGCAGTGTGAGGAATCTGCTAGCTTCAATACGAAGGCTAGTTTTACCAGACCGAGCGCTTCCGCCTTGTACTTGCTTCAGAACATTTTTGGTCCGTCGGACTAGCACACAGACGAACGGTTTGCACGCTAGAAAGCCAAGTGCGTTGGACAGATTTGAAACATGTTTTATTTCTAGGTCCGTTGGACTTTTAGGGAAAAAAAGTCAGCTGGAGCCCACACACGATTGAATTGCCCGACGAAGTCTGGTCCGCCGGACCAAGTCTGCCGGAAAGTCCGCTCGTGTGTACGCGGCATTAGACTCACAGTACCGTGCAGGGATTCATTGGATGAGTCCATCTTGATGCTTTCCCAGGCTCTCCACAGTCCCTTTGTCAGAGAAATAGTGTTCAGAGAATAGGCTGTAGAAGTACTGGAAATAGACAGATGGCTCCCCCTTCTGGCCTATAAAAGGCTGCCTCTGTCTGACCCAAGTTGCTGAATTGTCTTCAGCACTTCCCTGTTCCTGTGTTATACTTTTAAAGGGGTTGTAAAGGTAAAAGTTTTTTCACCTTAATGCATTCTATGCATTAAGGTGAAAAAACATCCGATAATACCGCCCCCCCCAGCCCCCCTGTTTTACTTACCTGACCCCTCGAAAGTCCCGCGCTTGCCCCCGACAACCTCTTCCCCGCTCAACTTGGCCATTGATTGGTTACAGTGGATGGATTGAAAGCAGCGCGGCCATTAGCTCACGCTGCTCTCAATCACATCCAATAATGTGGTGTGCCGGGGGGGCAGGCCGAGTGATACAGTGAGCGGCTATGGCCGCCAGCTGTATCACGGGAGCGCGCCCGCAAGCACTCAACACCATGCGAGAGAGCTCACATGAAGATGTTGAGTCCTTGTGGGGGGATCCGAGAAATTATCTTTAGTGATCCTTTAAGTGATTCCTGTTGTGACCTCGGCTTGCTTCCTGACCTGCTCTGATCTACTTTCCAGTGTTTGACCCCGGCTTGGCTCACGGACTTTGCTATACTTGCACCTGCCTGATTACCAGTGTTTGACCCCCGGCTTGGCTCACGGACTTGCTATACTTGCACCTGCCTGATTACCAGTGTTTGACCCCTGCTTGGCTTATCATTTACCTGTGATTGACCCTCAGCTGGCCTCACCACAGCCTCCAATCTGCTCTCCTGTGTTCTACCCTCAGCCAGGCTTTTACTAGATTCCGATCTAGGACATCGTGTGGAGGTAGCCCTGGATATTGGTTAAGGCTCGATTATTACAGAGGTCCGGTGAGTTCAAACCCCAGAGGGGTGTGTGATACACGAGTTAGAGGAATCTGGTAGAAGGTGCATGTTTTACAGACAACACTAAGATTTCCAGCTGTGGGTGTTTTGGACTTTCTGTTCTCATCACCATCTGCTACCTCTGTTGTTTTCTCTATGTACACTCATGTTGTTGGACATTTGGTAGCTAGTCAATTTTAATTGTTGACAAGAGCGCTGCTTTGGATGAATAATTTAAATAAATAAATAATTTAATACGGTTCAGTATTGAGAATTTATCTGATGAGAGGAAGTGATCTATTTTGATTAAGCGGCTGCTGAGATATATACATATCTTGTGAATATTTTATTTCGAGTTTGAATATTTAGAGTTTAAATTTTATTTTATTTTTATTTTTCAGTATGCATGTTATTGGAATTTGTGCCCCATAGCGCTGAGATAAGGGACATAGGTATCAGGAGAGTCAAAAATAGTTGTTCACTTTTTTTTTAACATAAGGCTTTTACTAGTGTCCAGATTACTCCTTGTTGTCTTCTCAAGCAAAGTCTCCAAGTGCTCATCAGCTCAAGCCTTCTCAACCTGCTGGCAACCCTTGCTTCTTTGAACCCTATACCTCCTGTACCACCTTTAGGGGTATACTGCGCTTAGCTGCAAGGGGAGCCTCTCCCAGCATCTTGGCCTCAGAAAAGGTACCTGACACCCTTGCTCATAACCTTTGGTACTTCATCTCATAACTCCATACCTTTCCTTAAGCTTCCAGGCAACAAACAGGCCCTACTTTGCAGAGCCTAGAGCACATGGCTATGCTTAAAGCTTCAGGCCTACCCAACGCAGCTATTCCCCACACAGCCACACCAGACCAAGGTCTGAGTGGGAGGAACCTGATCACTTGACCTCCCTGAATAAATAAATATATATATATATATATATATATATATATATATATATATATATATATATATATATATCCTTTCCCAGCAAGAACCAGTGGCCAGAAGGACTCCTACTGATTGGTTGAGAGAAGAATGCATATTCATAATCTAGCTTTATTGCAGTGCATTATACTAATGCCAAAGATAACAGTGCCACCTACTGACAAGTGGGGTGAACTACAACTACACCAGGCTTAGAAAACCTAAATGCTCACAAAGACTACAAATCACCAAGATAACTACAACCGAGCAGCACAGATACATTTTTTTTTTTAATTGTTTATTTAAGTAAAGAACACGGAATTACACAGAATCACATGTATCAGGTAACATACAGAGTACAATATAAAGACAAACATTCTCGCATATTTCCCCGTGCCAAAACGTCATCTATCCTGTTATTACAAAACGATGCACATCCTCACATAGATCAGTAGTATGTTGAATGTGGAGTCATTAATAACCATGTGACGTTATATGATAATGCCTTCCATTGCGCCGGTCCTCTTTTTTCTATATATATATATAAAGTATAAAGAGAGATAGAGAGTACTAGAAACGAAACAAGAAAGGAAAAGAGAGGAGAAGTATACGAGAGAGAGGGAGGGGGTAGTATAGGAAGGAGAAAGAAGGATTGGGGGGGTGGGTCTCGCGAACATGGAGGGACGAATAATCTGTATTCATAGAGTTCTATGTCGTTGCTCGTGAGTCACCAGCGCCACATTGTGGACACCCGCGTACTCACAAGACAACATCAGCTCTTCTCAGAGATTGACCTGCCGTCGAGTATATAAACATTGACCACAGTTGCCAGGTCTTGGAGAATGTTTCTTCTCTGTGTTGTGCCGTGTGGATGAGGTCTTCCATTCTTCTTATATCTTCCACCTTTCCCAGCCACATATCAATAGTCGGTGGTAGGGTGGATTTCCAACAGAGTGGGATGCAAGCTCTAGCTGCATCCAACAGATGTCGTATGACTGATCTTTTGTATACCTTGTCGGGAATATCTGTGGCGTGTAATAAAAAGAATGCTGGGTCTTTTGTAATTGTCCTGTCGGTGAACAGTTGCACAGTCTCGTGTATCACTTTCCAAAAATGTGTAAGTTTGGGGCAGGACCAAAATATGTGTAGCAAAGTTCCCTTGTCCCTTTGACAACGCCAGCATACTTCTGATGTTGTGGGGAATAGTTTATGTAAGAGTGTTGGGGTTCTGTACCACCTGGAAAGTATTTTATAATTCGTTTCCTGAGTTTTAGCACAAATGGAGGACTTGTGTGTGAAACGAAGTATGTATTGCCTCTTTGTGGGGTTGAATCTACAGTCCAACTCCTCCTCCCATTTGATCAAACCCGGGGGGTATATAGTCCGAGGGGGGTGTATTCAGGAGATTGTAAGTTAGTGAGAATGTAAGTGGTAAGACGCCCGTGTCGGTGCAAAGTTCTTCTAGGGTCGTGAAGCACAGATACATTTACTGGTAGCCCCTGTTTAGGACAAGGGGGCTACATACTCAATAAGGTAGGCCCTTGCAATACATATTTCTGGCAAACATAAAGAAGCTTGAACTGTGTAATGCGTGTGGCCAGCAGTGTGCACCTAGAGCCATTACCTGGATTGGATACATGGCGTAATGAAATAAGGACACAGAGATAATGTGGGGCAGTGAGAGATCCATGGTTACAAAGTGATCTTTAAAATTATGGAATGGTGTTCCAAAGGGTGACTTCATATACAAATAAATAACAACAAAGCAATGGAAAAGGAGAAAAAAAATGCAGAACACGGGTGAGAAGCAGAGCACAGCAGTGTATACTAAGTAGCTTGAAGCTCCAAAATGCTCAACATATAAATTTCCATGATTTTCAGTTGTGCCTGTTCACACCTGAGCGTAGTGTCTCTTGAAGCATGGAGCCCAAAAAAGTACATTAGCTTCTTTGGAGCTACAAGCCTTCTTGGCCTATATAGACTTCAATGGGAATGCCTGAATATACAAGCGCATAAAAAAAATTAACAAAATCACACATATCTTCCTTTTCAGAAAGCCTGAAAAACAACTAAAGATGCTTGTACGAAGGTGTAGTTAGCTGGCTGGCCACTAGATGGCTCTGTTCATATTATAGCCTGTGAAGAGAAAAGTTTAAGCAAGTGATCGCTTTCTTTTTAGCAAGAGCAGGGATCTCCAAACTTTATAAACAAAGGGCCAGTTTACTGTCCTTTAGCTGTTTGGACCTTCAACCATCACCACACCAAGTGATTCCGCTCCCCTAGCAGTTGCACTCACCGAATTCCCAATTAACAATCGCCTTTGCATGTATGTTAAGCCTTTGCGATCATCGCCAAAAGGACATCAGCCCGGAACTCCAATAACGATCAACCAAAAGGATATCAAATGTTCTAGTCCTATGATTCGCCCAGATCAAACAAGCCAAAATCATACAGCTTGGGCACAAGGAAGGAAAAGAATCCTCATAGTGTAAAACTTTTATCCAAAACAAACCCCTTCCCTTATGCCAATGCACTTACAAACATAATGTCAAAAAAGTGTTCAGTATAAATATTGCACTGTATATTCAGTTCCGAAATTCTCACCACCTGTCGTAGAGATATGATCGTCTGTAGTGGTTCCCGGGAGGAGATCGGTGCCAGTAACAGATGCAGAAAGCCATGTAGTGCCTAAGTTTAATTAGGATTAATTTTACACCTAAGCGCTGGAAAAGTGACCCTGTTTACTTCCTTTTTGAATAGTGCCCCATCGTTGGTGTCAGTGGGAGGAATACTGCTCCATCGCTGCTGTCAGTGCGAGGAATAGTGCCCCGTCATTGGTATCAATGGGAAGAATAGTGCCCCATCATTGGTATCAGTGGTGTCAGTGGGAGAAGTACCCCATCACTGGTATTGGTGGGAGGATTATTGCCCTATTGTTGGTATTAATGGGAAGAATAGTGCCCCATCATTGGTGTCAGTGGCATGAATAGTGCCCTATTTTTACTTTCAGTTGCAGAAACTATGCCCCACTGTTGCTGACGGGGGGATAAAAGCAAGCAAAATGCCACATCCAGCCCCTGGGCCACAGTTTGGAGACCACTGAGCTAGAGCTTTTCTACAGTGATGTCAGGGGTGAATCAGCACCCATATATACGCTAGGTGGGATGAAGCACACACTCTTTTGGGGCATGGGAGCTAAACACTCCACATTTGGGACAATATAGCCAGCATACTTAGGCTCTGGACAGGGCAGGAGGCCATGTAGAGGGGATCTGGATGCAGGAGGAACTGGTTGTGGACATTCTGTCCCTTAAGGAGGTGGGGGCTAGGGCAGATTTCAAAGAACCTTTTAGGCCAGGATGAAGATCCCTGTGTGAGGCTGCTTCATTGGAGGGTTCCTGGGAGAAATGTACCCAGCTAGGAGGTACCTACAGAGAGCACAGTCAGCTTAAGTGTGAGGCCAGCCTTAAAATACAAAACTATGAAGGTATCATATGGAAGTGCCCACAAACTGGCAAGTCAATGAAAAGATTGAAGAAAAAGACTGCAGCAGTTAGATCTGTTATTAAGTCATGATTATAACAGGGTGAGAGGTAGTACTAAGTGATCCACAACAAGACCTGGTTTAAAGTGGTTGACAGACCTTAAAACTTTAATATACGTCTGATCAATGGCAAGTTAACGGCAACAGGGATTTTTTAGTATTGAGTTTCCAGTCATTTGTACATAAGAGGTCACTAAGAGTTGGTGAAAGACCAAGGCCTCATGCACACTTGAGCTCAAAAACTCTGCTTTTACAGGCGTTTAAGCTTTTGTTTGTTTTTTTTTACTGCCTCTAAACTCCTCTCCATGCTGATGGGCCTCTCGATGACGTCACGAGTAAGATGGCGGCACGGGACCAAGCTGTGCCTGGTCACAGAAGGTTGTCAGTGGGACAACATACTGTGCCTACAACACCACCAGGAATGCAGTGGTATAGAAAAAAAAAAAAAGGAAGTGGGGTAAGCTGAAGTTCCTCTTTAAGCAGCTCAAGCTGCCAAGTTCTGCATTCATGCAGTCCATCTATGTCTATAGGAACCCAGCAGCTGTATGGACACAGTTGCTTGTCCCAAAATTCCAGCCTTTCAGGTGAGTGGCCCTGAACGCAGACAGTGTGTGTTCAGGGCTGTTCACCCACATGGCTGTCAAACTGGGATGAGAACGGCTGAGTCTGTGCAGCCGCTGAGAGAGAGACAAGCTCATCAGTCTGCTACTTCTTACAGTCTGAGCAAAGGACATGACCTGTTAGGGCTACTTACCTGCAACAGGGCAAAATCAGGTTTCCTGCCCTCCTGCCCTGCCAGACAGGGCTGTGCTATGTGAATCTCAGGACTGGATGGAGTCCTTTGACAGCTAACGCCATTCCCTTAGGTGCACTTTTTATCCTACCCACCCCATCCCTAATTACTTACCTGTCCCCCGACACCACTCCAGTGTTGTCTTGACTGCAGCACCGCTCCCCTCACTTCCTGGTCTCATAGGAGAGCTGAGCCATAGGCTCCTGCTGCTGTCAGTCAAACTCCTGTGAGGAGGGAGCAGGGGTGTAGCTTACCAGCGCTGTGTCTATGGCCCTGCTCTGGACAATGCACACACTGGGGCCTCCTTAGCACTCAGCTTGCTAAGGAGTCATCCAGAGGAGGGAAAAGGTGACAGCATCGGCAGGGTTCCAAAATGCCTCCTTCATAAGGAATTGAGATTGGAAAAAATATAAATGGACTAGAAGTGAACTGGACCTTTCATGATATTCCAGTGCGATTACAAGCACGGGTCTTATCAGCAGCTGATTTAGCATATATGATTGTTTCATATATGTCAGTTTTTATTTTGTCCATAGTTCTACTTTAAAGTGTTAGTAAACTCACAACAGTAAAATCAGTCTGTATATGCAGTAAAGCAAGCTTGTTATGCTCACTATGGAACCTAAAGGGTTAATCCTCTGCCTTGTGCTTGATACTGTCTTCTCTGATTCTCCCCTTCTTTAGCTGTCCCCAATCCATCTGCTGCCCTAGGAGGCACTTTGCACATGCTCAGTTTGGTGTGTATTGCTAGAAAAATTGGTTGTTTTTTTGTTTGTTTTTTGGGAGGGTGCATGTGATCAGCACAGGGTCAATCAGCACTGTCCAGACTGAGGGTCAAGGGTCATGCAGCCTCATACGACAGTCAGAGGAGAAGGAAAACTCCCAAAAGCTTTAGCCAGACACTAATAGAAGTCATAAGACTGCTATATACTGCAGATGAGAAAGGGTATTTAGCAGTTTATATTTACTAAAATAAATGCATTTTCATGTTCTGTGTACTGTGGAAGGCTGGATATGGTGAAAGCAGGGTCCTGGGTTTAGTAACACTTTAAAGACTCACTTTTGAACAAGAATTATTCTGATAGCTCCATCATTTCCATCTTCAGCAAGTAAGCAGTGACAGCTCCCATTTTTTTAATGCTAATAACCTTTGGGGATATTCCTTCAGAATTTAGGGGGGGGGGGCAGACTGTGGCCTCCCCAGAATACAAAATGGCTCAGTATCAGTGGGAGTAAACAATGCCTCAGACTTTGTGGTCAGTGGAAGTAAAAATAGTATAGCATTTCTTTCTGGTCAGTAGGAGGAGGAATAGTGGCCCATCATTGGTAGGTATTAGTGGGAACAATAGTGCCCCATTGTTGGTGTCAATGTGAGGAATAGTTCACCATCATTGTTGTCAGTGGGAGGAATAGTATCCCATCTTTGGTGTCAGTGGGAGAAATAGTGAACTATTATTGTTGTCAGTGGTAGGAATAGTGCCCTTTATCATTGGGAAGAATACTGCCCAAAGGGACAGGTAAAGGCAGAAAAGGGCCACATTTTGGAGATCACTGACACAGGGGAAAACTCTATGAGCCCATTCACCCCTACCTGTGTTACCATGTGCAGTGCATGCACACGAAATCGTGTAAATCCTGCCTTGGTCATTGTTGTCCACACTGGAGCCCTACAACGAGTATTCATGTAGTGCTAATTCACGTGTTATTATGGTCTCCAAATCTTGCTTTTTAATTATTACAAGGCAGTCATTTGTTAGAGATTATCTTTCTGCTATTGAACAATGTTAAAGCCTAAGTTTAGGCAAAATTGAAAAAGAAAATCAGCACAAGGGACAGTACTTAGATTTAATGAGAAATGTTCCTTGTGCTGGTGCCAGCTATCCTCGTTGAAATCTGAAGCTCTCTGCCCCCCTTCCCCATACCCCAGCATCCTTAAACTTCCGGTCCTGCCGGTGTTATACAGCTACTGGACCTGTTATAGGCACTTGTCAAGATTGCCAACTATACCCACCCTCACCACCCCTTCCTCCATTCATGGAAGCTGTACTATAGTTTCCATTAATAAAAAGGATCTATAAATGAAGGAGGCAGATTTAAAGAATCTTTGCATTATACACAAGCTTCTATGAACAAATCTCAGCACAAAATAAATGGCATATATAGGTAATATAGGAACAAATAGTTTATTAATGACAGATAAAATCAAAATAATGATATACAATATCAATAAATAAATAGGAGACAATATAAACACACATGGGGCCAGCCCATCAGTTTGAAAATACATTGAACAAGGCACACAGCAATGCCACCTTTCCTCCAAAACAATGTATATGGAACAGCTTGTATGGCTTGTGTGTTACAAAAGTGGCAACTGATATCTCCATTGTTCTTTTGTAAGATCATTGTTTTAAAACAGCAACCTTGCAGGATCATGGCCTTCTCTAGGTGTTCTTGGCTATTGTGGGGTCTGTTGTTTTCTTGCTTATCCTCAAGAGATCACTAGAGAGTTGGCATTAATTTAAAGCGGAGCTCCACCCGAAAGGGAACAGGTACCTGGTTTTGACAGGTTCCCGCTCCCACTTCTGGCTCAGATCGCCGTGGTGAACTTAGCCGGAAGTTAGCCCCCCCCCCCTTCTCCTTTCCCTGCAGTCCTCTGGGACACATCACAGGTCCTAGAAGACTATGGGATCATTTACAAAGCGCAGCGCAACTCGCACATGCGCAGTAGGAAAAAGGCTGTGAAGTCACAAGGCTTCACTTCCTGTTTCCCTTACTACAGATGCTGGTGCCTGCACCCAAAGCCGATTGAAGAATTCTTCAGTTGCTTTCTGGTTTCTGGCCTAAGCCAAAATGATGTCATACATTACAGGAGTCTTCATGGCATTTTTTTTTTCTTTCATCATCTGAAAAAGGGCTTTCTCAGCTAAGCACACCCTCTTGTCTGCATGCCTGTGCTAAGGGCAGATGGATTCCAGAAAGTAAATGCTACATGAATCATCTGCCCTTACTCAAGATAACTACAGCTAGAAGTTATTTCTCAACAAAATAAAGCATGGAGACATGGATGGATGGGTGAGTTTGCTTTGAATATTAAAAATGAATTAAATATCGTTTCCAGTTTATGGTGCTTAGATACAGTTTAATTCTGATTTAAATCGAGAAAAGTTTTTCTGAACACTTTTTTTTAAAGTGACCAATAGAATTGAATAATTGTTTTGACTACTTCAATAGTTTATAGATATCATAGTCTACTCAAAGCCGCTAATTTTGTCTTCTATAGGGTTCTGCATTGCCATCCCCCTAGTAGATAAACCTGCAACTGTTGCTGTTTTAAAAGTAACATTTATGTGCAGTTTATAGTTTACTCTGTAAGTAAATATATATTAAAATATTACATAAATTATATAATTAACATAAATAGTCAGTAATATATTATGTACAACATATTGCCATTTTCATTAGTAGAAATATCTAAGGCTGGGTTCACACTAGTGAGAATTGGATATGGGTTTCCCCGCATCCAGTTCTCACAGCAGGAGATTGTGACCGGCTTTCTATGGAACTGGTTCACATATCTATCTCCGCAGCGGCTCCTGTGCGTTTTGCACAGGAGTGTTGTGCGTCTTTTGGTCCATTTCAGGTCCAAATTCAGCCCAAAAATTCAGGCTGAAATTAGACCTGAAACTCCTGCTGTGAGCCACTCCGTGCTCATATGTGAACCCAGTCTAAATGAGGACTAATATTGTAATAATGTAAACACAAATCAGTCCCAGACACCATTAAAGAGAATGGCAACTGAAAGTAACGCCAGAGAGAACATTTCAAAACATTTCAGTGTTGAAAATGAGGTATTATTTTTTTTATGAGGATTTGGAATAGGTTTTTGAATAGATTTTTGAAATGTTTTAGACACTTATATTATGGAAAAAAAGAAAAAAAAAGGCAGGTTATGGTCCAATAAAAAAAGCTATGTTTGCACCAAGTATCTGATTAGGTCAAGGAGAAAAGGCCATTAAAACAACATATTTGCCTTTACTGTGACTGGGAATTGGCCATAAAAGGTTTGTCTTTTTTGTTGTAAGTATTTCTCAGTCACGTTTTGCAGTGGACAGTATACCTGTTTTGTCTTCATTTGTTTCAAATATTTACACAGAAATTGAAAATGTTCACTTATACAGTACCTTTTGGTAATACACGGAGATAAGAAAATCCGTTTGCAAATCAGGCAAATTGGAAATTTTTGACTAAATAATAAACCTGAAGAAGTGTTCAATATAAGGAGAATCATACAAGCCATGGATCATGATTGGCTAGATTCTAGAATTGGAGGATTCTCTATAAATCAGATCGCCAACCTGTGATTCTGCTGATGTGATCATCAGTAGCGAAGAGTAAAAAGTTCATTCCGATATCAGTGCAAACACGATGCTAAAAAGCCCCTCACTTCTTAGGGCCTGGAATATATCAGTTCCAAATATATGACATATCTAGATACAATTAGGCTAATTTACTAAAGGAATTGAGAATCTTCACATGATAAATTGTTTGAATATTTCCGTCAATTATCCATCCATGTGAAAAGCACATTCCTGTTCACATTGAATACGCAATCATATGGAGAAGAAATAAATGAACAGGAATGTGCTCCACGTGATTGGATAATTGAAGTGAATATTCATACAATGTATTATATGAAGATTCTCAACTTTTTAGGTCTATTTTACACTTGTTGCTGGGGGGGGGGTAGTAAAAATACATCCCCATCCCGCCTAACAGCCGCCCCCCTTGCCACAATGTTAAAAGCTATTTACTGCAGGTTGCTTTTAACGCAGGTGTATACAAGCACTTAGTAAATCAACCTCAAGTCTGCAAAACAGATTATCTACCATCAAGGCCAGAGTCAAGGCCTAGCAACAGTCCTTGAAATGTAACAGTCTTTATAATTAGGGATACCAAACACAGATGCATCATTCTGTAAAGATACGTGATTGTCTCTATGTCTTCTCATGTTTCTGGTATCCAAGGATGAACCAGAGTGACCATAATAGCCATGGTCCCAAAGCTAACCATTCACTGTGCAATCTCTGTAAAAATCTTTAGATTTAGTTTTTTTAAATAAATCTTTAGATTTATCTTACATTGACAAGCTAATTGGCTTCTTCACAGCTCTGTTTTCCAGATTCTCAGTATTTTTTAATTACTTTGGAATAAAATTGGCTTGCATACTGGGCGATTCAGCCATGTTTTCCTCTATCCAGCTCAGGTAGTTTGTCATTCGGGTATACACTCCAGGCTTGTTTTTCTTGGCACACTCATCACCCCAGCTTATTACACCATAGAGTACCATTTGGTCATTGTGGTTGCAGATAAGAGGACCACCGGAATCTCCCTAAAAAGAGGTAAGTATAAATGATTAGATGTATTACTTTGAAAACAGGTCAAAACCCATTGTACAAGACTAGACATGTAATAAATTAGGCATTTAAAGTAATATTAAAGGCAGATTTAAAAAAAATAAAATAAACATGTCATACATACCTGCTCTGTGCAGTGGTTTTGCACAGAACAGCCCCAATACTCCTCTTCTTAGGCCCCCCGCCGGCGCTCCTGGCCCCTCCCTCTTGCTGAATGCCCCCATAGCAAGCAGCTCATTGACTCACTGGCTGTGATTGACAGTAGTGGGAGCTAATAGCTGTACTGCTGTCTTAGCCAATGAGGAGAAAAAGACCTAGGAGACCCGCTGCTCTCATGGACATCGCTGGATCGAGATGGGGCTCAAGTAAGTAGTGGGGGGGCTGCTGCACATGGAAAGTTTTCTACCTTCATGCATAGAATGCATGAAGGTAAAAAACCTTGAGCCTTTACAACAGGGGTGGCCAACCTGTGGCCCATGGGCCACATGTGGTCTTCGGACCCCTTCAGAGCCCTTCTCTCCCTCCCGTCGGCATTCAGCCGCTACAGGAGGAAAGAATTCAAAATTCGGAACCATTTTATTTTATTGTGGCCCATAGCTGGTTACCAAATCACTTGAGTGGCCCCCGCTCTTCAAAAGGGTGAGCACCCCTGGTTTACAACCACTTTAAGCTCATTTACACAATACAGTTTGACTGTACACTTTACCAAAATGAAGTAATATGAAGGTCTAGCTAAACTATCTATTCTGTTTGTACCGAATCAAGCAGGCCTTTGTAAAGTTGTTGGTAGGTCTAAAGGAGTTTGTAAAGTCAGATTGTAAAGAGTGTGGTAAGCTTTTGAGCAGGTAACTTAAAGCCCGTTTTGTTTAGTGGTGAGGAAAAAGCTTATAGTCACTTCATCCTTCTTTCCATTGGAAAACTATATGCTTGCCATTGTTTAGCGATGGACTGTTCCTGGTCTATGGAGCCTGCTCTGGGCTTGATGACATCAGGAACAGTCCATTACTCAAAATTGCTGGAGCTTGGGAGTGCTGAGAGGATTAGGTAAGTATATCTCCTTTCTCCTCTCCTCTAGACAAAAACGAGCAGTTAACCCATGCAGTGTGGAGACAGCCCCACTGCATAGGAAAACTATTTATTTTTTTTTTGCCTGGAGTTGGGCTGGGTACACACTCCACATATTTGAGGCAGTTCACTACAAGGATGGCCCTGTCGGTTCTCTCTTGCCCAACATCCTTTTATTAAAAAAAAAAAATTTTAAAAAGGAGCCAAGTGGAAAACTAAATTAGATGCAGCGACTGTTCGGGTAGTCTGATAGGCGCCAGGTGTAGCCCTCAGAATACAATAGGTGCACTGGGAGATTCCTCCATCCATAGATGGGGGAATCTGCCAGATTGTTTTAGTTCAGCCTGTAAGTTGAACTGAAAATAATCTATGTGCGTATACCCAGCATTAGACTTTTATTGCTAAATGGATTTACCACATTCACAGTTACCTTTAACATCTGTTCACATGAGATAAGAGACAGCTCAAGGCTTACAAACTGATAGCTTTGGCAGGGCATTTTTACTATAACCGGTCAAATATGAACATCCATTCTCCATCTAATATTTCTCTGATACTACTAAGGCAAAAGAGGTTTTCAGCATAAAAGCTAACTTGTTATGTTCTAATTATAATCTTACCTTGCAAGCATCCACCTTCCATGCCGGGTCTCCAGCACAAAACATATTGTTATTGATCAGTTTCCCATAATACTCCTCTGACTGGCATACATTCTGAGGGATTATCTGAACCGTGGAAGACTTCAGGACCTGAGAGTACTTAATGCTATCTGCAGGAAAGGAAAATAACACCAAGTTAGAGGGGTAAGAGTTGACTAAGAATGCAATAATAATTTAGTCAATTAGCAGATAAAATGTACCATAAGCCTCCTTTCCAAATCCAGCAATCTCACACTTTGTTCCACCTTCTAATTTAAGGTCCGGCGGTGGCAAGCAGATAGTCTGAACATGATCGGTCATGGCAGCACATTCTCCAGATTCCGAGCGTATCTTCACCAGTGCTAAAAAAAATAACAGGTTCTGAAGGTTAGAATCCTGGACAATAAAACCGGAATCCCACTGAATCTTAGTCATATGCTGGGTATTACATAAAAAGTGTATTGTATCTGTTGTGTTAATAGTACACTGGATCTAATTAAACTTATTTTTCCAGTGCAAGGATAAATAAATGATTAGCTGTTACTTCAATCAAGTTTGTTAAGCAACGTTTGCCTCTTACCAATATCATTGTCCAGAGCATTTGTCAAATCGCTGTAATGTTTGTGACGGATGATTTTCTCCACCAAAAACTTCTGTTCTTTAAACTCATTGGTTTCATCAAGGTTATTCTTTCCCAAAACAATGGCATAGTCCTTGGGTTCAGGAGTCTCACTAAATTAAAACAAATTTAATCAAGTTGTGCATGTAAAGTGAACTTGCCCAACAGATATACTTTATTAGTGGCCCCCAGCTGCCCATATTTACCATATTTTCACCAATCCATTCAGCCACCACAATAAAGTAAAGAAGGCCTCTGCATGCTCCAAAGCTTGAAGCTTACACAGGACCGAGGACTCACTCCCCACCCCCCATGTGACAGCGCTAAGTGCCTAAATGTTTATTTGCCAGATAGCAAAACTGTCATATGGGAATGACAGGTAATAAGTCACATAATCTACTATAACTGGAGGCATCAGTTATTTCTTTCCACTCCCAACAGCCAAATGTACAAGCTGAAAAGTTAAGGAAGTATAAGGAGCTGATGGGGCTGCCATTGAAATAAACCTGTTGCTTTGCCCTGCATGCACAAGGCAATGGCTCATTTTAGTAATATGGATAACATTCTTTCTAAGTAATACTGTGGATCATTGGTTTTGTCACTCACATACATAGAGCTAGTATGTAGTAATTCTTAGCAATTAATCAGATTTAGGTGTACTGTTGTTACATTAGATAATATATATTTCCAATATACTACTACTAAGGGCACTTTGCACTTGTGTTATTTAGGGGTTAATTTAATAAAGGCATATAGACTGTGCACTTTGAAAAGTGCAGTTGCACTCTGCAAGTGCAATTGCTTCAGAACGGTGTAGTGGCACAGTGGTGTAGTGGGTAGCACTATCGCCTAGCAGTAAGAAGGGTTGCTGGTTCGAATCCTGACCACGACACTACCTGCCTGGAGTTTGCATGTTCTCCCTGTGTCTGCGTGGGTTTCCTCCGGGTACTCCAGTTTCCTCCCACACTCCAAAGTCATGCTGGTAGGTTAATTGGATCCTGTCTAAATTGGCCCTAGTATGTATGAATGTGAGTTAGGGACCTTAGATTGTAAGCTCCTTGAGGGTGTAGAGACTGATGTGAATGTATAATATATATGTAAAGCGCTGTGTAAATTGACGGCGCTATATAAGTACCTGAAATTAAAAAAATAAATAAATAAATAACTTAGTAAATGAGGTAAAACTTCACTCTGCAAAGAATACCCAATCACGTGCAAGAAAAAAAAAAACGCATTTTCGCTTGCACATGATTGGATGATGGAAGTCAAAGTTTCTGCTCATTTACTAAGCTCTGGAACAACTGCTCTTGCAGAGTGCACCTACTCTTTGCAAAGTGCACAGTGTATCTGCCTTTAGTAAATCAACCCCTTAATGTCATGAAAGGAACACATTCACGAATGAATGAAATCAAATGATAAAGCCAATTAAAATGATCTGTTGCTAGATAAAAGCCAGAAAAGCATAATGAATAATCACTTACCCGTCTGGAAAACAATGTGCTGCAGTGACCACCCAGCAGGGATGAATAAGACTTCCTCCACACTGAAAGAAGAGTTGCTGTCTGTTTCTGCGGCTGACTTGGTAGAGCATGGCTATCCATGGCTGGGATTCAATTGGACTGCTCATCCCACCAACGATTTTATACAGCTTGTGCTGGCGGCGGCCACAAGAAGGTTCTGCATTGTAAAAATAGACTAAGTTTACTGTGGTTCATTGACAAAGTCATAGATATCAGCCATAAGTTATAAAGAACATAATATGACATCTGCATTTGGGTTAGAGTCCCAGCTTGGGCTTGTTTAAAGAAGCTGAACTGATGATGCACAATGTTCCAGCAAATCTGCAAATATTTAACACCAACCTATTTTTTCCAATGTTGTCGATACTGTTGTCGCTTCTGATTCACATTTTGGGATCTGACAAAACATAGTGGAAATCCCTTTGGGTCCCCTGAAGTAGCACCATGGTCTCATTCCAATCTCTGGGTTTCTGCAAGAGAAAAAAAAAGATGTAAAGGCTGCATCATCAGAAAGCATCTAGTACATAGGATTTCACAGCAATGTACGATATTTCTACATATAGCACAGACTGATGTACATACCCAAACCTAAGGAATTCAAAATAAGGAATATGTATAAATAAACTTATGTATAAATACATAAGTGGTTCATATAGTGAACTTGGCGTTGAGGTCATCACAGAGGACAAGGGAGCAATCTTTATGGAGGAAAGGATATTTAATCTCCAAACACAGAAAGGTTTCTTCACAGTAAGAGCTGTGATAATGTGGATTAGACTCCCTCCAGAGGTGGTTATGGCAAGCTCAGTAGATTGCTTTAAGAAGGGCCTGGGTTCTTTCCTAACTGTACATAATATAACTGGGGACTAACATTTTTAAGTAAAGTTGATCCAGGGAAAATCTGCTTGCCTCTCATGGGATCAGGAAGGAATTTTTTCCCCTGCTAGAGCAAATTGGATCATGCTTTGCTGGTTTTTCTTTTCTTCCTCTGGATCAACTGTGGGTTTAGGATTGTGTTTATGGGATTGTATGATTTTTTTCCCTCCTTTTATTGGTTGAACTGGATGGACTTGTGTCTTTTTCAACCAGACTAACTTTGTAACTATGTACTGTAACTATGTAACTATGACTAACCATAAACATCCAATTTTAGAATGCTAACTACTCCAATCAATACACGCAAAAAAGTTTCATAGTGATATGTGCTTCTTTTATGGTCATGTTTTAGTCTTTCAGGCTTATATATGAAACTTTGATCTGCACTTTCTATACAGCAGGTTGCCGTTGTGGCGGAGGAGTCTTTTGGCATTTCATCCACATAAACACCACTGAAATAACCTGTACAACAACACTGCTTTGGTTTAGTTAGACTCCTCAGCACAAAATAATTTAGTCTTACTGGTGAGCTTCTTTGTTCCTGTCAACGGGAAAGAAGAGCAACGAGTCATACACAACCCAGATTGTGATTTATCTATACTGAGTTTGCCTGGAGCATTTTATTGCAGTAACTTACTGAATAGAAAGCCCAATTAAATTATCACACAGTAATCTCTTTAAAGTTCTAATCCCCCTCCCCATTTTGCATTATTTTTTGCTTGGAACTGTCTGAAAATACCTTATTGCTTCCAAAATTTTTACTCTAGTGCTCTATGCTGGCAGAGCTGAGTAGCAGCCACCCCACCAATAACAAGATCATATAGACTTATACTGCAGAAAAGGGGAGAGAGACGGTTCTTAGTGCTGATTACTGAGGGCACTAGTTGTTATTCTTGTACCTGTTGGAGTAGACCAGGGATATGCAATTAGCGGACCTCCAGCTGTTGCAAAACTACAAGTCCCATCATGCCTCTGCCTCTGGGTTTCATGCTTGTGGCTGTAAGAGTCTTGCTATGCCTCATGGGACTTGTAGTTCTGCAACAGCTGGAGGTCCACTAATTGCATATCCCTGGACTAGACATTCAAATTTAGACACCCTGAAAAACCGATGTAATAGTAGAATTAAGTTGTCAGTATATAAATGTCTATCTGCCTGCAGATCTATTTCCAGGGCTTGAATTGAGCTTTAACCATTGAGACATGTAGAACATTACCTGCAATAGTTGTGCTTCCCTAGACCAAGCTTTAAGGCATCCTTCATGTTGGCATTGAAATAATGATTTTTCAAGAGTGGGGAGTCCCAGCGCATGCAGGTATAGTTGTGAGTGGTTCGGGATGCAGTGCCTCTGTAGTTCTGGCCCCTGTCTTTGTAGCATGTAGCTTGCATGTCTGTAAGAAAAGTGTCACTGTGAACTCAGAATCACACAAAAATGTATTTAATGGAAAAGCAGCAGCAATTAAGGTATTAGCTATATACCTCTTTCACAGTGCTGTCCATCATATCCTGTAGGGCAGGCACACCTGTAGGGTCTACGGTGGGTTCTGCGATACAAACAGCTACCTCCATTTAAGCAGACACAATCTGAAGAGAGAGAGGAAAAAATGACATAAACAAATAGAATATAATTCAATACCATGTGTATGTTTTCACAAGGAACATTAATATGTTGCCGTCAATCTGATTAAGCCACCTTACTTGATAAATAAAATAAAAAATTCCATTGCAGCAGTTACATTGTTTAAAAAAATGTTATCTATAATTTGATTAAATATTGGATATTATTATAGGATATCCAAAGATTTTGAACAGAGAGGAGAGGGATTATTGTTTTTATTGCTGTCTGTGCGACCATTAAGGAGACTCCCCCTCTCTATTTGTGGCTGCCCTGCTGAATTCTGAATAGAGGAGGTAAGCCACTCTGTACAAGCGCCATTCAGAGAATGCTTTGCATTTATTGAATGAATGCAAAACATTCTCTGATCAGATGAAATTAAGAGACAGAACAGTGGTGTCATGCTCTATACCTCCTCCAATTAGAGAATGCTTTGCATTCATTCAGAAAATCTAAAGCATTCTCCTAATGGTGCTTGTGCTGAGCAGCTGACCTCCTGTGTTCAGAATGTAGTAGGACACCTGCTTGGCATAGGATGTGGAAGAGAGTGGAGATCACTGGTGTAGTGGTGTCTACTACATTGATTTCTAGCTTCCAGAGGCATCAGACAGGTATGAGATATACATAGTTACATTAGTCCAAGCTGGACCAATGTAATTATGTATAAAATATCCATACACTGGAATTCTTCTTTAATTAGTTTGCAATAATGAGCACCTCCAAGTATCAAACACTCCTGTGATCATGAACATAGATTTTTCAGTTAGCTGGAAAATCTATGTGATCAGCCCCTACAAATGGCATAAGCCAATTCAAGCCAGCCAGATGAATGGCTTAGTATGGGTCCTTCCTCTATATGCTCTTAGTATGGGTCCTTCTTCTATGTGCTCTCAGTATGGATTCCTCCTCTATGTGCTCTTGTTATGGGTCCTTCCTCTATGTCAGGGGAATTAAACTCAGTTTTATCAGCATCAGCAATATGGTTGCCCTCAAAGGTCCCTTTGTAACTGAGGTGCAAAATGTACAGAGTGGAGGGTTCAGGAGTGCATTACGTACAGTGTGCAGAGTTCAGGATTACGCTACATACAGAGTGCAGAGTTCAGGAGTGCACTGCGTACAGAGTGCAGGGTTCAGGAGTGTACTACGTACAGAGTGCAGGGTTCAGGAGTGCACTACGTACAGAGTGCAGGGTTCAGGAGTGCACTACGTACAGAGTGCAGGGTTCAGGAGTGCACTACGTACAGAGTGCAGGGTTCAGGAGTGCACTACGTACAGAGTGCAGAGTTTAGGAGTGCACTACGTACAGAGTGCAGGGTTCAGGAGTGCACTACGTACAGAGTGCAGGGTTCAGGAGTGCACTACGTACAGAGTGCAGGGTTCAGGAGTGCACTACGTACAGAGTGCAGAGTTCAGGAGTGCACTACGTACAGAGTGCAGAGTTCAGGGGTGCACTACCTACAGAGTGCAGAGTTCAGGAGTGCATTATGTACAGAGTGCAGAGTTCAGGAGTGCATTATGTACAGAGTGCAGAGTTCAGGAGTGCATTATGTACAGAGTGCAGAGTTCAGGAGTGTGTTATGAACAGCTTGCAGCGTTCAGGGGTGCACTATTTACAAAGTAGAGGATTTAGGGGGGCACTATGTACAGAGTGCAGGGGTACGCTATGTACAAAGTGCAGGGTTTAGGGGTGCGCTATTTACAAAGTGCAGGGTGTAGGGGGGCACTAAGTACAGAAAGCAGGGTTCAGAAGTGTGTTATATACAGAGTGCAGGGTTTAGGGAGCACCATGCACAGCCCCCCAACCCCCCAAATAAGCTTCCTCGCATCTCTCTCACCCACCTGCCCTGGCTCTAGTACCTTCCTGTGTAGGCCACTCTGCCTCGGCTGGTAGGGAGATCTTTTGCTCAGATTCTGGAGATCTGTCCTCACTATGCCCTGCCTTGAGTGTGTGTAGGGATCTGTTAGTTCCAGAAGCCGCTGAGAGGAAAGCTGCCCCTTCTAAACAAAGCAACCTTCTGTGTTTACAAGTGACAATGAGGATCAGAAGTGGAGGGTGAGAGCCAGAGGAGGCTGAATGAAATTCTGGCATGTTCTGGCTGCAAAACTGGGTGCAAGGGCAGCATAACAAAAGGCCTGGCAGGCCCGATTTGGCCTGTGTTTGACATATGTGCTCTATGTGCTCTTAGTATTTGTCCTTCCTCTATGTGGCCCAAAACACTGTGCAGAAATAGATGTTGAAAGTAACCTTTATATTAGATATACTTCATTTCAATAGACAATATTTATATATTACCTACCTTCTGAATTGCTTGTTTTTATAGAGAACGTCTGGAACACAAAAAAATATTTTAATCAGTAACAGAATACATTGCAGCTGAAAACAGAGGTACATGATGCCCAAAGAAACTTACCGATTCCAGTCCACTAATAAGCGCACAAGCTAAGGCTAAGGTCAGGATAAGCTTCATCTTCTCCGATGTGATCTCCTTGTCGCTGGAATGTAAAATATATACTTAGAGTGCCGTTTATGACAAGTTATACGAGATCCATAAAAAATGTTTTTGTGTTTTTGTGTTTGTAGAGGAGATCATTAAAATATTAGGGGACTCACTATATATTCATCAGACCAAAAAAAAAAAAAAAAAGAATGCCGTTCAAACAGCCAATGAATATATAGTATATGTGTTCTAAATGAAGCATGATTGCATTGTTGTCAAGTACAGTAGACTGAATGTAGAAACCACTTTTACTATTTTACATTTGTACTATCACTGACAACCACGCCAAGTGGGGACAGCTGCCATATTTCTGTTCTAGGTTTAAAGTGTATGCCAATCATTTTTATATTGTAATTATAGAGATTGGGGAATGGTAGTATCCCTGTTGCATTTTTACTTAAATCTGGGGCTTCCTAAGAGATCACTCCTCACTTCCTGTCCTGCTGACAGTGGCTTCACCAGACAGGAAGTGAGGGGAAATCACCAAAAGCAATACAGAAAAAAATATACACCTTTATTTAAAATAGGGAAAATGAAAACCTGTCAGATTTCTATTTCTCGTTGTGTCCCTGCTTATTTAAAAAAAAAAGTGTTTATTTCTCTCTGTGTTGCTGTTGGAGATTTTCCCACACTTCCTGTCTGGTCAGCATATAAAAATATATATACACTATATATCGCACAGAGCAGTCTGAAAAACCTCAATTTCTATACTGCCTCTATATACCTTTTATGCTGCTTTCTACCAGTAAGACCCCAATTATCCAAAGCAATATATTTAAAAAGACAAGACAAATTCTATAGCATCTCAGACTGTGCTATACAACACCATAACTGTACCAAATGAAAGAGATTTCCCTTAAATATTCCCCTAATTTTTAACTTTTAAGAGAGCGCAGGATAAAGGGTCCGCTAGGCCTTTAGTAAAACAATCTGTAATGTGCTAATCTTTTTGATCAGAAAGTTTATTAGGCTGTATTATAGTTTTGCATTATTACTTTTTTTCAAATGTAAGTGACACTAAATTCTTTTTCATGAAAAATATATTTTTATAGAAGTATGTATTCTTAATTTTAAAGAAGTACTTCTTTTGCTCTCAGAATACTGTAAAACTCCAAATTCCTTTTTTTTTGTTATGATATGACTTCCTATTAGAGGGTGGTTACATTGGTTCTCTATGGTCCCACTGTATATTGGCACATAGCCATCTTTTCTTGCTGGCTCCCAAGATGGACTATGGGATTTGTAGTGTGCACAGAGCACTTCACATGACTGCAACTAGAGTGCACTGCTTATTTCAAACACATGGAAGTGAGATGGAAAAGAAGAGGTTCAGAAGCTTGTGGAGGACATTACAGGGGTGTAGAAAAACATAGTAGAAACCAATTTCATAAAAAATAGATTACAGGGCCATTAGGTAACGGATTTGTGTGTGAATGATTTTTGGAGAAATTGTTTAGTGTCACTTTAATTCTAGTTGGAACATAAGATTCTAAGCATATTTTTTCAGAATGGTACCTTGGTTAACAATATTGTAATAAATGTTTGTTCATTGGAATTACCGTATTTATCGGTGTATAACACGCACAGGCGTATAACACGCACCCCAATTTTAGGAGGGAAGTTTAAGGAAAAAAATGTATATTTTAAATAAAGAACTTTTAAGCAAAATAAGGTTCACAGCTCATCAATGCACCCTGCTCAGTGCCCATCTGCAGCCTCTAAATTGCCCATCAATGCACCCTGTTCAGCGCCCATCTGCAGCCATTAAATTGCCCATCAATGCAGCCTGTTCAATGCCCATCTGTAGCCTATAAATTGCCCAACAATGCAGCCTGCTCAGTGCCCATCTGCAGCCTCTAAATTGCCCATCAATGCACCCTGCTCAGTGCCCATCTACAGCCTATAAATTGCCCAACAATGCAGCCTGTTCAGTGCCTGTCTGCAGCCTCACATTTCCCATTATTGCAGCCTCGCCAGTGTTGGATTATCCCTGCTGTCTTTGAGGGAAGAGGAGGAGGAGCGAGCACAGCTGAATTACACAGAGCCGCGATCTCCTGTGTACCTGGCGCTCCGTCACTCACAGCCCCGCCTCCTGGCCCTGCTCATATGATAGACAGAACAGTGGCCCAATGCAGGGCCAGGAGGTGTGGCTGTGAGTGACGGAGCGCCGGGTACACAGGAGATCGCTCCTCTTCCCTCAGAGACAGCAGGGATCGGTGTATAACACACCCACGATTTTCCCCTGATTTTAAGGGGGAAAAGTGCATTATGCAGTTATACGCCGATAAATACGGTATCTTTACAATGATAATAAAAATAAGAAGAAGAGGGTGACCAAAAAAAGCAACAAAAAAAAAAAACATTAAATGCGCAGTCTGTACTTTGTCTAGGGTACTGGACCTCTAAGGCTTAATGTACACGGAACGTTTTACAACCTCCCCTGAATGATTTAACTTGACAGATAGTAAACAACGTTTAAAAACGTCTGTTTTGCCGCGTTTACATGGTGCGTTTAGCCACATTTGCGTTTAGAAGCGTTTTTTTTTTTTCAAATAGTAAAAAATGTAAAACACCTGTAAACGAAACGTGAGTTACCGTGTTTACACTCGTTTACAAGCTATTACAGGCGTTTCAGATGCCTCTGAACATCCATCCTGAACGCATTTTTTTTGCTTTCCAAAAAAAATGCCTAGAAACCATTATGAACGACCCTGTGTACATGTACTGATAAGATTCAGGGGCAACTGAAGAAAAAAAACTTCCGTTTACCAGCAGCAGTGTATAGGAAGCCTTAGAGAAACATTATATCTAGCTGACTATGCAAAGCCCCGTTGTCAGCTATTGATTCTAAAAAAAGTGTTTACTGGTTAAAATGTAACGGTAAGATATCACTCGGCTTATATTTAGATTCTGTTATCTCAAAGATGTTACTTTTCGGGGACATCCGCACTTCTGTAGCTACTGATTTTGATTAGTAAAGCTACTATAGGACTTTAGGTGTTTATTAGATAATGCACCCAACATAAAACCGATATCTGTGAGCATTTTTAATCAGTAAAAAAAACATAACGAATTGTCTGAAAGCATTAACACATAATTAGTTGCTACCAGTAATAAGCACAGCCACGCAAGGGAATTTGAGCTTAAATGACCCCAAACCATGGGGTGATTGGTAACACTCCATTCTATAAAGGGGGTACATTGATAAGGTTAGAAACAGTAGTCTGTGTAAAGCTGCTCATACACCTAAAGCTCACCACACATGTTACAATCTATATAATCTCCTTTAGATCTAGTGCAACTGTCTGCCTGATTGGATACAAATTGATTGGTTAGATTAGGTAGATCCTTATAGTACATCCTTTTGGTAAATCTAAAGTTGACTGTACAAAGATTGTATGGTCAGATTGGAATGTGTATGGTGACCTTTACAATTTGATTTTACAATCTTTCTACAACCTCTACTTTTTTGAATTAAGAATACTCAACAATTATGTAATATAAGGGTCCGCCTAAACAACATATTCACCATTTATCCAATCAGGCAGGCCCTTGTCATACATAAATGTTGTTAAGCGCTGTGCAAACTGTTGGTGTTATATAAAACCTGAATAATAATAATAATAACATGATCTGAAGCTTCTCTACATCTTATATTCTTGAATGCTGGTAATTGATTTAATCACTGCTGTAAAATAATCTCTTCCATTTCTAGTCCTCATCATGCTGAAATTGTTCACATCATCCCAGACTGGAATAAATCCTCATACGTTTTATGTTCACTTACCACTCAGAGGTCCAGCTTTCACCTTGCAGCTGTCTGCAGATGTTTCCTCTATGTTTGCTTTCAGTTGTCTCTGTCCTGCAGTAGATGGGACTGGGTGCCTTATAATGCTCAGCTCTGCTCTCTGATTGGCTGGCATTGTGCCTTAGGCGTGGCAGCCCGTCATTGTGCAGAGGCTGTACCGCAGGCTCATCATCCTGTACATTAACTCTTTGTAAACACGAGAACGTGTCTGTGACTCAACTATAGGGGATTCACACCGGTTTCGTAGGAAATGAACCGATTAACACAACACATTCCAGACAAAATACTAAAAAAGGAAACACAAGCCAAAAATAATTGTTATGAATTTTCACAAGCCAGTCTTCACCTTTTTTATTTTAAATCAGTTATAGACAAAGAAGTCTATTATAGGCACGTTCTGAAAGTGTTTCCCTTTTGTTTAAATAGAAGCTAATGTATTAACCGTCATAGTGCTTAACCACTTAAGGACCGAGCCTCTTTCTGAGATTTGTTGTTTAATTTGTTTGTTGTTTATTTGTTGTTGTTAAAAACATTTTTTTTTGCTAGAAATTTACTTAGAACCCCCAAACATTATACATTTTTTTCAAACACCCTAGAGAATAAAATGGCGGTCATTACAATACTTTCTGTCACACCGTATTTGAGCAGTGGTCTTACAAGCGCACTTTTTTGGAAAAAATACACTTTTTTTAATTAAAAAATAAGACAACAATAAAGTTAGCCCAATTTTTTTGTATTGTGAAAGAAAATGTTACGCTGAGTAAATTAATACCCAACATGTCATGCTTCAAAATTGCGTCCGCTCGTGGAATGGTAACAAACTTTTACCCTTAAAAATCTCCATAGGCGACTTTAAAAATGTTTTTGAGTTACAGAGGAGGTCTAGGGCTAGAATTATTGCTCTCACTCTACCGATCGTGGCAATACCTCACATGTGTGGTTTGAACACCGTTTTTATATGCGGGCGCTACTCACATATGCGTTTGCTTCTGCACGCGAGCTCGTCGGGACGGGGCGCGTTTAAAAAAATAAAATTCTTATTTATTTTATCTTTATTTTTTATTTTTACACTTTTTTAAAAAAAAATGGTGTCACTTTTATTCCTATTACAAGGAATGTAAACATCCCTTGTAATAGAAAAAAGCATGACAGATCCTCTTAAATATGAGAACTGGGGCCAAAAAGACCTCAGATCTCATATTTGGACTTAAATGCAGTAAAAAAAAAAAAAATTGTCATTTGAAAAAATGACAACAAGAAAATGGCCCTTTAAGACGTATGGGCGGAAGTGACGTTTTGATGTCGCTTAAGCCCTGCTATGGTATGGAGATGGGTGGGGGCCATCTTCCCCTCACTCGTCTCCATACCCAACCACAGACAGGTCCCGATCGCCTCCGCCGCTGCCGACGGCTCAGGTAAGCGGCGGAGGGCGCGGGAGAGCGGTGGGAGCCCTCTCCTGCCGCCGATAATGGTGATCTCGCTGCGAATCCGCCGCAGACACCACCATTATCGTAAACAGGACGGCACACTGAAAAGATGGATACCTTCGGTTGTGGCAGCAGCTGCTGCTGTTACCGAGATATCCATCTTTAAAGTGCCGATGTATATGTACAGGAACCGGTCGGCAAATGGTTAAATATGAGATCTGGGGTCAAAAAGACCTCAGATCTCATATTTACACAAAAATGCAATAAAAAAAAATTGTAATTCAAAATAATAATAAAAAAATGGCCCTTTAAGAGCCTAGGGGCGGAAGTGACGTTTTGACGTTATGGAGACGGGTGGGGGCCATCTTCCCCTCACTTGTCTCCATGCCCAGCAAGGGTGGAGATCCGATCGCCTCTGCTGCTGCCGACGAATCCGGTAAGCGGCGGAGGGCACCGGAGCGTGGAGGGAGGGGGGAGCCCGCCACCAATAAATAGTGATCTCGCGGCGAATCCGCCGCAGAGACCACTTTTGTCTGAAACTGGACCGCTCACTGAAGAAGAGGATACCGGTGTTATGGTAGCTGGCTGCTGCCATAACAATAATATTCCTCTTCAAACAGCCGACATAACGATGGTGGGTGGTCCGGAAGTGGTTTTTAAAGTGTAACTAAAAGCAAAACTTTTTTTTTGGATAAAGTAAGGATACTTTAAATGGATTATCTTTCACTGCCTGTTTTGATTATAGGGAAGGAAGTGAAGGGGATTTTTAAAAAAGAACAAAAAAAAAAATCCCCTTCACTTCCTGCCCTATAATCAAAACAGGCAGTGAAAGATAATCTGTTTAAAGTGAGGGAATCGCAGAGTATCATTCCTCCATTCCTGTTTTGGTGTCAACCCAAAACTTGTGATATTCTTTTACGCCGCGTACACATGATCGGAAATTCGGCCAGCAAAAGACCGATGAGAGTTTTTGCTCGGATGTGACCGTGTGTATGCTCCATCGGACTTTTGCTGGCCGAATTCCAGCCAGCAAAAGATTGAGAGCATGTTCCCAATTTTTCGGTCGGAAAAAGTTCCGATCAGAAGTTCCGATCGTCTGTAGCAATTCCGACGTGCAAAATTCCTACGCATGCTCGGAAACAATTCGACGCATGCTCGGAAGCATTGAATTTAATTTTCTCGGCTCGTCGTAGTGTTGTACGTCACCGCATTCTTGACGGTCGAAAGTTCAGCGAACTTTTATGTGACCGTGTGTATGCAAGCCAAGCTTGAGCGGAATTCCGTTGGAAGAACCATCCAAGATTTTTCTGACGGAAATTCCGCTCGTGTGTACGCGGCATTACTTTCACTTTCAATGAGAGCGGTAAACAGGACTTATGGAGAGGGAGAATCTCAGTCACAGACAACAATACAAACTGACAGGTGTTCTAATCCCTCTCCAAAAAAAAAAAAAAGTTTTGCCTTTAGTTACACTTTAACGAACTACAACAATGATCAACAAAATTGAAATCAATGCAATTTATCTGATTTGGGCCGGATGCACACAGAGTACAATGTGTGTTAACGCATGCACCACCAAACATTGGGATTGATTTACTAAAACTGGAGAGTGCAAAATCTGGTGCAGCTGTCCATAGTAGCCAGATTCTACCTTCAGCTTGTTCAATTAAAGTGGTTGTTAAGGTAAAAAATATTTTTCTATAGTTCCCTCTGATATATAACTGTAAGCTCCGCAGTGCATGTCATTTATAAAAATATGCGGTATAATAGCTTACTTCAGAGCACCCGCTCAGCTGACTGTCCACTGATCTCCTGTACCGATGCGATAGCTGCAGGGGGAAGTGGAAACCCCCGCTGACGTTAGTCGAGAAGAGGAGAGGAGGGGAGGAGACCGACGGGCAGTCACGTGAGCGCCAAACTGTGCTCTATTGTACCGCATATTTTTATAAATCACATGCACTGCGGAGCTTACTGTTCTAAATCAGAGGGAACTATAGAAAATAA
Organism: Aquarana catesbeiana; assembly: GCF_042186555.1. Lineage (NCBI taxonomy): Eukaryota > Metazoa > Chordata > Amphibia > Anura > Ranidae > Aquarana > Aquarana catesbeiana. The sequence goes on from NC_133331.1 coordinate 194,816,425, forward strand.
AAACAGTATTTTAGAGCAAGAGGGGAGGATCGGGGAGCTGACACTCAGAGAGGGGAGGGGGGAGAGGAGGGAGGAGAGGAGTGGGGAGAGGACAGAGGGGGACACAGATCCAGGAAAGCAGGCTGCGGATGACGGAGGCACGTACGGATGACTCTGGTGTCAGGGCTCAGCAGCCCTGATAGATCAGAATCAGCGCAGAGAGGGGAGGAGAAAAACTGGCAGGACTATACTGTGCTGTATAACATGCGTTAAGGGAACAAGCATTAATTTTTTTTTTTTTGGGTTAAAGGGGGGTTCTGGCCGCGATTTTTTTTTTTTTAAAGTCAGCAGCTACAAACACTGTAGCTGGTGACTTTTAATAAGAACACTTACCTGTCCAGTGAGCCCGCGATGTCGCCCCCCCCGAGGCCGATCCGTCCACCTGATCGGCCGCCGGCGCCTCCATCCTAACTAAGGGAAACAGGCAGTGGAGCCTTGTGGCTTCACTTCCCGTTTCCTACTGCGCATGCGCGAGTCACATGGCGCTTTGTGAATGGCCCCAGTGTTTCCTGGGACACACACGGTTCCCAGAAGGCAACGGGGTCGCTCGCCGAAGAGGAGGAAGAGCTGCGGAATAGGAAGAGGCAGATTAGGAAGACTGCCTAGCAACAGGGGTTTCAGGTAAGTTAAAAAAATGTTTTTTTTTTTCAAATCTTTTTTTTTCAATTTTTTTAAGAATTTTAACAAACGCTTTAAGCCTTGACAAAAAAAATGGAAGCTGATTGGTTTCTATGCAGAGCTGCACCAGATTTTGCAATCTCCAGTTTTAGTAAATCAACCCCATTGCGTATGCGTGTTGCCATTTATTCTGAATAGCACCCCGATGCACATATACAGTATAAAGAAATGCACCCGCCCTTCAGTGCCAGTTTCATTTTACTGACCACTGTGTCCAATATAGACGTCAGAAATATTTCTAAAAAAAAACTAAGAAATATTATGCTTCTAAAACATATTTAAATACTATATATTAAAATACCAGTTAGCTGTTTTAGCCACATTTTTTTTTTACATTTTACTTATGTGTAAATATGCGCAAAATACGTGTTAGATATATATATATATATATATATATATATATATATATATATATTAGTATTTTGCCATACAACCACCAAGTCTAACCACCCATGTTAATCCCAATACTGTCTGGTGATTTTTAGCCAGATAATTCAGCTAAAAATGAAATACCAAAGGGAATGCCAACCATAAACAGGTCGTGGTCAAAGCAGGCAGAGGTGTAACACAGACACATCCCAATGTAGGCAGTAGAATCCAGAAGACAGACCTGGGTCATCAGAAGCAGAATTACTAAATGAATCTCAGATATGGATATTGCAATGACACAAACAAATACCGTAGAAGGAACCTTTATGCTTAGACACCATTTTAACACACAGAGCAACATTTTTATTTGGCATCTTTTTATATAAAGGCACTCATTGTATGTCTGTGTGCCTAAGATGCAATACCTATTTAAACCACTAAATAGTGGAAGTATAGCACATCTGGACAGAGGTGATTGAGTGCTGCCTCTAAGGACCAGAACTAAGTAGGAGCTGTTTTTTTTTTTTTTTTACATACAGGAAGTAGCCACAGATCATGAGGCACCATTGCTCCAGCAAACCCTCTCACAGCATCTGGCAGTGTCATCTGTGACAATAGTGTCATGGAACTTACTGTCAATTATACCCAAATCAAGCACAGATAACAAATGAATTGGCCAGCATAGTCAGTAATCTACACTTTCCCAGTGCTGTGGATATAAATTGTGACTAGGGAGGCAGCAGTGCAGGATATTACCTGTTAAAGTGGTTGTAAACCCTAGGACAAAAAAAACAAAAACCTGCAAGACAAAGGCATAATGAGCTACTAGCTCATTATGAATTACTTACCTGAGACTGAAGCCCCTGAAGCCATCCTCGTACACCGCTCTCGCGGGCGGCATTGCTCCCGGAGTTACTTCCGGGTATCGCGGGCTCCGGCAGCCGACATCGCTCCCGGAGTCACTTCCGGGTATCGCGGGCTCCGGCGGCCGACATTGCTCCCGGAGTTACTTCTGGGTATCGCGGGCTCCGGCGCTGTGATTGGCTGGAGCCACGATGACGTCACTCCCGCGCATGGTGCATGAGCCGCCGGTAACGGCACACTCACTGAAGCAACGGCACATACGTGCCGTTGCTTCAGTTTGCTTCAGTGCGCATGTGCCGATGATGTCGGCAAATACAGGGGATATCTCCTAAACCGTTCAGGATTAGGAGATATCCTGGGTAGCTACAGGTAAGCCTTATTATAGGCTTACCTGTAGCAAAAAGTGTGTTGCAAGGGTCTTAGACATGTGCGATTAGTTTCGTACGAATCGAAAATTCGTACGAATTTCCGTAAATTCGTACATTCGGGAGGATCTGAAATACCAATTGGTATGCTTCCGAATTTTGTACGAAATTTAGTTTACGAATTTCGGATCCAAATTCCTAAGGAACTTTCGTAATTGTTACGAAAAGTTAACGAACCTAAAAGTTAAAAACCCAGGAAGTCGGCACAGCACAGGGATGGTGGGAGCCCCTCATAATGATAAATTCATCATAACGAACATTTGTAATTGTTACGAAAAGTTAACAAACCTAACGAAAATTCGTATTTCGTATGAAATTTCGGACACAAATTACGAAATACGAATTAATTCTAATACGAAACGGAACGGAACAAAACGAAACAAATTTATTGAAGGCGCACATGTCTAAAGGGTTTACAACCTTAATTTTCTACCTAAATACTTTGTCCTCAAAAATGTACAAGTCTATTTCAGCATCTCAGCTATTAGTGTGATTTCTAAGGCTTTCCATCCCTTCCACCAACACAGCAAGCAAGTGCTGAAAGAGGTCTTAGTAGTAAGAGATATTAGAGATCTAGTAGTAGGTTAAAAATAAAGTTGTAGTGGAAATAATAATATCAGGATATTTTATGTTACTACATACACATTTATAGCACCCCCTAGCGTTGCTAGAGCTGAGATTTTATGTTTAGTGTAGGTAAATTTGTGCAGGCTTGACTGGCAGTCAAGCCTGTCTGTGTTTTTCCTGGGTTGGGCAGAGATCCATGGAGAGCTGGATGACTTACAGGCAGCATCACTAAGACCCCAAACCCCCCCCCCCCATTTCTACAATGTACTGGAACCTTCTAGAAAGATGGAACGATGGGGGGGGGGGGAGTAAGATGGAGATGCCTGGAGTATTCTGAGGGCCCTGACCAATCCCCAACTTGGATTGGCAGGGGGCTTGTTTCCAACATGAACAATGAGAGCAATATATATCTTAGCGGTTTTAAATATTTTCAGGACTTTCCAAAAAAATGGTTTTGGCTCGATTCCACTATAACATTAGTTCCCTTTCTTCCAGTAACTTAGCCATACATGGTTTTCCAGAGATAACAAAGTATATACTGTATAGACATTTAAACTGTTATGTAAATTGTAAACAGCCTTTCTTCATGACTAGAGTATTTGTTTCATATGCTCCAATCATTTTCTATTTTTTACTCCCCAGATTATGTAAGGCAAGTTCCGTTAAACACCCAATCTTCCTAGATCTATCCTGGCACAGATCCTATTCATTCCAGCTGTGTGCACATTGCCCTGAAAAATGTGAGTCCCCGAGCATTGTGTTCACAGTGAGAAAGTGACTCATGCCTTTTCCTTAAATCTCACCCTTTATCATCGCCCTGCCAATTTCGGTCATTGCTCATTATAACTCATACAGCAACTGTAACGGAATCTCTTAGACACTTTATTCTATTGGCCAGTTTTAGAGACAGCAAGCTAAATATATTATATGGAAGAGACACAGGCAGATAAGACATTAATTGTTATAATTGTTTTTATTGCAATTATTATACCACTTCCGCTCCAGGAGGTTTTACCCCCTTCTTGATCAGGCCATTGCTATTCGACACTGCGCTACTTTAGCTGTCAATTGCGCGGTCATGCAATGCTGTACCCAAACAAAATTTATATCATTTTCTTCACACAAATAGAGCTTTCTTTTGGTCATATTTGATCACCTCTGGGGTTTTTTATTCCTTATTATATAAAAGAAAAAAATTTTTAAAAATAAAACAATATTTTTTTACTTTCTGCTATAAAACATCCCATAAATTTTATTAAAAAAATCAAATCTCAATACATTTTGGCCAAAATGTATTCTGCTACATTTCTTTAGTAAAAACAAATCCCAATAAGTGTATATTGATTGGTTTGCCTGAAAGTTATAGCGTCTACAAACTATGGGATATATACTGGGATTTTTATTTATTTATTCTTTATTCTACTAATGGCGGTGATCAGTGACTTATAACGGGACTGCGATATTGTGGCAGGCAATCTGACACCAACTGACATTGGGGGGAACTAGCTAACTGCCACTGACTTAACCAGTGACATTATTACAGTGATCAGTGCTAATAAGATGCACTGTCACTGTACTAATGACACTGGGCAGCAAGGGGTTAACATCTAGGGCGATCACGGAGTTAAAGTGGTAGTTAAGCCACTCTGACTAATTTATATCATCCGCTCTGTGTCCTAATTCTGTGTCCCCCTGTGTGTGATTTATAAAAAAAATGCTGATCATACCAAATTTCAGAGCGCCGATATGCGCTCAGGTGACCAACCAGCTCTCTCCTCTCCCCACTGCGGCAGGCGGGGCCGAGATTCCCCTGCTGACGTCAGGCGGGACGAGGACAGAGCCGTCCGGACACGTGAGCATTGATCTGCGCTCTGAAATGAGGTATAATCAGCATTTTTTTTATAAATCACACAGCGGATGGTATGAAAATAACACTGTTATTTCAGCAGCAGGAGGCGTGGGGGCGGGTACTGTCACGAGCTGACAGGTGGGGGGGAGGGGGAAGAGCAGAGAGGAGAGCAGACAGGAGAGAGCGGATGACGAAGGCACGTAAACTGACCACGGTGTCAGGGCTCATCAGCCATAATACACCGTGGTCAGTTTACAGAGGGGAGGGTAGAAACTGGCAGGATCAGCCAGGTATTTCAGGTGTTACAGGGGGCCAAATTACACAGCACAAGCACCGTGCTGTATAACATGCTTTAAAGTGACAGGAACTATTTTTATTTTAGGTTAACAAACGCTTTAAATATGTGCCTAACAAGTGTTTATGTGTGTACTGCTTTTACTGGTGATCTAGTTGTTTTCATTCTCTGCTCTACAAGATCCCCTGCCACTGAACACAGCTCTGTGTTGTTTACATTCACAGAACTGTGTTCGGAAAAGATCAGAGCCGATCACCAAGTGCTGGGACCTGGTGATCGGCATGTTCTGTGATGAATTACAGCAAAGCTGGGCGCATGTGCCCCCTAACCAGAAAAGCATAATCACATATATATAAGTGATTCTGTGCATTCTGCCCACACTATAACAGTAAAGCTACAGTGCGCGGTCAGGACTGGTTAAAGCACACTTTTCTTTCATTAAATTTTAAAAAAAATGGATTTCATTTCCATCTGTGTCTCCTTGGGGAGATTCACCTTCACTTCCTGTCCTGTGGAAACAACAGGAAGTGAGCAGAAATCTTTCCACAGTAAGGTAAATACCCTCTTAATAGACATGTGCATGATGAAAAAATTTGTTTTGTTACGTTTCGTTTTGATGCGTTAATCTAGTTATTTCGTTTAGTTCAATTCAGTTGATTCATTCAATTTGTATTCAGAATTTGTATTCGGAATCTGTATTTGGAATTTTTCGAATTTTCTTTGAATTTACAGATTCTTTCGATTCGAAATGCTCAAATTGACACATTTTCAAATCGGTCAAAACGAAAATGTTATATTGTTTTCGATTTGAATGCAGCAAAGTGAATAAACAAAAGAAAAATCTTCATCAAATGATTAAAGTGACTCTTTAAATCACGTTTGGCTTGTGTAGTTAGAATTCGACTGGAGTTCAATGTAAAATTTGATTTGCATTTCACTCAGAATTTCCAAAATTCAGACGAATTTCGTCGTAACTCCGCCGGACCCAGAAATCCGCTCGTCTGTATGCTAGTCAGACGAACAAAAACCGACGCTAGGGCAGCTATTGGCTACTGGCTATCAACTTCCTTATTTTAGTCCGGTGTACGTCATCATGTACGAATCTGTCGGACTTTAGTGTGATCGTGTGTAGGCAAGTCCGGTTGTTAAAAAGTCAGTGGCTCAGCGGAAAGGATTCTACCATCCACCATCCATCATCCATCAAATGTGTAGACACCGGGCTCCACTCCCTCATCACACACTGAGGACAGCATGTCAGTGGCCGGACTGAGAAGACAATTCCACAAAGTCAGCCAGTGATTTGTTACAGGCTCTGGCGCTACACTGCCCTTATCCTCCCTGGAATCTACACCCTGCAAAGCGGACTTTCTGTGATCCCACCTCACTCTCTCTGGATTTTGATGTGCTGCACCTTGTCAGCTATAAGAGGATTCTCTGTGACTTGTAGTTCCACCTCATTCTCCCTGGGATCTGATGTGCTGCCTCTTTCAAGTTAGAAGTGGACTCACTGCGACCTGTAATCCCACCTCCTCAGCCCAGAGATGCACCCAAACTCAACTTTACTTCTTTCCATGCGAGTGGATATTGTTTTTATAATAAATTGTTTATGATATATACTCAGAGGCGCCCCTTTCCTTGTTTCTTCCAAGTTTTACTGGAAGTTGCTTCTGGTCTCCCTGGCGGCAGCCCTGACAGACCCACCCAGTGTTGCCAACAGTCAGTATTTTTACTGGCAGCCAGTAAAAATCAGGCAATTTTTTCCTGCCAGTAAATGCCAGTAAAAAGAAAAAGTTGCCAGTAAAAAATATGGCTGTGATATTCGGCCCGGTCCAGAGCCAGCTGAGCCCATCCGAGTCCCTGCTACAGTGTTAACGGGCGGTTCTGGTGGAGGCAGTGCCCAAGCGTGTCATGTGATATCATGGTGCAAGGGAGCCAAGCAGAGAGGCCAGAGCCTTGTGTGTAGATCTGCAGGCCAGGAGCAGGGCAGGTCAGGAGCGGGACTGTCAGTGCTGTTTAGACTGAAGTGGACTGAAGGGACCAAGAGTCAACTTCATGTGTGTGTGTGCCTTCCTATCCTAATTTCTTGCCCTCCTGAGTCCTGTCCCTGAGCTACTTACTTACTATATCTAAAGTAAAATAAGAAATATGTTTTTTGCCCTAATATCTACCTTAAATCACACTGCTAATTGCATATTGTACTTGTTTGTAGCCTAAATACTAAAATTTGCACTTAAAACTGTAATTTTGTAACTTTTGGAAATGTCAGTAAAAACTTGGCTGTGCCAGAAAATTTTGGGTGTCGTGTCAGTAAATTTCAATCTGGTAGGACGGCAACACTGGACTCACCTATTTCTTCCTTGACACTTGCCTCTGGACTGTTATGGACCATATATTGTCATATTGAGGTATCTGAGCATTGCACCTTTTACTTGTTAAGATATTTATTTAGTTAGGGGTAGTTTATCTTTCTTACAGGTTTGCTACATTCAGTAAAGCATCTGAATATTAATATTGATTGAGAAAATATTTGAAATCACTGGTTACATTTTTGAAGTAAAGTTCCTATATTTGTACAAAATCAGTCTGTGATGTGTTTGGGAAGACACTAGACCTTAACGTGGCATCCCTCTAAATATTAGACCTTATACAGTTTTTTGTTCAGTTATGTTGTTATCTCTTGTATTGATTTGTGTGTATTAAGAAGTATTTCATGACTGAAGCAGGTTATTTTTATCTTGTAGGAAATGAGATCACTCCCCCTCATTCATGGGAATGCTGCAAGAATCAATGATTCATAAGCATTGTGCACTGGTGGCACATTTGGCAGCATCGCCCACAATTGACCTGAAGGGAAATGGCTCAGGCATGCATTATCCCCTTGGCATAACATGATATCTTGTTACTGACTCAGTTGTCAGCTTGGTCTTCAAGCAGTCTGTGATTTTGGTTGGCATAATTACAAGCATATAATTTAGGCAGGGCACAAAGCAATCTTGATGTAAACAGTCCCATAACGTATAACAACCAATCAGACTTTGAATAACTGCAGTCAGACCAGAGAAGTTTAAAAAGTTGTTGTTGCTATGGATTAGGAACAAAGAACAAAAACAGAGGGCGAATCTTCCACTGGGGACAGGAAAGGATTTAACTTTCTTTGGAAAGACCTCCTCTCGCTTTCTGTTGTGTTCCGAAACAGGAAATGAAGGAAAATCTCTCCAAAGGGGAAAAGGCAGAAAAAAAAACAGAATTGCCAACCGCCCACAGTTTACTTTGACGTTTAATACCGGGGTTATGGCAGCAGCTAGCTAGCTGATTTGCCACAGGATTACTTTTAAGGGGCGGCGGGAGAGGTGCCCCGTTGCTTCCCAGTCCTTTTTCCATGTTTCCATGTTTACCGGAGCCGTCAGTGAACCCGGAAAGGATTCGATTCATTGGATGCATAGGCAGGAAGTCGAGTGAGGGTTATGCCGCGTACACACGAGTGGACCTTCTGGCAGACTTGGTCTGGCTGACTGGACTCCGTCGGACAATTCGATCGTGTGTGGGCTCCAGCTGACATTTTTTCCCAAAAGTCCGACGAACTTAGAAATAAAACATGTTTCAAATCTTTCCGACGGACTCGAGTCCGGTCGAAAAATCCGCTCGTCTGTATGCTAGTCCGACGGACTAAAACCAATGCTAGGGCAGCTATTGACTACTGGCTATCAACTTCCTTATTTTAGTCCGGTCGTACGTCATCACATAGGAATCCATCGGACTTCGGTGTGATCGTGTGTGTCCAAGTCCGTTCGTTTGAAAGTCCGGTGGACCTACGCTGCAAAGTCTGTCTGAAAGACTGTCGGACCTAGTCCGTCGAAAAGTTCGCTCGTGTGTATGCAGCATAAGATGGCCACCACTCGGCTCTATGCCCTTGGAGGACTGGAGCGCTATTGGGCGTCACCTCCAGTCCTCGTGTTACTTCTGTTCCTTGGGCAGGATTTTTTTGTTCTTAAAGTCAAAAAGTAATTTTTTTTTGCTGTTAAAGGTAAATGAGAGATCTGGGGTCTTTTTGACCCCAGATTTCTCAATAAAGAAGAACTGTCATGCTTATTTCTATTACAAGTGATGTTTACATTCCGTGTAATATGAATAAAAGTAATCAAAAAATAAATAAATGGACTGTATAAAAAGAAAAAAGAAAAAGTTAAATAAATGAAAAAATTATTTTTTAAGCGCCCCATCCCTCCGTGCTCGCATGCAGAAGCAAACACATGCGTAAGTTGCGCCCGCATATGTAAATGGTGTTCAAACCACACATGTGAGGTATCGCCGTGATTGTTATAGCGAGAGCAATAATTCTAGCATTAGACCTCCTCTGTAACTCTAAACAGGTAACCTGTATAAAATGTTAAAGCGTCCGTCGCCTATAGAGATTTTTAAGTACCGTAGTTTGTTGCCATTACACTAGCGTGCACAATTTTAAAGCATGACATGTTAGGTATCTACTTACTTGGGGTAACATCTTTCACATTATACAAAAAAAAAAATTGGGCTAACTTTAGTGTTTTGGGGGGGGGGGGGGGGTATTTAAAAAAGTGTATTTTTTAATTTAAAAAATTGCGTTTAAATGACCGCTGCGCAAATACAGTGTGACATAAATATCGCAACAATCGCCATTTTATTCCCTAGGGTCCCTGCTAAAAAGAAATATATAATGTTGAGGGGTTCTAAGTAATTTTCTAGCAAAAAATACTAGTTTAAACTTGTAAACAACAAGTGCCAGAAAAGACCTGGTCAGAGAGTGGTTAATTTTTCTCTGCTCAATCTAAAGCTTTCAAAAAAGCATTGGCTTTGGGTGAGTTTTTAGTACCATGATATGCAATGCAGTCATAGAGGAATATAGCATGTAGAATTGCATATTGTTTGTTTATCTAAAATGGAATTCTACCCAAACTACAGTAAAACCTTGGTTTGAGAGTAACTTGGTTTGAGAGCATTTTGCAAGACAAGCAAAATTTTAAAATAAAAATTGACTTGACATACAAGTAGTGTCATGTTACAACTGAGTATAAAAGAGAAGAGAGGCGCCTCTAAGTGTAGCAAAATGGTTACATTTAGGCTCGGTTCACACTACCGCGACTTGGCATCCGACTTGTCAGACCTCAAGTCGCCCAAGTCGCTTGACATCAGAAATTCCATTGAAGTGAATGAGAGCCGTCTTAATGTACGCTACTGAAGTCGCTCCGACTTCAGAAAAGGTTCCTGTACTACTTCAAGGCGACTTCTAGGCGACTTGTACCCATAGATTTCAATGGAAGTCGCCTACAAGTCAGATCGTGGTCTATAGTGAAGCGACTTAACAGGAAGAAGAAAATAATTTACCCAGGTGCAACAATGATGTCACAAGAGCTGATTAGCTCTGATTGGCCACAGGCAAAGTCGCCTGTCCTGGAGGTGACTTGAAGTTGCGTTGTAAGTTGCTTGAAGTCGCCTCCAAGTTGCCTTGCGAAGTCGCGCTGTAAGTTGTGTTGCCCCAGTGTGAACCGACCCTTAATGAAGGTACAACATTTAGCAACATATTGTTACACTTAGAGGCGCCTCTCTTCTCTTTTATACTCTGTAGCTCCTGATGGATTTTGCTTCTAATCCCCTTGTGGAGGCTTCCATTTGCGGATAGACATTTTATGGTTACACAACCTATCACATTGCTATAATCTTTTTATATGGACTATAAATTGAAGGACCTATGAATAAATGGTTGTGGAACGAATCATTTGAATTTCCATTATTTTATTAAATTTGCTTTGATATACAAGTGCTTTGGATTACAAGCATGTTTCTGGAACTAATTATGCTCGCAATCCAAGGTTTTATTTTATTTTGTTTAGGAGGAGAGAAGAGTTTGATCATGTGCCTGTTTTTTTATTACCATTGGTCATCCAAGATGAGGAAATATCCTTCACCCTTCGTCCAGTCAGGTCTCTGCTTTGAGCTGAACTTGCTGTGAAGTACCCATGTAATTCTAAGGTCTATCTGTACTGGTGCATTGCCATAAAGCATGTGTTACGGCAATGTATGCTAATGCGCGTTATGTGCATTAGCATGGTGTGATGCCATTCATTCTGAATGACACCCCAAAGCACTAACCCAGTGAACCTTCCACACATATGGATTGCAGCACACCACAAAACACAGTAATGCAGTACCCAATGCGTTATGGTGCACTGCATTGGGAAATATCTATATGTCAGTTTTTTGTCCATTCTATTATGTTGGCAGCTCATTATTTGAATGGGCTGCCTAAAAGCAAGGCACATGAATGCGGGAACATAACATGTGTTAACGCACCAAAATGGATACAGGGAAATGGGCCCATAGAGAATCAGCGATTTAATATTATTTTTGATTTTGCAGCACAGCGCCCCATGCATATTTGCTTTATCCCAAAATACTTACTCAGGTACGTCTCTGGTGTGCGAAACAGCCCACAAATGTTAAAGGAGCACTGAAAACTATCCTGTTTCATTTTGGCCTGGTGATTGGGAAATAGTGGAACCAATAAATAATATAATACATTTAAAGGGTATTCCTACTTTTGCAGTCAAATTTTAGAAAACCCCAGTATATGGTTGTTATGTGTTCCCATTCACACATCATGCCTAAAAATATTTTAAAACATTTTTTACCTTTTATACGTTTCTAAGGAGAAGGTGTCAAGGCTAATAATAAGAACTTCTGGAGAGTCATACAGGGGTTGATTTACTAAAACTGGAGAGTGCATAATCTGGTGCTGCTGGGCATAGTAGCCAATCAGCTTCGAAATTCAGCTTGTTCAATTAAACTGTGGGGGAAAAAAAAAACTGGAAGCTGATTGGTTTCTATGCAGAGCTTCATCAGATTTTGCACTCTCCAGTTTTAATATATCAACCTCACAGTGTCTTTGTTCCCACAGACTAATGCCTGGTACACACGATGAGATTATCAGATGAATGATCGTCTGGATTTTTTTTTTTTGCATGCTAGTCTCATATTGAAAATGAAGAGTTTACTAAAGTTACGAGAATTCTCGTACGACAGAATAAAAATCCAGAAGTGATGTAATGTGTTGTAGTGTATTTGTATTGTATTATTGTATTTTCTAATGACAATTGTACTGAGTAAACCAAAATCGTACAATCTGGTATAGTTTGAGAAAACATTTCATTCTTGTCTGATCTAAAAATATTGGAAGAACTGTCCTGATCGGCTATCGAAAGCTCTGTACTAGTGATCAGATTATCATACGATCGATTCGAAAGCGATATATTTCGTGCAAATTTTCTGATCGTGTGTATGGGCCATTAGCTATCCCTCATTAACATACAATGCAAGAAGGTTGTTTGTAAATTTTTAACCCTTTGTTACAACAGACAGTGATAAAATCTAAGCTGGTAATGAACAGCACAGACAGGCTTAAATTGTGTTAAATATTACTCCACAGCACCCTCCAAAATATTACAAAGAAGGGAGAGCATGTGGGTAAAATTACTTATAAAGGTAACCAGCAATTTTTAAAAATATTTTCTTGTTACGCTATGTTAGTAGGAAGATAACATAACAAATATACAGAAAGAGTTATCTAAATTTGGCTGCAAAAGTTGAACAAGTTACTATGGTGTCCATTTATGAAGCAGTGATCAGCGGTGATCCCGAGGATCACCTCTGATCACAGTCCATAAACAGTTTATGAAACATTGATAATCGGGGGAGAACATGTTTGAACTTGTTCTCCCGCTGATTATCTCTACACACAGAGAATCCTCATTGAATGACAGTAACGGCCAGTTTATGAAGCGGTGATCTCACCGCTTCACTGGCGATCTGAGTCAGAATTCACACTCCCAGGTTCACCAGCTCAGAGGTGGTGAATCGGGGAGTGAAGAGGAAATCTTGGGGGATCTGAGGGGGAAGGAGGAAGATTTTTAACTTCCTTATGCCTCGTTCAGACCCACAACACTGTAAGCATGTCCCCCTGTCATATTTATGTGTATACATATATATACATATATACATATAATGTGTATATGTATATATATATAATGTGTGTGTATATACATGTATATATAACGTGTGTGTGTGTATACATATGTATATAATGTAGGGGGACTCATTATTTTATTAACATTAATCGTCCGTGTATTGAGCGGTGATAATTTATCACCGCTTAATAAACTGACATCTCTGTATTTCTGGTGCTGTAATCTCGTAAAGTCTCACAAGATTCCAGTATCAGGGGCCGTTCTCCACTGTTTGAAGCATTAGTAGATCTCTGCACTCCTCCAAAGGTGAAGCGATCGACAAAGCTTCATAAACAGGCACACAGAGGAGAAAAATCTTCACTGTGAATGCCGGAGAACGAAGAAGTGAATAGATTTCACTGCTTCATAAACGGACACCTATGTAACTTGTTAATGTTTTGTAACAGATGCTACAGATCTATTTATTGACTGGAATTTATTTACTTAAAGGTGAGCTCCAGGAATCTTCTTTTTTTTAAAAAAAACATAAGTTGGTCCAGCCTGGTTACATCTAATTCTGCATAGCTCACATCTGGAGGGCTGCTGGGGATGCAGACATTCACTATAGTAGCCTGTGCTACGTACAGTACAGTCAGCGCTAGTTGCTTACACATGCAGGTCAAGTGATTTGCCTTCTGTATACCAATGGGTTGTTTGCTCAGATCTCCACCATGCTTTTGCTTTCTCATTGGACGAGGCAGAGAGGAGGGGTGGATGTATGTCACAATCTCCACCTTGTCCAATCAGTGAACACCTTGTATGCATTTTTAAAAATCCATTACGTTTTCTGAATTGTGGAGGTGCCAAGCAAGCAACCCTTTTGATATACAGAAGGCAAATCGCTTGGGAAGCATGTGAAAGTAACTAGCACTGACTGTATGTAGCACAGACTACTATAGTGACTACTATACTGAATTTCTGCATCCCCAGCGGCCCTCCAGATGTGAGCTATGCACCCCTGAGCAAGCGACCCCTGTATAGAGTACACAGCGGGAAATTTGCTTGAGCAACACTTAAACAGACTCGTGCCAACTGTATGTAGCACAGACTGCCACAGTATCTGCATCCCCAGCAACCCTCTGAATGTGAGATATGAAGAATTAAATGTAACCAAGCTGGACCAAAGTAACTTTAAAAAAACAAACTTAGCATAGCATAGCAAAGTGTATGTTTGCTTTGTAAAGTGAAATTGAGCAAATAATTTGTGAAACTGTGTTCAGTCTGAATGTGCAGGTGCAAGGGAATTAAAAAAAAAATCTAAACTTTTTTTTTGCTGACTAACTTATTCACTAAGCTCAGGGAAAGTTCAGTTTCCTAAGATAGAACTTTGTCGTTATAGTGGTCGGCCATTGTTGCAAGTGCCATTAAGTAAATATCATTATTCCTGTTTTCTCAACTTTTTTCTCATGACTTAGTAATGGGGATTGGCCGGAAGAAGTGAGTGTGAGTCAGGACCTCGGCCTGGCACCTCTCCCTTACAGGGTATAACGTGTGGAAGTGACACAGGATATGAATGGCTGAAACCTGTACACCTCTAATGGTGGCAGTAGAAGTATTGTGAATGCAAGGTGTTTAGTGATTCAACATATATAATCAAAAACTTTCAAAGGTCAATCGCAAGAGCACCTATAAACGTCAAAGGAAGTTAATATTGCAGACGTTATGTTTACATACTGTATAGCTATTAATGCATGTGACAAATCAAATACAGTGTTTCCTCCATTATTTATTACAGTGAGGCCTAACAAGAAAATTTCACTTTCAACAGGTTTTTATCCAAGTATTTCAAAGTACGCACTCATGGATACACAGAATAAACTTGTCTCCTGGAATGTCAGGGGACTAAATTCTAAAATTAAAAGAGCCCTAGTACTTAAATATTTATGCACCCACCGCCCACATATCATGTTTCTCCAGGAAACACACCTTATGGGTAATAAAATTTTAGCTTAAGCACCCGTGGATACTGCGAGCTATACATGCCACCTACTCATCCTATGCCAGGGGACTAACAATCCTCTTGCACAAATCTTTGCCTTGTAATTTTGAAGTAGTTGTTACGGATCCGGGCTGGAGGTATGCTATGGTAGTGTTGGAAATACATACATGTCGTATAGCACTAGTGAATATGTATATCCCACCCCCTTTCTCCAGCGAGCTTCTCTATCAAATGTTAGATAAACTGGCTGCATTGGCCCTTGTGAAAATCCTAATGGCTGGAGACTTCAATAATATCCTTGCTTGCACATTAGATACTTCAAATTCACAGCGCGCACAGAATCTGGAGTTGGTTCATTGGGCCGCTTCTGCGGGGCTGACGGAATTATGGAGGTGGAAGCATCCAAATCTCAGAAGCTACTCACATTTGTCTCTGGTACATGCTTCCTCCTCTAGACCTAGCATTTTCCTCTTCAGACCTGCTGCTGTTGATATTGGAGGCCTCATATTTGCCCGGGTCTGTCCGATCATTTTCCGCTACAGGCTGTGTTGCGCTTGGCGGGTCCTCAGGTGCTTGGCGACTATCTCCAGTGTGGGTATGTGATCCATCTGTGGATGGAGGCATCCAACCATCATTGCAGTCTTACTGGCAAATTCATGAGGGTTCCACCATTGTACAATTAACCTGGGATGCTTTTAAAGTGACTATTAGAGGGGAGTACATTTCGGCCATTAAGGCCTCTAGAACCCAATATAGCCACGATACTGAGGTTGCAGGAGAAGGAACAGGTATGCGCCCAGATATGTGCTGATACTTCCTCATCTGCCTCACTGGCAGACCTGCGTCAAGCCAGAAGGGAGCTTCATTTGCACTATAAAGACATGACAAAAAAAGCTAGTGCACGTACGATGGAGTGGGTGTTTGAACAGGGCGATAAGAATGGACGCTTGCTGGCCATGCTTGTGCCTCCTCTGTTGTCCCTTGTGTATATTCGCCCTCTGGATCACCAGTGTCTTCTAGGGAGGAAATTCTTGACACTTTCCTCTCTTTTTACTCAACACTATATTCTCCTATTCCCTCCTACTGAAAGTTGGACCTGGTTGCACTCTTGGAACCACTCCACCTTCCCACTTTGTCTTCGGAGATATCTAAGCTCCTCGATGCCACCTTTGGGTCGGAGGCGGTAGGCTCCTTTCCAAACCGTAAGGTGATGGGCTGCCGGCTGAGTGGTACAGACAACATATGGATATTATCTCACTGTGTCTGTTGGCCCTTTATTGGGTATGTTTACAGGTGGGCCAGCTGCCTCCCTCAATGTACAAAGCACATATTGTGCTTATAGCCAAGCCAGACAAGGATCCCTTGTATTGCGTCTCACTACTAAATATGGATTTTAAAATCCTTACAAAAATGCTGGCCAACAGACTTATGTCAGTTATATCCCATTTAGTGTTAGAGGACCAGACGGGGTTCATGCCGGACAAGGCCACTGATATCAACCTGAGAAGGGTTTATACCCATCTACAAGTGGGGAATATTAGTCTTTTTGGATTTAGAGAAGGCTTTTGATTCCGTGGATTGGTGCTACATGCAGGAAGTATTATGGTGGTTCGGTTTTGGCCCTTTATTCTGTCAATGGATTGCGCTGCTATACCACTCCCCAGTTGCGGCAGTCAGACTCAATGGGATGGTATCAGAGTTCTTCCCAGTAGCTAGGGGAACACACCAGGGCTGCCGCTATCTCCTGGCCAATTTGCCTTGCTTATAGAGCCCTTGGCTCCAGCCCTGCATGCGTCTTCTGGGGTGAAATACAGGTGGGTGTATTGGAGGAAAAAATGGCGCTATACACTGATGATATGGTGCTTTTCCTGGGGGATCATGACCATTCGTTGACCTCAGCTCTGTCCAGCCTAGACACCTTCTCCCGGTTTTCCGGTCTTAAAGTAAATTGGGGCCGATAGGCTGCCCACTTCATTGGGTAGATAAGGTGAAATATTTGGGACTGAATATTATCCAGTCGGTATCTGACTTTGTTTCTTTAAATGTTGCTCCGATTCTGCAGACACTTAAGCAACACACACAGGCCTGGCGTAACCTACCGCTATCCCTAATTGGGAAAATAAATCTGCTGAAAATTACATTTCTCCCCCTAGTCCTATACGTCTTTAGGAACTTCCAAGTCTGGACCTGTACTATGCTCGCAAAGTGATTATCCTATTGTGTAAGAAACCGCTGGCCCCTACCACTATAGCCTGGAAGGCATTGGTTAACAAGGCTCTACTGTTGTATGAAGCAACGTATCTCAATAGAGGGGTACCTGATAAGTTTAAAAAGGTGTGGGGTGGTTGGACAGAATACAGGTCAACAGCATTAGATTAACTGCCTCCTGGTGGATGGTTGTCATATGTGGCAAGCAGTGAGGCTTGTGTAAGCCTGGATGGGCACCTATAATTCCCTCTTACACAGCAGGGAGGGGATATTGTACTGCATATAATGAATATGTATCGTGTGTACCCCCTTTCTTTCCTTGCTATTATTTTTCTCTGGAAGGATCTTTGACGTTTTCTTTTATTTGGTTCGGTAGCTGCATTGTACACTGGTGCTGGTAAATTGTAGTGCTGAATGTTTACTATGTTCCAAGTTTGTATTCTTCTTTTTCTATGTGAAAAACCTTTATTAAAAAGAATTAAAAAAAAAAAAAAAAAGTATTTCAAAGTACAAATTGTAATATGATAAAGCTTCTGGATATAAGCAGTTGGTTGACAAAACTGTAGCCATCGGTAACATAAGTTACCGATGGCTACAAAGTTTTTTTTAACTGTAAATTTATGTTTTAATTTGAAAATCTATACATGTCCAGATTAGTAAGCTAAATACAGAGGTGGACCATGTTTATCTTGCAAGGATTCAGGTGGCTAGCAATATACTGACTAGGGATGAGCTTCGTGTTCGAGTCGAACCCATGTTCGACTCGAACATCGGCTGTTCGATCGTTCGCCGAATTGCGAACGTTATGGGCCGTTCGCGCTAAATTCGTGTGGTGCGTCACGGCCCATAATTCACTGCGGCATCGCAGTGCATTGCTGGCTGATGATTGGCCAAGCATGCACTATGACCCGCATGCTTGGCCAATCACAGCGCCGTCAGTAGAGAGAGCTGTAATTGGCCAAAGCCAGGGTGGCTTTGGCCAATTATGGCTCAGGGGATTTAGTACACACCCCACACTATATAAGGCCGCCTGCACGGCGGCCCTGTGTAGTGTGTGTTCCGGTGTGCTGAGAGATAGAGAGAGAGAGAGACAGTGTCATTTGATTTGAGTTAGATAGATTAGGCAGAACAGTCAGTCAGTTAGCTGCACTTACAGTGTATTGTGTATATATATGCATCCCAGGTGTTGCATATATATATATACACTGTATTCAGTTTAGCTAGATCCGTTCCTGTTATCTTCTATCTAGACTATTTATATTTAATGCGGTGCGTCCTGCTCACAGTGTTCAGCTAGATCCGTTCCTGCTATTTACATTTAGTGCAGTGCGTCCTGCTCACAGTGTTCAGCTAGATCCGTTCCTGTTATCTTCTAGACTATTTACATTTAGTGCAGTGCGTCCTGCTCACAGTGTTCAGCTAGATCCGTTCCTGCAATTTACATTTAGTGCAGTGCGTCCTGCTCACAGTGTTCAGCTAGATCCGTTCCTGCTATTTACATTTAGTGCAGTGCGTCCTGCTCACAGTGTTCAGCTAGATCCGTTCCTGTTATTTACATTTAGTGCAGTGCGTCCTGCTCACAGTGTTCAGCTAGATCCGTTCCTGCTATTTACATTTAGTGCAGTGCGTCCTGCTCACAGTGTTCAGCTAGATCCATTCCTGCTATTTACATTTAGTGCAGTGCGTCCTGCTCACAGTGTTCAGCTAGATCCGTTCCTGTTATCTTCTAGACTATTTACATTTAGTGCAGTGCGTCCTGCTCACAGTGTTCAGCTAGATCCGTTCCTGCTATTTACATTTAGTGCAGTGCGTCCTGCTCACAGTGTTCAGCTAGAGCCGTTCCTGCTATTTACATTTAGTGCAGTGCGTCCTGCTCACAGTGTTCAGCTAGATCCGTTCCTGTTATCTTCTAGACTATTTACATTTAGTGCAGTGCGTCCTGCTCACAGTGTTCAGCTAGATCCGTTCCTGCTATTTACATTTAGTGCAGTGCGTCCTGCTCACAGTGTTCAGCTAGATCCGTTCCTGTTATCTTCTAGACTATTTACATTTAGTGCAGTGCGTCCTGCTCACAGTGTTCAGCTAGATCCGTTCCTGTTATCTTCTAGACTATTTACATTTAGTGCAGTGCGTCCTGCTCACAGTGTTCAGCTAGATCCGTTCCTGTTATCTTCTAGATTATTTACATTTAGTGCAGTGCGTCCTGCTCACAGTGTTCAGCTAGATCCGTTCCTGTTAAATTCCTACTGACAGGCAGGCTTGTCTGGTTACAGTATATAAAGCTACCTGAAGAAAATTACAGGTGTTCTATTTGATCCTATTAGTACCACGGTCAGGCAGCTAGACTATTTACATTTAGTACAGTGCGTCCTGCTCACAGTGTTCAGCTAGATCCGTTCCTGTTATCTTCCTACTGACAGGCAGGCTTGTCTGGTTACAGTATATAAAGCTACCTGAAGAAAATTACAGGTGTTCTATTTGATCCTATTAGTACCACGGTCAGGCAGCTAGACTATTTACATTTAGTACAGTGCGTCCTGCTCACAGTGTACAGCTAGATCCGTTCCTGTTATCTTCCTACTGACAGGCAGGCTTGTCTGGTTACAGTATATAAAGCTACCTGAAGAAAATTACAGGTGTTCTATTTGATCCTATTAGTACCACGGTCAGGCAGCTAGACTATTTACATTTAGTACAGTGCGTCCTGCTCACAGTGTTCAGCTAGATCCGTTCCTGTTATCTTCCTACTGACAGGCAGGCTTGTCTGGTTACAGTATATAAAGCTACCTGAAGAAAATTACAGGTGTTCTATTTGATCCTATTAGTACCACGGTCAGGCAGCTAGACTATTTACATTTAGTACAGTGCGTCCTGCTCACAGTGTTCAGCTAGATCCGTTCCTGTTATCTTCCTACTGACAGGCAGGCTTGTCTGGTTACAGTATATAAAGCTACTTGAAGAAAATTACAGGTGTTCTATCCCAGCTTAGTGCAGCTACAGGCCATTAGTATGTCTGGAAGGCCAAGAAGGAGAGGCAGACAGTCACAAGCCAATAAGAGAGGGCAAGCAGGCTCTGTGTCTAGTGCTGGTCGTGGAGACGGTGCATCCTCATCAGCACGTGGCCATGGGACACGCTTGGCCTTTTTTTCGGCAGCTGGCCGTGTTGAGCCGCAACATGCGGAAGACTTGGTCGAGTGGATGACCAAGCCGTCCTCATCCTCCTCATCCTCTCTCACCCATGCCCAGGGTGCTTTGTCTGGCAAAGCAACGGCCTCTTCCCTCAGCTCAATGTCATCAGTGACTCCTTCCCTAGCTCCACCATGTCCTCATGAGGATTCCCTCGAACTGTTTGACCACAGTGTTGGGTGCATGCTCCAGGAGGATGCCCAGCGTTTGGAAGGCTCTGATGACGATACTGAGCTCGATGAAGGCAGTAACATGAGCACGGACAGAGGGGGTGCCCAAGAAGGACAGCAATCTGGCAGTCATGCTCCCCCTGCTGCAGCATACTGCCAGGTTTGCTCCAGTGATGAGGAGGGAGGGGATGATGAGGTCACTGACTCAACGTGGGTGCCTGATAGGAGAGAGGAGGAGGAGGAGGAGGAGGAGGAGGCGGCGGCACATCACCAACGAGGCAGGATGCCCTCCAGGGGCCAGCCTAAGGGCAGCACATTGACTGTATCACACCCCAAAGCTCCACATGTGCAGGGCGCTGCAGTCTCTGCGCGTTATTCAAAAAGTTCTTTGGTGTGGGCCTTTTTTGAGACGAGTGCATCAGATCGCACCGCTGCTATTTGCAACATATGTCTCAAGCGTATCTCGCGTGGCCAAAACATCTCCCGCTTGGGTACCACATGCTTGACCAGACATATGTTGACCTGCCATGCAGTTCGTTGGCAAGCGTATCTAAAAGACTTACACCAAAGAACAAAGAGGATCTCTCCTTGCTCCTCATCAGCTGAGATTTCCAACCCCACTAGACCTTCAGTCCTCTCTGAGACCTGCAGTGAGAGGAATGAAGGTGTAGAATTAGGTGTGTCACAGCCAAGTACTTGTGGGCAATCTGCTTTTGGTACACCGACGTCAGATTGTACCAGGCAAATTTCCCTGCCCCAGCTGCTGCACCGCCGAAAGAAGTTTGCTCCCAGCCATCCACATGCCCAGCGGTTGAATGCTAGCTTGGCAAAATTGCTAGCACTTCAACTGCTGCCTTTTCAGTTGGTAGACTCTGCCCCCTTCCGTGAGTTTGTGGAATGTGCGGTTCCTCAGTGGCAGGTACCCAAACGCCACTTTTTCTCACGGAAGGCGATTCCGGCTCTCTACCGGCATGTGGAAGGCAATGTCCATGCCTCGCTGGACAGGGCGGTCAGCGGTAAGGTGCATATTACCACTGACTCATGGTCCAGCAGGCATGGACAGGGACGTTACCTAAGTTTCACGGCGCATTGGGTGACTCTGCTGGCAGCTGGGAAGGATGCAGGACAAGGTGCAGTAGTGTTGGAGGTTGTTCCACCACCACGCCTCCAAAATGCTGATTGTGACACACCTCTCTCCTCCACCCCCTCCTCTTCTTCTTCCTCCATGGCCTCTTCCTCGGAACCAGCGGTGCTCCGTAGGCGTTCAAGGGGCTACGCAAGTACGCAGGCCAAAAGATGCCATGCGGTGCTTGAGCTGGTGTGCTTGGGGGACAGGAGCCACACTGGGGCAGAGGTTCTGTCAGCTCTGCAGGGGCAGGTTCAGAGGTGGTTGACGCCACGCCAACTTAAGGCAGGAATGGTGGTTTGCGACAATGGCACCAACCTCCTCTCTGCCCTCCGACAGGGACAAATGACCCATGTGCCCTGTTTGGCTCACGTCCTTAACTTGGTGGTGCAGCGGTTCTTGGGCAGGTACCCGGGCTTACAGGATGTCCTGAGGCAGGCCAGGAAAGTCTGTGTGCATTTCCGCCGGTCATATAATGCCAGTGCTCGGCTGACGGACCTCCAAAAGGAGTTTAACCTGCCCAAGAACCGCCTAATCTGTGACATGCCCACCAGGTGGAACTCAACGTTGGCCATGCTGCAGCGGCTGCACACGCAGCAGAGGGCCATCAATGAGTACCTGTGCGACTATGGCACCAGGACAGGGTCAGGGGAGCTTGGTTTTTTTCCCCACGCCAGTGGGCCATGATCAGGGATGCATGCACTGTCCTGTCACCATTCGAGGAGGCCACGAGGATGGTGAGCAGTGACAGTGCATGCATCAGTGACACTGTCCCCCTTGTCCACCTGTTGGAGCACACGCTGCGTGGAATAATGGACAGGGCACTTGAGGCAGAACAGAGGCAGGAAGAGGAGGACTTCCTTAGCTCTCAAGGCCCCCTTTATCACACAGGAAGAGGACGAGGAGGAAGAGGAGGAGGAGGAAGATTGTGTCAGTATGGAGGTGGAGCCTGGCACTCAGCATCAGCAGCAGTCTTTAAGGGATCAGTCCCAAGAAACACATGGACTTGTACGTGGCTGGGAGGAGGTGGCTGCGGACCATGTCGTTCTTAGTGACCCAGAGGACTCCGGACCGAATGCCTCAGCAAACCTACGCTGCATGGCCTCCCTGATCCTGCAAAGCCTGCGTAAGGATCCTCGTATTCGTGGTATCAAGGAGAAGGACCAATACTGGCTGGCAACCCTCCTTGATCCACGTTACAAGGGTAAGGTTGCGGACCTTATCTTGCCATCGCAGAGGGAGCAGAGGATGAAACATCTTCGGGAGGCCTTGCAGAAAGGTCTGTGCAACGCGTTCCCAGAGACTGGGAGGTTACAAACTCCTGTTTCTGGACAACGTGTTGCTGAGGCTTCGGTCAGTCAAAGAAGGAGCGGTGGAGAAGGTGGCCGTCTGACCGATGCGTTCAGACAATTTTTTGGTCCGCAGCCCCAAGGTATGATCGGTTCCAGCAACCATCGCCAGCGTCTGTTTTACATGGTGCAGGAATACCTAGGGGCAAGATCAGACTTGGACACCTTTCCCACCGAAAATCCTCTGGGTTACTGGGTCTTGAGGATGGATCACTGGCCAGAGCTTGCACAGTATGCAATTGAGCTACTGGCCTGTCCTGCATCCAGCGTTCTTTCGGAACGCACATTCAGTGCTGCTGGAGGCGTGGTAACCGATCACAGGGTGCGTCTGTCCACCGACTCGGTCGATCGGCTGACCTTCATAAAAATGAATGAGTCTTGGATCACCACCAGCTACCAAGCACCTGATGCTGATGTAACCGAATAATTTTTTTTGAAATCTCCCTTCAAAGACTGCCTATGCTGATGCTGAGTGACTATCCCTGAGTAATTATCCTCTTCCTCCTCAATCATCACGCTGATAGCTTGTAAGAACATTTTTGGTTCTGGGCGCCACCACCAGTGCCTAAGGCACAATTTTTCAGCCCCTGTTTAACAGGGGCGTGTAATTACAATTTTTGATGTAATACTTTGCAGCAGGGCTCGTTCCTGCATTCCAACTAGAGTGTCTGTGAGGGGTTGCAGTGTTGTGGCACCAGCACCAGTGCCTAAGGCCCAATTTTTCTGCCCCTGTCTAACAGGGGCGTGTAATTACAATTTTTGATGCAATACTTTGCAGCAGGGCTCGTTCCTGCGTTCCAACTAGAGTGTCTGTGAGGGGTTGCAGTGTTGTGGCACCAGCACCAGTGCCTAAGGCCCAATTTTTCTGCCCCTGTCTAACAGGGGCGTGTAATTACAATTTTTGAAGCAATACTTTGCAGCAGGGCTCGTTCCTGCGTTCCAACTAGAGTGTCTGTGAGGGGTTGCAGTGTTGTGGCACCAGCACCAGTGCCTAAGGCCTAATTTTTCAGCTCCTGTTCAACAGGGGCATGTAATTACAATTCTTGATCTAATATTTCACAGCAGGGCCCTGTGAGGGCTTACAGTGTTGTGGCCACAGCAACACCTAAGGCCCAAATTTCTGCTGAGTATATAGGGCAGGACCCTACTTTCAAACATCTAACTTACAAACGACTCCTACTTGCAAACGGAAGGAGACAACAGGAAGTGAGATGAAATCTACCCCTAGGAAGGGAAATTCTCTCCTGTAAGAGTTAATATGGGAAAACAATTTCTCCTTTCCACTGATGCTTTCCAATCCTTGTTCCACAAAAAAACCCAAATTTTCAAAAAACATTTTTCATTGGGACAAAAAAGTGAGGTGAAATCTTCTGAAGAGGAGGAAAGACAGCAAAACAAATGTCACAGGGGTGATAACCCTTCCCTATGTTTTCCAAAAAGCTTAGAAAAGATTTTTTGGCTGGAGCTAAACACGTTAAAAATGTTCAAAATTACAAACAGATTCTACTTAACAACAAACCTACAGTCCCTGTCTTGTTTGCACCGCCTGTATACTGCTGTTCAGAGTATATAGGGCCTGGTGGCCCCACACCTTTCCTTATTTTAATTTGGGTGCGGGGTTCCCCTTAATATCCATACAAGACCCAAAGGGCCTGGTAATGGACTGGGGGGTACCCATGCCGTTTGTCTCACTGATTTTCATCCATATTGCCATGACCCGACATGACATTAAACCCGCAAGCAGTTTTAAATGAGATTTTTTCCTTTAAAAATGACATTTGGTGCAGGGACTGTTCTAAACATGGGAAACACGCGTCACTTTACAGGCATACTATAGACACCCCCCAGGTACGATATTTAAAGGAATATTTCACTTTTTTTTTTTTACTTTAAGCATCATTAAAATCACTGCTCCCGAAAAAACGGCCGTTTTTAAAAGTTTTTTTTGCATTGATACATGTTCCCTGGGGTAGGACCCAGGTCCCCAAACCCTTTTTAGGACAATACCATGCAAATTAGCCTTTAAAATGAGCACTTTTGATTTCGAACGTTCGAGTCCCATAGACGTCAATGGGGTTCTAACGTTCGTGCGAACTTTCGGTCCGTTCGCGGGTTCTGGTGCGAACCGAACCGGGGGGTGTTCGGCTCATCCCTAATACTGACCAAGATGTGCTGTGAAATCCTATTGGAGAGTTAAGTTAGTTTCAGAGTAGAGAGTAATGCCGCGTACACACGAGCGGACTTTTTGACCGGACTGGTCTGACGGACCGAGTCCGGCAAACAATTTGACCGTGTGTGGGCTTCATCGGACCTGCAGCGGACTTTTTTGGTTGAAAATGTGACGGACTTTAGATTTGGAACATGTTTCAAATCTTTACGTCGGAACTTCGCCGGACCCAGTTCCTATTGAAAAGTCTGCTCGTCTGTATGCTAGTCCGACGGACGAAAACCGACGCTAGGGCAGCTATTGGCTACTGGCTATCAACTTCCTTATTCTAGTCCGGTCGTACGTCATCACATTCGAAACAATCGGACTTTGGTGCGATCATGTGTAGGCAAGTCCGTTTCGTTGGAACTCCGTCGGAACTCCGTCGAAAAGTCCTTCGGAGTTCAGTCTGACGAAAAGTACGGTCGTGTGTACACGGCATAAGTGTAGCAATATGTTGCTAAATGTTGTACCTTCATTAAATGTAACTATATTGCTACACTTAGAGGCGCCTCTCTTCTCTTTTATACTTAGTTGTGACATGACGCTACTTGTATATCAAGACATCGCTTGTATATCAAGTCAAATTTTATTTTAAAATTTTGCTTGTCTTGCAAAATGCTCTCAAACCAAGTTACTCTCAAACCAAGGTTTTACTGTAGTTTGGGTAGAATTCCATTTTAGATAAACAAACAATATGCAATTCTACATGCTATATTCCTCTATGGCAGCAATACATATCATGGTACTAAAAACTCACCCAAAGCCAATGCTTTTTTGAAAGCTTTAGATTGAGCAGAGAAAAATTAACCACTCTCCGACCAGGCCTATTTTAGTCCGGTCGTACGTCATCATGTACGACTCTGTTGGACTTTGGTGTGATCATGTGTAGGCAAGTCCGTTCGTTGGGAAAGTCCGTTGGAAGTCCGCCAAAAGTCCGTCGGATAGTCAGTCTGACCAGTCTGGTCGAAAAGTCCGCTCGTGTGTACGAGGCATTACAGAAAAAGGGCCCCCATCATAGGGAGGTGTGAAGAAGTGTCAAAGTGGAGTAGAAAGGGAGAAAAGTGAGAGAGGGAAGTGAAAGAGGACATCAAAGACAACATCCAAGCCAGGGTCTTAGGGCTCTGTGCCTATAGGGATGAGTCACTTGCTATGGGCATTCAAGGATGTGCGTACTGTATCTATGGAGTCCATGCCACAATTAATTTCTTATGCGTGTCTAAAAGAACGCTAGTGAGCCTTTCATTAACCGCTTGCTGACCAGCCGCCGCAGTTTTACTGCAGCAGAATGGCACGGCTGGGCAAAACGACGTTATGTAACGTCGCTGCGCCCTGTGGCCACTAGGGGCGCACGCCCACTGCTCACTCTCCAATCACCTCCGGGCTCCCGCGATCGCTGGTGACACACAGTTTCCGGTTCTCTGAGGGGAGAAGTGACTGATCGTCTGTTCATACAGAGTATGAACAGCGATCTGTCATCTCCCCTAGACAGTCCCCTCCCCCCTTCAGTTAGAACACAGAGCAGGAACACAATTAACCCCTTGATCGCCCCCTAGTGTTAACCCCTTCCCTGCCAGTGACATTTTTACAGTAATCAGTGCATTTTTATAGCACTGATCGCTGTATAAATGCCAATGGTCCCAAAAATGTGTCAAAAGTGTCTGATGTGTCTGCCATAATGTCGCAGTCCTGATAAAAATCGCAGATCGCCGCCATTACTAGTAAAAAAATAATAATAATAAAAATGCTATAAATCTATCCCCTATTTTGTAGACACTATAACTTTTGCGCAAACCAATCAATATACGCTTATTGCAATTTTTATTACCAAAAATATGTAGAAGAATACATATTGGCCTAAACTGAGAAAAAATTAGCTTTTAAAAAAAAAAAATGGGGATATTTATTATAGCAAAAAGTACAAAATATTGCGTTTTTTCAAAATTGTCGCTCTTTTTATGTTTATAATGCAAAAAATAAAAACTGCAGAGATGATCAAATACCACCAAAAGAAAGCTCCATTTGTTGGGAAAAAAGGACATCAATTTTGTTTGGGTGCAGCGCCGCATGACTGCACACTTGTCAGTTAACCACTTCAGCCCCGGAAGGTTTTACCCCCTTCCTGACCAGAGCACTTTTTACAATTCGGCACTGCGTCGCTTTAACTGCTAATTGCGCGGTCATGCAATGCTGTACCCAAGCGAAATTTGCGTCCTTTTCTTCCCACAAATAGAGCTTTCTTTTGATGGTATTTGTTCACCTCTGCCGTTTTTATTTTTTGCGCTATACACGGAAAAAGACCGAAAATTTTGAAAAAAAATGATATTTTCTACTTTTTGTTCTAAAAAAAATCCAATAAATTCAATTTTAGTCATACATTTAGGCCAAAATGTATTCGGCCACATGTCTTTGGTAGAAAAAATGTCAATAAGTGTATATTTATTGGTTTGCGCAAAAGTTATAGCGCCTACAAACTAGGGTAAATTTTCTGGAATTTACACAGCCTTTAATTTATGACTGCCTATGTCGTTTCTTGAGGTGCTAAAATGGCAGGGCAGTACAAAACCCCCCCAAATGACCCCATTTTGGAAAGTAGACACCCCAAGGAATTTGCTGAGAGGCATGTTGAGCCCATTGAATATTCATTTTTTTTGTCCCAAGTGATTGAATAATGACAAAAAAAAAAAAAAAATTACAAAAAGTTGTCACTAAATGATATATTGCTCACACAGGCCATGGGCATATGTGGAATTGCACCCCAAAATACATTTAGCTGCTTCTCCTGAGTATGGGGATACCACATGTGTGGGACTTTTTGGGAGCCTAGCCGCGTACGGGGCCCCGAAAACCAATCACTGCCTTCAGGATTTCTAAGGGCGTAAATTTTTGATTTTACTCCTCACTACCTATCACAGTTTTGAAGGCCATAAAATGCCCAGATGGCATAAAACCCCCCCAAATGACCCCATTTTGGAAAGTAGACACCCCAAGCTATTTGCTTTGAGGCATGTTGAGTCCATGGAATGTTTTATATTTTGACACAAGTTGCGGGAAAGTGACACATTTTTTTTTTTTTTTTGCACAATGTTGTCACTAAATGATATATTGCTCACACAGGCCATGGGCATATGTGGAATTGCACCCCAAAATACATTTAGCTGCTTCTCCTGAGTACGGGGATACCACATGTGTGGGACTTTTTGGGAGCCTAGCCGTGTACGGGGCCCCGAAAACCAATCACTGCCTTCAGGATTTCTAAGGGCGTACATTTTTGATTTTACTCCTCACTACCTATCACAGTTTCGGAGGCCATGGAATGCCCAGGTGGCACAAACCCCCCCCCTCAATGACCCCATTTTGGAAAGTAGACACCCCAAGCTATTTGCTGAGAGGCATGGTGAGTATTTTGCAGCTCTCATTTGTTTTTGAAAATAAAGAAAGACGAGAAAAAAAAATTTTTTTTTTCTTTTTTCAATTTTCAAAACTTTGTGACAAAAAGTGAGGTCTGCAAAATACTCACTATACCGCTCAGCAAATAGCTTTGGGTGTCTACTTTCCAAAATGGGGTCATTTGGGGGGGTTTTTTGCCACCTGGGCATTCCATGGCCTCCGAGACTGTGATAGGCAGTGAAGAGTGAAATCAAAAATTTACGGCCTTAGAAAGCCTGAAGGCGGTGCTTGGTTTTCGGGGTCCCGTACGCGGCTAGGCTCCCAAAAAGTCTCACACATGTGGTATCCCCGTACTCAGGAGAAGCAACAGAATGTATTTTGGGGTGTAATTTCACATATTCCCATGGCATGTTTGAGCAATATATCATTTAGTGACAACTTTGCGCAAAAAAAAATAAAAAAAATAAAAAATTGTCTCTTTCCCGCAACTTGTGTCACAATATAAAATATTCCATGGACTCGACATGCCTCTCAGCAAATAGCTTGGGGTGTCTACTTTCCAAAATGGGGTCATTTGGGGGGGTTTTGAACTGTCCTGGCATTTTATGCACAACATCTAGAAGCTTATGTCACACATCACCCACTCTTCTAACCACTTGAAGACAAAGCCCTTTCTGACACTTTTTGATTACATAAAAAAATATTTTTTTTTTGCAAGAAAATTACTTTGAACCCCCAAACATTATATATTTTTTTTAAAGCAAATGCCCTACAGATTAAAATGGTGGGTGTTTCATTTTTTTTTTTCACACAGTATTTGCGCAGCGATTTTTCAAACGCATTTTTTGGGGAAAAAACACACTTTTTTAAATTTTAATGCACTAAAACACACTATATTGCCCAAATGTTTGATGAAATAAAAAAGATGATCTTAGGCCGAGTACATGGATACCAAACATGACATGCTTTAAAATTGCACACAAACGTGCAGTGGCGACAAACTAAATACATTTTTAAAAGCCTTTAAAAGCCTTTACAGGTTATCACTTTAGATTTACAGAGGAGGTCTACTGCTAAAATTACTGCCCTCGATCTGACGTTCGCGGTGATACCTCACATGCATGGTGCAATTGCTGTTTACATTTGACGCCAGACCAACGCTTGCTTTCGCCTTAGCGCGAGAGCAGGGGGGACAGGGGTGCTTTTTTTTTTTTTTTTTTTTTTTTCTTTATTATTATTATTTTTTTATCTTATTTTTAAACTGTTCCTTTCATTTTTTTTTTTTTCAAATCATTTTTATTGTTATCTCAGGGAATGTAAATATCCCCTATCATAGCAATAGGTAGTGACAGGTACTCTTTTTTGCAAAAATTGGGGTCTATTAGACCCTAGATTTCTCCTCTGCCCTCAAAGCATCTGACCACACCAAGATCGGTGTGATAAAATGCTTTCCCAATTTCCCAATGGCGCTGTTTACATCCGGCGAAATCTAAGTCATAAAATGCTCGTAGCTTCCGGTTTCTTAGGCCATAGAGATGTTTGGAGCCACTCTGGTCTCTGATCAGCTCTATGGTCAGCTGGCTGAATCACCGGCTGCATTCTCAGGTTCCCTGTTGAGACAGGAGAGCCAGAGAAAAACACGGAAGACGTTGGGGGGGGGGCATTCCCTCCCACTGCTTGTAAAAGCAGTCTAGAGGCTAATTAGCTGCTAGGATTGCTTTTACATGAAAGTAGATCGCTGGCTGAAAAGAATGATACCAAGATGATACCTAAACCTGCAGGCATCATTCTGGTATAACCACTCAAAGTCGTGAATGGCGTACCTGAAGACAAAAAAATGGTTAACAATAAAGCACAGTAAACGGTAAGGTATAAAAAATTGCATATCTGAAAAGCAAGCATGATAAAACATAACAACAATAAAACATTGCAGAATAGAATACAGTAAAAAAGAGCAGAACAATAGAGAGAGAATAGAGAGAGAGAGAACAATAAAACGACAACTATTTTTTTTTTTATTTTATATTTTTGTTTGTGTTTTTTTTTTTTTTTACACTTTTTTTTGTAACTAACTTTTATAACTGTAACCGGTTCCAGGTTCGGGTCTCTCAAAATGCGATGGCATCTTGGGAGACCCTGTGAAAGTGTGCCTAGTCTGTGCAATGCTGTACCCTACGCTAATACTCAACTAGTGAATGGTAGCGTTCAAAACATTCACCAATGCAAAGACCAGGATTGTCAGGACAGGAGGGACAATAATAGCGGGTGTCACGCCGATATCCGCGCTTGCTGCAGACACGACATCTTTTTTGGGGGTTCGTTGGGTAGGGGTACTCGGGAGGACATAAAGAAAATGCCTCTCATGCAGCCGACTGCATTTGGTTGGGGATGTGAATGGGGGAAGTACGGGCGCTGCAGAAGCGGTGGGTTCCCAATTAGGATTGGCGAATGCAGCAGGAAGGGCATTATGGGCACGACGGGCCTGTGTTTGTCTTTTTGGTGGCAGCGGGACACTACTTGTGCTTGCCACCTCACCAGCTTGAACTGCACTTATGGGACTCGCCACGTCACCAAGTGTTACTGCAGTGCGGGTTTGACTACGACCGGGGTGTACTAGGCCGCTGGTGCTTGCCAGTTCACCAAAACGCTACCAAAAAAACTGTTAGCGATCGCAGGGATCAGGCCTGACTCTGCGAACGCTGCAGTTATGCGTTTAGTGTTTTGTAAGTGTCAGTGATCGATCGATACTGCACTTGGGTGGGCTGGGCTGGGCCGGGCGGAGGGGCAAAACGCAGGTGCTAGCAGGTATCTGGGCTGATCCCGCTAACACTGCGTTTGTGGGAACCCTAAACTGCTGGGGACGCTAGTATAGATCTGATCGGATCAGATATTGATCCGTTCAGATACTATACCACTAAGGGAGGTGTATGCTGCGTGCGTGGGTGTTAGCGGTACTGGCGCTAACCTGAAGCTGCCTGGGGCTGGTGCTTGCCAGTTCACCAAAACGCTACCAAAAAAAACTGTTAGCGATCGCAGGGATCAGGCCTGACTCTGCGAACGCTGCAGTTATGCGTTTAGTGTTTTGTAAGTGTCAGTGATCGATCGATACTGCACTTGGGTGGGCTGGGCTGGGCCGGGTGGAGGGGCAAAACGCAGGTGCTAGCAGGTATCTGGGCTGATCCCGCTAACACTGCGTTTTTGGGAACCCTAAACTGCTGGGGACACTAGTATAGATCTGATCGGATCAGATATTGATCCGTACAGATACTATACCACTAAGGGAGGCGTATGCTGCGTGCGTGGGTGTTAGCGGTACTGGCGCTAATCTGACGCTGCCTGGGGCGACGCATATCACCGCCGGGCGATCAGGGGGCTAAACCTTTATTAGGTAATAAACGGCGGGTGCCCTGACACTAAAAAAAATAAACGAACTAACCAGCGTCACCTGTAACGGTTATACGGTGATCAGTGGTGAAAGGGTTAACTAGGGGGCCATCAAGGGGTTAAAACATTTATTAGATAGTATATGGGGGTCCCTGTCGCTATAAAACGCTGACGGCGAACCTAAATATTTACCTCCCTAACTAGCGTCACCAGCGACACTAATACAGCGATCAGAAAAATGATCGCTTAGTGACACTGGTGACGGGGGGTGATCAAGGAGTTAAAACTTTATTAGGGGGGGTTAGGGGGGTATCCTAGACATAAAGGGGGGTAATACTCATTGCCCTAACACTGTAACTGTCACAAACTGACACCATGCAGTAATCAGAAAAAAAAAAAATACTGCTTGCTGTCAGTTTGTGACAGGGGGGGGGGTGATTGGGGGGGGATCGGGGGGCGATCGGGGGGGGATCGGGGGTGTAAAGTATGCCTGGCATGTTCTACTGTGTGTGTGTTGTGCACTTACATGTCTTCTCTCCTCGGCGCTGGGACGGAAACTGCCAAGCCGAGGAGAGATGACATCACATCCTCTGCCTGTGTGAAACTACACACAGGCAGGGGAGGATTCCGATTGGCTGGGAGCGATCGCGAGGGGGGGGCCACGATCGGATGGTCTCCCCCTCGCCTCCCAACGCTCCCAGTCACAAGCCGACCGCCGCTGGCACCGGTGGGGGGGGTCCGATCGGACCCCCCGCACGCGGGAGGCAGATCACGTACAGGTACGTGATTCTGCCTGCCCGTGCCATTCTGCCGCCGTATATGTGCGTTAGGCGGTCGGCAAGTGGTTAAAGCGATGCAGTGCCGAATCGCAAAAAATGGCCTGGTCATTCAACAGCCAAATCTTCCGGGTCTGAAGCGGTTAATGAAGAAGGCATCAACCCATCAGCAAACTTGTGCAAAGTAAGAAAACTGCTTTTTCCAAGCTTTCTTCATAGTCAGTTTTGCCGCTGATAGGACACCTGGAAGTTTAATATGGAGTAGGACATACTAGGGATCTCTGTGGGCAGTTAAACAAAGATTGGAGGAGTTTGAGAACTTTGGTCCAGAATCTTGCGAGAATGGGGCAGGTCCACCATGTATGTAAGACATCTTCCAGGGCAGGGCAGCCACAAAAGTTTGTGCCAGGGGAGACAGACTAAGATGCACCAATCAGAATAGAACCATGTAACATCTTGCAACAGTCTTGATTGTGGATTCAAGTGCAGTTATATTGATAGAGCAGGAGGCCATTGTTATTAGGGTTAAAGTGCTGGGGGTTTGTTATTAGCTGTGGGTAGAAGCCCCATTGAAAACAATGGGAGGCTGAAAGGTCCCACAGCTTTTTGTGGCCAATCGCTTGTAATTGCTCATGGAGCATTTACCTGTGAATGATCAGCTCTGAATGCAGACTGCTTAAGGGTTTACATGCAAGTGGCCATGAATAGCTGTGGGAGCTATCCGCCTCCTATTATTTTTGATGGGGCCTCTGCCTACAGCTGATTGCAGGGAACCCCCCGCTGGGTCCCAAGCATCTAATCGCAAACAATGTTAATTAACATTCACCATCTGCAAACAGTATGTGTTTGGGATTCTTGAATCTCAGTAGGGATTTTCTGCTATACTTATCTTCTGTCAATGCAAAACAAAACATTTGCATAGAGTCGTTTGAAAAAGGTATAGCACTAATGTACACCCACATATAAAACTGAAAACTGATTTCTAAAGAAGCTGGAGTTAAAGCGGTATTAAACCCAAAAATAAAACTAATATATTGCAGCTTACCAACTCTTAAATGTGCTTCCCCAATTTGGTTTGTTGTTTAGGCTTTTTTACTTTGTTTTCACCTGGTGATCCTGCCAGTAGCACACTTCCTGCCTTAGGGTGTCTCCACTCTGGATAGAGGGTCAACAGAGACAACTTTGGACTTCAGCATTGTCAATCTGGGGAGAGGGTAGTGTTAGGTGTACTAGCAGATTTAGATTGACTTGACTAGGAAATTAAATCCAAACTCCAGCTAACTCTCTGTAAGCAGTTACAGCAACAGGTTTTTTTACTTTTGGGATTGGACTTGATTAGGAAAGCCACACACCTGTCTATATAAGACTTTACAGCTTACAGTGCATGTCAGAGCAAATGAGAATCATGAGGTCAAAGGAACTGCCTGAAGAGCTCAGAGACAGAATTGTGGCAAGGCAAAGATCTGGCCAAGGTTACAAAAACATTTCTGCTGCACTTAAGGTTCCTAAGAGCACAGGTTGGGACGACCAGAACCCTTCCTAGAGCTGGCCGTCTGGCCAAACTGAGCTATCGGGGGAGAAGAGCCTTGGTGAGAGAGGTAAAGAAGAACCCAAAGATCACTGTGGCTGAGCTCCAGAGATGCAGTCGAGAGATGGGAGAAAGTTGTAGAAAGTCAATCATCACTGCAGCCCTCCACCAGTTGGGGCTTTATGGCAGAGTGGACCGACGGAAGCCTCTCCTTAGTGCAAGACACATGAAAGCCTGCATGGAGTTTGCTAAAAAAAAAACACCTGAAGGTCTCCAAGATGGTGAGAAATAAGATTCTCTGGTCTGATGAGACCAAGATAGAACTTTTTGGCCTTAATTCTAAGCAGTATGTGTGGAGAAAACCAGGCACTGCTCATCACCTGTCCAATACAGTTCCAACAGTGAAGCATGGTGGTGGCAGCATCATGCTGTGGGGGTGTTTTTCAGCTACAGGGACAGGACGACTGGTTGCAATCGAGGGAAAGATGAATGCGGCCAAGTACAGGGATATCCTGGACGAAAACCATCTCCAGAGTGCTCAGGACCTCAGACTGAGCCGAAGGTTTTCCTTCCAACAAGACAATGATCCTAAGCACACAGCTAAAATAATGAAGGAGTGGCTTCACAACAACTCTGAAAAATGGCTGTCCACCAATGTTTACCATCCCACCTGACAGAACCGGAGAGGATCTGCAAGGAGGAATGGCAGAGGATCCCCAAATCCAGGTGTGAAAAACTTGTTGCATCTTTCCCAAAAAGACTCATGGCTGTATTAGATCAAAAGGGTGCTTCTACTAAATACTGAGCAAAGGGTCTGAATACTTAGGACCATGTGATATTTCAGTTTTTCTTTTTTAATAAATCTGAAAAAATGTCAACAATTCTGTGTTTTACTGTCAATATGGGGTGCTGTGTGTACATTAATGAGGAAAAAAAATTAGCTTAAATAATTTTACCAAATGGCTGCAATATAACAAAGAGTGAAACATTTAAGGGGGTCTGAATACTTTCCGTCCCCTCTGTATATATATATATATATATATATATATATATATATATATATATATATATATATATATATATATATTATTAACTTATTGTGCTATTAAACTCGATCTCCAGTCCAAACTTTTTTTTTGTTCGCTTTTTATTGTTTAACCACTTCCCGCCCGCCCTATAGCGGATTGACGTCCGGGAAGTGGTTGTGTTATCCTGACTGGACGTCATATGACGTCCAGCAGGATAACATGCCGCAGCGCGCCCCCGGGGGCGCGCATCGCGGCGATCGGTGGAGCGGTGTGTCAGTCTGACACACCGCTACACTGATCTTGGTAAAAAGCCTCCGGCGGAGGCTCTTTACCACGTGATCAGCCGTGTCCAATCACAGCTGATCACGCTGTCAATAGGAAGAGCCGTTGATCGGCTCTTCCTCACTCGCGTCTGACAGACGCGAGTAGAGGAGAGCCGATCGGCGGCTCTCCTGGCAGGGGGGGTCTGCGCTGATTGTTTATCAGCGAGCCCCCCCGCAGATCACCACACTGGACCACCAGGGATCGCCACTAGGACCACCAGGAAGAGGGGCAACATGTGGATAGCCAGGTATGTACCCCATGGCCATCCACATGTGCCCAGTGTGCCAAATCTGTGCCAATCAGTGCCCACAAATGGGCACTGATTGGCACAATTATGTTGCAGTGATGCCCAGCAATGCCACCCTTAGGGGCATCACTGCAAACAAGCAATGCCATCAGTGCCACCCATCAGTGTCCATTCATGCCACCTGTCAGTGCCCATCCATGCCCATCAGTGCCCATCTATCAGTGCCCATCCGTGCCCATATGTGCCAACTATCAGTGCCACCCATAAGTAACCATCAATGCCACCTACGAGTGCCCATCAATGCCACCTATGAGTGCCCATCAGTGCCGCCTATAAGTGCCCATCCGTGCCACCTATGAGTGCCCATCAGTGCCGCATACCAGTGCCACCTATCAGTGCCCATCAGTGCCACCTATCAGTGCCCATCAGTGCCGCCTATCAGTGCCCATCATCAGTGCCCGTCAGTGCCACCTCATCAGTGCCACCTCACCGGTGCCACCTCATCGGTGCCCATCAGTGCCGCCGTATCAGTGCCCGTCAGTGCAGCCATATCAGTGCCCGTCATTGAAGAAGAAAACATACTTATTTACAAAAAGTTTTAACAGAAACAAAGAAAAACTTGTTTTTTTCAAAATTTTCGGTCTTTTTTTATTTGTTGCGCAAAAAATAAAAACCGCAGAGGTGATCAAATACCACCAAAAGAAAGCTCTATTTGTGGGAACAAAATGATAAAAAATTTGTTTGGGTACAGTGTAGAATGACCGCGCAATTGTCATTCAAAGTGCAACAGCGCTGAAAGCTGAAAATTGGTCTGGGCGGGAAGGTGTCTAAGTGCCTGGTATTGAAGTGGTTAAGATTGTGTAGGTTGATGAGAATTACCATGTATAAATAGTATGTTTTAAAATTTTCAGCCACTTGGAGATCAATGATCGGTTTATTAGTGTACAACATAAAACATATTCAGCACATTTTGGTGATTGCAGGACTCTGTTTTTCAGGGCTTTAGGTGTTGAATCTGTTGGCCATGGGCACTGCAGTCTGTGTCCTAATATGATAACGGTGTTTCAGAGTGCTATTAGGACAACCCTGTTCTAAGGCACAGCTTCCCAAACAGTAGTATGTGCATGTACTACAAGGAACATTCCTAGTTCTTGAACACAATTCACTAGAAAAATCTGTAAAATAGAAGTGTACATATTTCGAGTTATAAAAATATATGGGATTCACAAATTAAATATGTGCATTTTTTTATATTTGTATGTTTTTTTGTTATAGAATCTATTAAATAAAAGAGAAAGAAAATCTAAAATACAAAGAGGAAAATGACCTCCAGTCTACACATCACTAAAGTTGCAAAACTTACTCAAATGTGCAGTCAGTGGTCTTTCCCAATATATTAGCTGTTTCTTTTAGATAAAACAACACGTTGTGTCTTGTAAACACAGATGTGAATTGTGAAGAATCATGAGACATTTATAGGTAAAACAAACGTCAATTACAGCACATGCTACTAGAAAAAACTTAATGAGAAATATAATCTCATGTGTTTGCTTGCCTCATCCTTGAAAATCCCAAAATTAGATCAGTTATATGTAGTTTAACGGAAGACCGAACATGTCTAAACACATAAACCTTCTTGAGGGTGTTAAAGCCACGTGAACCCTCTTGGTTTGAGGCTCTTGCGCAGTATTAGAAATTTAGTTTACTACTAATATATGGAATGTTTACTTATGGAATTCCACTTGCAAAGTATTTGTATTATTCAGAAACATTTGTCATGTACAGTAGATACATTCTTTACCCTGAAGTCCCATGTCACATCCTGTACAGCTGATGTAAAAAGAGGTTAGTTTTTGCAGTATCGTCAAAGTATATCTAAAGCCAAAATGTTTTATTTAAATTTTTTCTATGTGAAAAACCTTTATTAAAAAGAGTTTTCTAAAAAAAAAAAAAAAAAAAAAGTATTTCAAAGTACAAATTGTAATATGATAAAGCTTCTGGATATAAGCAGTTGGTTGACAAAACTGTAGCCATCGGTAACATAAGTTTCTGTTTTGTTTTTTTTAACTATAAATTTATGTTTTAATTTGAAAGTCTATACATGTCCAGATTAGTAAACTGAATACAGAGGTGGACC
This sequence comes from Aquarana catesbeiana, assembly GCF_042186555.1. NCBI lineage: Eukaryota > Metazoa > Chordata > Amphibia > Anura > Ranidae > Aquarana > Aquarana catesbeiana. Next base: position 194,854,545 of record NC_133331.1, read on the forward strand.
ATGTTTATCTTGCAAGGATTGAGGTAGCTAGCAATATACTGACCAAGATGTGCTGTGAAAACCTGTTGGAGAGTTAAGTCTGTTTCAAAGTAAAGAGTAATGCCGCGTACACACAACTGGATTTTACAACATACTTGGTTCGGCGGACTGGAATCCGTCGGACAATTCGATCGTGTGTGGGCTCCAGCGGACTTTTTTACCCCAAAAGTTCGACGGACCTAGAAATGAAACATGTTTCAAATCTTTTCGACAGACTCAAGTCCAGTCGAAAAGTCCACTTGTCTGTATGCTAGTCCGACGGACAAAAACCGACGCTAAGGCAGCTATTGGCTACTGGCTATGAACTTCCTTGTTTTAGTCCGGTCATACGTCATCACGAACGCATCCATCGGACTTTGGTTGATCGCGTGTAGGCAAGTCCGTTCATTCGGAAAGTCCGTCGTAAAGTCCGTTGGAAAAGTCAGTTTTGCTGCTAATAGGACACCTGGAGTTTAAATTTTTTTAGTTTTGGATAGGGTGGGCACAAGCAAACTAAAGTTTTCCCAGCACACTTACAAGCTAACGTGCAAAAAGAAAAAAAAAAAGCCTCAAATGACCCTGTCTATCAATTTGTGTTAAAAACAGAAGTTTTAGTTGCATACATTTGCAAATATATGTGGAAGCTGCACTGCCTCTCTGTAAAGTGCGGTCTTAAAGTAGGACTTTGGGCAAAACTTTTTTTTTTCATTTTGGATAGAGCAATAACCCCTGTCAGATTTTTTTTTCGCCATCTGTGTCCCATTGCAGAGATTTCCCTTCACTTCCTGTCCTATATGAAGTGATAGGAAAACCCTGAAAATTAAGGAAATTCCTTGGAGACCCCCAGGTCACCAGAACTAGTGTGCCTATTGGAAGGTTTCCCCTCTTTTATTTTTCTGGGGAATTTGGGATTTTCTTTTACTGTTACTTTCAATGATAATGGGACACAGCAGGACAAATTGAGAGGATGAATCTCTTTAACGGGGGGGGGGGGGACAGCATTAAAAATGGACAGGTGTTCTAACCCATCTCTGCTGTGTCGAAAACTAAAAAAAAAAGTTTTGCCTTTAGTTACACTTTAGCTCTAATATTTGAGAGTCTTGATATTGGAGCATACTGTATTATTATTATTTCAGGCACTTATATAGCGCCGCCAATTTACACAGTGCTTTACATATACATTGTACATTCATATCAGTCCCTACCCTCAAGGAGCTTACAATCTAAGGTCCCTAACTCACATTCATATACTAGGGCCAGTTTTAGACAGAAGCCAATTAACCTACTAGCATGTCTTTGGAGTGTGGGAGGAAAACTGGTGTACCCGGGGGAAGCCCACGCAGGCACAGGGAGAACATGCAAAATCCAGGCAGGTAGTGCCATGGTTGGGATTCAAATCAGCGACCCTTTTTACTGCTAGGCGAAAGTGCTACCCACTACACAACTGTGCTGCCCTGTATAGCATGGGATGAAGGCAGGTATGCCTGGAGGGAGCCCATTCTTTCTTAAAAGCGCAGGGACACATTAGAAGTCCAGCAAGAGCACAATGGCGATTGAAGGCATCCAAAGCATCACCAATCCAATTACATCAAGCACATGTGGTACCCCCCTGACCACTGGAAGCGCGGTGTTACCCCCAGAGACAAGGTGGGCTGACCGTTACCTCATAGATAGATCACAAAGGCATAGTGGGACATAAAGACAGATGGGCGCCAGTCACTTTTAGATGAACCAAAAAAGGGATTTTAGTACTCATAGTCCATGGGAGAGAGGGTTAGATACTCAGGATTAAAGCAGAACTTCACACATAACTGCACAGGAAAAGGACATTTAAGGGCCGACACTCTGTGAGAACTCTTTAGCACTGGTAGCAACAGCCTTCATGGGACTCCATCCTGTACTCAAAGGACAGCTTCAAATCCCTTTACCTTCAGGCGCAAACTCCAGGCCTAGTCACTTTCAGGCCCCCATTAATTAGACGGGCCTAGAAAGCAGCTCCAGCACATACACCTTCCTCAGGCCGCAGCCTGGGGGAAAAAGAGCTTGCATCAGCTAGCCCCAAATATTTTTGCCCTTTCTCATAATGCACCACTGGCACAGGAAACGCCTAATGGTGAGCTGAGAAAAGATATGAATATTCATAATCCATATCTACTGTATGATCTCACACTAATACCAGAGGTGACAGTGCCACCTACTTATAAAAGGGACAACCAACAGGAAACTGTACAAAACAAAGGATACAAATTGATGTTGGCTGACTGCAGCCTTGCAGAACTAAATTTTGACACTCCTGCTTAAGGCAGGGTGGCTACACTAGCTATAAAAAAATGGCAACCACCCCAATTTATAACTAGCCTTTGAAGCACAGGAAAGGCTTAGCACAGCCCATAGAAAGGTTTAACACAGCACAAACAAACAAACAAAAGTTTACCCAGCACACTTACCGACAAGCCTATAAATAAAAAATTATACTGTCTAACACGTTGCGATAAAAACAGAGGTTTAGTTGCACACATTTGCAAAATATACAGTATCTGCAACCCGCAAAAGTTTTTTCTTTTTTTTTCCATCATCCCCATTAGAGATTTCCCTTCATGTTACAGAAACACAACAGAGAGCAACAGTAAATTCTCCAAAGTGAGAGGAAGTCTTCACTTATGCTGGCCATACACACACAGAATTTCAGCCGTTTGCAGATTGAACGATTATTCATCGGTCGAAAGCGAATTTCCCACTAACTGACAGAATAAACTTGTTTACATGATCGTTTCCATGATCGTTGTTACCATTGAATAACAATAAAAACATATATAAATTATTCAAGAAAGAATATTCTTATCGTTTCAATTACTACATACACATATACACTTTAGTTGAAACTGTAAAAGTTTTCGCTTCAGATCCATCGACATTGGCCGGACCCATGGTCAAAATCGTTGGTAAAGTTGGGTCCACTAACGGCACGATTGTCAAACGATCTTTCCGAAAACATCTAAAATTCTGTGCGTGTATGGCCAGCATTAGGCTCCTTTCACACTTGTGGTGATGTCTACTACTCTCTGAAAAGTGGGGAAAAGAGGTTTGAGGGCATTTGGGAGGCAATGTTGTTGCCTCCCGATTGGCTTTTTTTTTTTTCTTCTTCAGATTTTTGCTCTTTTTTATATCCGAGAAGCAATTTTGCATTTCAGGAACGTGCCACAGTGTTTAGCTTGCAGTTGCAGCTTGGCCCCATGACAAGTGGAATCCCCTGAACAGGGACACAGACTTGATACATAATTAAACTCTTTCTCACTCCATCCAAAACAGATAAAATAATGTATGTATTTTAAAACTATTAAGCTGTCTGTCATCTGTTTGATAGTTGAAGAAATCCATGAATTCACATTCAAGCAGCACCCTTTCCTATAGATAGATTAGTGTCTGATTTTGTGAAGTGCGGCAGTGCCCCTCTTATCAAACTACAAGTGCTGCAATAACCTTGGAAAGAAGGGAGGTTAGCAGTACCCAATTTCTCACGCAATTTTTTAGTGGGATAATTGGTATTTGTACAAAGGTGACTGACGCAGCCGGAGGATGACGCAGCCGGAGGATGATGCAGCCCTGTCACTGGAGGTGGTAATTGTGGGATCCTATGAGGCATTATTGCACCTGTTGTTTTGTGGATGCAGGGCTCCTTATCCCCTCACAGTGTCTATGCGGTCTGTTGTCAGGGCATGGGAAGTGACCAGGAGGGCTGAAATGAAAAATGACAGAGTGCTGTCAACACATACCATATGCCACTGTGGAAAATTCCCCAGCTGCCCCATTTTCACTCTTACCCTGACCCCATTCTTTGGTCAAAGTTTGTGATCAAGACCGTGGGATCAGTAGTGGGGAATTGAGCACTCCAGCCATTCGACACACTAAAAAGTAAATATCAGCTCCCTAACTCTCATTTATTTAGATTTCTCCAATTTAGACACGCCTTCTAGGCCCAATTTGACTCCTCTAATCTGAGTACAAAGGTTAGCGACCTTGAATCTTTACTCAGAGATAGTGACCTCACTAAAGCCCTCTCCACTATATACAAATAGTTTTTCATAGATATCCCTAAGGTCCTTTCATCTTCTCACAATGCATGGTTGACAGATTTCCCTCAGTTGGATGGTGATGACTGGAATGACATATGGAGACCTACCTTTTCTAGGCTGGTGTCAGCACAAGATCACCTCATACAATATAAATTCCTTCATAGAATCTATTGTAGCCCTGCTAAATTGTCGAGAATCTTTCCCACACAATCATCTAACTGCTGTAGATGTGCCACTCCTAGGGCGGACTTCATGCATATATTTTGGCACTGTACGGCCATTCAACAGTTTTGGTCAGAGGTTGTATGCTGTGTACAGTCAGTCACGACTGTCAATATTAATACTTCTGTTGAGGTTTGTCTATTGGGCCTGATTGATCCAATAGCACCTACAGTACAAAGGTGATCTGTACACTAGTTACTCTACTTTTTTATTATGCACTAAAAATAATTATTCTCTCATGGAAAAAACCTGTGGTCCCTACTGTATTGGCATCGAAGGCTTTGGTTAATAAAGCATTACCCTTGTATAAGGCCATATACACCAAAAGAGGGGTTCCAACTAAGTTTGAAAAAGTGTGGGGAGGTGAGATAAATGATAAATCTACTGTATCTGATTGATTGTTCTATACTACTTTGATTTCATGGGGGTACGCTACAAGTTTTTGATGGTCCCTGTGGGTATATGGTATATTTGCTTTTTGTCCCTCTGGGGATCGACTATTGGGATTCGCAACTGTCTATAATGTAATGTGTGGATGTATCTTTAAATGGATATGTCTATATCCCACCGCATTGCTTACTAGTGCTGATGTGCTGTAGTGCTGAATGTTGAATGTTTCTTTGTTCTGTACTAGGGATGAGCCGAACACCCCCCGGTTCGGTTCGCAGCAGAACATGTGAACAGGCAAAAAGTTTGTTCATACACGCGAACACCATTAAAGTCTATGGGACACGAACATGAATAATCAAAAGTGCTAATTTTGAAAGGCTTATATGCAAGTTATTGTAAAAAAAAGTGTTTGGGGACCTGGGTCCTTCCCAAGGGGACATGTATCAATGCAAAAGAAAAGTTTTCAAAACGGCCGTTTTTTTTTAGAGCATTGATTTTAATAATGCTTAAAGTGAAACAATAAAAGTGAAATATTCCTTTAAATTTCGTACCTGGGGGGTGTCTATAGTATGCCTGTAAAGTGGCGCATGTTTCCCGTGTTTAGAACAGTCCGAGAGCAAAATGACATTGCTAAAGGAAAAAAAAGTAATTTAACCACTTGCCTACAGGGCACTTTCACCCCCTTTCTGCCCAGACCAATTTTCAGCTTTCAGCGCTCTCACACTTTGAATGACAATTACTCAGTCATGCAACACTGTACCCAAATGAAATTTGCGTCCTTTTTTTCACACGAATAGAGCTTTGTTTTGGTGGTATTTAATCACTAGTGGGTTTTTTATTTTTTGTGCTATAAATAAAAAAAGACTGAACATTTGGTGAAAAAATGCCTTTTTCTTTGTTTCTGTCATAAAATTTTGCAAATTAGTAATATTTCTTCATAAAGTTTGGCCAAAATTTATATGACTACATATCTTTGGTAAAAATAACCCTAATTAGTGTATATTATTTGGTTTTTGTGAAAGTTATAGAGTCTCATTTCTCAACCACCTATTACAGTTTTGAAGGCCCTGGAGCCCCAGGACAATGGAAACGCCCACAAAATGACCCCATTTTGGAAAGCAGACACCCCAATGTATAATTTATGAGGCATAATGAGTCTTTTGAACTGTTCATTTTTTTCCAGAAGTTTTTGGAAAAAAAATTAAAACGCATTTTTTTTCCACAAAGTTGTCCATTTTTAAGATATTTCCAACACATAGCATGTACATAGCAAAAATGACACCCCAAAATACATTCTGCTACTCCTCCTGAGTATGGCGATACCACATGTGTGAGGATTTTACACAGCCTGGCCACATACAGAGGCCCGCCAGGGAAGTAGCACCTTCAGGCGTTCTACAAGCATTACACATCTCATTTCTCAACCACCTATTACAGTTTTGAAGGCCCTGGAGCCCCAGGACAATGGAAACGCCCACAAAATGACCCCATTTTGGAAAGCAGACACCCCAACGTATAATCTATGAGGCATAATGAGTCTTTTGAACTGTTCATTTTTTTCCAGAAGTTTTTGGAAAATGTGGAAAAAAAATGAAAATGCATTTTTTTCCACAAAGATATTTCCAACGCATAGCATGTACATAGCAAAAATGACACCCCAAAATACATTCTGCTACTCCTCCTGAGTATGGCGATACCACATGTGTGAGACTTTTACACAGGCTGGCCACATACAGAGACCCGCCAGAGAAGTAGCACCTTCAGGCATTCTAGGAGCATAAAGTACATATCTCATTTCTCAACCACCTATTACAGCAGGGGTCTTCAAACTATGGCCCTCCAGATGTTCAGAAACTACAATTCCCATCATGCCTAGTCATGTCTGTAAATGATAGAGTTTTACAATGCCTCATGGGATGTGTAGTTCCGCAACAGCTGGAGGGCCATAGTTTGAGGATCCCTGTATTACAGTTTTGAAGGCCCTGGAGCCCCAGGACAATGGAAACGCCTTTTTTTTTCCACAAAGTTGTCTATTTTTAAGATATTTCCAACACATAGCATGTACATAGCAAAAATGACACCCCAAAATACATTCTTCTACTCCTCCTGAGTATGGCGATACCACATGTGTGAGACTTTTACACAGCCTGGCCACATATAGAGGCCCGCCAGGCAAGAAGCACCTTCAGACGTTCTACAAGCATAAATTACACATCTCATTTCTCAACTACCTATTACAGTTTTGAAGGCCCTGGAGCCCCAGGACAATGGAAACGCCCACGAAATTACCCTACTTTGGAAAGCAGACACCCCAATGTATAATCTATGAGGCATAATTAGTCTTTTGAACGGTTCATTTTTTTCCAGAAGTTTTTGGAAAATGTGGAAAAAAAATGAAAACGCATTTTTTTCCACAAAGTTGTCCATTTTTAAGATATTTCCAACACATAGCAAAAATGACACCCAAAATACATTCTGCTACTCCTCCTGAGTATGGCGATATCACATGTGTGAGACTTTTACACAGCCTGGCCACATACAGAGGCCTAACATCCAAGTAGCACATTCAGGCGTTCTACAAGCATAAATTACACATCTCATTTCTCAACCACCTATTACAGTTTTGAAGGCCCTGGAGCCCCAGGACAATGGGAACACCCACAAAATGACCCCATTTTGGAAAGCAGACACCCCAATGTATAATCTATGAGGCATAATGAGTCTTTTGAAGGGTTAATTTTTTTCCAGAAGTTTTTGGAAAATATGGAAAAAAAATGAAAATGCATTTTTTTTCCACAAAGTTGTCCATTTTTAAGATATTTCCAACACATAGCATGTACATAGCAAAAATGACACCCCAAAATACATTCTGCTACTCCTCCTGAGTATGGTGATACCACATGTGTCAGACTTTTACACAGTCTGACCACATACAGAGGCCCACCATTGAAGTAGCACCTTCAGGCGTTCTACAAGCATAAATTAAACATCTAATTTCCTGACAACCTATTATTTTTGAAGGCCCTTATATTTCTAACACATTGCATTTACATACCAAAAATTACACTCCAAAATAAATTCTATTGAGGAAAGGGTAAACAAAAAAGTATTACCTGTGGTTTTAGTAGTGTCCCCAGAGGAGAGAATTGGTGCAGGCAGCAGGCAGCAGGCAGCAGGCAGCAGGCAGGGATGTGCTTAGCAACAATAGTAATTATCCAGGCAGCAGGCAGGAATATTGTCTATAGTCAGCACAAGGATATCGTCAGCACAGCCAAAGCATTTGTCCATAGAAATTGTCCAGGCAGAGACAGCCAACACAGCCATAATATTGGTCCTGGTACACTGTTACCTCCCTGCACTCATTATTGTACTGCTCTCCAGCCCTTCATAAACATACTGCCTCTTGCTACAGCTAATTATTTCCATAGTCCAGGTAGCAGGCAGAGGTGTGGTCAGTTTATGCTGCAGGCAGGGGGATGGCGGCAGTAAGTCAGCAGCAGGCTGAGGGCCGCAATCAGGTAAGACCTGTGCACAGGGGTACAGGGGTAGAGGCTTCGCCCCACCCAAATCTCTATGAAGCCTCCGGACTCCAGACCCTAATCCGGAAATTACGGAACCCGGAGACAACAAAAAAAATTGTTTTCTCCATCCGGAAAAACATTTCTGGAGCCCCTCACATGTGAGACCCCTGTGTCCTACAGTAGCAGGGCAACAGATCAGTCCAAGCGGTAGGCAAAAGCAAAGTCCATAAAACAGGCCAGGGTCAGATGACGTGCAAGCAGTCCAAGTGGTGGGCAGAAGCGTAGTTGGTAAAACAGGCCATGGTCAGTTCACATGTAAGCAGTCCAAACATTAGCCAGAAGCGTAGTTGGTAAAAGAGGCCAGGGTCGGTTCACATGTAAGCAGTCCAAACGGTTGGCAGAGGCATAGTCAAAAAACAGGCCAGGGTCAGTTCACATAGAAGGCAGTGGAATGGTTATTTGAGGAAGCATGTGAAATGGTCAGCACAGATCATGAAAATGGGGAAGTGGTTAAGAATATGGGCTAATATTTAAGGGATGTGTGATATAGTCTGAAGCATTCACCAATGCAAAGGCCAGGTTCAAGGGGACACTGGGGACAATGGTAGCTGGTATCTCTTCGAAATCCTTTACTGCTGCATACTCGACATCTTTTTTGGTGTCTTCGGCCTGCTTCAGATGGGAGAATGTGGTCCGGGAAGTGGCGTTCATGCAGTTGGCTTACAGCATCAGAGCGAAGGTTTTCTGGGGGGGGTCTTTGATGGTAGATGAGGGACGTGACAACTTCTTCAATTAATTTTAGGAAGTGGGCAGGGCTTTCGGTGGATTTGGTGTAAATTATGTAGGCATTATAAATGGCCAAATGAATTAAATAGAGTGCTACTTTCTTGTACCAGAAACGGGACCTCCTTATTGCTAAATAGGGCTGAAGCATTTGGTCGTTGAAATCCACCCCCCCATGTACAGATTGTAATCTTGTACACATTTTGGCTTTACAATGGGACCTCGTCTTCTCTGAACTTCAACTGTAGTGTTGTCATGGATGGTGGACATCATGTACACATTCCTGGTATCCTTCCACCTCAAGGCCAGCACTTCGTTGCATCTCAAAGTTGCTCTTTCTCCCCTTCGCAATTTCTTGTTTACTATGGCTTGTGGGAAGCCCTTTCTATTCTTTCTGGAGGTTCCACAGGCCAGGGTTTGTGCGAGGTATAGGTGTTTGAAAAGGGGCAGGCTGGTATAAAAGTTATCCAGGTATATGTGGTAACCTTTCTTCAGCAGTGGGTAGGCCAGGTCCCATACAATTTTACCAGTTGTGCCCATGTAGGCCGGGCACTCAGGGGGCTGGAGCTGGGAATCTCTTCCTTCGTATATGTGGAACGCATACAAATATCCCGTGACTCTCTCGCAAAGCTTATAAAATTTGACTCCGTATTTGGCCCTTTTGCTAGGAATGTATTGTTTTATTCCTAGCCGGCCAGAAAAGGGTACCAGGGACTCATCTAGACATATATGCTTATCGGGGACATAGAGTTCTGTAAATCGTTGGGAAAAGAAATTAATGAGTGGGCGAAGTTTATATAATTTATCGTAATTTGGATGATTGCGGGGAGGGCACTGGGTGTTGTCATTGAAATGAAGGAAGCGCATTATCATTTCGTATCGGGACCTGGGCATTACAGAAGAGTAAATGGGCATGTGGTGAATGGGGTGGGTGGACCAATAGGCATGTCCTTCATTTTTTTTGTAAGCCCCATGTTTATGGTGAGGCCCATAAACATTTTGAACTCCTCCAGAGTCAAATCCTTCCACTCGAATGGACGGGCGTAAGAAGATTGGGGGTTGTTGGCAATATGCTGCTGGGCATATAAATTGGTCTGGTCCACGATGAGTTGCAGCAAAGTGTTGGGCAAAAATAAATTAAAACAATCAATTGCAGAAAAATTTTGGGTATTGGCCTGCACACCTGGCTATGCCGTGAAAGGGGGAATTCTTGCTGATCCTGAGTCGGAAGGCAGCCATGTTGGATTGGCAAGACCTTCTGGGAGATATGTAGCGGCCCTGGCTCTTGGGGGACGTGGCACTCCAGTGTTGGTAGTTGGAGTTCCTGTGCTGGCATTTGGGCGTGATGCTGCGGAAGTGCTAGTACTGGGCATTTCTTGTGTCCTTTCACTGGCGGCAGCTCTAGGACTGGGCCTTTGGTTTTGGGGTCTATCGCTGGCAGCAGCGCTAGTACTGGGACGTTGATCCTGGGGTATATTGCTGGTGGCTGCCTGGTTTCCAGAGCACCGTGCTCTTTTAGGAGGGATCCATTCTTCCTCTGAATCGTTTGCCGATCCACTACTTCCGATTGGTTCAAATGCTGAATTTGATTCACAGGAATTCGCATTTGAATCTGATGAGAGCTCCCCGCTGCTCTCATCAGTCATGGAGAGGATCTGGAACGCCTCCTCACTTGTATAAAATCTTTTGGACATTTTTTCTGATGGGCTGTGTGACAGGTGACAAATTACGGTTACTGATGGGCGACAGGTGATGGGTGACAGGTGACGGTCACTGATGGGTGACAGATGATCGGTGACAGGTGACGGTCACTGATGGGCAACAGGTGATCGGTGACGTGCGACGGTCACTGGTGGGTGACAGGTAACGGTTGACAGTCACTGATGGCAGTCTCTGATGGTGACTGGTGCACTTTGTTGGACTGATAGGTGACAGATGAGGGTCACGGATGGGTCACTGACGACGGTCACTGATGGCGCTCACTGATGACGGTCACTGAAGGGTGACAGGTGCACCGCTGACGGCAGTCTCTGACGGTGACAGGTGCACTTTGTGGGCACTGACGGGTGACAGGTGCACTTTGTGGGCACTGACGGGTGACAGGTGCACTTTGTGGGCACTGATGGGTGACAGGTGCACTTTTATAAGTACTGATGTGGTGACTGTTGGGTGACAGCTGTAATTGGGGGGGGGGGGGCGATGTGACAGGTTCTCTTTGTGGTGTTGGTGCAGTACACTACAGAACACACATAGATCGGTCACTCACTGCTCCTGGCTCTTCTCTCCTCACACTGGAAACGGTGTGTGAGGAGAGAAGAGCCGGTGACAGCTAGTAACCGGTCTATGTTTACAGTTAGTGATCGGCTGTGAATGGATCACAGCCGATCACGTGGTAAACAGCCACCAGCCATTGGCTGTTTACCCTTGTCGGTGATGAGCAGTGTTCCTGGGAACACGCCGCCACCGACGTGACCGCGCTGCGCGCCCCCGATTGCGCGCTTGCGCGGTCTAAAGCGGGGAATACCCTTTGTGATCGGCCATGACGTAATCGCGGCCGATCACATGGTGAACAGCCATGCCCAATGGCTGTTCACCCCTGTCGGTGACGCGCTGTGTCCCGGGGACACGGCGACGCCGACAGAGCAGGGCTGCGCGCCCGCGATCGCCCACATGCCCTGTGTAAACTAGCCCAGAACAAGAGCCGCACCGCTCCACCGTCATATGACAGTGGGCGGGCGGCAACAGGTTAAAACTACTCGCGGCTATAATGAATTGTCTATGGGAGAAATCAAACGTGCTAATTTTAAGGGTTGATATGCAAGTTATTGTCACAAAAAGTGTTTGGGGACCTGGGTCCTCAGGTAGCTTTACAGGAAATGGAAAGTAAAAGGGTGCTCTGCAGTGACGGCCCTTCCATAGAGGGCGCACGGGCGCCGCCTCCCCTATGCATGCGTCCAGCCCTCTGATCTACATATCTGGGCACTGGACTATGGATTCCAATGCGGGGTGGGTGTTTTTTTGAAGCACCTGATTAGAGCCAGATGATCTAATAGGCAGAGCACTAAGCTCCAATCCCACCCTATTGTGTAATGATATTGAATTCATTTTTGCTATTTTCACACTAAAGTTCCTTCCTGCCAATCAGGAGGCAGGTCATTTTGGCCAATTGGCCAAAGCGTCAGACGGTTCTATTGGATGCCTAGCGCTTTGGCTGAAGAGGAGACACACAGCGAAAGGAAACTTGAGGAGCGGGCACCGGAGCCGCCGCTGCCCGCACTCCAGGAGAGGATGAGAGAACACCACAGCCCCGCCACACAAGCGGGTAAGTGCCAGAATGCCCGGCAGGGGGGGTGTTGTCTCAGTGTTGTTTTGAACCCACCAGCCGCCACTGGTGCCCTATAATGAGCGCTGCACAACATATTGGAAAAACAAATAAAAATAATTATTGCGTTGTTATTATGTTTGCAAAATGCCAGGAACAAAGAGACCATTAAGTTATCCATTAAATGAGAGCAGGTGCATTAATAGAAAAGCCCATTAATTCTGTATGACAAGCATTATCTTGTGCAAACACATAGTCCCTTGAATAATAGATTTTGCTGTATTGAATGCAGAGCTGGAGAAGTGTTATGAGTTTCACAATATACCACAGATGGCAACGTAACTTCTAACAACTGTTAGTAAATATTCTGAGTCTTCATTGTTATTTTGGTCACTGTTAATCATTTCCTTTCTGAGCCTGGGCAATACAGAGATAAAATTGATAACACATTTTTCCAGCGCCATTAAAAACACCTCCATCAAATGTGTTTTTATGTTAGAAATGTTCATTTAATTGATGCTTTGAACTGTAAGTTCCTTGGTTCCACTTAATTAAACGTACAGTATATATTGTGACAAAAAGCTTCACGGGCCCTTTTGTTAGTTGGGGACAGTGTGTATGTGCTACCTAGGTTTTGTACGTTTTTGAATTAGTGGGCTTCAAAGGTCAAATCTAGCACTGACATGATTATTGATTATGGTTTGAACATCCTCACTCAGTAGCAAGAAAAAAAAAAAACAATGTAACTAAAAACATATGTTATTTTTTTTCCTAGTCATCAATCATCATCATCCCTGCATGAATATGGGCTGTGAGAAACAAAACACTTCTAAATAAAAAGGATGAACAAACAATAAAGGAGCTTTGTAACAAACCCTCACTGACCTCTGTAGCTGCAGGTACTTTGGAGCAATTTACCCTCAAATTTCATAGCAAAGGCAGTTGTAGTTTTAGCAGCTTTGTCTCACTCTTTTCTATTTTCCAGCAGTGACATGTCAGCTTTCTTTTTTTTTGTTTAATTAGTTTTTATTGAAAAAGTAACAGATGTACACTGTGTTTCGTAACATATAACACTGATATGCTATACAGAGTAGTATTGGTCAGACATATCGTATAGGTTTGTAATAACAGGGCGCACAAAAGATACACACTATGCATCAACTATACCTCCTATCGAGGGTCAGGGTGCACTACCTGAAATGATATATGAGAAATAACTGTACGTACGTCATCTCAGAGGTACAGACGGTGTCAGCTTCCCTGTAAATGATCTGTGATAGAGTACACATCTTTAGACAGTGTAATATAAATAAGTAAAAAGAAAGAGTGAAAGATGAAAGATAAGAAAAAGTAGTTATAAGAGAGGTGGGGGGGGGGGGGAGGGTATAGCTGCCTCGGTCCACGCTCACCTATGCAAAATTCCTGTTTAACAACATGTTACATGGGTTGAGACATAATTTCCACGTATGCAAACCAGCAGGACCAAATCTTCTTTGCTAAGACAGATTTGTTTCTAAGGAAAAGAGTCAAATCCTCCATGTAGTAGGTGTTGTCTACTTTCACCAGCCATTGACTTAGTGACGGAATGGTCGATTTTTTCCAATATTGAGGGATAAGTGCCTTTGCAGCATTAAGAAGGTGTGGTGTTATTGATTTTTTATATGGTCCCGCTGGTTTACCTGTTCAGTGAAATAAAACAGACCACAGATCATTAGGGACCTCCCATCCCTGAATTTCCCTGATCCAATGTAGAATAGTCAGCCAAAACGGACGTATACCTGGACAAAATCACCAAATGTGAGCGTGTGTTGCTCTTTCTCCGCAACCTCTCCAACACATATGTGAAATTTGTGGAAAGATTTTGTGTAGAACCACAGGAGTATAGTGCCAACTCGTCAATAATTTGTAGTTTACTTCCGCCATTTTAGATGCAACAGATGAGGTGTGGGCCAATATGAGAATGTTGGACTTTTGAATTGTCGTCAATTTGCTTTGTAAATCCTGTTTCCAGTTGTGAATAAGTGGGAAATAGGTTTCTCTACAGGTCGATCTTCGGAGAATGCGGCTTCCAATGGAGTCAAATCTGAAAAGGATCTCAGGGGTTTCAGAAGGGAATGTACAAAAGTCGCTAGTTGTCGGTATCTCCATTGATCCATGGTAGAGATGGTGGAGTCATGTAGTAGTGTGGATAAAGGTATCATACCGGTGGGGTTGGTAACTTGGTGTAATAATAGGATCTTGGACCCAAGGTTCCACGCATGGATCCCCGTGTCAATATTTCCCAGGGGGAAGTAGTTATGTTATGTCCAGTTAGAGGCAGCAGAGGAGAATTATATGGCCATTTATGTGCCTTACACAGGGAGTCCAATATCATGAGGGAAGAGCGCGTTAGTGGAGATGTATCAGAGGACAAATTTCTGTATTTCCTCGGTATCCAAATTTGTGTAGAAAGATCCGTGCCACTGAGCTCCATTTTTACCCAGAGTTTGGTCTATCCGTGATATTTCCAGTCAGAAATTCTATTTAAGACGATTGATCGGAAGTACTTTTTAAAGTCTGGTAGTGTGAGGCCTCCCTCACTCTTGGGTCTAATGAGAAGGGACCTAGAAAGTCTAGGTCTTCTCCTGTGCCATATATATTTACCTAACTAGAGAGCTTAATAGTCTAAAAAATTCTACTGGTATACCATACGGTATCATTTGGTGCAGAAACAACACCCTGGGCAATATGTTCATCTTTACAACTCCAATTCTCCCCAACCACGAATGAGCAAGCTGGGACCATTTCTGCAGGTCAGATCTAATTGTGTTCAAAAGGGGAAGAAAGTTTGCGCGGAATAATGCGGTCGGATTTGGAGTAAGAAAAATCCCTAAGTATTTCATTTTTCTTGCCTGCCAGTTAAAAGGAAAGACTTGTTATAGATCTGTCACAGTAGAAGAGGGGATAGATAGGTTTCGAATCTCAGATTTGGTCATATTAATTTTGAAATTAGAGATTGTACTATAAGTTGAGAATTTTGCCATGAGGTTAGGGAGGGTTATCAAGGGTTGTTGGATATAAAACAAAATATCATCTGCATATGCAACTGATTTATGTTCTGATTTACCTATGACTATCCCATGGATACATGGATTATGCCTTACTGTAGAAAGGAAAGGCTCCAATGATAAGGCAAATAAGATTGGTGAAAGGGGGCAACCTTGGCGTGTGCCGTTGCGTAGGGTGAAGGGATCACTTAGTATGGCATTTATGCGTAATTGCGCCGTGGGGTGGTTGTATAATGCGGAAATTTGGGATCTAAGAGATGGGCCAATACCCAGATGGGTCAATGTTGCCATGAGAAACTCCCAGTCCACCCTATCAAACGCTTTTTCAGCATCGGTCGAAAGTAAAAGGGTTGGCTGGGAGGTCCCGCGAACATGCGCCATCAATGAGAGAGTGCGAAGGGAGTTGTCCCTTGCTTCCCTACTCGGGATAAATCCCGTTTGGTCTTTTGAGATCCATTGCGGGATCAGAGGGAGAAGTCTGTTTGCGATGGTTCTGGCATATAACTTAGCGTCAATATTCAACAACGAAATGGGGCGATAACTTCCACAGTTACTGGGATCTTTTCCGGGTTTAGGGATAACTGTAATATGCGCATGTATAGTCTCAGGTCGGAGGTTACCACCTTTAGAGGTCACGTTAGCATAGTCGGTCAAACGAGGTAGCAGAATATCCGCAAAAGATCGATAGTAAGCTACCGTAAGTCCATCCGGACCCGGTGTTTTGCCATTACCATGGCTTTTAGGGCAATGCGTATCTCCGTGGTGGCAAGTTCCCCCTCTAGCGAGGCTAAAATATCAGGTGAGAGACTAGGTAGGTTTGCACGTGCTAAGTATTCCCTAATGAGTCTCGTTTTAACCTCTCAATTCACAGTCGAGTGTTGGACATGATATAATTGTGGGTAAAACTCTCGAAATTCTTTAGCTATATTTGGTGTGTCGTGTACCATAGCTGCTGAAGAGTTTTTAATTTTTGCTATGTAAGAGGTAGATTTCTTTTGCTGAAGGGAACGGGCTAGTAATCTGCTTGGTTTGTTTCCCCATTCATAATAACTTTGAGCCACTAAGCGGGTCCATTGCTTTTGATCTATGTCAGCTTTCTAATGTAAATGAAGTGTGGGCACCGAAAGGGGGAAGCAGGTGTATTCTGTGAATTTTAGAGGGCTGGAAGGCAGCCAAGTCACACTGGGAGTGAGATAACACTGCTAAGAAGACAACTGGTTCAGAGTAACTTTGTTATGAACTTTGAGGATAAATTGCTCCACAGTGCCTGCAGCTAGAGAAATTCGTGAGGGCTTGTTTTAGAGTTCATTTACTGCTTGTTAATAATATTGTAAATTAATGCTTATTGATAAAAGGATTACATTTTCATCTTATCACTCACTGATTATGTTTTTGAAAAGCAAAGTTATAAATGATGTGACTGTGCTATTTTTATATTGTACATTATTATGATTACCTTTGTATTTGGCGATTGGATTATGTACATTTTGGATGACTGACTGAAACATATTTATTTATGTTCAAAACTCCATAAACAGGTTGAAATTAAAAATGCAATGCATAGTTTTCACAAGCTTGCTGTGTTGCAGCAACAATACAAACATTCATTGTTCTATGTTCTGAGTTAAACATGGTATGTATAGCAGAATTTCATGCAGGTTTTCTTTGACATTTGTCACACATTTGACAGTTCATTGGCTGTAAATTGTTTTTGAAAGCAATTATTATTCCAGTTCCTAGAATTTCATTTGTAAAAACACTCCCTAAAGCTAATGATACTGATCCAAGATTTAAATTAGATATACGAGAAGATTCCATTTATTGATGCATTTATTCAGACCAATAAATCTAGATGGTACAACCTACGGCAGTTGTTGGGATGGGGGTCAGATTCTGTAAAACATTCTGATAAGAATGTTATAAAATGTATGATATATCTTTTTAATAATGATTTTGTTGCATGACCCCAGAGAGCCCCACTTACATCAGGGTTCCCAGTGAGCCCCTCCTTACATCAGGGTCCCCAGAGAGCCCCCCCTTACATCAGGGTCCCCAGAGAGCCTCCCCTTACATCAAGGTCCTTAGAGAGCCTCCCTCTATATTATGGTCCCCAGAGATCCTCCCCTTACATCAGGGTCCCCAGAGAGCCTCCCCTTACATCAGGGTCCCCAGAGAACCCCCCTTACATCAGGGTCCCCAGGGAGCCCTCCTTACATCAGGGTCCCCAGAGAGCCCCCCCTACATTAGGGTCCCTAGAGAGCCTCCCCTTACATCAGGGTCCCCAGAGAGCCTCCCCTTACATCAGGGTCCTTAGAGAGCCTCCCCCTATATTAGGGTCCCCAGAGAGACTCCTTCCTTACATCAGGGTCCCCAGGGATCCCCCCCTTACATCAGGGTACCCAGAGAGCCCCACTTACATCAGGGTTCCCAGAGAGCCCCCCTACATTAGGGTCCCCAGAGAGCCTCCCTTACATCAGGGTCCCCAGAGAGCCCCCCTACATCAGGGTCCCAAGAGAGTCCCCTCCTTACGTCAGGGTCCCCAGAGACCCCTTTCCTTACATCAGGGTCCCCAGAGACCCCTTTCCTTACATCAGGGTCCCCAGAGCGCCTCCCCTTACATCAGGGTCCCCAGAGATCCCCCCTTACATCAGGGTCCCCAGAGAGCCCCCCCTACATTAGGGTCCCTAGACAGCCTCCCCTTACACCAGGGTCCTTAGAGAGCCTTCCCCTATATTAGGGTCCCCAGGGAGCCTCCCTCTTTACATCAGGGTCCCCAGGGATCCTTCCCTTACATCAGGGTACCCAGAGAGCCCCACTTACATCAGGGTTCCCAGAAAGCCCCCCTACATTAGGGTCCCAAGAGAGCCTCCGTTACAACAGGGTCCCCAGAGAGTCCCCTCCTTACGTCAGGGTCCCCAGAGACCCCTTTCCTTACATCAGTGTCCCCAGAGACCCCTTTCCTTACATCAGGGTCCCCAGAGAGCCCTTTCCTTACATCAGTGTCCCCAGAGACCCCTTTCCTTACATCAGGGTCCCCAGAGAGCCCCCCTAACATCAGGGTCCCTAGAGAGCCCCTCCTTACATCATGGTCCCCAGAGAGCCCCCCCTTACATCAGGGTCCCCAGAGAGCCCGCCCATACATCAGGGTCCCCAGAGAGCCCCCCCCCATACATCAGGGCCCTCAGAGAGCCCCTCCTTACATCAGGGACCCCAGAGGGCCCCTTCCTTACATTAATGTCCCCAGAAAGCCCCCCTCTACATCAGGGTCCCCAGACAGCTGACCCCCCCCCCTCCTTCAAGAGGTTCCCCATGTACCTGGCTGGTGGAGGTGGGAGGCGGCGATCAGCAGCTCTATGGTGTCCACAGGCAGGGAATCTCCATGAGGCTTGTAGTTCTTCTCCCGAGTGTATAAAGTGGAGAGGGGAGGGGCCTCTGACCCGGGCATGTATCAGCAGCAGTGTAGAAGCAGAGTGACTCACTGAAAGTGAAACTGATACCTGCTCGGGTCAGGGGCCCCTCCCCTCTTCTCTCCACTGTATACACTGACACTCGGGAAGAGAGAACTACAAGCTCCAGGGAGATCCCACCGCCCACAGGCACAATAGAGCTGCCGATCGCTGCCTCCCACCTCCCCCCACTGCATTCTAAACGGCAAGCCAGAGGTGCAGGGGGAGATGGGCCCCCCCCACAGCAGCAGAATGGCAGGGCCCAGTCGCAAGTGCGACTGCAGTGACCCCTATAGTTTCGCCACTGGTTAGAAGCCAAAAGCTATAATGTGGCAGTCCCATGGGTGTTTCAATGTTCTTTTATGTGAGCATACAGGCCTAGATGGTACAAGTAAAGAAATACATACCAAATATTGATGTATATAAAATTAAGGATTGCCTCTTGCCAATAAAAAAAATCAACATTTATCTAGAATATCTGTTATACCAAGCATTATATGTAGAGTAGGTTCACATAAATGAGCTGCAGCGTCATACCTTATTTTTAATAGTTACCTTTATATCATATAGAAAACGGGTTCTTGGGTTTTTAGAGAATAGTATCTGCAATGCACATCTGAATCCAAGCCACGAGGAATCAACACCTATGCACGTTTCCTGACACCAACAATGGGATTATGTAACTAGAACAGGGTAGTTCTACAACTTTTACACCAACTATCTTGTGCTTGACAATCACAATTTCACCAGATTAAAAAGTCTTATGCCGCGTACACACGAGCGGACTTTACGGCGGACTTTGCCCGGCGGACTGGATTTCGTCGGACAATTCGATGTGTGTGGGCTCCAGCGGACTTTGTTTTCTCAAAAGTTGGACGGACTTAGATTTTAAACTTGTTTAAAATTTATCCGTTGAAATTGAGTCCGGTCGAAAAGTCCGCTCGTCTGTATGCTAGTTCGACGGACAAAAAGGCACGCTAGGGCAGCTATTGGCTACTGGCTATGAACTTCCTTGTTTTAGTCCGGTCGTACGTCATCACGTACGAATTCGACGGACTTTGGTGGATTGTGTGTAGGCAAGTCCGTTCATTCACAAAGTCCGTCGGAAAGTACGTCGAAAAATCCGCCGGGCAAAGTCCGCCGTAAAGTCCGACCGTGTGTACGCGGCATTAAGGTGCGGATATAAATGCTGGAGTATCTTCCTGACATGCATTGGAACTGAAAAAGTGGCTTGGTAAACTATTAAACCTCTTCAACACTACAGAACAATTCCAGTTAAATGTGATGGACTACAACCTGAATTTTGTTATATTTCACTGACTGGCATACTGTACATTGGAAATGGCACTGCCAAGCTTTAGAAAGGCTGCCCAAGTCTCCAAAAAACTTCATAGCTACTTACATTGATGCAAAAGGTCTTGTGTGCAAATGAGCTTAGCTGTGTGTGAGGAAAGGTCAAATAGCCTATGTGGGAGATATGTGAAAGTGTCACATTGCCCAGCTTTTTTGCATCCTCTACAAAGAATAATTGCATTTTAGTAGGAAGAGCACTCCTCCTTGTTAGTCCTCCTGGGCATGGTTATAGTTTAATGTAACAGACTTAGCATGACATTTCTTAAGGTTTGGTAAAGAGGAAAGGATCGGCGCTACTCCTGACAAGCCCAGGTGAATAAACGAGCGGCCTCGGCCTACATGTCTCCATCACAAGCACCAGTTTGACAAGCACCAGAAGAAATATAACAGGTGACATTTCATAAGGTTTCCGATGTAGCACCCTGGAGTTTAGGCAGGGTTGTTCCTCACAAATTTACTTGCCAGGAGTAGTTAACCTGGTTGATTGCTAGAGATCTATTAATTTTTCTCTAAGTTTGGCCTATTTGCACTTTTCTCTTCTACCACTAGGTGGCCGGGTACTTGGTGGTACTAGATACGAGAAGGGCAACGTGAGGTCAGGTTATGGATATATGGGGTATCTCAGCCAATGGGCAGGGGTTTTCTTGAATCCCTTAGGCCTGCAGAGAGAGCCTATATATTCGGGTGAGGTCAAGTGATCTGTGTTCTGTGCCACCTGGGTGGCTGTCTGGGTGGACGTGTATTGTACTGCCTGGGCTGCTAGGCCAGAGATGGGTCTATCTGTCTGAGGGCCTATCCAGAAGCAAGAGAGTAGTGCAGGGTTGGGACTGCAGCTTGCAGTCCAACCGAAAGTGAGAGTTCTGTCGGCCGGAGAACCTGTCATGGTCGGAGGTAGAGGGGAAGCTGTCGCCAGTAAAGAACTTATTACCATGGACCACAGTGAGTAACTGAAGCAAGTATCGGAGCAGTATTCTCACCAACCGGAGTGTCAGGGCTGGGCTCAGCCCTGCCTTCTCTGAGCTGGCTGCTCAGCTTTTGGCTAATTGCCAGCTCCTATCTCCCCACAGTGACTCACCTGTTGATGATATCCTGCTCGTCAGTGCTGCTTACTTACCCCTTTCACACTGGGGTGCTTTGCAGGCGCTATAGAGCTAAAAATAGCGCCTGCAAAGCGTCCTGAAAGAGCCGCTCATGTGTCTCAAATGTGAAAGCCCGAGGGCTTTCACACTGGAGCAGTGCGCTGGCAGGACGCTAAAGAAGTCCTGCTAGCAGCATCTTTGGAGCGATGAAGGAGCAGTGTGTATACCGCTCCTCCACTGCTCCTGTCCATTGAAATCAATGGGCAGCGCGGCTATACCACTGCAGCAGCGCTTTGCGGGTAGTTTTAACCCTTTAGCGCCCTGCTAGCGGCCGAATAGTGCCACAAAATTGACGGTAAAGCGCCGCTAAAAATAGCAGCACTTTACCACCGACACACCCACCGCCCCAGTGTGAAAGGGGTCTAAAGCCGTCCAGCCCAAATGATCTCTGCCTTCTCCTTGGTCAACATCACAGAGACTTTCTCCAGCACTCCTGTTTAAGACTTGCTTGGCTGACATTCCTTCTGGCTCCAGATCCTGCTTGCTGTTCCACTACGCTGATTCCTGGCTTCCTGACTTTCTGGCTTGTCTGACTATCCATTCTGGTTACCGAACTTTGGCTATGTTTTGACTACATTTGTTCTATTTACTTTTATTATTAAACAAGTGTGATTTAACTGTACCTCTGTCTCAGTCTGATTCATGGTTTCTGACACAGGGACGGTGAAGAATCGGGAAACTTCAGTGGGAATCAAGCCAGGGACCCAGCCAGCGGAGCAGACGCTTGCAGAGCAGCCTCATGTGTCAAGCTAGGGACCGAGCAGGCCAGCGTGGGTGAAGCTTAAGAGGTATCTAGAGTGCCAAGTTAGGGACCCAGCAGAGAAGTGGGGGTGCCGCTTGAGGAAGATACCACCGTGAAGATTGGAGGAGCTCAAAGGATTCAGTGGCAGTGAATCAGCGGATCTAGTGAGAGACTGGGTGTATTGAAGAACTACAAGGAGTGATTGTAGTGAAAGTTAAGGAACTTTTAAGCCTTGTGTTTGGAACTGTTAAAGACTGTTGCCATAGGAGACAGCATTCTTACACATGCAGATGTGGCGTCTTGCTGGATGCCTTTCCCTACATGGCTGTCCTCCTATTGAAGTCTTGGAGTCTGCCAAATAATCTTGCAATTACCTAAGGGTGTCCTGGCCCTAACTCTCTCCCCCAAAGAGGTTTGTTAAGAGAAATAAACTTGTTTTTGCATCCAAGAAGTGTCTGGCACCCAATAACTTTAACAACTATACACCCACCATGCCTCACAACCCACTACATACAGAAGGATGTCAGCTATCCCTGGCCCTGAAAGTTCTCTTCAGATCAAAGGAGGCCTGGGACCTTGCTACACCTATATTCTAGAGTAAGATTATTGAAGCCTCACAATTCGACTACATCTGTATTATACCGCAACCCACCATTAGCCTGTTTTTTTTTCTTCATTCTACGTGTTGACCAGCCACACTGGTATCCGACTTGGTGCAGGATGCTAACATTTGAATCATTTCCTATGCAAATAGCACACACAGTGCCTGTGTTGACCTTTCTATACTTTACTTTTCAAAGTTTAATGGCAAATAACATATTGATAATGTATACCCAATTTCAAATATAATTTACTTAGAAAGTTCTGACATAAGTAATATATAATGTCTGTTTTGTATATTCTGAAATATTATACCTAGCATATAATATATGTTCGAAGGAATCAAAAGGGAATCAAAAATTGCCACACCAAAATTTAATGTTAACAGACACAGATTTATACAAGGGTAAGATGAAATAAACTCTGTAAAAAAGCCAACAAATTTCAAGGGTTCAACGCTCCCCCTTCAATAGAGTTAAAAAGCAAAGTATGCCAGGAGTATCAAACCAGCTGCTGACAGACTTTGCTTTTTACCAGTTTGGTCAAACTCTGATGAAGGTGGAGTGTTTAGCATTTGTGACAAGTTTATGTCTTTTCATCTTGGAATAAATCTGTATCTAAACAATAAAATTTTGGTGCGGCACTTCAATCTCAGATTTGCTCAGTTACGAACCAAAAAGACACTGGAATTCATTTGGCACGAAGAAGCTGCCAGTTCTAAGAATCCAGACATCCTTTTTAAATACCCTTATACACCCCCACACATTAGGATAATCATAAAGATCCAGCACTGCTCTCCAAAATGTATTTTATCTGTGTATTGACAGAATAGCATAGTATATTGTGCAACCTGTGACAGACCCAACCGGGACAGGGGCTTTTGGAGGGGACTAGGGGCTAGCCTTTTACCCACTGATTATGGCCCATGGAGGAGACTGTGGATTTGTCTGCTTCTCCTCCTCAGAGCATGGTAAAAAGCTCAGTTTAGCCTCTGATCCCATGGAGAGAGCAGATCATTCTCTAATGATGGACAACCACATGATGAACACTGAGAGCAAGGCTTGGATTAATTCTCTGAATAAAGACAATAAAGCTTCCCTTCTGGAGTGGATGGAAAGGTGTAATTGTCCGGTCACCTTAGGCCAGGTGACAGATGCACACTGTTGGGCTCAGGAGTGCACCGCTAAGGTAGTGGACCCTATGGCTGACTGCTACGGATGGAACTCTGGGTGATTCAGGAAAGCAGGTCCACTGGAGCACCAACACAAATCCCACTGGGAGCTAGAGCATAACATTCCCCAGGGCGCAGAGTCTAAGAGCCAGCAGGTGTTTACCAGAGCCTCTAGTGGCAAGGTTGGACTGCGCTGCAACTGGCTCCAGGTTGCAGCCCCTGGGTCTCCCAGCTCACACTTACAGGAGGATAGAGAGTAAGCAGCAGCCTAGGACAACAAGGGATAGTCAGGAGATAAGCCAAAGGTCAAGACAACTAACAGACAAGGATAGACAGATAACACGCCAAAGGTCAGGGTAACAAGCAGGCAGGGATAGTCAAAGAACAAGCCAAGATCGGTAACAGAAACAGATGTAGAGCACATGGCAAGCAGGAGACAGGATACCAAACACACAAGATTGCTCGGGCAAAGCAGGCTTGGACAGCATGGTGTTAAATAGTGTATCCAGTAGAGGCTAGGGTGGAGCCACACTGAGGGAAGATTACTTAACCATGCAGGTGTGAGAGTACAACCCAAGGCTGATACACAGACCAGAGGTAAGTAAACAGACAGGACATGAAGGTATTACTGGTGATTCGTGACATGCTATAAATTCATAGTTCACCATAAGCATGA
Organism: Aquarana catesbeiana; assembly: GCF_042186555.1. Classification (NCBI taxonomy): domain Eukaryota; kingdom Metazoa; phylum Chordata; class Amphibia; order Anura; family Ranidae; genus Aquarana; species Aquarana catesbeiana. The sequence goes on from NC_133331.1 coordinate 194,879,048, forward strand.
TATAAATGTAGAGCTGACAAATTTTAGATCAGGCGCTTATTTGTAAATTTAGTGGGTCATCTGTTGTGTATATAGTTCAGAGTTAATCTATGGCTAAATTAGCCTCTGTTCCAGCATTGGCTGTGTTGCGTGCAGTTCCACACTGTTGCCTGTGGGTGTCGTTGTCACCATAGGTCAGTGTTGGAAAAGCAACAAACTGAAGTATATTGAGTGCTCTTCTGTCCCTGAGGTAACTCGGCAGAGGTGGTCCGCTGCTATGCTTTCTGGGAGAGAGTACTTAAGGGGCAGATGCCATTTTTCTTTCTCTTTCACCTGCTGGCCCTCCTGGCCTAAAGGTATGTGACGAGTGAGTTCTACTTCGTGGCCCTCCAGGCCAAAGGGCTGCGTTGCTGCAGCCATGCAGGTAGGCCCAGAAGCCTGTCTGGGGCCTACTGCTGCGGAGATGGTCCTGTGCTGTCTGTCCTGCAGGAAGAAGCCGGGCAATTGAGAAGACCCAGGGGAGGACCCGTCTTTGGAGAGGACCGTGCAGAATGCTAGTGTCTCAAGAGGGGCCTGGTGACTCAATTGGAGGATGCATCCTAATCTAATCTACCGCACAAGTACTGCTGGGTCCGCTTAAAGGTTCTGGTATTGTGTTGCTGTTCATCTAAAACTATTACGTCCTGTGGCAGAGGATCGTACAGTTAAACTGTTCTTCTCAAGTCTGTGGCAGAGACTTTTTGTTCGTGCTACGCTGCGGCTGCTAGGTCAGTGAGAGAGACCTATCCGGGTGGGCAAAGATTTAATCCTGGACTGAAGGTATATTCATCCCCAAGATTTCAAATTCCTCAGTGTCCTAAAGAAAAGGTATTTGAACTTTCCCTGTAACTCTTCTTCTACCTCTTTACTGCTACTTCTTCCAGTTATTTCCTATTAAAGCATTGGAAAAGAACTAAAGTGACTGGGGCCTACATTGTCAGATACAAAGCTCAACATGGACTCTAAGTTCTGGTATTGGTGAAACTACGGGTAAAGAGGTGACGGTAACAGCCCGATATAAATCTGCAAATCCTTCGGGGGTTAGTGCTACATAAAGAAAAACATATCAGTTTATATTTATTAGTTTGGGGCCCTAAGTATTCCCATGCTGATTGTAAAATGACCATTGTTATTTCTATTTACAATTGTTCAGGTATATATTTACTCCTTATTGAAGGCTATCATACCATGTAAAATTATCATAATAACTCATATGTATACATTTTGCATTTTAGAGCTCCCAGTGTAGCCCTATTTTTCTGAAGAAGCAGACTTTTTGTACCCGTGAAAAGCACCTGCGTTGAAGTGAAGTTACCGTGAGACAATCACCACCCAGCTACAGTAGGGTGATGATAAATGTACAACGTTATCACAGGGAAATTTTTGCTACAATTATGTTATGTATTTACATGTTTTTCTATGTGATTGAGATGATTTAACCTTTGTTCAATAAAATTCTTGATATTTTATTTCAATGGTACCGTCAAAGTCCTTTAATTAGTGGTTAGGGTTCTTTTTTGGGAATATAGTGGCCCTCTTGCAGACTGAGACGCTCCTCTACTTGGGACAGAAATATATATAAACAATAGCCCTCAAGAAATCTATGAAGATAAATGAATTCCACTTTTTCAGACTGCTATAACATTGTATGAGTTTTATCTTATCATGACTTGTCTAGTGGACAGATTACACAAGTGAAAGTTGGTTGATGAGATTTGGATAGCCCTCGGTCTTCTTTCTGGGGAACTGGTGCCAAACTGTCTGGGTGGGCACTGACATGACTCACCTAAGCTTGTCTAGGTGACTAGTTGTTAATTAGCTTACTGTTAATTTGATCACTTTTAGATGTTAGCTGTTGATTAGCTTAATGTTTATGTTTATGTTAGCTGTTCATTAAATGTACTGATATTACTGGTTACAGTTTACATTGTTTAGGATAATGTGGTCAAGCTATTACCTGATTTTGTGTGGTATATATTCTATGTAAATTTACAATAAAGTCAGTTCCAGTTTGCACCTAAGCTAGTGTCGTCTAGTTCTTGGGTGCAATGCTCAGCTATAATACCTGGTTCCTGGTGCCAGGCGGTCCTTCACACAACCTAAAACAACTTTCCTACGAACTTGGTCTTTTTATCCAACATCAGTACCTGACCTCATATTCAGCTCTTTTTGGCTTAATGGGCACAATGTCCTTCAAAATGTTTTTGAAAAGCCTTACTGGAGTGCATGGGAGGCTGGGGTAGGTGCAATTTATGGGAATTGAATGTCCAAAAAGCTCATATACAGTAGGTGTGATGGTCAGATGGTCAGGTGTTTACAAATATTTGTTCAGATAGTGTGTATAAAAACACCAGTGACAGACAGAGAAAGATGGAAATCATTTCACAGTTTCCGTCATAAATCATTCTAAACATATTACCATCTAGTTCTGAAAAAAAATCTAAGAATATCTGCAATATACAGTACATAGGTTCATAGGTGTAGTTTCAGCTGTTGTTCTTCTTTGACATAATTAATTAAATTGGGAAGCTTGGTCAAAAAAATGCAGAATTTTACAGTTCTTACAGTATATACAACGGGACTATTTTATATTAATATAAATTAATATTTTATAGTAATATTTCATATCTTACAGTATACATCTTTATCAGAGTGTAATATTTTATTTATCAACTAAATAAACTAGTCAAAACTAGTCGAGGAAAAAGACATCTGTGATCTATTGTCCTACTGTGATTCTCCCCTTTGGGGGTCAAATCTTTCACTGGTGACATATTTGTACCGCTACCATGTTTTTATCTGTAAATGATGATTTGTTTTTTTGGCATCAATAAATCTTTTGTATTTTTATATCTCTGTTATATTATTCAATAATGTATTGTTTTTACTATACCGTGATAGTCCAATTGCCCCCATGTTCTTGTGGCAGCCTAATTGGGGACTAGGCTACCAAATCTTTCTATTCAAATACTCCTGGATGATAGTACAAGTCCCTATCAATCCCTACTTTTATTACTCACCTCAGAGGCCTTATTTATTTTTTATTTTCTATATTACCATCTAGTTCTGAAAAAAAATCTATGAATATCTGCAATATACAATACATAGGTTCATAGGTGTAGTTTCAGCTGTTGTTCTTCTTTGACATAATTAATTAAATTGGAAAGCTTGGTCAAAAAACGCTGAATTTTACAGTTCTTACAGTATATACCTATCTACAATGGTACTAATTTATATTAATATAAATTAATATTTTATAGTAATATTTCATATCCTACAGTATACATCTTTATCAGAGTGTAATATTTTATTTAGCACAAGATCAATTAAAAGAAAGAGGACATATTTGACCAGGCCTAGCAGATACTACATTTTTCGTGGCCCAAAAAATAAAAGCGGTCCGTTAGTAACGTGTGACATTCATTTCTCTAACACCACTGTCAACAGCGGTGAAAAAGTGTACATGACAGCAGACACCTCTGACTATTTTTGGAGTTATAGTGACATAGTGACAAACCAATGCACCAAGTACTTCCTCTTCCTCATGGTTGTGTACGCAGTCATCTGTTATTCCCTTATTAGGACACATTGGTGCTTTATCTTTGTAGGATCCACTTGATTATGAGTGCAGATGGCTCATGGTGGTATAGAGGTGAAATAAGGTATGATGCAATGGCAGGTTTATCATAGACTCCGGGATGTCTCTTCTACATCCTGCACCTTTCACACGCATCTATTTATCACAGGAAACATGTAACATGCTATAATTCTCATGGCTCTAGTAAAAGAAAGCATAATGGTCACTTTTCACAAATTTACCTTTACATTTGGATCAATAGCAATAAAATAATATGTTTGTCTAATTTTTGGATTCTTGTGAGGACAGCAGGCAGGGAACCCCTCCATCGCCATCAGACAACGCAGCTAGCAAGGAGACGGCTGCTTTGACAGACAGCACTTTTCTTTGTCTCCAAGCGGTTGCCCAAGGCAAGCGTCTCATAAAGAACCAGGGAGCGGGCTTATCAGCTAAATTGTTCCAGGCAAGTGCTTGAAGACTTAGAAAAGTGCCATCTGTAAAAGCAGCCATCTCCTTGCAAGCTGACTGTGGAGGGAGGAGTTGCGCCCTGTCTGATCTCACAGCTAACAAGCACTGACAGCGCTCAGAGGCTGTGGTTATCAATGTTTAACAGTAATAACAATGACCCACAGAGTGCATCTGATGTACTGGTTGACCATTTATTCACAAATAAAGGTTAAAACAGTGTGTATTCAATTAAACATTGATAGTAACGTTACCGTGCTGACTGGAGGATGGCTGGGGCACTGATGGATCACTGTGTCCTGGATGGAGAAATCCAGAGTTGGGAGCTGACCATTGGAGCCGCAAGTTATACCAAGCAGGCAAATAATCCATGCCGGGCCTATCGGCGTGTATGGATTGCATCACTTGAGCCCTGGGCGCAGGCATGGTACACAGAGGTGAGGGCTGCCGTAGACCGCGTGTGTGTGGAAAGCGTTGCTGGAGCCCTGGGCAGAGACATAGTACCCAGAGGATCAAGCTGCCGTGATCAGCGTGGAACGCAAACGTCCCTGTTGCCGTGACTATGCGTTTCATCTGCATGCGCTTTGTCAAGTCAATTGTCAATGGCTTGACAAAGCACAGGCACGCAAAATGCTTAGTCAAAGCAACAGGGACATTTGCGTTCCACGATGACCACAGCAGCTCCATCTTCCAGGTACTGTGTCTCCGCCCAGGGCTCCAGCAATGCCTCCCACACATGTGGTCTATGGCAGCCCTCCCCTCCATGTACCGTGCCTGCGTCCAGGGCTTCAGACACACCATCCATACACGCCGGCGGGCCCGGCATGGATTTGTTGCCTGCTTGGTACAACTTGTGGCTCTAATGGTCAGCTTCCAACTGCATATTTCTCCATTCAGGACACAGTGATCCATCAGTGCCCCTGCCAGCCTCCAGTCATCCTTACTATCAATGTTCAATGTAATACACACACCTTTATTTATGAATAAATGGTCAACCAGTACATCAGATGCACTCTGTGGGTCATTGCTATTACTGTTAAACATTTATCACACCAGCCTCTGAGCGCTGTCAGCACCTCTTGTTCTTCTTTTTATTTTGCCAGTATCCAATTCTAAGCCCAGCACCCGGCAGCACAGTGGAGCTGTATGGCTATGAATCCCTCATTGGGTGTTTTCACAGCCAACAGCGATCAGAACCCAGGTTTATTAACCTCACACTCACAACTGGCCTTAGACAGCACAAAGAAAAGATGGGACAAAGTATTACATGTACTTTGTTCCTTATCGAACAGTGCACGTTAAAAAAACTCAAAGTGAGACTTCATTAACAAATGAAACCCGTGATGATTCTGTTGTTCTGGACTCTGGAGTTATGCACACTGGTGTTTGGAAATTTTAATCAGCAAACCATTGCTTAACTTCTTAACTTGGTCACTTACATGCAAGAAAAAAAATGCAAGAACATTTAAATCTGGGCTCCAGCTTTAGCTTTACTGTTGTAAAGCCCCTCTTATGTGCTGAAATTGCATTCTGTGTCAAATAGAGCCCAAATAATTTCCTAGGTGGATGCTGTCTTCGTCAGTCTACTTTCATTTGTAGCTTTCTTTTGGGGGGGTTTGAGAAATTACCCTCCCCAAACACGATATTGCACTAAACCTGTAAGTAAATAAGAGAACCAAAAAGTTTGCTAAATGGAAGAGTAGGTTTGATAATAAAGTTGGCAGTGCCTCCACCCAGGACAGGGCCTCCGGGAACAGAAGGAATTTCCTTCCTGGTAAATTAACCAGTAATCTAATTAAACTAATTGGGAGCAGAAGAACTACTGCAATCTGATTATAACACTAGTGTAAGGTGAAAAATCTGCGCTGCACCGGATTTTAAGAAAGAAAATTAATATATAAAAATAGTGATGAAAAAAGTAAAGATAATTGTAGATGACAAAATCAAATGTGACCGTGTGCTAGGTGCTGCAACTCAAATAGCCTGAATATTCAGCTCATAAATGTGTGGATAAATTGCGCAACCAAACACAACAATATATCTGAAAAAACAAATACAAATCAAATAGTGTGTGCATTCAAATCCATGTGGTGCTCCAACAAATAAACTGCAACGTTGAACACTCAGGATGGGGCTTGAAACTTCTGTTCAGTAAATATGATGAGAGGCAGCTTACCGGATAAGGTGGATCTCAGATTATAGAGATCAAACTTGCTCAGCAAAAGATCATTTAGCTGGTGAACACTCCTCCTGGGATTCCTCCACAGCCGGTATCCCTTGCGATACAGCGGGCTCCTATATTCATATCATATACCTTACAGATGCGATGGCAACTCCTTCTTAATAGTCTCCAGCATTGGGATATATCACAGGATAAAAAGAAGAAGAGGCTTCATGGTGCGGTACTCCCATTTAAAAGATTTATTCAAAGCTTCACAGGCACTGACATCCAAAAACAATGAAACGATTTTCAAACAGCCACGGCTCAAGCCAGCCAGCTGGTACGTGGTGACGTCAAGAACTGGTGCTCCACCCGCCGCGTTTCCCCGTACAAGGCATCGACTGGGAATGGAGGCTCTCTGCTGGTCTGGATTTAGCAGCAGGGACAGGCCATGTGGCTGACATTCTCTTTTTCTCCAGTTTCTCCTTCTGCCATTTTTTAAAGCCAACCTACCAGAGACAGGAAATGCTGATTCATAATAATACATAACACTGTGATATTAGCAACTAACAGTGGAGGGCAGCACATCCCGACACATTCATGCTTTTCTGTTCTTTCAATCATGGAAACTCAGCATCACATGTGAGTGTTACCTAGGGCAGTTTGCACACAAATACTGTCTTCCCACAGGGCTACTATGGGGCCTAGGGGTGGAAGCGTGAGGGCTGCTGAGGCAATTTAAGCATAGAAAATCTGTGTGATTTGAAAATAACACAAATTAAGAAATGTATAATTATGAATTACAGAGGTTGCTGTTGACGCTGCCTGTATCCTCTGTGACATTTACAATCTAGAAGAGCTCAGGTCAAACATTCAACAGTCACAGATCCCTTTACAGGCAGTTTGGGGAAATTAAAGCGGAACTATACTCACCTCCGCTCCAGCGATGCAGCGTCCCTGAGCTCTTTGCCCAGCCACCGACATCTTCATCGGCCAAGTGGGGATGGCATTACTCCTGCGCATGTGCAAGAGTTCAGTCAGATTCGGCTTTGCTGAATATTGTACAGTGAGCTGCACATGCCCATCTTTATGTAGCATACCCCACGTATGAGCTGCAAATGAACAGGGGTCCCCCACGCCTGCACAGGCAGGCACAATATTCACAGGCACACAGAGTCAGTCTGTAGCTTTGTTTTTGTTGTTTATTAGGCGTTAACAACTTGGATGGGGATAGGAGGTAATGGAATGTCCACTTGACTTTAGCAAACTTCAGGGACAACTTCCTATATACAGGCATATACAGACTCCTCTTCAACCTTCCTCCTGCACACACCTTTGCTTCTGCTGGTTCACTCCTGGGGGAACTTGACAGACTCCTTGTCAGTTCAGTAATGGCCCATTACAGGCAGGAACTCACAGTCCCTTAATCGTAGCACAAATGGAGTGACGCAGCATGTAATCTTCTGCTTCATTGATCTTTGCGTCACTGATTCCAGCACCACCTCTTGAGGCAATGCCAGCCCACCTGGCTGCAGCTGCCTCTTTCACCAGAAATAATGATATGAATAGATGGTAGCACAACATCATGTTAGGCATGAAGTTTTTGGAACAAACTGCTTTTCATGGATCCTATATATGGAAACAGATGATCTTAAGAGTTTGATTTGAGTTTTCGAATTACTATGTTTGTAGGCTTCAAAGTGAGATTTACAGGTATCCTGGCAATAAATTAAGGGCCGATTCTCCCCCCCTCGTTTTTCATCTTTTCCTCCTCTCTCTTTTTAATATTTTTCCTCTTATGTATGTGTAGCGCTGGTAGATTTTCATCTACCGCTTACAGGTAAATTTAGTGGGTTATCTGTTTTATACATAGTCAGATTTAGCCTCTGTTCCAGTTTGGCTGTGTTGCATGTGGTTTCACACTGTGCCTGTGGGTGTCGTTGTCACCATGGGTCGGTGTTGGAAAGGCAATGCGCTGAAGTGTATGGATGCTCTTCTGTCCCGGAGATAACTCGGTGGAGGTGGTCCTCCGAGTTGCATTCTGGGAGAGGGTATTTATGGGACAGACGCCATGTTCTAGGGTTCTTTTCGTTTCACCTGCTGTCCCTCCTGGCGGACAGGTATTTGTTAGGAGTACTACCGCGTGGTCCTCCGGCCGGGAGGACCACGTTGCTGCAGCATGTGGGTGGGCCCAGACGCCTGTCTGGGCCCTACCACAGCTGCGAGGGAATGGTCCTGTGCTGTCTGTCCTGCGGGAAGAAGCTGGACAACTGAGAAAATCCCAGGGGAGGACCCGTCATGGAAGGATCATGCAGAGTGCTGGTCTGGAGAGGGGCCTGGTGACTCAGTTGGAGGACGTATCCTAAAGTTAACCTAACGCATAGTACTGCCGGGTCGGCTTAAAGGTTCTAGTGCTGTGTTTGCTGTGCATCGTAAACCATTACATTCTGTGGCAGAGGATCGTACGGGTTTCTATTCCATTCAAGTCTGTGGCAGAGACTTTTGTTCGTGCTGCGTGCCGGTTGCTAGGTTAGTGAGAGAAACCTATCCGGGCGGGCAAAGATTTAACTCTAAGAGGAGAGTACATTCATCTACAAGATTCCAATTCATAATACTACATCAAGAAAAGGTATTTGAACATCCCTGCAACTCTTCTTCTACCTCTTTCCTGCTACTTCTTTCAGTTACTCCTTATTAAAGCCTGGTGTCTACACTGCCTGGCATTAAACTCAACGGGACCCTAGACCCGGTTCTGTTGAAATTGAGGTAACAAAGGTGACGACAACAGCCCGCTTTAAACCAGCAGCTCCATCGTGAGTTAGTGCTACATATGTATTAGAAGGGTAAGTAGGGCAATAGGGTGGTCGTCGTGTCCTCCATGTTTCCCTCCTCGTTGGGTGCCAAGCAAGGGTCACCCGCCCCCCTTTGACGCACGGGGACTTCCCCGTGGCTTTCCCGGGGCGTCAGAGGGGGGCGGGCCACCCGTTTACGTAACCTAGTGGCCCCGCCCCCTCTGACGCCCCAGGAAAGCCATGGGGGGCGGGGTCACCTGGAATGTCACCGAGTGGCCCCGCCCTCAGTTATATAAGAACTGTCAAAGTGAAAACACGTCATATGGCAGGTGCCTCCCATGGAGGCGGGTCGTCGTGGCTTTGTTTTTTGTTTCTTTTTCAGTCCGTCGGCGAAGCGAGAGAAGATGAATGGACTTTGTGGGACATTTTTATTTTTTTATTTTTTAATAAAGGACTTGTCCCAAGCTGTGTCTTGTCTTTTGTACCATTTTGACACTTTTTTTTTGAAATTGTAGGGGAACATATGTACCCCGTTACTATTTCACACAGGGGGGAGACTGGGATCTGGGGGTCCCCTTGTTAAAGAGGGCTTCCAGATTCTGATAAGCCCCCCACCCGCAGACCCCTACAACCACTCGGCAAGGGTTGTTGGGATGAGGCCCTTGTCCCCATCAACATGGGAGCAAGGTGCTTTGGGGGGCTACCCCAAAGCACCCTCCCCATGTTGAGTGCATGTGGCCTGGTACAGTTCAGGAGGGGAGGACACTCTCTCGTCCCCCCTCTTTTCCTGCAGTCTGCCAGGTTGCATGCTCGGATAAGGGTCTGGTATGGATTTTTGGGGGGATCCCCACGACATTTTTAAAAAAATTTTGGAACGGGGTTCCCCTTGGTCTGGTATGGATTTTGAGAGGGACCCCCACACCATTTTTTTTTTAATTTTGGCGCGGGGTTCCCCTTAATATCCATACCAGACCTGAAGGGCCTGGTATGGAATTTGGGGGGACCCCCACGCAATTTCTTTTTTTAATTTTGGTTCGGAGTTCCCCTTAATATTCATACCAGACCCAAAGGGCCTGGTAATGGACTAGGGGGATCCCATGCCGTTTTTTTCAATGACCCACAATTCATTATAGCAGTGAGTACTTTTAAATGACTTTTTTTACTTTAGAAATGTCATTTTGTGCAGGGACTGTTCTAAACACAAGAAAAATGCGCCACTTTACAGGCATACTATAGACACCCGCCAGGTACGAAATTTAAAGGAATATTTCACTTTTATTGTTTCACTTTAAGCACTATTAAAATCACTGCTCCCAAAAAAACGGCCATTTTTAAAACTTTTTTTTGCATTGATACATGTCTCCTGGGGCAGGACCTGGGTCCCAAAACACTTTTTATGACAATAACTTACATATAAACCTTTAAAATGAACACTTTTGATTTTTCATGTTAATGTCCCATAGACTTTAACGGTGTTCCGGCGGCTTTCAAATTTGCCCCGAACACCGAATATTGTTCGGTGTTCTGCAGAACATCTGAACAACCAAAGTTCGGCCCAAACTTATGCTCGGGCCGAACCGTTCACCCATCCCTATAGTATACGTGAACAAGGACAGGCTGTGAGAAAGAACATTGCATCCAGCAAAAAAATAGGAAATATGCCCTGTAAAAAATACATGCAGCCAGTTATCACTGTAGTTTATGTGCGTATGAACAGGCTGTGAAAAAAATGAATTGCACCCAGCAAAAATTAAAAAATAAGCTCAGTAAAAAATCACATGTAGCACCCTCTATCTTAGGTGGGTAGGTACTAGAGTAGTGTTTTTGTGTGTATTGCCAGTGCAGATAAATTTAGGGAGGCCTATATGTGAGCTAGGCCTGTTTGTTTTGATCTGGTCGCAGGGGAGTGGTTTAGTGTAGCAGCAGGTGTGCTTCAGCTCTCTGGCACCTCCTTTGTTTCCAGGGAGAAGGTTCTGGAAAAAAGGCAGGGCACAGGGCTGGAGTGACATGGGGTGTATTTGGAAACCCTGACCATTCCCCAACTAGGATTGGCAGGGGGCAGGCCTCCTATATATATCCATGGTCAGCCTGTTGGGGAGAAGTTGTCAGGTGGAAGAACTGAGAGGATGATGGAGTGTTAGACTGTTGTGGGCCTGAGGAAACCCCCTTTCTGGGGGTTAACCTTTATTTCCACTAAGAAAGATTCATCATTTGGGCATCCCATGTCCCTTTTCCCCATCCAAGTTTAATCCCCTAATAAAAACAACAAAAACAAGCAAGAGACTGTTCATTAACTGGAGAAAGTATGCCTAAAATGGATGTCTGACCAAGCAGGGTGATGTGTGGATGCTGAAATACGCAGCGACACCACGGGGTACTGCTACACACATCCAGCCGATTAACACTGTAGTACATGTACGCAGAGATAAGCTGTAAAGGGGCTAAAAAAATCAATTGCAGCCAGCAAAAATTAGGAAACATGCCCTGAGAAAAAAACCCATGCAGCTTGTTTTAACTGTAGAGCACATGGACAGGCTATAATGAAGTTGCAGAACGTACACAAGCAGCATTAATATGTAAAAAATATTTCCCCCCCAACCCCAAATTTTCCAACATATACCGCATGTTGATACCTAGAGCCCTGACTCTGTCTTAATTTTAATATTGGCTTGATCACACCAATAAACAATATAAAACCTCAGCGCTAGAAGTGAATGGGAACCTCAAGTCTATTGAAGTCTATAGAAGCAATTGTGAGTAGTGCTCATCAGAAAACAGAAACATCCATGACATACTCTACAATATGGTACATAGGCCTTGCTGCCTTCTTTGGATAGGTGAAATCGTTACACCATGCAGCTGAAACAAAAACAAAGAAAGAGGGCGCACCAGCCTAGTGCATAACATTACATAGTTACATAGTTGGTAAGGTTAAATAAAGACATCAGTTCATCTAGCTCAAAATGTGTGTGTGTGTTTATGTCAATACCATTTCCTACATCCCTGTATAGTGATTTCGCTAAGATGCCAATTTAAGAGTTTTTTAAATTATCGACAGTCCATGCTGACACTAACAACCGTGGAAGGGAGTTCAACACCTTTACCGCTCTGACAATAAGGAACCCCTCACGCTGTTTAAGGTTAAACCACTTCTCTTCCAACTTCATTGCGTGGCCACATGTCCTCTTAAGTGACCTGAGAATGAACATTAGAATCTTCATTTAGATATTTGTATATTGCTATCATTTCCCTTCTTGGGAGTCTCTTCTTCCAGGGGAATAAGCTTAATGCTGCAGCTCCAGCACATCCTTCCTGAGAACTGCTGACCAGTACTGGATGGCATACTCAGGATGTGGCTGTACCAGAGTTTTGTAAAGTGGTATAATTATAGTTTTATCTTTTGAGTAGATACCCTTTTTAATGCATGTTAATATTCTGCTAGTTTCGCTTCTGTACAAACCAATGGCAACCACCCCAACCTATAACTGGCCTTTGCAGCAAGGAGCACATGGAAGTCAAAAAACAACCAAGAAAAATTCCCAGCTCACTTACCAACCAGCCTGCAACAAACCAAATTGTCCTGTCTAACAGTTCTCATTAAAACCAGGTGTTTAGTTTGTACACATTTCCAAATATATGCGTAAGCTATAGGGCCACTTCATCGCACCCTAGTGTACTGCAATCCTAACTGTATACATTTTGAGAGCCTTCAAAATTGGAGCACATATATAATAATGGATAGATTAAGGGCAGGTATGCCTGGAGGGTACCCTGGTTTTAGTTCAATCTTATTTTATTAAGAGAGGAGAAGTGTACATTACACATGTGTATCGTACATTGACTTAAAGGTAGAAATAGACGTTTCAATATTGGTACCATAACGTCACATTGTATAAGGAATTCGTTAGCTTCAACAGAATTTAGTATATAAGCCTGTGTAGCCATAGCATCTATCAAGACATATTGAGGGTCTGTGAGCACCACTATCTGCTCAACGAGTGGTGCCCATCCATTATAAATATGCTAGGGTTTTTGTTATTGTACTAAACACCATTTCTCGTATGGGGGAAGTCTATGTGGGTCGGGTACCCTGGTTTTAACGTGAACGCTTAGACGGTTAGACAGGATCAATTTGGTGTGATGCAGGCTGGTTGGTAAGTGAGCCGGGAATTTTTCTTTGTTGTTTTTTGATATGCGTAGCCCTTCCATGTATCCTTGCTGCAAAGGACAGTTATAGGTTGGGGTGGTTGCCATTTGTTTGTACTGTGGTGAATTGGTCAGGATACATACTGGATACCTTCGCTGTCATTGTGCTATTGCTGGGTGTCCAGTGCATTCCTATACCTTTAAGGAGGTGGACTCCCTCCAGGCATACCTGCCCTCAATCTATCTATTATTACATATGTGCTCCAATTTTGGAGGCTCTCAAAATTTATAGGGTTAGGACTGCAGTACACTAGGGTGCCGTAAAGTGGCCCTGCAGCTGATGTATATATTTGAAAATGTGTGCAAACTAAACCCCTGGTTTTAACGTCAACTGTTACACAGGATAATTCAGTTTTTGCAGGCTGGTTGGTAAGTGAGCTGGGAACTTTTCTTTGTTGCTTTATGACATGTGTCACCCTTCCATTTGCTTCTTACACTTTTATTAGCTAGACTTCTAGCATTTATGCACATGAATTTTCATTTTATATGGGCATATTATTTCCTCCTTGGTTGTACTGAGGTTGCAATTGGATTCTGCCAACCTACTCACCTTGGGTTTAGCTTTAATAGTTACACTACCGATGCCCAGTAATACCCTCTGACCTATGTCCTGTGTCCTCCCCATATGACCATCCCTGCTAAAGAGCCGGTAACTTAATCAAAAGCCAGCCCAGTTCTCCAGGAAACCAAAACAATTTATTATAAAAAAAATTGATGACGAGGGCACTGCCCTTACAGGAGTTGTAAAGGCCGAAGGTTTTTTATCTTAATGCATTCTATGCATTAAGATAAAAAAACCTTCTGTGTGTAGCAGCCCCCCCAGCACCCCACAATTACCTACCTGAGCTCCTTCTCTCTCCAGCAATGTCCACGAACCCCTCAGCCATCCAGTACACTCCTCCTGATTGGCTGAGACAGAACAGCGGCACTACTGGCTCCCGCTGCTGTCAATCAAGGTAAATCAGCCAATCAGGGGAGAGAGGGAGCAGAGCCAGGTCTGTGCTCCGTGTCTGATTGGATACACGGAGCTCTGACGTGGCTTGGGTGACAACCTGTACTAAGCTGCTGGCTGAGGGGCACTCAAAGGAGGGAAGGACTAGGAGCAGCAAAGAGGGACCCGAGAAGAGGAGGATCTGGGCTGCTTTGTGCAAAACCACTGCACAGAGGAGGTAAGTATAACATGTTTGTTATTTAAAAAAAAAAAAAGCGAGCCTTTACAATCACTTTAAAACAGGTAAGCCACTGCATCCTGACTCAATCCGAGCTGGAGAAGACGCTCAGATCCGGCTGTGCTGAGAGGCCTACGTCTTCTCTGTACGCGCACCTGACCTTTGTGTCCCTGCCACCTCTGGATGGGCTATGGTCTCGTTGGCAACGCGACATTCCTGCGTTGGATAATGATGACTGGGACGACGTCTGGGACTTCCCCTTCAGGTCACTTGTTTCCATGAGAGACAGAGTAGTACAATTTAAAATTGTCCATAGGGCTTACTTTACCCCACATAGACTACATTTGATGAACCCTCAGCATTCTCCGGAATGCTGGAGATGTGGTCTATCCCCAGGAGACTTCGCACACATCTTCTGGCGCTGCCCAAAAATACAGCAATACTGGGGAGAGGTTCTCGACTTGACTAACAAGGTGGCCTCAACTAACTTACCACCGCTGATGGAGATTTGTATACTAGGTTTGCTTGAAAATATTGTTCCAACCATAGCCAAACGCACGTTGACCAGTTTATTACTTTTCTATGTCAGGAAGTGCATCGCAATACAGTGGAAAAAACCTAACCCCCCATCAATCACACAGTGGAAACGTTTGGTCAATGAGAACCTCCCGCTATACAAAGACACATATGCTAACAGAGGTTGCCCTTTGAAATTCGACAGGGTCTGGTGCAAATGGATGGAGATTCTGAATATCTCACACTGAACACAGATTCACAATAGCCCTTAGGTTAACAAACTGATTAAATACTAGGTCTTTAGGCCTCGATGTGTGAAATCTTAGGCGTAATTTGTTATGATACCTAACTAAATCAATTCCCTCTGAAGAGAAACTTATACATACCCTGACTACTATTAATTAACCTGGCAACTCACGCTGTCATATGTCATACCAAATGTTTTACTTATTCTGACATTGCTCTGATGTACTGTAGCAGCCATGTGTTATAGTGTTGTGTTATAGTGTTGTTTGTAGTTTGTCTTAAAATCTCAATAAAAATATTTGTAAAGAAAAAAAAAAAAAAAAAAACAGGTAAGCCACATCCTGGATGGGCATTATTCGAGCATTTGTACTGGATTGCTTCTATATACCTAAAGTTTTACACTTTTGTGAGTACATTGGAGTTCCATGTTTTATAATAAACTGTTTCTTTAGTAATGCACTAGGCTGGTGTACCCTTTCTCTTGGCCATGCCAATGCATTTCCAAAGCAGCAAGAAAAGAAAATATGACACACAGAACAGCAGATGTTCACAAAAAATAGCACATAAGCAGTTACTGAATGTATATAGTGCAAATTTAGGTTTCGGTAATGTTTTTGGCCATGGGTCCCTATGTCATAACGCCATGTATGGTTGGGGATTTTTTTGACCTGTTTTTGCATTAGAGAACTATCAATATAACTGTTAAAGGCATGTGACACTGTAAACATAAGCATTTTGCTGACAATTGTATAAATGCATTTAACAAAAAAGGAAGTAATCTTAGAAAACAGAAGAGATGTAAACAGTGATGAATGGACACGATTCTGAAATTCACACAGAAAAAACAAATACCAAAAAAGGTCAAACTGACTTAGGGATCATGGTACAGTTCCCTCTATCCACATATATTGGTAATAAGCTCCTTCTATGTATAGCTGCATTTAAAGCCAATATTACTAGCTGAGAAAAAAAAACAGTACATTTTTTTTTTTGTTATGTATTTTGCAAGTTTTATACAATTTATACAAATTCTCCAGTGTATATCAATAGGTGAATATGGAATTATGCTGCGTACACACGATCGGATTTTCCAACAACAAATATTCGATGGGAGCTTGTTGTCGGAAATTCCGACCATGTGTAGGCTCCATCGGACATTTTTTGTCGGAATTTCCGACAACAAAAATTTGAGAGCTGGTTCTCAAATTTTCCAACAACAAAATCCGTTGTCGGAAATTCCGAGAGTGTGTACACAATTCCGACGCACAAAATTCTATGCATGCTCTGAATCAAGTTAGAGACGGAAGCGCTCGGTCTGGTAAAACTAGCGTTCGTAATGGAGATAGCACATTCGTCACGCTGCACATTTTTTAATCTTTTAATGCAGCGCATTCTCTTCTTCTTTATAATCCTAGAATAATGAAGTTGTTTTGCTGCTAATATTCACACAAACTGATTTCTTTATTATTTCTTGTGATCTCATGAATAATATTTTTTATTTTTTTCGTCAGATCTCCATAATAATGTTTTGAATTTCTTTTTATAGTCATCTTTTTTTTTTAATTTTTTGATGAAGATCTACTTTTTTTTATAGTGATCTACTTTTTTTTTATCAAGATCTCTTGTTTTTTTTAGTTTTTCTTCTACTGCTCTCCATAACATTTTTTTTGTTTTGTGTGTCAAGTTACCACAATGCCATTATTATCTTGTATTTTTTAACCTCAAGGAGTTTGTTTGGTGTTTGTGTCCCTTGTTAATTTGACATTGTCTTTTTGAAATGTACCTGCCTACGCACAAACAGACTGTTCTTTTTTAAGTAAATTACATAGCCAAGTATTTTTGAACAAAAAAAATCCATTTATTATGGGTCATAACCAAATAAAGAGGAAGGCAACACTGGATAAACTTGTGAAATTGGCGAAGCCTTTGTACTCCAGGGCACACATCAACTATTTTACAGCCAAAATTGGTAGCATGAGGAGTCCATATAACAGTGAGCACAATCCAGTCCAGGACTCCAAGACATCAGGAACAACAGCAGATGACATATATGTCCCCAGGCTGTGGTCATACAACAACCTGCGTCTTTTGTCAGACCAGACTGAACCCAGGCCATCACGCTCCTTGTCTTCCTTACACGCTTGCTTCCAGGCTGTGGCTCTGGTGTTGGAGTTGTGGCAGGAGGTGGAGGAGGAGGAGGAGGACGATGGTTGAACTCACAAACCTGGCTTTGGCTTGTGAGTTCGTCCCTCAACCCCTTATTTAGGTCTTGTAAGATATTTTCCTCACAGAAGAGGCGTTGGCCCTCCTCCATTTCCTGCATTTTGCATGCTGCCATTCAGGCATAGTCCTCTTGAATATCGGGGGGGTTCTGAGAGCCGCAATAGCCTTCCAAAATAGCACAAGTGCAGCCTCCTCCAGGTTACTCCTCTTCCTGGGCCTTTTTTTTGGAAGGCGGAGGGGAGGAAACTGGGATTTGGGCAGGCTACTGGGCCCGGCCACCTCCTGGCTGCCACTTTCCACGGCCTCCTCCTTGCTGAGACTTTCCTGTGTATGAAAAAGCAACATAGTTTTAGTTTTTGGTTCATCAATCACACACAATTTTCAGCTCATGACTGTTGCAAATTGAATGTTAACAAATAGAAAAGACTATCATTCTGACCCCAGCATTTTTCATTCTTGTCCCAATCATTTTTGGCTACTACTGTCTATTGATATGTAAAACACTTTGTTAAATCAGAAATTAGTGATCAATAATAACATCTAGTTAACATCATTCATTTTTGGACAAGAAATATGTTGAACAATGCTATACCTGGCCCAAGCTGGGCTCCTCCACATCTTCCTGGCTGGAAGGCCCAGGTTGGACGTCGGAAGCCTCAGCTGAGATAGAAGGAAGCGTTGAAGGAAGACTGGAGAGTGCTGGCCTGGGTTTCCCCCGGATCTGCCAGAAAATGCAGTCTGTCATAGCACCACAGCCTGGGGACATAAATGTCATCTGCTACAGCTCCTGATGCCTGAGAATCCTGGACCTTCTTGCGCTCCCTATTATATGTGCTCCTCATGCCACCAATTGTGGCCTTCAAATAGTTGATGTTTGCCGTGGGGATCTGCGACTTCACGAATTCCAACAATTGATCCAGCACTGCCTGCCTCTTTCTTGTATTGTTATAAAAGGGGTGGTTTACGTGCCACAGACAGTGCAGCTCCCTGTACATATCAATAAATATGGGAATAAAGTCCTGATCATTCAATAGATCCATTTTCTCTGCAAGACACAACACAAGACAAACCCTAATGTCAGGCTAAACTCTCATAATCTTGTCCCAATATAAGCCTCAATCTATAAGCAGTATAGACGCAAGTTAAAATTGTACCTTCGTTATCATGATCAGCGCTTCCGCTACTCCTTCCTCTGTTCACAGATCGTATGTACGACGCACACGTGTTAAGCTTTATATACACTGCACATGCGTGAAACTCCGCCCGCCCCTGACCTTCTATCTAGTATATTCCCCACCCCTTGTCTTTCTGCGCAGTGGGAGAGCACATGGCGGAGAAACAACAGGTACATGAAGACAGCAGCAGCAACGACAAAAGCCCAGGGCCACAAACATCCCGATCCCGGAGGATATTTTGGGCCTCAAATATGACCTTTGTAGAGATGGTGGAGACGGTGGACATCTTCAAGAGGGCCGACTATGATGGGAAGCATGGACCGTACCCAAACCCAAATGTGAGAAAGGCCTTGATTATGACTAAAGTTGTGAAAAGTCTGCCGAAGAATTTTGGGGTACGGCGATCCAAGGATCAACTGAGGAAACAATGGTCAGACCTCAAATTGAGGGAGCAAGATCAGTACAGAAGAATCAAGAGAGTGCTGAAAAAAAGTAAGTATTTTGTCGTGTGTTCCTATTATTATTACGTTCGTGCTGCTCCATGTGCTTTTCTTTACTGTTGTACAGTTTAAAATGGCAAGTTTCAGGTTCATGGGCACAGTAATCGTTCGTAGTAAACATCGTTCGTTCACCCACTAATACAATGTTTTTTGCAGATGCAGGTTAACTACATTTGGTCATGCCTATTAGTCTTAAAATAAGTTTAGTACATTGTTGTCTAGATGGGTTTGTAACTAGAATGAAATGCAAACTTTATTCAGTGTAAGGAGAGGACACTCAGCAGCTGTTTACACATCTGGATGCAGGAGCACTAGTGTGGGACACCAGAACAAACTTTTTAGGGTGTCCCACACAGGTGCTCCAGTGGATACTAGGGGTCTCTACATGTGTGATACTTTAACAAAAAAGGTAATTATTCCAGCTTTGTAAAGGGAAAAAATCACGTGTTCAGCTTTGAACTCTGCCAAAACAGACAATTGTACGACACTTCCAAGCAATGTTTCATATTACTATTTCTTGCCTCAAATATCTGTGTGCTAAGTATACCTTTATTTTATTCACATAGGGGAGAAAAGACTCGGGACGTCTGAGGTCACCTGGGACCCCCAACCTCCTAAAGAAGGGGAAATCCAAAAACAACAACCAGAGGATGTGGAGGAAGGAGAAGTTTATGAATTGGGCGAAATAGTGACCACAACAGGTGAATATCTGAGACCACAGCTTCAGGTAATAGATGGCTGCCTGCATATTTCTAATACATGGTGTTTTTGTTTTTTTTTTAAGGTGATGTGGATGTTGTTGAAGAAGAAACACATTTCGCAGGTGCACATGTCCTCATAGAAGAGATAATGGTGTGCAATAGGGATTTAAAGAAGATCAAGGAAGACATCAATGATGTTGAAAAAAGACCCAAAAACATCATTGATGGCAGAATCGAAAAAACACACCAACATTTATCAAATTCTTTCTATTTTTCTAACTTTTCTCCAAAATTTTGAAAGCCAAATTTTGAAGATGCACACAGTGTGTCAATATGTGCTATCTGCCATCACGTGATATCAATGTACGCGTTTTGTGGGTGCAACCCCTTCCTCGCAACTCAAGTAGATGAGAGGAAGGGGTTGCACCCCCAAAACACGTCCATTGACCCCCCATGATGGGAGCTAGCACATGTTGACATTGGGCATGGGATCAGGAGGGAAATCCGCATTTTGACTCTCAATTTGTGTGCATCTTCAAAATTTGGCTTTCATAGGGGTGACTTCACCCCATCTGATGAAGGTAATATCAACACAGTTTGGACATACTAATGTCTGATATTGCCTTCAATTTATCATAGTTGAATTTTGTAAGTTTCTGAGTTGTGTATTGTTGTATGGTTTAAAAAACATGCCTGTTTACCACAAAAAAGGATATTTCTACTGTCAACAAAAAAAATGTATTTCAAAAATATATTAGTTTGTGAAAAAACCCTTTTCTAAATGCACATGTGAATGTGCACAGTGCAAACATTTTTTTACTCAACAAATTATGGCTTCAGGCCATTTTCGTAACAAAAAATAAATTCATGGTACGGAAAATTATGAATATTTTAAGAATTAATGCATTACATACATTAACAACAAAAACAAGGTGTGTGTGTAGCAGACCCACAACATAATAGTTAGCTGAAGAAGAGATGTATCATGTATCAAAGAAATTACGTTTGCACTATTGCAGAAAATGGGCAAAAAAAAGCACATTGGAGCACATTGGATAACCTAGGAGACAGCTAAAAGAAACACAAGCAGTAAATCAAAGGAAAATATTATTTCATTTTAAAATACAAATTTATTTAATAAAGGTTTGTTAAACATTTTCTGGCATATCAATGGCCCCCCCTACCCGCAAAGTACTCCATATATTTTTGACGGACCTCGCGGGCGCTTTGGGGGGGCAAACCAGGAAGGCCAGCTTCAAGCGCCATCAGGGTTTGGTCTTGAAATCCTGCCTCAGTCCCAACTAAGGCCACAGAGTTCATAGAATTTCTCCTTAAAAAGTTGTGGAGAATGCAGCATGAAAGGATTATATGGTTAAGTTTAAATTCCACCATGTTGATTGGCATAAGTAATAGGCGGAACCAGCTGGCCATTATCCCTAAAGCATTCTCCACGACTCTTCTGGCTCTGGTCTGGGGTGAGGGTCCTCATCGGGAATGGCCGCATCAGGTGATCACCCAGCCCAAATGCTTCATCAGCGACAAAGACGAACGGCAGACCAGCCACGTTGTCTTCCGGAGGTGGCAATCCCAAGCCACCACTCTGGAGCCGTCCATAGAACTCGGTCTGGGCGATGACTCCACCATCCGACATCATCTGAAAATCATATGTCGCCGACACCACCGCCAACATCACAATACTATTAAACCCCTTGTAGTTGTAATAGTATGACCCCGAGTTAGGGGGTGGGACTGTGTGGACATGTTTCCCATCTATTGCCCCTCCGCAGTTGGGAAAGTTACACCGCTGGGCAAATTGGGAAGCCACAGTCTGCCATTCCTGTGGCGTTGAAGGAAACTGTGGAGTGAAACAAGAAACAAATTAATTCAGACTTTTGCACATAACATTGCAAGCAGATTAGACACAAACATTCTTGGCCAACATAAGTATTACATTTATTTGAAGAAGTATTTCAAGAAAAAAATCTAAGGTCCACTTATCAGATTTCTTACCCCCTCTGATGGACCATTGTAAAAATTTTAGGGGGGGGGTGTTTTGGACAGGTAACCGTCTCCACTTAATTGAGAGCTGAATGCATAAATAATGTGTGTTACTTTGGCCAGCTCCTCCTTACTTACACTATTGGCAGCCCACTGGACAGGTAAAAAGTGTCATAATCCAAAAATATGAATACACACTGTACAAATAGAATTACATTTTTACATTCTGCAATTACCTATCAAGATAATAGGAGAACAAAACTTTAAACAATACCATCTGAAAGTATTCAGGCAGGCCCTTTCACTACATGCTTTGGTGAATTCATCCATAAATATGACCACAAAAGAGGTAGGTATAGTGTGTATGGGTTTGGCAAAGTCAGCAGATAGAGGATTGGTATCGGTTGACTTAGCAGTTGGGGGGAGGGAGGGTTCCAAATGATTTTGTGACCCCCAAAAAAAGCCTATGGCACTCTGCCTGAATTTAAGGACACGAATAACATTTAAACACATTTTAGGGGTGTTTAGGGTAAAGCACTACTATGGAGCTGACAAAATACATTGTTAAGTGACTAGGCTAGGTGTGTATGGGCCCAGGATAGCATGCTGGGGAGGTTAGTGGAGGAAAATATGCATGAAGGACAAAAATTGAGCATTAAAAACTTCCAGCATGCATGAGGACAAAGAGGACATTCACAGCATATTACAATCATGGTAATTAGGGAATGATGAAATAAATACAATATATTAGCAAACATTAAATACATAGAATGAGATGTTAAAGGATAAAACTTACCTTAATATAGTCCTTCTGCAGGACCTGAATGATGGCAGAACAGGTCTCTGGAATAATGATCCCCAGAGCCTGGGGGGGATGCCTGTCGAGAACTTGATGTCCTGCAGACTTCTCCCCGTCGCCAAGTACCGCAAGGTGGTGACTAGCCTCTGTTCAGGAGTGATGGCTTGACGCATGCAGGTGTCCTGCTTGGTAATATAAGGGGACAGCAAAGCCAACAAATGGTGAAAAACGGGGTGCGTCATCCGGAGATAATTCCTGAAACCATCAGGATTATTCTCATGGATCTCCCGCAACAAAGGCATATGAGAGAATTGGTCAAGCTGGAGCAACCAAATCTTTGTCCATGAACTCCTCCTCGTCCTGTTCATGGACTGGACTTGGGTCAAAGTAAGAACCCCAACACCAACCCCTGCACAGCACGAACTCTTCGATGAGCAACATGGCTTCAAAATGGTCGGCTGGTCAGAACAAACAGAACACACTGAAAATCAGAAAGGCCTGAGAAGAGCGAGCTGAAATTCAGAAACGAGCAGACAAGAACGCACTGATAATCAAATACGTACTATAAATAGCATGCACTGAAACCCAGATGCAAACTGACTACACGCACTGAAAACCAGATACGAACCCACAAGCACAAACAGAAGAGCAGTAACGATCAGAAAAGCACGAGGCTGAAAAGCGCAAATCGTCTCTCACCAAACTTCTACTAACATGAGATTAGCAGAAGGAGCCCAAAGGGTGGCGCACTGGCTATTGAACTTCCTCCGACAACATTTGTGCAACCGTGTGTATGCAAGACAAGCTTGAGCTAACATTCGTCGGAAATAAATCCCAGGATTTCTTTGTCAGAATGTCCAATCGTGTGTACGCAGCATTAGACTCTCTTATTTCCTCCTTTCTTTGGTACCCAAAGAATCCTAGAATCTCACTGGATACCTTACAGTTTCCTATGTCTTGGGGTGGTTCAGCTCTACAAAATTTACATTTATATTATACTTCCCAACTAGTTTATGGTCGTTGGTGGCTTTTTTCCCAGTTGAGCAATGCAGCTATGGCTGCTGAAGCAGCGCTTGTTTCCTCATTTGAAATATTGACCAATCTGATTTATAGGAAATCTATCCCTTCACCTAACCAGCCAATATGGTTCAACTCCACATTCTAGCTACAATGCTTTGCCTGATGCCTGCCTTTGGGCACGAAAACATTTGAAATGTGCCCATCAACCTTTTCCTGTTCCAGTGGCTCCTATCCAGATTGGTGATTGGACCTGCACCGTGAAGCTACGGCTGCTGAAGCAGTGCTTGTTTCCTCATTTGAAATATTGACCAATCTGATTTATAGGAAATCTATCCCTTCTATGGAGAGTGTGGATATAACAAAAGTCTATATGCGGTGTATTTCCCTGAGGCCAGAATCATCACGGTCTCTCTCACCTAACCAACCAATATGGTTCAACTCCACATTCTAGCTACAATACTTTGCCTGATGCCTGCCTTTGGGCATGAAAACATTTGAAATGTGCCCATCAACTATATGTGCATGGCTCTTTCAAATATTTTTCCAGGTTGCAATAAGAGTTGCATATTAGATATTATAGATATTTCCAACTCAAATATTCGGCTGCGGCCAGGCCCAGACTTGCCATAGGGCACACCGGGCACTTGCTGGTGAGCGGGGGGGGGGGGGGGGCGCATGTCTTTCTGGGGCCCAAGGCAGCTGGCCTGCTCCTTGAACTCACGCCATTCACCAGGCCGGCAGCCAGTTCAGTTCAGCAGCCAGGGCTGGTGTGCAGAAACTACAGGTCAGCTGACCTGTGACCATGAAGAAGGAGGAGCTGGAGGAAATGCCAGACAAGAGAAAAAGTGAGTGCAGGCCCGTGTGCCTGGATAGGGGGACTGGCGGGGCGGCTGCATTTAGAAGAAACAATCTGTCCATTTTCCTCCTGGAGCCTCTGAAAGCCTGCTGTTCCTCCTCTCCTTCCCCCAGGCATTCTAAGGCTGCAGGTTTGAAGCAAAAGTGAAGACTTTTTTAAAGATAAAAATCATCAGACAACATCGTAGACATCATAACATCAATGCAGAACCTGGCAGATATTAACGTGTTTCATGACTTAGAATTTTAGTCATAATGATTATGACTAAGTGAATTCTAATTCATGAAATGCGTTAATCTCTGCCTGCTCTCCGGCCCCTCCAGTGCTCTGGCCACCACTGTGCCCTATGCCCCCACCCTCTTTGCCCCCCCATGCTCTCAGCCCCCCCAGTGCTCCCCTACCCCCGTGCTCTCCACCCCCCAGTGCTCTATGGCCTTCTACAGGGAGTGTGTATATAATAAAAGTCTATACGCAGTGTATTTCCCTGATGCCAGACTCATCACAGTCTCTCTCACCTAACCAGCCAATTTGATTCAACCCCACATTCTAGCTTCAATGCTTTGCCTGATGCACCCCTGTGCTCTCAGCCCCCCCCCCCCCCGTGCTCTCTAGTAAACCCTTGTGCTCTCCAGGCCCCCTGTGCTCTCAGGCTACCCCCCAGTGCATTCCGGTCTCCCCGTGCTCTCCAGCCCCCCAGCACTCTCTGACCCCGCCTGCTCTCTGGCCCCTCCAGTGCTCTCTGGCCACCCCTGTGCTCTATGCCCACCCTCTTTGCCCCATGCTTTCAGGCTCCCCCCAGTGCTCTCCGATCCCCCCTGTGCTCTCCAGCCCTCCAGTGCTCTCTGGCCCCCCCAGTGCTCTCTGATCTCTCCCGATGCCCACCGCCCCCCTGTACTTTCTGCCCCCCCAGTGCTCTCAGCCCTTACATGCTCTCCGGCCCCCTTAGTGCTCTTTGACTCCCCTCGTGCTCTTCAGCTGTCCCTATACTCCCTGCCCCCCCCAGTGTTCTCTGGCCCTCATGCTCTCCGCCCCCATGCTATCCGCCTCCCCATGCTCTCCACCTCCCCGTGCTCTCTGGCCCCCCGTTCTCTTTCTGGCCCCCCTCACCCCCCGCAGCTCTGCTGGGTTCCCACCTCCCCTCTCCACTGGCTGCTGCGGGGGATCCGGAGAGTAGGGATGGGGCCGGTAAATATGTCATGGGCTGCTCAGTCTTAAATGCCTGGGCCTATTTTTTTGTTCCAGCTCTGGCCTGTCTGCGGCCCAACTGGGGACTAGAGACATATGTTTTTTAACTCTGTGTTAGAAAAGCTCTACTACATCCAGAACACTCTAAATTAAAGTCATTCTAAATGCTGAAGTTTTTTTTGGCTTTATGCATTCTGTGCATGAAGGTAAAAAAGTCTCAGTGTGCAGCTTCCCCCTCAGCCCCCCCAATACTTACCTGAGTCTGAGCCTGATCCAGCGATGTGAACAATAGCAGAAGCTCTCATGGGTCTCTGCCTCCTTATTGGCTGAGACACAGCAGCAGGAGCCATTGGCTCCCACTGCTATCAATCACAGCCAGTAAGGAGGGAGCGGGCGGGGCCAAGCTACGCTCTGAGTGTCTCATAGACAGACAGAGGCAGTTTGGGAGCAAGCACACGTGAGTGCACTGGGATGAACCAGCTTGCTATGGGGGCATTTGGCAGGGGGGAGGGGCCAGGAGCCCTGGCGGGGGACCTAAGAAGGGGAGGACCGGGGCTGCTCTGTGCAAAACCACTGCACAGAGCAGGTAAGTATAACATGTTTGTTAGTAAAAAAAAAGCTGAACCTTTACTAACCCTTTAATCTATTCTTTTTATAGCACTTTGCTACAGGCCATACCCACTTAACTTAATTAACCTCCGAAACCAGTGGGTGAAGGATTTCTCAGATGAAAATTGGAATGAAATTCTTTATACTTATTTTATTACTACTATATCAGCCAGGGACAGATTTATTCAACTACAAATATTTCATAGAATATACTATAGGCCACTGTATTTTTATCAGTTATGTAGAAAACATAACCTTGATTGTCATAAGTGCAATAAGTAGAAAGGAGATATTCTCCACGCGCTCTCTAGTTGTGAGAAGATCCATTCCCTCTATTCTCTAGTTACTCATTTTATTGCCACTCATTTCGACTTACCCAACACATCTCATGCAATCTAAAGTGGTGTATATTAAGCTCGCCACTCTGCAGCTCCCACAAGACCAGGGGGGGGACTGGCTGTCCCACACCCTCAAACATATTACTTTGCAGCCAAATTCAACACTTTGCGGGTTGGGACTTGCCTATAACTGAGGACCCTGCTAGGGTTCTACTGATTGACCCAGAGTCGAGTTACACGACTTTGTCCCATATGGAAATGTGGTTTCCTGGAGTCCCACCTGCTTAAAATTTGGAGGAGTGTCAGGCATTGACTAGGTTTAACTGGATTTCTACGCCACACATCTATTTGGCACAACGGCTTTTAGAAGGACCTGGCCAGGGTCCCCAAACACCCAATATGGGAAAAGGTAGGGATTAGATACCTCTCACAAGTGCTTCATAATTCTGTCCTGAATCCATATCATCAGTTGGTACAGGAATTTCTACTATTGAAGGGCCATCACTTCCAATACATACAGCTACAATATGGCACGAGATGTCAGCGTAGGCAATCTGCTTTGAGGCTAGAGGACTCCTCATTCCTGGAGTCCATTAACAATGAGCAGGAAAAGATGAGCATTGTTTCTTGAATCTACGTACACCTCCTATCCCACATACAAGCCCCTGACCTTTTACCCTGCCGAGCGGGATGGTAGAGAGATCTTAGTCCCATTGATGGCAAGCAGCTGAATCAGATCCTAGGAGTAGGGCCTCTAGTGTCAGTTTCTGCGGCACAGAAACTGTCACACCTGTTTATTTTGCACCGGGTTTACCAAACACCAGTACAACTGCATAGATGGGGTAAGAGAGAGTCCCCTATATGCCCTAAATGTCAATCTCATCCTGGAGATCTCATCCACATGCTCTGGAAATGTCCCAAGCTTGTGCGATATTGGAATCGAGTTATCACCACTATCGATATGATATATCAAGTTCAACTAACTATGGACCCACTGATGTGTCTATGGGGCAGTCTCAACTAGGAACAGTACCATCCTTCAATGTATGTTGCCCTTACGAGACTTTTGTACCTGGCCAGAAAACTGATTGCTTGGCTCTGACTCTCAGCACAATCCCCAACAAATGCACAGTGGATCCAAGCAGTTAATAACATCCTAGTGTGGGAAAAATATATCTATTATCACCATAAAAGTTCACAAGCATTTGGTAGAACTGGCTGAGCGCCCCAGAGGTAGCACCCCCGCAGCTGGTCCTGAATAGATTATTGCTGGGCTAGCTGACCACGCAGAGTCCTGTTGTGTGTCCTTGCGGGACAATTCACAAGCTGAATGCCATGGTTACCTTTAAGCGACATCTGATGAGGACATGCTGGCATGGGACCACTCTTGGCACAAACTTACTAATACTAACTTCCAGTTAATTTTATTTTATTTTATTTTATTTATTTATATTATTCTATTTTATTTCCTCTCCCCTTTTGTTTCCCCCAGTTTCTGCAATTTTTCTTGTCTGTTTACTTCTCTTTGACAATATGTGAAACGCGAGGTGTGATGCAATGCACACCCTGTTTCTAATTAATCTAATAGCTACGCAGTTATTGCAGTTCATCCTGCTTGCTGATTACATTTCCTGTTTATTACGAACTGTATGCCTATTCCTATACCCTGTACTGCCTTATGTTTCACTCAATAAACGTCTACTTTGTTGATTAAAAAAAAAAAGTTGTGTATATTCAGGGTTCTGGAAGATTTGGACTTGGGTACATATCAGTTTTGCGTTTTTTATTATACTATGCTGGGAAAACTGTTGCTCCACAATGGATACACATGGAAATTATTCACATTAATATGTTGAAAAGCTTCCAGACAGAGGATGTCCAAAAAAATTTGGTAAAATCCGGGGTCCATTGGCTGATCTTTTTGATACTTGTGAGTTACTATACACCTAATTTGTTAACAACTAGTGAGTTACTAGAAACCTAATTTTATATTGATTTTATAATTTAATACACTGAGAGGGAGTCGTCGCACCTTGACCAATCAGTTGGGAATAGGAATAGGAATTCAACACTATGTTTAAAAAACAGGCATACGCTTTTTATTTTTTCTCGCACAGAATTTGCATATTTTATTTTGCATATACAAATGACATGTGTTATATTACCTGTTAACTGAACTTGTTGATTTGTTTAGTTCCATGTTTATTTTTGGCATTATAATGCAGCAAACTGTCGTTTTTGTCAGCTATGTTGTATTGAAGGACAATCTCAATCTTTTTGTAAGCCTTGAAGTGGTTGAAATATCACTGTGCCTAATTTCTAGAATCCTCTCTGTTATATAAAGCTATGTTGCACGGTGTTTTTCTTTTATAATTATTGCAGCGCAAAACCTTATTTCACAGTGCCGCTGTATGGTCACATGACGTCCTGCTGCTATCCTTCCCCAATCTGAGGACTACAGTGGGAGGGTCTGAGATTCCCCTCTGATGTCAACCGGGAGGAGAGGAGAAGAGCGTGATCACACAGGGGTGCTCTGAAATAAAGTATTGAGCTGCATAATTTTTATAAAACAAAGACACTGTGCACCGCAGCTTCATATAACAGAGAGGATTTAGTTACTTTACACAGAATAGCAGCAGGAGGGGAGGGGCGGGGAGCGGATCAGCACTGACTCAATAGCTGATAGGCGGGGGAGGGGGAGAGGGAGAGACTGCGGGCTGACGTAGGCATGTAAACTGACCATGGTATCATGGATCAGCAGCCATGATTATCATGATCATGATCAGCACACACAGGGGGACACAGAAACAGGCAGGATCAACCATGTATTTTACAGCACTATGCTGTATATAGTGCTTTAAAGGAACAGGATTTCTTTTTTTTTTTTTAGGGTTACAACCACTTTAATTTCTTGGCTGTTTATAGATTTCCATCTACGCTGACTGTTATATTTGTATATTCTGTACAAACAATATACTGTATCTGTTGCACTTGTTCTATGTGTCAATCTTTCACTAAAATACGGTATAAAAAAAAGTTTGAGCTGAAATGAGGAAGAGTTTTTGCCATACAAATCTTTGCTTTGCATGTATATGAAGTAAACAGTTATGGCAATGGTATGTGCCTATGGTCTCTGAATACATCTCTGGGACTATTGCCATTCCAGTGAGGCATCATGTGAAGCATCGTGCACGCTATCTGATTTTACGATTAAAGGTAACTTGCAATTAAAATTTTAATTTAAACAGTGACATGCATATGCTCTGTCTTTGTCCATGTACCAGGCTCATGTAGTTTTTTTTTAAATATATATATATATATATATATATATATATATATATATATATATATGTACAGTATCTCACAAAAGTAAGTACACCCCTCACATTTTTGTAAATATTTTATTCTATCTTTTCATGTTACATAGTTACATAGTAGATGAGGTTGAAAAAAGACACAAGTCCATCAAGTCCAACCTATGTGTGTGATTATGTGTCAGTATTACATTATATATCCCTGTATGTTGCGGTCATTCAGGTGATTATCTATGTGACAACACTGAAGAAATTATACTTTGCTACAATGTAAAGTAGTGAGTGTAAAGCTTGTATAACAGTGTAAATTTGTTGTCCCCTAAAAATAACTCAGCACACAGCCATTAATGTTTAAACCACTGGCAACAAAAGTGAGTACACCCCTAAGTGAAAATGCCCAAACTGGGCCCAATTAGCCATTTTCTCTCCCCGGTGTCATGTGACTCATTAGTGTTACAAGGTCTCAGGTGTGAATGGGGAGCAGGTGTGTTAAATTTGGTGTTATCACTCTCACTCTCTCATACTGGTCACTGGAAGTTCAACATGGCACCTCATGGCAAAGAACTCTCTGAGGATCTGTGAAAAAAGAATTGTTGCTCTACATAAAGATGGCCTAGACTATAAGAAGATTGTCAAGACCTTGAAACTGAGCTGCAACATGGTGGCTAAGACCATACAGCGGTTTAACAGGACAGGTTCCACTCAGAACAGGCCTCGGCATGGTCGACCAAAGAAGTTGAGTGTATGTGCTCAGCATCATATCCAGAGGTTGTCTTTGGGAAATAGACGTATGAATGCTGCCAGCATTGCTGCAGAGGTTGAAGGGGTGGGGGGTCAGCCTTCAGTGCTCAGAACATACGCCTCACACTGCATCAAATTGGTCTACATGGCTGTCTTCCCAGAAGGAAGCCCCTTCTAAAGATGATGCAAAAGAAAGCCCGCAAACAGTTTGCTGAAGACAAGCAAACTAAGGGCATGGATTACTGGAACCATGTCCTGTGGTCTGATGAGACTAAGATACCTGTAAACTTATTTGGTTCAGATGGTGTCAAGCGTGTGTGGCGGCAACCAAGTGAGGAGTACAAAGACAAGTGTGTCTTGCCTACAGTCAAGCATGGTGGTGGGAGTGTCATGGTCTGGGGCTGCATGAGTGCTGCTGGCACTGGGGAGCCACGGTTCATTGTGGGAACCATGAATGCCAACATGTACTGTGACATACTGAAGCAGAACATGATCCCCTCCCTACAGAGACTGGGCTGCAGGGCAGTATTCCAACATGATAACGACCCCAAACACACCTCCAAGATGACCACTGCCTTGCTAAAGAAGTTGAGGGTAAAGGTGATGGTCTTGCCAAGCGTGTCTCCAGACCTAAACCCTATTGAGCATCTGTGGGGCATCCTCAAACAGAAGATGAAGGAGCGCAAGGTCTCTAACATCCCCCAGCTCCATGATGTTGTCATGGAGGAGTGAAAGAGGACTCCAGTGGCAACCTATGAAGCTCTGGTGAACTCCATGCCCAAGATGGTTAAGGTAGTGCTGGAAAATAATGGTGGCCACACAAAATATTGACACTTTGGGCCCAATTTGGACATTTTCACTTGGGGGAGTACTCACTTTTGTTGCCAGTGGTTTAGACATTAATGGCTTTGTGTTGAGTTATTTTGAGGGGACAGCAAATTTACACTTTTATACAAGCTGTACACTCACTACTTTACATTGTAGCAAAGTGTCATTTCTTCAGTGTTGTCACATGAAAAGATATAATAAAATATTTACAAAAATGTGAAGGGTGTACTCACTTTTGTGAGATACTGTATAAACAGTGGGGACGGAAAGTATTCAGACCCCCTTACATTTTTCACTCTTTGTTATATTGCAGCCATTTGCCAAAATCATTTATGTTCATTTTTTTCCTCATTAATGTACACACAGCACCCTATATTGACAGAAAAACACAGAATTGTTGACATTTTTGCAGATATATATCACATGGTCCTAAGTATTCAGACCTTTTGCTGTGACACTCATATATTTAATTTATGTGCTGTCCATTTCTTCTGATCATCCTTTCTTCATTTCTTCTGATCATCCTTGAGATGGTTCTACACCTTCATTTGAGTCCAGCTGTGTTTGATTATACAGATTTGACTTGATTAGGAAAGCCACACACCTGTCTATATAAGACCTTACAGCTCACAGTGCATGTCAGAGCAAATGAGAATCATGAGGTCAAAGGAACTACCTGAAGAGCTCAGAGACAGAATTGTGGCAAGGCACAGATCTGGCCAAGGTTACAAAAAATTTCCTAAGGTTCCTAAGAGCACAGTGGCCTCCATAATCCTTAAATGGAAGATGTTTGGGATGACCAGAACCCTTCCTGGAGCTGGCCGTCTGGCCAAACTGAGCTATCGGGGGAGAAAAGCCTTGGTAAGAGAGGTAAAGAACAACCCAAAGATCACTGTGGCTAAGCTCCAGAGATGCAGTCGGGAGTTGGGAGATGGGAGAAAGTTGTAGAAAGTCAACCATCACTGCAGCCCTCCTCCAGTCGGGGCTTTGTGGCAGAGTGGCCCGATGGAAGCCTCTCCTCAGTGCAAGACACATGAAAGCCTGCATGGAGTTTGCTAAAAAACACCCGAAGGACTCCAAGATGGTGAGAAATAAGATTCTTTGGTCTGATGAGACCAAGAGAGAACTTTTTGGCCTTAATTCTAAGCGGTATGTGTGGAGAAAACCAGGCACTGCTCATCACCTGTCCAATACAGTCCAAACAGTGAAGCATGGTGGTGGCAGCATCATGCTGTGGGGGTGTTTTTCAGCTGCAGGGACAGGACGACTGGTTGCAATCGAGGGAAAGATGAATGTGGCCAAGTACTGGGATATCCTGGATGAAAACCTTCTCCAGAGTGCTCAGGACCTCAGACTGGGCCGAAGGTTTACCTTTCAACAAGACAATGACCCTAAGCACACAGCTAAAATAACGAAGGAGTGGCTTAACAACAACTTCGTGACTGTTCTTGAATGGCCCAGCCAGAGCCCTGACTTAATCCCAATTGAGCATCTCTGGAGAGACCTAAAAATAGCTGTCCACCAACGTTTACCATTTAACCTGACAGAACTGGAGAGGATCTGCAAGGAGGAATGGCAGAGGATCCCCAAATCCAGGTGTGAAAAACTTGTTGAATCTTTCCCAAAAAGACTCATGGCTGTATTAGATCAAAAGGGTGCTTCTACTAAATACTGAGCACAGGGTCTGAATACTTAGGACCATGTGATATTTCAGTTTTTCTTTTTTAATAAATCTGCAAAAATGCCAACAATTCTGTTTTTTTCTGTCAATATGGGGTGCTGTGTGTACATTAATGAGGAAAAAAATAAACTTAAATGATTTTAGCAAATGGCTGCAAGATAACAAAGAGTGAAAAATTTAAGGGGGTCTGAATACTTTCCGTCCCCACTGTATCTCCAGATTTGACATGAAAATGCTGGCTCTAGAGTTATTGTAACAATGAATATTGAGGAAGGCTTTTGATTCTGTAGACTGGTTTACATGTACTTGGTACTTGGAAAAATGGGCTTTTGTCTGTCCTTCATGATGTGAATAGATCTTTACTGCCGTCTAAAAGCATATAATAAGATAAGTGGAATTATTTCAAAACAATTTTAAGACGGGAACCAGGCATGGGTGTCTCTTATCTCCTTCCACATTTGTATTATTGATTTAACCCATATCAGCAGTATTACATACTACTACACGTTTGTTCAAGGGTCTTATAGTGGGGAGGAGCGTATGCCGATGGCTTAATCCTTTTTCCCCAATAACTTGGACTGTAAGAGGCATTTTGCATACTTGATTGCTTTTCTGACTACTCAAGTCTTAAAGTGGCATTGAGCCAAAAAAAACTAATATATTGCATATTGTCATATCATTTAGCAAGCACAACGTTAACAACAATTAAAGCCTAGGACTGAGCCCGTAATATATGCAGTACCCTGATGTTTAGGCAGGGTTTCTAGTACATTTACCTGCCAGGCATAGTTGCCTTGGCCAACTGTTAGGGGATAAATTGATTCCACACTAATTCTGGTATTGCTAAACTTCTCTCTTCTGTCACTAGATGGCCGGGTATCCAGTGACATTAGATAAGATAAGGGAATGGCAAGGACATATTAGGAATAGATGGGATATCTCAGCCAATGGGCAGGGATCTTCTTGGGTCCCTTGGCCTGCAGGGAGAGCCTATTTATTTGGGTGAGGTCAGGTGATCGGAGTTTCGGTGCCACCTGCACGGCTGTCTGGGTGGACGTGTGTTGTTCTGCCCCAGGCTGCTAAGCCAGAGCCAGAGGCCTATCCCAGTGACATCTGGCTGCTAGGCTGTCTGAGGGCTTATCAAGAAGCAAGAGAGCGGTGTAGGGTTGGGACTGCGGCTTGCAGTCCAACCATAAGTGACGGTTCTGCCGGCCATAGAACCTGTCGTGGTCGGAAGTAGAAATGAAGCTGTCGCCACTAAGGGACCATCCACTTCATTATCCTGGACCACAGTGAGTAGCTGAAGCAAGTACCAGAGCAGTATTCTCACCAACCAGGGAAGGTGAAGAATTGGGAAACTTCAGCAGGTGTCAAGCCAGGGACCCAGCCAGTGGAGTTGACGCTTGCAGAGCAGCGTTGTGTGCCAAGCCAGGGACTGAGCAGGCCAGTGGGGTGAAGCTTGAGGAGTATCTATGAGTGCCAAGCTAGGGACCCAGCCAGCGGAGGTGATGCTTGCAGAGCAGCTTTGTGTGCCATGCTAGGGACTGGGCAGTCCAGTGCAGTGACTCTTGAGGAAGATACTCAGTAAGAAGTTTGGATGAGCTCAGGAGATCCAGTGGCAGTGGATCAGCAAGTCTAGTGAGAGAGACTGGGAGCACAGTGGAGTGAAGATCTACAAGAAGTGATTGTAGAAGAAGTACAAAAGTTTGTTACAACTGTTAGAAACTGTTATAAGACTGTGTCATAGGAGACAGCAATCCTACACATGCAGATGTGGTGTCTTGCTGGATGCCTTTCCCTGCATTGGTGTCTACCTATAGAAGTCTCGGAGTCTGCTAATTCACATTGCAACTTCTAAATGGTGTCCTGGCCCTAAACCCCACAGTTCTCTTTAAGAGAAAATAAATCTCTTTGCATTTAAGAAGTGTCTGGCGTCCATGAATCTACCTTGCATTACACCCACTAGGCTTTGTAACCCACTCTACACAGAAGGATGTCAGCTGTCCCGAACTCTGGAGGTTCTCATTAGACCAAAGGGGACCTGGGACCTTGCTACATTTGTCACCCAACGTGGGGCAAGGGCGCTATAATTGCAGCAGTCGCCCATAGCAACCGTCTACAGCTCCATCGGGATATCCTCATGCTCCCTGGAAAAGTGGCAAGTAACATCTATACTTCTCATAGACTGTGTTATCATGCATTCTAACAACATGGGGAAGAACCAACAAGTCTCATTGCCTATGGGAGAGGAGCAGCCTGGTCTTTTGACACTTCCTGCCAGGGCTGTGAGAGTTAAAACGGACTCCATTACATATTTGGCGTGCTGCAGACGTAAACAGGCAGGCGTTAAAGTTTCCCGAAAGTATATGCACCAATCCGTTGACAGGGGGAGGAGCTCTCGCTCTGCAGAGGAGGACTCAGTATTGCTCGTGCCGCCATCTTGAGTCCGCATGCTGAAACCTCGTGGCCCAGAAGGAAAGATGGCATATCCAGGAACTGGGTTTGGGGCTCCCTACCCTGTGTTGGCTGAATATGACCCACGGGAAATTGCCAGTTTCTTTGCTTCTGGAGAGACGATTACCGATACAGGTATTCGGAAGGTGCCTAAGGGAGAGATAGTGCTGTATATCTCCCACAGTTCTGCAGCAATGGGGATTGTCTGTCGACAATATTCTGGTTTTGCCGTGTTCTTGTGCCCTTGGAGTCGCTGCTACCACTGTGGAGAATTGCTATTGGTGACTGCCAGATCACCACTGCCGTCGCAGGTAATGAGGGCGGATTGGGCTTGTGGGTATGCTACTGTGGAGGAACTTACATCTAGAACCACCGTTGCTGACTCTGGCAGGCCAATTCCTACCTGGGCCGATTCTTTTCCATCTGAGCCCTTTCCGCCTGGGGATCATACAAAGACCACAGTGGAAGTGTTCCCGCTGCCACAATTCACTCTGGGCTCCCCACAGCTACTGCTAGCCTGGAGCAAGTGGTAACGGCGCCTTACCTCCCTCCTCAGGAAATTCCAGTGTCAGATTCAATTACCACACCGGGTGTCACCACCACTGAGGATTGTAACCCTCCGATCCTCACTCATCTGGCTTAATATATCTGTTCATCTCTTGCAAAGAAGGGTGGCCGGTCTCGTGTTCAGCCTTGGCGGTGCCTGAAGCTGGTGAGTTAAACAGGAGTGGAGGATGCACGTAATGAGTAGAGTGACTGTTGCATAAAGTTGTTGAAATGTATAGGATAGCAAAATATCCACATTGTACTGTTTACCTTCCCAACACTAAAGGAAAAGTATTGTTCCTGTTGGCGGGAATCGCTAAGATAGTGCCTCCTTAAGTGTCCTACACAAGAGTTATTATCATTGAATATGGCTTAGTAGCCGGGGTCTAAGAACCTCACTGTTACCTGTTTATACATATGACTGTCGGACTGATTCAAATAATGTCAACCTAACAGGAAAGACATTAAACACCATGTCGTCACAGTAAATGTAAAAGGAGAAGATTTGAAGTTGACATATCCCAGGTTCTACTGCTGAGCTTGATGGAAGTGTATCTGTTCACTACCCCCCTTGGATTACAAATGTGTGCTGTGTTAAGTTAAAGCGTAGTTCCAACTGTTACATTTTTTTTTTTGATGAATATTGTTAGTTTAAAACTTCTATTTATAGCACTCACCTTTCTGGGATGTATCGCAGCTCAATTGCCGATTTCATAGAGGAAGATATCTTATATTCCTCTTTCCTGGCAATTTCCATATTGCTTGTGGGTATGTGAAGCCCACAAGCACTATCTTCCAGGATCAGGTGCAGCTGAGCAACCAGCATGCACCACCCGTTCTCATATGCAGGATGTACGGCTCGCAGTGCCGTACACTTCTGACATTGCCACCACAACGAGCGGCGGCATTGGAAGTGCCTGCCCCATTGTGATGGCAACAAAGCCCTCGGCGCTGCCCTCTGACTCCTGGGAAATGATGACACACATCTCCCAGGAGCACTAGTGAGCATGGGCACCGAGGGAAATGACATCAGGCGCCAGGGAGAGGAAGAGGCAGATTGCAAGGCACCCCTTAGCAACAGCCAGGAAAGAGTGAGTAAAAAAAAAAATAATTTTACAAATGTTGTTGCATAGGTTTATTGCTGCTGAATACTGCAAAGTAAATTTTATGGGTGGAACTCCACTTTAAGGACGCTATGCTGGAAGCCACTTTATTTCTGCACAAAAGTTGTTGCTAGTGGAGAACATTCCTGCTGGCTGTACTGCTGAGCTTTGCTGGACTGAATGCTGCTGGCAGATACAAGGAGTGCCCACTTGAGTCATACTGGCCAGTGTTCAGAATGTTGCGAGTATGCCTCCCTCCAAAAAGTAATCTGCTGATGTGACATTCGGCAAGTAATTCCTCAACTAAAGAGGGAGTCTCCCTCAGTCCCTGGCTGTCATGCGGACAGACTGAGGCTACTCTTGACCTGTGTTCAAGAGTGCGACCCCTTGCATCATGGCCTGGCTGCTGTTGTCGGGCTGCAGCTGCGCCTTTGTCCCTGGAGTTACCTTTAAAGAAGAAAGGGAACGGCTGGGAAATATTGTTCACACCCAAGTGAAAATTTGATGGATTGTGATACGTCAATGACACTTTAGCTAGTCAGGTAGAATGAGCTGTGGCAAAGGGGCAAATTCTTACCTTCCATGTGAATATTGGACTAATTCACGCATCAGAACTGTTTCTAGTGTTGGTCACCAGGTGGCATGAGTGGTGTTGACCTGAGTGAACCTCTATTCATATTATGAGTACTTGATAGAACATGCTACGTAAAGTTCTTTAAATCAATGGAAAGGGGGTGGCATTCTCCGCTGATAATGGGGCCCTCTTCCATATGTATATGATTTAGACCTATTATAGAGTGTACTTACACTGCTATGCTGTCCTTGGCTAAGGACAAGTAACAATTACTTAACCGCTCATGTATATATTGCACTACGTTTTTATAGGGATAGGATGCATTTGCATTGCTGTTTATTTATCTTTCAGATGTTGCTCTTTCAGGTGTTTCAGGTGATTATTACTCCTTTCCTCTTTCCCCACCCATCCCAGTTTTTGCCAGGACATTCGCTCTCAGGCTTGAGAGCTCAAATTATTTTTCTGCAAACTCCGAGACATAGTTTTGTAGGCAGGGGGAGGATGTAGCACCCTGATGTTTAGGCAGGGTTGCTAGTGCATTTACCTGCCAGGCATAGTTGCCTTGGCCAATTGTTAGGGTATAAATTGATTCCACCCTAATTCTGGAATTGCTACACTTCTCTCTTCTGTCACTAGATGGCCGGGTATCTAGTGACATTAGATAAGATAAGGGAATTGCAAGGGCAGATTAGGAATATATGGGATATCTCACCCAATGGGCAGGGATCTTCTTGGGTCCCTTGGACTGCTGGGAGAGCCTATTTATTTGGGTGAGGTCAGGTGATCAGGGTTTCGGTGCCACCTGTACGGCTGTCTGGGTGGACATGTGTTGTGCTGCCCCGGGCTGCTAAGCCAGAGCCAGAGGCTTATCCCGGGGACATCTGGCTGCTAGGCTGTCTGAGGGCCTATCCAGAAGCAAGAGAGCAGCATAGGGTTGGGACTGTGGCTTGCAGTCCAACCATAAGTGATGGTTCTGCTGGCCGGAGAACCTGTCGTGGTCGGAGGTAAAAGGGAAGCTGTTGCCACTAAGGGACCATCCACTTTATTACCCGGGACCACAGTGAGTAGCTGAAGCAATTACCGGAGCAGTATTATCACCAACCAGGGATGGTGAAGAATTGGGAAACTTCAGCAAGTGTCAAGTCTGGGACCCAGCCAGCGGAGGTGACACTTGCAGAGCAGACTTGTGTGCCAAGCTAAGGACCGAGCAGGCCATTGGGGTGAAGCTTGAGGAGTATCTGTAAGTGCCAAGCTGGGGACCCAGCCAGCGGAGGTGATGCTTGCAGAGCAGCTTTGTGTGCCAAGCTAGGGACTGAGCAGGCCAGTGGGGTGACGCTTGAGGAAGATACTCAATGAGAAGGTTGGATGAGCTCAGGAGATCCAGTGGCAGTGGATCAGCAAGTCTAGTGAGAGAGACTGGGAGCTCAGTGGAGTGAAGATCTAAAAAAAGTGATTATAGAGGAAGTACAGAAGTTTGTTACAACTTGTGTTAGAAACTGTTATAAGATTGTGCCATAGGAGACAGCGATCCTACACATGCAAATGTGGTGTCTTTCTGGATGCCTTTCCCTGCATGGCGGTCTACCTATAGAAGTCTCAGAATCTGCTAATTTACATTGCAACTACTAATCCTGTCCTGGCCCTAAACCCTCTCTCCCACAGTTCTGTTCAAGAGAAAATAAATCTCTTTGCATTCAAGAAGTGTCTTTTCGTCCATGAATATGCCTTGTAACCCACTTTACACAGAAGGATGTCAGCTGTCCCTAACTCTGGATGTTCTCGTTAGACCAAAGGGGACCCGGGACCTTGCTACATATAATCAATGTGGTCCCCACATACATCTCCATGGAAAAATCCAAGGTTTAATGAATCAAGAGAGTGAAAAACACTAGAAAATATTCTAGATAACAACAAATTGTCCAAAATGTCCTTTGAGATGTTGAAAACCAACTATTCTCTACTAGACTAGTTTCTCTTACATCTCTTTCAGCCATTAGAGACCCAGATTTTTTCTTTAGAGACCCTGGCATGCTCCAAATTCATTAGGTTAGCTAGGGACTACCTCATTCAATAATTTATTTATTACAGGTACTTATATAGCACC
This sequence comes from Aquarana catesbeiana, assembly GCF_042186555.1. Classification (NCBI taxonomy): domain Eukaryota; kingdom Metazoa; phylum Chordata; class Amphibia; order Anura; family Ranidae; genus Aquarana; species Aquarana catesbeiana. Next base: position 194,918,947 of record NC_133331.1, read on the forward strand.
GTCAATTTACGTAGCTTTTTACAGATATATACTATACATTCCAATCAGTCCCTGCCCTCAAGGAGCTTACAATACATACATTTTTTTTTTTTTTTTTTTTTAGAAAGAACCCAATTAACCTACCAGCATGTCTATGGGGTGTGGGAGGAAACCCGAGTACCTGGAGGAAACCCACACAGACACAGGGAGAACATGCAAACTCTGTGTAAGTAGTGCCTTGGTTGGCATTCAAACTGGCAACCCTAGTGCTGCTAGGAGGAAGTGGTAACCACTTAGCCAATGTGCTTCCCCTTTCAATGAAAAAAAAATGAATTGGATACATACTGTATCACACTATGGAGTGTTGGAGATGCTTCCATTTCTCAGAAAAAATCATTAATATTTTTTGGACCTGTTACAAAACTCAGAGCTACTAGACACAGGTTTTGGACTTCATCTCTTTGCTAACTACTCGGTCACTCAAGCTGGACATTAAAGTCTGCCTTTTTGTGCTTCTCTACAACACTCTTGGGACTTTTGCTGTGCTATGCTCGTATGGCTAGTGCTCTGAGCTGGAAATCCCCCACACTCACCTAGTGGAAGTCTCTGGTTAACATTTATATAAGGAAATTTATATAAATGTAGGGCTTGCCCCAACAAATTCCTCAAGGTATGGTCAGTTTGTCGGGCATCTCCTGCTATGGCAACATCTCTGTTGGATTAGATGTGTCCATTCCAATATATATAATAATCATTAATCTGAAGGGGATTAATATTACCAATATGACTGCTCTTTAAAAAAGGAGTCTTAAGTAATGATATGAGGGGGAATTAATTCCTTCTTCAACTGTATGATTATCGCCTACCTACACCCCTTTTATCATTGTATACAGTGAATGGATTAATTGTCCCTTTGGTCAGTTAAACATGTTGCAACCATGGGGACTGAATTATTACCAGCGCATTATGCTGTTTAGCCCAGCTATCAAACACTAAATATATCCAGCTGTTCTCAACTCTCTGCCAAATGTTGGGATGTCAGGTGGCAGAAGAAATGGTCATTCGGTAATTAAATACTTAGACATTGTAAGTATCACATTTTCCATCCTGTTCGTTTTATGACTGACTTTGATTATACTAATCTTAATCTACCCTGATATCAACCATCACATCCTCTGTGCAGATGTGTGTGGGAAGAGGCGGGAGGTCCCCTCGTTCATTTTTCTCTGCTTGACCGCAGGAAGTGGACTGTTGAGTAGGAAGTGTACTGATCATGCTTTCTGCTTGTCATTTAGCATTAGTATAAGCATGTACAGATACTGCAGGTGATTTTAATAGGATCAAGTCTGAAGGAAAATGCCTGGTCGCTGAGGCGAACAGAGATCTGTTTCTCTAAATATTGATGAGCTGTCTATCTGCAGGGGTGTTAAAGTGATTGTAAACGATCATCCTGTAAAACAACCCATTCAGTTTAAAATAGAAATGAAAGGCAAAACATTTTTGTATATATATATATATATATATATATATATATATATATATATATATATATATATATATATAAAACATTCTAAATACCTTTTTTTCCCTTTTTTATAAGTGATCACATTCTCTCTGTTCTCAGCTGCGTAAGAGCTGGGGGGAGGAAAAGCAGCAGCAGCAACCTGAGCTTGCCAGTGAAAGGCTGTGCAAGAAAGGATTGTCAGGACAGGTCCAATTGTTGGAGGAGAGCATACTGAGTTCCCAGCATAGCTAGAGAACTAACAACGGTGTACTCTCCTGCTTAGTGTGCTCCATTTTTAATAGGAAAGCAAGGGGACTAGCAGGAACACCAGAGACTTCACATAAAGTAAGCAATACAAAGAGATCAGTATGCTTTCTCATTCAAGTACATGGTAGAGCAGGCCCATATCAGGAATATGAAGTGTTGGGGTAACAGTCGCTTTAATTCCATCAGCATACATTGTTTATCTTAGACATTTTTTCAGGCACCTAAAATTAAAGTGATTGTAATGCCGCATACACACGGCTGGACTTCCCGACAAAAAAAGAGCTTTCAGTTGGACATTCCGACCATGTGTATGCCCCATCTGACTTTTTCTGTCTGCATTTCCGATGGACTCAGATATAGAACATGTTCTAAATCATTCTGTCGGAAGTGCCGACGGAGTTTAGCCCATTGGCAAGTCCGGCCGTGTGTACGCAGCATAAGGGTTCACTTTTTTTTTTTAAAATAACAAACAAATCATACTTGCCTCCATTGTGCAGCTCATTTTGCACAGAGTGGCCCTGAACCTCATCTTCTGGGGTCCCCCGGCGGCTCTCGCAGCTCCTCCCCAAATCAGATATCCCCCTAGGAGACGCGATCTCCCGAGAGGGTTCCCTTGCGGGGGCGCTCCCCGAGTCCAGCATTCGAAGTCCATTGCCGCCGAATGTGTGACTTGGCCCCGCCCCCCCCCCGGAGCTTGCGTCATTGGATTTGATTGACAGCAGCGGGAGCCAATTGCTGCACTGCTATCAATCTATCCAATCAAGAGCCGAGAACCCCAGACAGAGAGACAGCTCGTCCCTGCCGGGTCAAGTTCCCAGGCTCAGATAAGTAAAATGGGGGGTTGGGGGGCCGGTCACTGCCAGGTGTTTTTTCACCTTAATGCATAGGATGCATTAAGGTGAGAAAACACAAAGGTTTACAAGCCCTTTAATGCACTGGATTAGGTTCACCTTTACCAAAAACTTCCTATGCAGATAAGGGGCGTCTGTAAATTAAAACATGCTGTGCAGCTTTGACCAAAGTTGAATAATGCCCTTGCTATAGGTGTAGGTCATTTACGTACCTCATGAAACCTGACTGGAAAACTACAAAGAGCAAGGCAGGGGTCTATCATCCCCTCAGCCAACTGTTTTACAGCCCACTGGCTGAGGAAGAAGGGCCGTGAAGGTTATCTCTCAGCAACGTTCTTAGCAACATCTTAGGAGTGTTCCAGTCAGGCTTCATGAGGTACATAAATGATCTACAGCTATAGTAATGGCAATCGTTCAACTTTGGTCAAAGCTTCACAGCTTTATTTTATCTACGGACATCCCTTGTCTGCATAGGCAGTTTTTGGTAAAGGTGAACTATGTCTTTAACCACTTCAGCCGCGGAAGATTTGGCTGCTCAATGACCAGGCCATTTTTTTGCGATATGGTATTGCGTCGCTTTAACTGACAATTGCGCGGTCATGCAACATGGTACCCAAACAAATTTGATGTCCTTTTTTCCCACAAATAGAGCTTTCTTTTGGTGGTATTTGATCATCTCTGTGGTTTTTATTTTTTGAGCCCTAAACAAAAAAAGAACGACAATTTTGAAAAAAACACAATATTTTGTACTTTTTGCTATAATAAATATCCCCAATTTTTTTCCTCAGTTTAGGCTGATATGTATTCTTCTACATATTTTTGGGAATAAAAATCTCAATAAGTGTATATTGATTGGTTTGCGCAAAAGTTATAGCGTCTACAAAATAGGGGATAGATTTATGGCATTTTTATTATTATTATTTTTACTAGTAATGGCGGCGATCTGCGATTTTTATCAGGACTGCGATATTGCGGCGGACAAATTGGACACTTTTGACACAGTTTTGGGACTACTGCCAATTATACAGCGATCAGTGCTATAAAAATGTACTGATTACTGTATAAATGTCACTGGCAGGGAAGGGGTTAACACTAGGGGGCGATCAAGGGGTTAACAGTGTTCCCTCAGTGTGTGTTCTAACTGTAGGGGGGATGAGACTGTCTAGGAGGAGAGAGAGATTGGTGTTCATACTTCATACTTAGTATGAACACATGATCTGTCTCTACACCCCTGAAAGAACCGTGATTTATGTGTTTACACACACAGATCCTGGTTCTCCCTCTGTCACGAGCGATCACGGGTGCCCACATCGGTAACGTCGTTTCGCCCAGCCGTGCCATTCTGCCGCAGTAAAACTGTGGCAGCTGGTCGGCAAGCAGTTAACTACCAACAAAGGGGAATTAGTCTGAGAGCTAGATCTGATGTCCAGTAAGCACTGCAACTGTGCTAAGTTCTGAAAAACCACTTAATTTACTTTAATGTGATTTCTTTATAGGTCATTGTAGTCATACTGCAGACAGCTCTTTCTCTCTGTAAGGCCCCTTTCACACTGGGGCGGTTTGCAGGCGTTATTGCGCTAAAAATACTGCCTGCAAACCGCCCCAAAACAGCCTCCGCTGTTTGTTCAGTGTGAAATCCCGAGGGCTTTCACACTGAAGCGGTGCGCTGGCAGGAGAAGAAAAAAATCTCCTGTCAGCCGCATATTTGGAGCGGTGAAGGAGCAGTGTATTCACCGCTCCTTCACCGCTCCTGCCCATTGAAATCAATGGGACAGCGCGGCTATACCGCAGCAATACCGCGGCTATAGTCGCGCTATACGAGTGGTTTTAACCCTTTTTCGGCCACCAGCGGGGGGTTAAAACCACACCGCTAGCCGCCGAATACCACGGTAAAACAGAGCTAAAAATAGCGCTGTTTTACCGCCGACGCCCCCTACCACCCCAGTGTGAAAGGGGCCTTATGGTTTCAGTGAGTTTACTTTGGCTATTGACACTCTGATCTATCATGAATTCTGCAGATAAGGCACATCAAGGAGCCTGTGCGTGTTTGGAAATAATTTTCATGTGTTCAAAAAATGAAGGGCAAACAGGACCACAGGCAGGGGCATTTCCAGGAGGGGGCTGCGGGGTGGCTCGGTGTGTGAACCGGCGGGCAGCTCGGCGTCAGCTGAAAGAGCGGGCGGTCAGCTGAGCGGCTCGGTGTGTGTGCAGGTGGCTGGCCAATCAGTGAGTCGGCTGGCGGGGAGCAGAGAGATGACATAATCTCTCAACGCCCCACGCCGCCCTGCATCCCTGCAGTATCTTCTGCTCTCATTGTGCAGGCAGCCGCGGGCAGCAGAGAGATTACATCATCTCTCTGCTGCCTGACTCTGGGTGGGACAAAGCAAGAGACAAGCAAAACACCACCTTAGCAGGCAAGTGACAATCCGCAAGGTATGGCAGGTGACGTGGCAAGTGACAACCTGTTAGGTGTGGCAGGTGACAAGGCAAGTGACAATCCACAACATGTGGCAGGTGACGTGGCAAGTGACAATCTGCAACATGTGGCAGGTGACGTGGCAAGTGACAATCTGCATCTGGTGGCAGGCAAGTGACAATCCGCAACGTGTGGCAGGTGACGTGGAAAGTGACAACCAGCAACATGTGGCAGGTGACGTGGCAAGTGACAATCCGCAACATGTGGCAGGTGACATGGCAAGTGACAATCAGCAACATGTGGCAGGTGATGTGGCAAGTGACAATCCGCAACGTGTGGCAGGTGACATGGCACCATGTGGCAGGTGACGTGGCAAGTGACAATCCACATCTGGTGGCAGGCGATGGTGGCAAGTGACACTCTCAGGCTCCCACTGATTCTGCATTATGGTGAGTTGAACCATTTCATTTTATATTACAATGTAAAAATATAAATAATGCGCTTTAATCATCCTGACACCATAACAACCATGGTGCCTGAATGATTGAAGTGCCAACCATAGCCATTTCCCCGATAAATCGCCCACAAAAAAAAAACGTATTTTCTGGCAGTGCCCCTCCCAAGACTAGACTCTGTAGGTCTGCCGCTGACCACAGGCTGAAAAAGCCCATAGCTGATGGAAAGTGTTGGTTGTATGCATGTCATGGCTTACTTTACTAATTTGGCTAAAGTGTTTTCTTTTATTTGATTCCAGGATAGAAACCTGTACTCATGACTGCTGAGAAGCATAGGCTCTTTTATGACCAACTAATAAACCAATACCTTGCCCCCCAAAAAGACACGGAAGTTGGAAATTGGGCAAGACCACGGCATTATTGAACTTTGCAAAAGTAACAGCTTTCCAAATGTACCAAACAACAATGCCAGTCACAGTTATACTGTGAGCACCCATAAAACATAAACAATTAGACAATAGTCTAAGAGGCCTGTCCTTACCGTCAGTGCCAGACAGGCATTAGACTGACCCCAGAATTTAACTTGAGAGCATTGCCCATAAAGCAACTTCAATTGCTTGCAAGGTAAAAACCGCCAATAAAGCTGTGACAAAACATCACAACGGGCAGGAGGGTGGGCAACTCTTGTGATAGCTGAATCTCCTCAGAGCAGTTTGACGTGCCCCAGCGTAGCCTTTTCCTAGAATTCAGGCTCCACCCAGTCATCTCAGATCTTTGCAGCCAATCCTAATGGAGCTACCTAACTTCCCTATTAGCATAGTTGGCAACATTGAAAAAAAAATATGTGGGACACTTTTTTGGCAGTAGGCGGAGCCGTACAATAATTAGGGGGCGGGGCATTCATTTGTAGGCGTGGCTTAGCCAAATGTATAAGTGTGGCGAAGTGCGCCGCTGCGAAAAATGGGTGTGGCTTACGTGAAAAGTGGGTGTGGTTTACATACAAGTGGGTGTGGCTTAAATGGGCGTGGCTCAAGAGGGTGTGGTTAGAGTCTGAGATGAATGAGGGATGGAGAGGGAAAGGGGGAGAAGGAAAGGGGGAGAAGGAAAGGTGGAGAGGGGAATGACGGGACAGCAGCCCCAGATCCTACACAATAGAAATATGTGTATTCTAGAAAGTTTAACAATCAGCAGATAAAGATACTCCAAACGCCTGGTGTTAACGCTTCAATCATCCCGGCACCATGGTTGTTATGGTGTCAGGATGATTGAAGCGCATTATTTCTATTATTACACTGTAATATAAAATTAAATCATTCAACTCACCATAATGCCGAATCAGTGGGATACCTGAGCGTGTCACTAGCCACGTCGCCTGCCACCAGCAGAGTCTGTCCTTGCATCAGGTGCCCCCGGCAGAGTCTGTCCTTGCATCAAGTGCCCCCAGCAGAGTCTGTCTTTGCATAAGGTGCCCCCGCCAGAGTCTGTCCTTGCATCAGGTGCCCCCGCCAGAGTCTGTCCTTGCATCAGGTGCCCCCACCAGAGTCTGTCCTTGCATCAGGTGCCCCCGGTAGAGTCTGTCTTTGCATCAGGTGCCCCCGCCAGAGTCTGTCCTTGCATCAGGTGCCCCCGCCAGAGTCTGTATAGACCCCCTCAGTGCAGACCCCCTCCATCAGTGCAGATCCCCTCCATCAGTGCAGATCCCCTCCATCAGTGCAGACCCCCCCTCTATTAGTGCAGACCCCCCCTCTATTATTGCAGCCCCCCTCTATTAGTGCAGCCCCCCTCTATTAGTGCAGACCCCCCCTCAGTGCAGCCCCCTCTATTAGTGCAGCCCCCCTCAGTGCAGCCCCCCTCAGTGCAGCCCCCCCTCTATTAGTGCAGACCCCCCCTCAGTGCAGCCCCCCCTCAATTAGTGCAGACCCCCCTCAGTGCAGCCCCCCTCAGTGCAGCCCCCCTCTATTAGTGCAGACCCCCTCAGTGCAGCCCCCCCTCAGTTAGTGCAGCCCCCCCCAGTGCAGTCCCCCCTCAATGCAGCCCGGCCCCCGCTCAGTGCAGGAGCGGCCGGTGTTCTGCCAAGAAAGTTCCCCTCGGCAATGGAGGACCCCCTGTACTGCGCAGGCGCAGCGCTTGCGCAGTACGGGGCTGGGGAACTTTCAGCAAGACACGGCGACGGCGCCGTGTCTTCTGCTTGTATCAGTGGAGAGGGGAGGGGCTGTGCAGCTAAAGAAGCCGCTTCATTGGCTGCACGGATCGAGCCCCCTTCCTCTCTCCACTCAACACTAGGGGAAGATAGAGCGGCGGCGCCGGCCACCATTTTGCTGGAGCCCGCTGCTCCAAAAACAAAAAACCAACATTCCCATTTTTCCTTATGGAAAATCCCAATTCGGGACAGCCTCCAATCGGGACGAGGGTCCCAAAATTGGGATTGTCCCGGGAAAATCGGGACTATTGGCAACTATGTATTAGGTTCACACCCACAGTGATGCCATGCTTCTCTTTCCCTAAAGGAGGTTCAAGTGGCCTTCATATATTAAATCTGTGGAACACAACCTTAGCCCAAAACATAACAGATTTCTACACAATAGTTTTTGGCCAATCAGCTTCTAGGTTTCATTGACAAACCTTAAGTGCAGCCCCCCCTCAGTGCAGCCCCCCTCTATTAGTGCAGACCCCCCCTCAGTGCAGCCCCCCTCAATTAGTGCAGACCCCCCTCAGTGCAGCCCCCCTCAATGCAGCCCCCCTCTATTAGTGCAGACCCCCCTCAGTGCAGCCCCCCTCAGTTAGTGCAGCCCCCCCCTCAGTGCAGCCCCCCCAGTGCAGCCCCCCCTCAATGCAGCCCGGCCCCTGCTCAGTGCAGGAGCGGCCGGTGTTCTGCCAAGAAAGTTCCCCTCGGCAATGGAGGACCCCCTGTACTGCGCAGGCGCAGCGCTTGCGCAGTACGGGGCTGGGGAACTTTCAGCAAGACACGGCGACAGCGCCGTGTCTTCTGCTTGTATCAGTGGAGAGGGGAGGGGCTGTGCAGCTAAAGAAGCCGCTTCATTGGCTGCATGGATCGAGCCCCCTTCCTCTCTCCACTCAACACTAGGGGAAGATAGAGCGGCGGCGCCGGCCGCCATTTTGCTGGAGCCCGCTGCTCCAAAAACAAAAAAACCAACATTCCCATTTTTCCTTATGGAAAATCCCGATTCGGGACAGCCTCCAATCGGGACGAGGGTCCCAAAATCGGGATTGTCCCGGGAAAATCGGGACTGTTGGCAACTATGTATTAGGTTCACACCCACAGTGATGCCATGCTTCTCTTTCCCTAAAGGAGGTTCAAGTGGCCTTCATATATTAAATCTGTGGAACGCAACCTTAGCCCAAAACATAACAGATTTCTACACAATAGTTTTTGGCCAATCAGCTTCTAGGTTTCATTGACAAACCTTAAGTGCAGCCCCCCCTCAGTGCAGCCCCCCCCTCTATTAGTGCAGACCCCCCTCAGTGCAGCCCCCCCTCAATTAGTGCAGACCCCCCCTCAGTGCAGCCCCCCTCAGTGCAGCCCCCCTCTATTAGTGCAGACCCCCCTCAGTGCAGCCCCCCTCAGTTAGTGCAGCCCCCCTCAGTGCAGCCCCCCCAGTGCAGCCCCCCCTCAATGCAGCCCGGCCCCCGCTCAGTGCAGGAGCGGCCGGTGTTCTGCCAAGAAAGTTCCCCTTGGCAATGGAGGACCCCCTGTACTGCGCAGGCGCAGCACTTGCGCAGTACGGGGCTGGGGAACTTTCAGCAAGACACGGCGACGGCGCCGTGTCTTCTGCTTGTATCAGTGGAAAGGGGAGGGGCTGTGCAGCTAAAGAAGCCGCTTCATTGGCTGCACAGATCGAGCCCCCTTCCTCTCTCCACTCAACACTAGGGGAAGATAGAGCGGCGGCGCCGGCCGCCATTTTGCTGGAGCCCGCTGCTCCAAAAACAAAAAAAACAACATTCCCATTTTTCCTTATGGAAAATCCCGATTCGGCACAGCCTCCAATCGGGACGAGGGTCCCAAAATCGGGATTGTCCCGGGAAAATCGGGATTGTCCCGGGAAAATCGGGACTGTTGGCAACTATGTATTAGGTTCACACCCACAGTGATGCCATGCTTCTCTTTTCCTAAAGGAGGTTCAAGTGGCCTTCATATATTAAATCTGTGGAACACAACCTTAGCCCAAAACATAACAGATTTCTACACAATAGTTTTTGGCCAATCAGCTTCTAGGTTTCATTGACAAACCTTAAAGTGGAACTTTAGTCAGAAAATTAAGTCCTGCTAGATCACTTCAGGATATCCCCTTTGCAGGTATAGCTTCTGTATGTAAAACAATAAGTGCCTATACTTTTTAAAATCCCTTAATGCACTGCCTCACCCTGCTCTGCACATGATCAGTTGTTCTCTTTATTTAGGCACTGTGCCTAATTTGTAGAGGCCGATTTGCTGACAGCCTAAATATTTTTTTCTGTTCAGGGTCTCTGGGCTTTAGCAAAATGGCAGCCTCCAGCAAGAAGAAACAATAACAATGCTGGAGGCAAATTACAGCACACAATCATTTTGGTAGCATAACATTATTTTTATCAAGCTGTTATGGGTAAAGTTCCACTTTAATTGAACTAGGTTACTATGCACAGCTGCACCAGATTCTGTGTGCTCCAGTTTTAGTAAATCCCTCCAAGTCACCTAATAGTTTGTAAAGCACAATTTAGGTTAAATTCTTTTTTTCCCCTTTAGCTGAACAGTAGCCAACTCCTCATCACAATTGAGACTTGTATTACAAAGGAGGAAAGTGGGCATATATATTGTAGCAGGTACCTCTCCAGGCTGATTGAATCCATGAGGGAGGCATACCCCACTTTTAAGTACACAATGGGGTTTATTTACTAAAGCTGGAAAGTGCAAAATCAGGCTCACTTCTGCATAGAAACCAATCAGCTTCCACGTTTTATTACCGAAGCTTATTTAAACAAGCTGGGGTTAGAAGCTCATTGGTTTCTATGTAGAAGTGAGCCTGATTTAGCACTTTCCAGCATTAGTAAACAAACCCCATTGTGTACTTAAAAGTGGGGTATGCCTGTAAATGTCACTGGCAGGGAAGGGTTTACCACTAGGGGGCGATCATGGGGTTAACTTTGTTCCCTCAGTGTATGTTCTAACTGTAGGGGGGATGGGACTGTCTAGGAGGAGAGAGAGTTCGGTGTTCATACTTAGTATGAACACACGATCTGTCTCTACTCCCCTGAAAGAACCGGGATTTGTGTGTCTACACACACAGATCCCGGTTCTCGCTCTGTCACGAGCGATCGCGGGTGCCCGCACTGACACACAGAACTGTTTACTTTGTAGCCTCTCTATTGGAAGAGACTGAGAGCCAATCATCAGGGAACAGCAGCAAAGAACATGAATGAATATGAAGTCCCAGCACAAGGCAGCCTGACTGACTGTGTGAGGGGGCAGGACTGCAAATCCCAGGCTGCACTGCAGAGAGTCAAGAGGATTAGAGGATTATGGGAGAGACTATAAAAAGCATAGGGCTGACCAGGCCAAGAGGCCTTGTTTCCTGGATCCCATCGGGAGAGCAACCCTCTGTTGCTGTGTGAGGGGATTGCGGCCCACCAAGGGACACACAGTCTGCAGCTCCAGCCAAGAGGAACAGAACCCACATGCTTCCAGAAGGATGCTCCGCAACAACGCGGAATGTCACAGAATCGGCTGATTCAACGGGTCAGAGACTGAAAGCCATTGCGACACATCTGCAGCCAGGAGAATCGGTTGATCACTCTTTGGAGGACCGCTGAATGCGTACAGGACTTGCAAGGGGGCTTTTCCCAGGAATCTTATTGCCTTCCATAAAACACCACACCGAATACTGTGCACAGACACCTGTTATCCGGATCACAGCACCAGCTATTTTACATTCCTTCTCATTACCCTGTTACATTGAGGGACCCTTGTCCACAGAGCTCCTATATGCCGGCAAAGAGAACAAACGCAAAGCTTTGCTCCTAGAACATTATTGTTGTTGCTCTTAAAGGGAACATGCCACTGGTGTTTGTATTACTTTATTGTGTGTGTATTGGAGGTACTATAGGCCGGCCTGGGGTTCCCCTTTAGCCATAATATTCTACATCAATCAATAGGTTGTTTGGGGAGTCCATTTAATCTGTGTACGTTGTTATTGTTCTTTTATTGTTGCAAAGTGTTATTAACTGTTTTGATAACTGTTTCAACCAAGTTCTAGCTACTTGAGTAAGCACCAGTAGTTACGGTGTGAAACATGTCAGCTGTTGATTTCATCTTTTGCTGTATGGTTTTTAACCAATAAAGAAATTGTTGTTGGAGTGCGGCCAGTTGAATTCTTTTCTATATCCTGGCTACTTATACAGGACTTGGCTGACTAATATTACTTTAAACTTTTCTTTGGTCCAAGTAAACTTGAAAGAGTAGAACTGAGTTTGTGTGTTATTCCATTAATCACATTGTTAGGTGTGCCAGAGGGGCTGGGACAGTTCTTTGGGTTTGAGAGGCAGAGTAACAGACTGAACAAACAAAAGCAGCTCCTTCGGGGGTATCGCTATAACAGTATAACCGGGCAGGGGCGGATCCAGGGGGGGGGGCAACGGGGCAATTGCCCCCTCCGAGAAATGCAGGTGACTGTCACTGTGAGAGAGCCGCCGGGCAGCTCCGTGAGTTAAAGAGCCGCTGGGCTGCTCCTTGAGTTAAAGAGCCGCCGGGCGGCTCCGTGAGAGAGCCGCCGGGCGGCTCCGTGAGTAAAAGAGCTGCTGGGCGGCTCCGTGAGTAAAAGAGCCGCCGCTGGGCGGCTCCGTGAGTAAAAGAGCCGCTGGGCGGCTCCGTGAGAGAGAAAGCTGCTGGGCGGCTCCGTGAGTAAAAGAGCTGCCGGGCAGCTCCGTGAGAGAGAGAGCCGCTGGGCGGCTCTGTAAGTAAAAGAGCCGCTGGGCGGCTCCGTGAGTAAAAGAGCCGCCGGGCGGCTCCATAGGTGAGAGAGCCGCCGCTGACATGTGCCGCTCGATGTGTTTGTGAGCGGCTGCTGGCCAATCAGGGAGCAGGCGGGTGGGGGAGCAGAGAGATGACATCATCTCTCACCGCCCAGCGCCTGCCCTGCATCCCTGCAGTTCCCCTTCACCATGCAGGCAGCTGCGGCAGCAGAGAGATTACATCATCTCTCTGCTGCCTGTCTCTGGGACACAAGAGACCACCTTAGCAGGTGGCAAGTGACAATCTGCATCTGGTGACAGGCGACATGGCAAGTGACAATCCGCAACATGTGGCAGGCGACGTGGCAAGTGACATGGCAAGTGACAATCCGCAACGTGGCAGGCGACGTGGCATGTGACAATCTGCATCTGGTGACATTCGACGTGGCAAGTGACAATCCGCAACATGTGGCAGGCGACGTGGCAAGTGACAATCTGCATCTGGTGACAGGTGACGTGGCAAGTGGCAATCCGCAACATGTGGCAGGCGACGTGGCAAGTGACAATCCGCAACGTGGCAGGTGACGTGGCAAGTGACAATCTGCATCTGGTGACAGGCGACGTGGCAAGTGACAATCCGCAACATGTGGCAGGCGACGTGGCAAGTGACAATATGCATCTGGTAACAGGTGACGTGGCAAGTGACACACTCGGGGCTCCCACTGATTCTGCATTATGATGAGTTAAACTATTTAATTTATTATAACAATGTAATAATAGTAATAATGCGCTTCAATCATCCTGACACCATAACAACCATGGTGCGGTGATGATTGAAGCGCCAACACCAGCCATTTCCCCGATAGATGTACCCCAAAAAAATATATTTCCTCTAACTGAACACCTAATTATCACCTAAAATGAGACCTTATTATATAACCTGGTTCTGAGAATAAAATCTAAAGGAAGCTTTTAACTCTTAACCCTATCTTTTCACCTAACTCCTAAGGGCTCATTTACACTTGCTTCGGCTTCAACACACATTAACGGCTAGTTTACACTTGCTTCAAAACAAGGCTTTGGACAGGCTTTGTTAAAGATCTCTGAACGCCAGTCAAAGCCTGCCACTAAATAAAATGGTTAGCTTACAGTTCTGTTTACACAGGCTTTTACTTTGCTTTGCTTCGCTTTAAAAATGATACCCCATGTAGCTTTAGTGGTGCTTCAAAGCATCTTCAAAGCCTACATAGAACTCTATGGCAAAGCTCGCTTGAAGCCCCACTGAAGCCCCAACGAAGCCTCACCAAAGCCTCATCGAAGCCCCACCAGAGCCCCACCAAAGGCTCATCGAAGCTCCACCAAACAGGACTGTAAGCTAACCATTTTATTTAGTGACAGGGGCTTTGACTGGCGTTCAGAGCGCTTTAACAAAGCCTGTCCAAAGCCTTGTTTTGAAGCAAGTGTAAACTAGCCCTAAGTGAACGTAACACTAGCCTAATCCCGGGACTATGCAACAATTCTGCTGCATACTTACCTTAGCCTACATTGGGATGTTCTATGCCAACAGAACGCAGTGCCAAAATCCTGGAACCAGAGGACGCTTCTCCATATACAACTTCCCAATACAGGAAATATGAAACCCTGAAACAGTAATGCCTTTAACAAAAAGCAATCCAACAGATAAAATGCAAGATGCAAACTAACAGAGACATCCAAGGAGTTTCTTACGTATGAGACCCTTTGACAGTAAGCTAGGATTAAATGAATTTTGTAAACCAAATATTGCCAATAGCTTTGTGATTGTGTACACATCTACCTCCCCAGTGATAGACGAATAGGACAAGTGCTGTCAAGTAATATAGTGTGCGTGACAGCTACATCCATGCTTTTATAGTTTTGTATACATTTTTCCTAGGGCTTTCTTGAGCTGAAAGAGAACAAAAAACAAGTAGGAGCCCATGTCAGTTACAGAACAAATGCCAACTTCAAGTTACTGTTCTTCCTACAAAAAACTCCACATGTACCAACAATATAACTGTATACAACATTGCCAGTAATATGCAGAGGCTTGTCTAAACAAATCATGTAAGAAGAAGAATTCCAGATGTAAGCCAGCATATTTTAATACCTCAGGCTGGGGTTTATCCTACATCAGCCTTCCAAGGCATTCTAACCTAATCTCATTAGCCTTCATTATTATCACTGATGCAAACTATGTGTAGCCTTTTGACATTTGATAGTATTACGTGCTCAGCTATGGTTTTGGTTTGTTGGAACTTAAAGTGGTTGTAAACCACAGACATGAAATATGAATAAAGCATATCCCTTTATAGCAGGGGTCTCAAAACTATGGCCCTCCAGTGTCCACAAATCCCATTATGCCTAGTCATGTCTGTGAATGTCACAGTTTTACAATGCCTCATAGGACGTGTAGTTCCGCAACAGCTGGAGGGCCGTAGTTTGGAGATCCCTACTCTATAGTGTGTACTTGTCTCAATTTGGAACATTTAGCTTTATTTCTGTCTGCTGCTTCATTCCTCTGCTATCAGCATGAATCACTTCTGACAAGTTTTCCTGACACCAAGAGAAAAAAGGTGACAGGGGAGGGATCTCCAGCTGATTGACAGCTTCCGCTCAGTCCCTATGTAAAAGGGGGGGGTGTCCCTTCCCTACAATCAGCTCTGAGAGCTCTCCTGTCAGTGCCTGGACTTGAACCTGGGAACTCTGCTGTGTTGGGAAATTACTCTTCTGGCTGAGCCACCTGAAACGCTGAACAACTCCCTGGGAGTCTTGAATGATCCTGCCTTGAACCTTGTTTGTCGTGAACCTTGAACTCTTTTCTCCTCCCATGAACTTAAGCCATGTCGCTGCACTTCCTGTTTGCCAGATTATTGTGCTCTATCCAGCCAATATCTGGCTTTTGTCTCTCCTGCTGCTCTCCATACTTTGGCTTGTCCCTTGACTATGCTTCTGCTTAATCCCAACCTGCAACCATTTGTTACCAAGCTTTGGCTTGTTTACTGACTAGGCTTTCTGCTTGACTGCTACCTGCTATATCTGTTACTGGACCCCAGCTTGCTAACCTCCTGGTGGGGCGATCCTGAGGACCCTGACCTGGTACTAACACACAGCGAAACCCATCTCCACTATCGAAAGCTCTGGTGAATACCGGTCAGTACTTAGACCCCATGTGAGATCACCTGAGGCCAGGTGACAGATGCACCCTGTTGTGGTCAGGAGTGCACCGCTGAGGTAGTAGACCCTACGGCTGACTGCTGCGGATGGAGCTCTGGGTGGTTCATGAAAGCAGGTACTCTGGAGCTCAACACGGATCACACTGGGAGCTAAAGCATGAGATTTCCCAGGGCACAGAATCTAAGAGCCACCACCAGGGCCCCTGATGGTGGGAATGGACTTGGCTGCAGTCTGGCTCCAGGTCACGGCCCCCAGGGTTCCCCAGCTCAGGCTCACGGTAGACTACTGAAGGATACATAGGAAGCAGCAGACCGGGACAACAAGGATATTCAAAAGATAAGCCAAAAGGTCAGGGCAACAAGCAGATAGGGATAGTCAAAAAACACGCCAAAGGTCGGGATATGAAGCAGACGAGGACAGTAAAGAACAAGCCAAGGTTGGTAAACAGGATCAGACATAAGACACACAGCAATAAGCACACGGAAGCCAAACACACAATATTGATCAGCAAGGCTGGCTTGCAATGCGCAGGTTAATATAGCGTTCCTAATTAGAGGCTGGGGTGGAGCCATGCTTGAGGGAAGATTACTTAAGCAGCCAGGGGAGAGGCAACCAGCTGATCACATGGAGAGGTAAGCAGACAGGAATATTACTGCAGAGCCATGACACCCCGCACCTCAGGTGAGCCCATGTCATCACCTACTTGTATACTTTGTCGGTGGGTGCTGCTCCACTGCTATAGCTACTGGATTCAGAGCCTGACTCCAGACCGTGACAACTCCTCACTGAGCTCTGCGGAGTGTGACTTCAGCATCCCTACCTGGTATGTTGACATACAGCAGTGATTTGCAACAGGAGTAGCATATCCCTGCCACTACGTCATGTATATAGGTAGAGTCTACTCACCCTGCATGTGGGGGTACCTCATTAAGGGGAGGAGTGCGCTCATCAAAGCCCGGGACCAATCAGAGACTACGGCCATATGTAAAATCTAACATTAAGGCAGCTACCCAACTTAGAGATGAGCTGTGTCTCACTGGGGCTGATTTACTAAAGCTGGAGAGTGCAAAATCTGGTGCAGCTCTGCATAAAAACCAATCATCTTCCAGGTTTTTTTTGTCAAAGCTTAATTGAACAAGCTGAAGTTAGAAGCTGATTGGTTACCATGCGCAGCTGCACCAGATTTTGCATTCTCTAGTTTTAGTAAATCAACCCCACTGTGTACAGTAAAAATGGAGAATTTCTCTGAAAAATGTCTTGTGCCATGTTGCTACACACTGTATCCGATATGTGTTGCATTAGGAGGGACACCCTGTGCCTGCGCCCACTCCGCAAGTCCAGCGTCCCTCTGTTATCTTACTCACAGTAACAGAATGGGGTTCTGCTGTACATATAGCGCAGACCTCATGCATGCACTGATTAACTCTCTCACTTCCCATACCTTGTGACCAGGCCATAGATCTCTGTAATGTGGATTCGAATCCGGTTGCTTTTGGATACCAACTGCAAAGGGGGGAGCCAGACAATGACTACCTCACTACTAGAGGACCTGTGACCTTACCAGGTACCATGCCTGTGACGAAATCGTCCAGCACCCCGCTTAGGTGCTTCCGTCAAGATATAGCTTACTCCAGTCTGGACATATGAACCAGATATTATAGCGGCATATTGCACCCAAGATAATAGATGAGACTAGCTCAGATGCAAAACTGGAACTGTTTATTGAAAACTCACACAGAATTTATAGTACACCAGATCAGGTGAGCCTGATCACATTATCGCATGCCAAGGAAACTGTATACAGGAATATAATTAACATAACCAAAGAACAACCAACATATACTATATGCTAATCCACATCAAGCAACTAATAGCTGACAGTGATATAATTACCTTGAGCTAATTAACTATTCGCTCAAACCAGCCTACATGGAGTGCACACATTACTAGCAGACAAAAACAATAGATGACTCAGTTAACAATGGGAAAAATACACTTGACACATATGACAGATTATATCAGGAATCCACAGAATTACCGTATTTTTCATTCCATAAGACGCACCTGGGTTTTAGAGGAGGAAAACAAGAAAAAAAATATCCTGAGAGGTTACTACACATTACCGTTCACTATTGGGTTGCTAGAGGTTACTACACATCACTGCTCGCTGATTGGTTGCTAGAACTTACTACACATTACCACTCATCATTCCGTTGCTAGAGGTTAATACACATTACCACTCACCATTCGGTTGCTAGATCTTACTGCACACTAATTGCCTGCAACTCAGTGTCCCCTTCTGCAAGCTGCTCAGTCCTGCCGCTGCTTTATTAATCCCCACCCCCGCTGCTGACAGGAGAAGGGTGAGGAAATAAAATGCACACACAGCCCGCTATGTGTGTCTTTGATCTCCGTGCTAGTGCTGCTGACTGGAGGGGGGGACACAGAGAGCCCGCTCTGCCTCACTCCCTGTCACGAACTCACAGCCACTCCACTCCTGACAGAGAGAGAAACAGGATCTCTAGAACATGCAGAGCGCAGCTGAGGAGCCGAGCGGCCGTCCTGGGGGGGGGGGGGGTTGGGGACCTGGTCAATATTCGCTCCATAAGATGCACAGACATTTCCCCCCAAAAAAGAAAAAAGTGCATCTTATGGAGCGAAAAATACAGTAGGTTACTTTGAGCTGATGATATTAACATTTATTTTATTTATTTTTTTCAGTTACTTATATAGCGCCGTCAATTTACGCAGCGCTTTACATATACATTGTACATTCACATCAGTCCCTACCCTCAAGGAGCTTACAATCTAAGGTCCCTAACTCACATTCATATACTAGGGACAATTTAGACAGGAGACAATTAACCTACCAGCATGTCTTTGGAGTGTGGGAGGAAACCGGAGTACCCGGAGGAAACCCACGCAGGCACAGGGAGAACATGCAAACTCCAGGCAGGTAGTGTCGTGGTTGGGATTTGAACCAGCAACCCTTCTTACTGCTAGGTGAGAGTGAGGAACTAAACATGGATCCCGGGCCTAGATTCCCAGAGTCTGTGTATTTTGGGAAGACATGCACTTAAATCAGAAACAAGACCGCTCAAAGTGTTCCCAGGGATAAACCTCCCAAAGAGTAGTGTTCCCTTAAAATCCAGGGCCCATAGTCAGTGGGTAAGAGGACACCCTGCAGTCCCCTTCCCTCCAATGCCTAATGAATGGTTGCTTTGTGTCTCAAACCTGTACTCGGTTACTCTTAGCAACTACACTCTTCTTCTTGTCTTGCCGAATTAACCCTTTGTACTGGTGTTACTTCATACTCCGTTGTGGTTTACTGACCCTGGTTCTTTAGATATGCCAGAACCAACATGCACCCCGTTGAATAACTTCAGACCAGGTTCATAACGGTTAATGTACTTTACTGAAGAAGTGTGGCATAACAGTTCAATATGAACAACATCTTTCCCCTAACTCTAACTATAGTAGTGTGGCTGCCCAGGCATACCTTTGTGAAGTGAGAGTCAATTATGGCACTGTTCATGACTTGGTTGTCCCCGAAAGTCCCAGTGTCTTTGGTAGCAGTCCCGATTCTATGAACAGACCAGTACAGGAAGAAGAACCCAAGCCCCTGGACCTCAGCCTTAACTCTTTTTATAGCACAGGTGGGCTGGCTAGGACCAAAACCCCCCCGGAAATGAGTCTGCAGCAGTTAACCCTTACCCCAGCCTGGGCCAGCCGCTATCTCTCCAGTAACCATACATTTCAACCTGCCTACAAATGTGCTGGTATGGCTCCTGTAAGGCCATACCACTGCTTTTGAAATGGCCTCATAAGAGTTAGAAAAGTGTCTGCTTTGCTGATTGAAAGGGGTTCCTCTCTAATAGCGTTGTCAGTAATTTCAAGCTGTCCCAGTCCCTGTCTCAGGCTGTGTCAATCTCATAAACAACACATATCTTCTGCGCTCGAAGGTGGGCCCCACACTGGTGTTACTATAGGCTCTTGTCCTGGCAAATCCAGATAAATGCCTCGCCCTTATAAGACTGGGGGTGTCTAGATGCACTGAAATCAAGAAATTAACAGAGGATGCACTGGCCTAGTGCATTTTTCTCAATAATTTTACTTTATTAAATAAAAGAATAATACTCACAAACATGCGCTTGAATACAGAATATCAAATATTAGGCAGTTTTACACCCATGGTATCACAAAACAGATGAAGAGTCCCACAGTAAGAATTCTGATGCATTTCGAGATGGAGCAATGTCTCAACCTTTTGTTTATATAGCCAGGAATAACATAGTAAGGATGTGGTCAAATACTTCCCCACCCCAATGGGCGTGGGCTCCAGTGGAACCAGTTCACACACTGTTGCTATGCAAACCATCTCCTTGGCCAGGCCCATGTGCAAAAAAGCAATAAAAATATAATTGACTGACTGTCAGGTCACCTGAGGCCAGGTGACAGATGCACACCGCTGGGGTCAGGAGTGCACCGCTAGCTTGAGGACCCTTCGGCTGAGTGCTGCGTGGAGCTCTGGGTGGTTCAGGAAAGCAGCTCCACCTGAGCACTGTCACGGATTGAACAGGGAGCTAGAGCATAAGATTCCCCAGGGCGTGGAGTCTAAGAGCCAGCGGGGTTTCACCAGAGCCTCTGATGGTGAGGATGGACTTCGCTGCAGCTGACTCCAGGTCGCAGCCCCCAGGGTCTCTCAGCTCACGCTCACGGGAGGCTCTGGTGGATGGAGAGGAAGCAGTAGTGCAGGGCAACAAGGAATAGTCAAAAGGACAAGACAAGGGTCGGGTAACAAGCAGACTGGGATGGTCAGGAGAACACGCCAAAGGTCGGGGTAACAAGCAGACAGGGATAGTCAGGAGAACAAGCCAAAGTCGGTACACGGAAACAAATGTAGAGCACATGGCAAGAAACACACAGGGGAGCCTAAACACACTATTGCTCGGTCAAGGCTGGCTTGCGGTGCACGGTGTTAAATAGTGTTTCCTGTTAGAGGCTTGGGTGGAGCCATGCAGAGAGAAAATTACTTAAACATGCAGGTGTGAGAGCGCATTACTTAAGCTGATACAGACCAAAGGTAAGCAGACAGAGAGGGCATGAAACATTACTGCAGATTCATGACACTGACAAATGTCAAAAGACATTCTTACCCCCAAATGTCGAAGGAAAGAGAGGGGAGTGCCCATAGGAGAGATTTCTTTTTGATGCAACATGTAGATGGGGATAGGTCTCAATTAGCATATAACCTGCATTCCAGCCAAGTGACATCATATCCACCCACGCAACTTCCGGGCCTTTGGCGATGCCACTTCTGCCCTTTATGTTATCAGGGCTGCAGCTATCATTCCATGTTGGGACACACGTTATTTAAAAGGACCAAATCTCTCTCCTTCTACTTATCCGTTTGTATATTGCAGCGCCACTACTTCTAAGGCACATACTTAACCAGCCATAAGGAACAGCTCACCAAATTAGGAAAAATAAATGCATACAAAAGGTCGATGTTGACCTTAAGGCTGGGTTCACAGTATTGCAAATTGGATGCGAGTTTCCCCACATCCAATTTGCATGTCAGGAGACTGTGACTGGCTCACATCTCCGGAGCGGCTCCGGTGCGAATTGCACAGGAGTCCTGTGTGACTTCCGATCCGTTACAAGCCTGAATTCAGCCAAACATTTGGACAGATATCGGACCCGAAACGGTGAACAGGGATGCACCAGACCCCTGCTGTCACTTCCGCATCTGTCTGCACTGTGAACAAAGCCTAAAGGGGCCATATGGACCTGGCCAACCATAGCAAGGATACATAACCCACTGTGCGACACAATAAATCAAGCCTCCTAGTTAAAAACTGTACACAAAACAACATCCTAAATGAGCAATCTTATTAGCACCAATGGAAGCTTGTTCACATGCATTTTTATATATAAAATATACAGTATATATGTATAGGAGTAAAAATGGTAAAGAAAAACCTTAAAAGCAAAATTGCATTCTGAAAATTGTGGTCGGAGTTGCCACAGTTACCCATACAAGTGTAAGCACACTAAAATAAATGTAAAAATAAAGGTTAAAATGCACAAAGTGAAAGTGCAAATACAAATAAAAGTAAAAAAGAAAGAGTGGATACATCTTGTACAGACTGTGCATCCAAAATGGACCATCTGTCATCCACACTTATATAGAAAGTGGGCAAATATTACGTACGATATGTGATCCATCTTTCGGCTGCACTGTCCATGGTCTATTAGTGTATCCCTCTCTATTGCTTTATCATTCCTACACTCAGCAAGTAAATACTGTTAATATACCCACTGCTTGTAAATCTAGTTGTCCGTAGGGGATATAGATATATGGTGCCATAGTTACTCTTATTGTGACGTTGCAGGCCCTAGCCTGCCAAGGTAATTGGGGTCAAGCATATAGAAAATACATATTATACATAGAGCCAATGCATAGACTACAAGTATCCAATAAAACATGAACCACTGCTAACTAACAAAACAGATTTTTATTATACATATTTAACATTAAATTCTTATTTGAGAAGAAACATATTCATAGAATACATAAGATACATGCATGTTATGTGAGTGTAGACTACTCATAGATTAAATCCCAACACCACTATTATTGCATAGGTACTGAGAATTCACCAAGATTTATTGCTACCCAATCAGCTTCCATTCATACATTATACCTGCAAAAAGCAACAGAGTTAAATATGTTTAAGGAAATAAACAAAATGTTTGGCAGTATAGGCATGTGCTTGATGAAGTAGATATAACCTGTTATATTAAGGTTTGTTAACATACACAGACAGGATGATGTATGCTCCATTCCATTGAACTTTCTGTGACAGAAACATTAGGGCTGCCCTTGGTAACCTTCTTCTGAAAATGCTGATTACCTGGTTGTTATGCTGACTCTTTGGTTTAAATACTTTCTGAATCACTGACCTGGAACACGTGAGCATATCAGGAACCTTAGGGTAAAACCAGAAACCCTCCTTATTACACTTGTTCTGGGTCAAGTACTCAAAGTGGGAGATTTAATAAAACTGGAGCACTCAGAATCTGGTGCAGCTGTGCATGGTAGCCAATCAGCTTCTAACTTCAGCTTGTTCAAATAAAGCAGAGCTCCACCCAAAAGGAGAAGATCCGCTTGTTTGCTTCCTCTCCCCCTCCACTGCCACATTTGGCACCTTTCAGGGGGAGCGGATACCTGTCAAAACCAGGTAACTGCTCCCACTTCCGTGTAAGATCGCCGCACAACAATTTGTGCAGCGATCTACGCAATCTCCAGCCCCTCCTCCTTCCCCCGCTGCCTACTAGGAGACACACAGGTCCCAGAAGACAGTGGGACCATTCAGAAAGTACAGTGCAACTCGCGCATGCGCAGTAGGAAACAGACTCTGAAGCCGCAAAGCTTCAATTCCTTTTTCCCTTAGTGAAAATGCCGGTGCTTGCACTTGGAGCTGATGGATGGATCGGCTTCAGGTGCCAACATAGCGGGATCCATGGACAGGTAAGTGTCCTTATATTAACCTCCCTGGCGGTATGATTATTTCAGATTTTAGGTGCTGAAAGTGGTACCATTATTTTGCACAGAAATTTGGCGTTTTATATTGTAGGCCTGTAATTCTTAGGAATAATTCACTTAAATCTGTCCAAACAAGAGTCTAGTAGACATCCCAGGTAGAATAAAGTTTGAAAAATGACATAAAAAATTATAATATAATAAATAACTATAAATAATTATAACAAATAATAGTATAATAATAATAAAAATTATTCAATAATGTAATCGAATCAAAAACACTGAAATATGTTCAGTTGCAGAATTGTCGCTTTTGTTACTTTTAGTGTTAGATGACGTATTTCCCCACAAATCACTATCACTCAATTCTGCAAGTGATTCTAATTTATTATCGCTGTTTTCTAGCTGGTCTAAAGCCACTTTTGATGTAAAGGGACAGTTTTGGTTGCTATGGACAATCTCCAGTTTCCAGGCAGAAAGAACAGTATTTATAATATAAAACTGCATGCAGGACACTGGGCAGACCACTAGGGACAAAGGGGATGTGAAATAATTTGATACAGTACTGTAATCTGTAAGATTACAGTATACTGTATCTGTACTGTGTGTTTTACTTTTTGAATTTGCCGCCGAACTCCATCCCCGTGCGTCGCAACGCTCGCAGGGAACGGAGCTCGGCACTGTGAATCAAGCGAGACACGGTGGCTCGCCGATCACAGCGGGGAGACATCGCAGGATCCTGGGGACAAGGTAAGTAAACTCTACAAGGATCCTGCGATGCGATCCCGAGTCTGGCTCGGGGATACCGCTTTTGGTATTGAAAATCCACCCCGAGCCAGACTCAGGAATACCGCCAGCAGGGTTAAAAGTCAGCAGCTATAGTATTTGTAGCTGTTGTCTTTTATTTTTTTCCCCCAGGCTGGAACTCTTCTTTAAGCTTTGACAATAAAACCTGGAAGCTGATTGGTTTCTATGCAGGGCTGCACCAAATTTTGCACTCTCCAGCTTTAGTAAATCAGCCCCAAATTACTGAAGTCGAAGGGTCAGCTTGACAACCAGTCAAGTACAGGCAGTATTTGCAGAATAAGAAGTCATCAGTGGCATCTCCATGTTTCTCTCTAATGGTAAAAAATGACACTCATACAAGGCTTCCAAAAATGTCAGATTGTATGACTGTTGTATCTTGTAAATGTAACTTGTAATTCATTCCCTTATTGACGGGCACACTTTGCTAATTTAATGTTACATGAGGGCCCCATTCCCTTATTTATGATTTGATATATCTAGAACAGTTTTATTGCTCACTTCCAGCCATTCATACCATAGGGCTGGGTTCACACTATGTGCGGAGCGGCTCACAGCAGGGGGTCTGGTGCATCCCTGTTCTCCATTCCAGGGGTGAATCAGGTCTGAATTTTTGCCTGAATTCTGACCTGAAACTGAGCCAAAGACGCACAGGACCCTTCTGCTGAGCGCTCCACAGCCACCCCGGAACTGTGTGAGCTGGCTCCATTGAGAGCCGGTCACACTCTCCTATAATGCGAATTGGATGTGGAGTAACTGGCATCCAATTCGCATAAGTGTGAACCCAGCCTAAAAAGATTTTGAATACACAGGTGTTTTTTTCCTTGTTTGTGATTTAGCATTTAGGATGGATCCTCAAAGCAGAGTCTCACTTATAATTCCTATATTTGACATGATCTTCCTTTTAAATGTGAGGCCTGTGTACCACCAACCTAATATTCAGTAACAGTTTTTTTTTAACTTATTCCACATAATTATGAATATGCATCAATAAATGTGAAAAAATAATGGTACAAATAAAGAAATACATTTGAATTTAAAGCTGAACCCTAGGCAGATGTAAAATACACAAATTAACAAGCTCTGCATTCATTAAGTATTTTTAATATATACAAGGAAAAGAGAGCGCACGGCTGCCCTAGTGTGATTCCATTTTAATTATACAAACGCAAAATCAAACAATAGCGGATTGCACTCACAAACATGGGACTTAGATCGCATGTACAGCAGGATGTATGTCTCCCTTCCTGGCCTGTATAACTGGGTTGGCTCCCAGTGGTAAGTGGTGATGGTATGAGAAGTCAGTGCGGACTCTGTTTCCTCGTCTCGTCAGGCTGTGTCTGCTGTAGGGCACGCGCATGGTCCAGCTGGCACTGTGTGATGTCACTCGCGGCTGGAGAGGAAGGACAAGGTTAGTGAGATGTCTCCTCTTTGACTAACAAAAAATGGTTGAGTGCAATCCTCTATTGTTTGATTTTGCATTTGTATCATTAAAATGGAATTACACTAGGGCAGCCGTGCGCTCTCTTTTCCTTGTATATTTCAGATTAAGTCCATCACCCAGTGGATCTTTGAGAGAGCTGCAGCACCTAGAGCAAGAGAACTTTTTCTATATAGACTGTGAACATTTGAGTGTTGGTTGTAGGGTCAGCGCTGACTTTGTTTTTTTTGTGTTTGGAATAGGTATTTTTACCATGCATACAGTGTAAGTTCCTGAATATAAAGTGCAATTATGGCATACCCATTAAAAATAGGTGCTGTGCCAGTGGCAGTTTGCATTAGTTCCTCAGTGAAGGTTTTGTTTATATAGCTAATCAAGACAGTTTTGCTGGACAAATGTATAATGATTGCTACAAATAAATCAGTTTAATTTATAATTACAATATATAAGCCAAAAGGCAATCTTAGTAATCATGGTTAAAAAGAAGAATCAATATTTATATTGAATCTGTTTTATTGAGTTATAAACAAGATTAAACAAGACAGAGATAAAACATAGGGAGTATCACCCCAACTCCATCGGATGTACAAGTATACATTGAGATCATAATAATAACAATAACAATAGGACAAATATCGCGTAGGTACGATAAAATATATGTCTTTAAGGCATGGCAAAATGAACATGGTAATGAACATAGTAATTGTATTATTAATAAACCCGTAGTCCACTAGAAACAAAGTGGAGTAAAAGAACAAAGCGCAACATATATGGCATGAAAATATGGTGGCGCTACAGTTGAAATAACCATAACCTTACATACGTAAAAGTAAAAAGAAAAGAAAAAAAAAAGAAGAGAAGGAGGGGAAGAGGAGGGAAACTAGAGAAAGGATAGGGGTACATACAAAGAAAATAAAGGGAGGGAGAAGCCATTTACACATGAAAGGGCCCAGGAGAAGCATCATGAACTGTACCTGCTACAAAATCAGCAAAATCTGAAGTGCAACCACATGGTCCAAATAATGGTGTGGGATACATTCTTCTCAGCATCCCACGCAATTATACGTTTTAGGTGTTTGATCCTGTCCATTTCACAAGCCCATTGAGCTAAAGAGGGGATTGCCGATTGGCGCTAGGATCTAGCGATAACTGAACGAGCAGCCGTCAGAAAATTACGAATTAAGCTGTTTTTGATTTGCTTATAGGAGCCCGACAATATAGACAAAATAGTTATGTGGGGTTAATTTGGGAATTATGTTAGGATCGATTTTATGTAGAATAGTGGGGCAGCGATACCACCTAGACCCCACTTGGTAATTTCGTTCTTGAGCATGAGATGAGATAGACAATTTAAAGGACAGCGCCAACGTAGAATCAATATTTAAATTTGATCTTGGCCAAACTTCACTTTTCAAAAATCCACAGCATGAACTATAAACTACAATAGGTTATGTTTGACGATGATCACGTTTAAATATTGATTCCTGATAAACATGTGATTATTAACTTTGCATGTTTAGTTTATATATTGAAAAAATAAATTAATTTGGTGTATTTATAGTCAATATGAATTTATTGTGTAGTTGCTAGGTTATGTACATTTCTAAAGTTTATCTAAGTTTATCTAAAGTTTTATTTTGGGGACTAAGGGAGTGGTCCCAACGAGATTAATTAGTATCCACTCAAAAATCTTAGTTAATCATGTTATATATTTTTCTTAGATATGCTCAGCTTTATAAAGTTTGTTAGGATTTCATTTTAAATTTGTCTAATTTATATTTACCGCAAAATCTTAATTTATTTCCATAAATAGCTAAGGTTCATGCAGTATATTATTTTTTGGTGTTTCATTTAACAGACTATGGGGGTTATTTACGAAAGACAAATCCACTTTGCACTACAAGTGCAAACTACAAGTGCAAAGTGCACTTGAAATTGCACTGAAAAAGTGCAGTTGCTGTAAATATGAGGGGTAGATCTAAAATGAGGGGAAGCTCTGCTGATTTTATTATCCAATCATGTGAAAGCTAAAATGTTGTTTTTTATTTTCCTTGCATGTCCCCCTCGGATCTACAGCAACTGCACTTCCAAGTGCACTTTCAGTGCAATTTCAATATATAAATCATTCTTTTTGTGCCTTGACATGTGGGTGGGCTCCAAGTCAAGGGGGTTGATTTATTAAAGGCAAATCGACTGTTCACTTTGAAAGGGAATTTCCCTTAGCTTGGAGGATGAGGGAAGCTCTGCTCACTTTTATTATCTAATCAAGTGTAAGCAAAAATTCTTTTTTTTTTTCCCTTGCATGTGATTTGGGCATTCTTTGCAAAGTGAAGTTTCACAGCATTCACTAAACTAAGTTAAAATTCCCTTGCAAAGTGAATAGGTTATTTGTCTTAAACCAAATTCTCTTAGAAATAGAAGATTTTGATTCCAGATACTAGCTTTTATCCAAAAAGGGAAATGTTATTGTGGAGAATGATCATTAATTAATGTTGCCTTATACCCAAGGCAAAATTAAAAATGTCTTTTATAAATGCACAAATGTTTGACATAGCTGACAAAGCCTAACTACAATTGATTTTTTTTTTTTTTTTTTAGTTTTGGATAAAGCGGACAAAATTTACAATTATTTTCCAAGTTTAATTTCTGTCTGTAATCCCATTGGGAATATTTTACTTCACTCCTTGTCCCTGTAAAGTCCATAAAAAAAAAAAAGCGGTGGAGTGGTTGTCACCGGGACAAGAAATCCGGACAGCAAGAGTGCAAATTCCTCACTCCGCTGAAATTATGTTTTATGAGACTTCCCATAACTTTCTGTGCTAACAGGTAGTGAAGGGAATTTTACCAAATAGGGGGACAGGCAGTAATATAAGCCTGATGAGATTCTAATACTTCGCCACTCTAATGCCTTGTACACACGATCGGACATTCCGACAACAAAATCCATGAATTTTTTTCTGACAGATGTTGGCTCAAACTTGTCTTGCATACACACGGTCACACAAAGTTGGTTGGAAATTCCGAACGTCAAGAACGCGCTGACGTACAACACGTACGACGAGCCAAAAAAAATGAAGTTCAATAGCCAGTGCGGCTCTTCTGCATGATTCCGAGCTTGCATGGAACTTTGTGTGTCGGAATTGTGTACGCACGATCGGAATTTCCGACAAAAGATTTTGTTGTCGGAAAATTTGAGAACCGATCTCAAATTTTGTGCGACGGAAATTCCAATGGACACTGTCCGATGGAGCCTACGCACGGAATTTCTTTTTTTTTTTTTTTTTTTTTTTTTAACAAAAAAGTTTATTTAAATTTTCACAAAACAAACAATTCACTTCGAGTTAGATTTGAATACAGATGACATTCATAGAACAGTTACATGACTTAGTATAGGTAAGATTCAATTATAACATTAGTTATCCACTTCAGAAGATGATACTAATACACTCAATAAGGATATTAATATAAGGTGTAAGTGTAAGGGATCCCACCTTTCAATCTGGGACATTCTCCCCCACTCATACATAGTTATGAAGAGACTTGGAGGCCCAGAGCCGGAGGGGGGGGGGGACCCAAGCCAACGCCAATCACAATGGGCCCAGACCCACCAATTTATTCAATAGACAGGTGTTTTGCCTTCACCCACGCTGCCCAAATCTTCTCAAATTTTTGTTGGACAATTTCTTCCCATATATGTCATTTTATATAATGGTAACGCCTTATTTATCAGAGATTGCCAGAGTTGTTTGGTGGGCGGTTGGGGTTGATTCCACTGCAATAGGATTGCTTTTCTAGCATATAATGTGGTATAGAAGATAAATAGTTTCTTTCCCCATGTGACTTCTAGAAAATCACAGATACCTAGCAGAAGAGGTATTGGGCTATATGGGACTTGCAGTCCCCCTATAGAGTTGATATCAGCAAGTATACTATTCCAGAATTCCACCACTCCAGGGCAGGACCAGACCAAATGAAAAAAGTCGGCCTCCTCAGACCCACATCTAGGGCACCTCGCTGTTCTATCAGGGTATATTCTTGCCAGGCGTATTGGAGAGTAGTAGGCCCTATGTAAGAATTTCAGCTGCATAAATCTATCCCTTGCTGAAATTGTCAAGGGCAAATATTGCTGAATTCCCTCTTCCCAGTCCCCATCCGTCAACCCCGGAACATCCACCCTCCACCGCTCACATAGCTGGGAGACTTTAGATGTATCTCGAGTCACAAGCAAATTATAGATGGCGGACAGTGTTCTTCCGCCATCTTGGTTTTTTAGTTCACTTTCTATCGGTGTCTCCTCCAGAGTCAGCGGACTGGGGAACTGGGACCGGAACGCATGCCTCACCTGAAGGAACCTGAAGAACATATGGTTGGGCAGATCTTTTTCTCTTTTTAAAGCATCAAATGTGATTAGTTGTCCCTGGGCAACTATATCCCCCAGGGTCGTGACTCCATATCTGGCCCACACAACTGGGTCGGGATGGAGTGGAAATGAGGCAGGCGGGGGTTACCCCATAGGGGAGTTGCTGGGGACCAATTACTAGGTCCCAAAAATTGCGTATTAACAGTATCCCATACCTTAAGGATTGTTTTCATGGGACAGGTCACATTTGGATTGGATCTAGGGCCTCTATGCACCAAATTCCTCAACTCCGCATAGGAGCCGAGCAGCGCCGCCTCCACGGAAGAAGCAGGGTTGGCCGGTTCTTCTGAGAACCACCATTTAACTGTTACCAATACCTCTGCCCAGTAATATTTTAGGAAGCAGGGCAAGGCCAGACCCCCCAAGGTCCCTGGTAATTGCAATGTTGCCCTGGCTATTGTAGGGGTTTTCCCATTCCAAATGAATGAGGTAAAAATGCTATCGAAAGAAGTGTCGAAAGAAGGTCATTGGTATAGGGATCGGGGTTTGTCAGAATAGGTATGTAAACTTAGGTAGAATTGACATTTTGATTAAGTTGACACGGCCAACTGGGGTCAGTGGTAGAGATCTCCATGTGTTACATCTTTGGGATAGGTGGTTGACCACAGGGTTTAAGTTGAGGCTGATGTACTTTTTTAAGTCTTGATGTATTTCTACCCCTAGGTATCTAAACTGGGAAATCCTACTGAGTTGTCCATCCGTCTGCAAGGGAGTAGACCCAGCCCGCAGGGGGAACAGGATCGACTTTCCCCAGTTGATACATATACCAGAGAATTTCCCAAACCTATTGATTACCGAGAGAGCCTCTTGTAGGGAAGTACCATCATCTTTAAGATAGAGTAAGGTGTCGTCAGCGTATAACGACACCTTTTTCTTGTATAGGACCTCTCGTAATCCCCCTGACCTCGGGTGTGGCCCTGAGAAGGGCGGCCATAGGCTCTATCGCTAGGGCAAAAAGACCCGGCGAGAGCGGGCACCCCTGTTTAGTTCCCCTACCCAAAAGAAAGGTCGGGGAAAGTACTGTACCTGTGCGAACTCTGGCCGTGGGGGCCTTGTATACCATCCTGACCCAGGAGATAAAGACCGGGCCAAACCCGAACCTGCGGAGGACCTCCCATAGGTAGCCCCACTCAACAGAATCGAAGGCCTTCTCTGCATCAGGGGAGGCCATAATTTCGTTTCGAGCATCCTCCTCCCCAGAGGCCAGGACAGCATACAACCTGCAAATGTTTATGTCCGTGCCCTTACCAGGCATGAAACCTGATTGATCTTCATGAATTAGAGTAAGTATTATTTCGTTTAACCGCTGGGACAAAATTTTAGTTAAAATCTTCGCATCAGAATTAAGTAAAGATATAGGTCTATATGAGGGGCATAATTGGGGGTCTTTTCCCGGCTTGGGCAGGACCACTATAATGGCTTGTGACATGGATAGTGGTATCTCCCCAGTTCGTAGGGTCTCTGTAAACATTACATGCATCCTAGTAGCCACCTCGCCCATATACTGTTTATAAAATTCAGGGGGCAGGCCATCCAGTCCCGGTGTCTTCCCCGTTTGTAAGGAGCTTAGAGTCCGTTGGACCTCTTCCAAGGTTATTGGAGCCTCGAGGCCCTCTCGTGCTGCAGCCCTGAGGGTCGGAAGCAGTACTTCATCTAGGAAGTCCGAGAGTTTCTTCGCTGAGTATTGTGCCCTAGAGGAGTATAGGGACGAGTAGTACTCAGCAAAGCAAGCATTAATCTTCACAGGGTCTGATACTAGGGTCCCGTCATTCTTTCGGATACGAGCTATTGTGGACACTGGGGATTGTTCCTTGGCTAACCAGGCCAAGAGCCTACCAGTTTTTTCCCCTTGCTCAAATATTCTTTGAGTTTGGGCCAGTTGGCGTTTGTTCGCCTTGGCTACCCTCAGTAGCATTACCTCCCGATAGGCAACCTTCATATCCTGTGCTATAATAGGGTTGGCCATAAGGGTGTATCTTGTCTCTAAGTCCCGGGCTTTGGTCTCTGCCTCTTCCAACAGCATCCTATTGTTCCTGCGCTCTGTAGCTATGGATGACATATAGCAGCCTCTGATGTAGGCTTTAAAAGTGTCCCATACCATCCCCGGAGTGGAGGAACCGGTGTTAGCCAACCAGAATTGTTTTATCTCTTTTACTATCTCAATTTCTATAGTAGGATGTTCAATCCAAAATCGGGAAAGTCGCCAAATTGTGTCTGCCTGTGGAGTGGAAGTTTGCAGTGTGCATAACAGCGGGGAGTGGTCAGAAATTCCCCTCGGTAACGTTTCAATATTTACAACTTTGGGAAGCATGGGTGAGCTTGCATAAAGAAGGTCTATACGTGATAACGAGTTATAGGAGGATGAGTGACACGTGTACATGCATTCTGTTGGATGTTTCCAGCGCCACACATCCTCCAGTCCCAACACCTGTGACCATCTAGACAGCGCAGAATCTGTAGCTGGGTCTGGGGACATTTTATCTAGTGAAGGGTTAGGTGTGATATTAAAATCCCCCGTGAGAATTACATTGTCTGTGGGGAATTGCGCAATTATGGTAGTGATCTTCTGCAGCAGGGAGATGTTAGCCGGTGGAGGCAAGTATACCCCCACTATAACCATGGCCAATGCATCTATATTAGCGTGGATTATTACATACCTGCCTTCTGGGTCTATGAGAATATCAAGGGGTTCAAAATTGAGTGATTTGTGGATCAGTATACTAACCCCCCTGGCGTAATTAGTGTAGGTGGCATGGTAATGGTGTCCCACCCACGGTTTCTTTAACCCCAACACTCTGCCCCCCACCACGGTCGGAATTTCTGACAAAAGGCTCCCATCGAACATTTTCCGTCGGAAAATCCGACCGTGTGTACGGGGCATAACACAAAATAAAAATTTTGGTTGCAATTGGATATAAGCACTGTTCCCATACACCAGGTCAACTCTCTCAACTTCTACATTTAATTTTGCCAATGATCTGGTTTTCTAGCAACACCAACTGCTCAATCATGTAAACATCCACACTATATACATTACATTATATATTATACATTATATACTTCGTAACCTCCCTGGCGGTAATCCCAAGTGTGGCTCTGGGTTAAATTTCAGTACCATTAGCGGTAATCCCGAGTCACACTTGGGATTGCATCTCAGGATCCTGATCCAGGTTACTTACCTTGTCCCCTGGATCCTGAGATGTCCACCCACTGTGTCTGTGGGCTGTGTCCTCCGCCTGTTGCTCTGTTCCCTGCGAGCCTCGCAACGCATGCATTTTTATACTATAGAAGTGAGCCTGATTTTGCACTTTCCAGCTTTAGTAAATAAACCCCATTGTGTACTTAAAAGTGGGGTATGACTGTATGTACTGTTCTTTCTGCCTGGAAACTTGAGATTGTCCATGGCAACCAAAAAGTGTCCTTTTACATCAAAAGTGGTTTTAAACCAGCTAGAAAACAGCAATAGTAAATTAGAATTGAGCAATAGTGAATCGTGGGGAAATTCATTTTATTATTATTATATTATTATTTTTTATAATTATTTATAGTTATTTATTATATTATAATTTATGATTTCTTGTTTCAAACTTTATCATACCCGGGATGTCTACTAGGTTCTTGTTTGGTCAGATTTAAGTGTGTTATTACTAAGAATTACAGGCCTACAATATAAAACGCCAAATTTATATGCAAAACAATGTACCGCTTTGAGATTCAAAAATCTGACATAATCATACCGCCAGGGAGGTTAAAGTGGTTCTAAAGGATAGACATTTTTATCTTAATGCATTCCCTACATTAAAGTAAAAAAGGTCCCACTAGTTGTATTGCCCCCTTACCTCCCTTTATACTTACGTGGGTTCTATCTCAATCCAGCACTGTGCCTGTCTGCAGCTGCACTAGTCTCTATCACTCTCCTCACAGGCTCAGAGACAGCAGTGGGAGCCATTGGCTTCTGCTGCTCTCAATCAAATCATGTGGGAAGGAAGCGGGGATTAAGCCTTGCTGTGCTTGTCAATGGGGCACACAGCCCAACTCGGGAGTGAGCCCACAGGTGTGCCACCATAGGAAGCAGCTTCCTATGGTAGTACACAGAGAAGTGGAGGAGCCAAGATTTCTAGTGGGGGACCCCAGAAGAGGATATTCCAGGCTGCTCTGTGCAACATTATTATTAATTATTACTATTAATATTATAAATAGTGCACAGAGCAGGGAAGTATACCATAGTAATTTTTTTAATTTAAAAGAAATACCCATAGCAACTGCCATAATGCATCAGAGATAGGAAGTTACAAAGCATGGTCATGTGACCAGAGCAGCAGTCCACCAAGAAGGCTCCTGCATAATCAGGGTAGCAATGGAATACGCAGAACTCAGACTGAAAGTTTATCAAGTAGACTGTCTGGTTTAAGCACAACTGCAGTTTCCTGGAAAGCGTCAACAGATCACTTACTAGTCTCATTGCAGAATATTTGGTGGTAGACAACATTGCACAATGAACAGTACCTTTACTCAATCTATTTCCGAGTAGTAGTTTGCAATCATTGTTTTTTCCCATTTCAAAAATTGTAAGCAGCTGTTCACATTCCTCTCCACTGGTGCTAAAGTTTTGATTTCTGAGAATTATTATGATCACTATTAGTCATATGCTGAAAACCTGATAGCATCACATCTCATACAGAAGTGACAGCACTTCAGATGTCATGCATGTTTTTTTTTGGCTGCATATGTTCTACTTCTTTGCAGCCCTGGACTTTAATTTAATTTACTGAGGCCCTAGAATCTCTATAGATTTTACGCATATGATCCCTTACACAGTTCCTTACATAGTTTCCATGTAAAAGACACTATATTGCCAAAAAGTATTGGGGCGCCTGCATGGGCATCCACAGAACTATTTTCAGGGGGGGGGGGGGGGTTCGGCAGCGGTGATACACAGTCGCATGTAACCCTTTCTTCGACCGCTAGCGGGGGATTAAAAGAGCCCCACTAGCGGCCGAATAGCGCCGCTAAAACGATGACGCTTTACTGATAACGCGGCCAGATGGCAGTGTGAAATAGCCCTTGAGATAATTCAGCTTCACTCCACGCCCATATAAATATAGCCTAGAGAATGTACATCTTTCTATTTGCAATGTGTTGCAATACATCCGTTGTGCCATATTTTGATCTTTATGAAAACAACCTATACAGTATAGGTTGTTTTCATCAAGATCAAAACATGGCACAACGGATGTATTGCAATACATTGCAATACATTGCAATATATAATATAGAAAGATGTACATTCTCTAGGCTATATTTATATGGGCATCATGGACTGGTATGCCTGAGAGACTGAGTAACTTCTGTACAAAGTGAAGAAGATATTATAACACACAACACAAATATATTTTTCCAGCAATAGCTCAGCTGTCCAACTTTCCAAGCAATATATATATTCTCCTCCTAACTGGCACAGTGGCACTACAGTGCTGTTACCTATGGTTCTTCAGTGATGAGATAGCACTGGCAGCGTATTCTCTCTTGGTCACTGCACGCACCTGTGGGAGGAGTCGGCGCTGCGCCGGCCGGATCAGCATAGCGACGTTACACAGGCAGGCTGAGGCAGCCAATCATGTTCCGGAACAGCCGAGATGTTGAGCAGAGGCCCAAGCAGCAGTCAGAGCCAATCCGATGATCGGGCCGGGGGTGAGGGACGGATGTCTGTTTCAATCTGTGATAAGTTGGAACAGACTGAGAACAGCCCCAGGCCAGCAGACATAGAAAAAAAGTCAACGGCTGCCGCAGAGGCGGCCGCGGCGGCCATTGCGTTACACAGGGCAACTGTCTTCACTCTTCAACACCTTCTTATAGAGGTCGACTGATATGTGTTTTTCTCTGGCCCATATTTAGAAATTGGGGTGGCCGATGGCCGATATATGATGCTGATTTTTGCGGCTGATATTTTTGTTCGTTTTTTTTTTTTTTTGGCAGGTGGCACTGGCAGGCACTGACAGATGGCACTGGTTGGCACTGGCAGGTGGCACTGACAGGTGACACTGGAAAGTGGCACTGGTTGGCACTGGCAGGTGGCACTGAATGGCACTGGCAGGTGGCACTGACAGGTGGCATTGGAAAGTGGCACTGGTTGGCACTGATTGGCAGGTAGCACTAATTGGCACTGGCAGGTGGCACTAATTGGCACTGGCAGGTGGCACTGGGTGGCACTAATTGGCACTGGCAGGTAGCACTAGTTGGCACTGGCAGATGGCACTGATTGGCACTGGCACTGGCAGGTGGCACTGACAGGTGGCACTGGCAGGCACTGATTGGCACTGGCATGTGGCACTGACAGGTGACACTGGCAAGTGGCACTGGTTGGCACTGATTGGCAGGTGGCACTAATTGGCACTGGCAGGTGGCACTAATTGGCACAGGCAGGTGGCACTGGATGGAACTAATTGGCACTGGCAGGTGGTACTGGTTGACACTGGCAGATGGCACTGGATGGCACTGGCAGGTGGCACTGGATGGCACTGGCAGGTGGCACTAATTGGCACTGGCAGGTGGCACAGGTTGGCACTGGCAGGTGGCACTGGCAGATGGCACTGAAAGGCACTGATTGGCACTGGCAGGTGGCACTGGCAGGCACTGATTGGCACTGGCAGGTGGCACTGGCAGGTGGCACTGGGTGGCACTGGCAGATGGCACTGGCAGGAGGCACTGGCAGATGGCACTGGTTGGCAGGTGGCACTGGTTGGCACTGGCAGGTGGCACTGGCAGGCACTGGTTGGCATTGGCAGATGGCACTGGATGGCACTGGCAGGTGGCACTGGCAGATAGCACTGGCAGGTGGCACTGGTTGGCACTGGCAGGTGGCACTGGGAGGCACTGGTTGGCATTGGCAGATGGCACTGGCAGGTGGCACTGGATGGCAATGGCAGGGTTCACAGCCGATAGTGTAACTGTGTGAAACTGTATGGAGAAAGAGAGAGGGGAGCTGACAAATTCAGCGTGATGTCGGAGGTGGGTGGGACCTGGGGTGGGCGGGACCCAGCAGCTATCCAGCCAATGATTGGGCTGTTTAAGAAAGGGGCAGGGCCACATACACATAGCGCCCCGCCCAGATCCCATCCCATTGGCTGGTGTTGGATAGCTGGGTCCCGGCCCCCTGGGTCCCACCCACCCCCGACATCCAACCTCAATTTTGACAGCTCCTCTCTCTCTCTCCATACAGTTTCACACACCGTGGCGCTGCTCTGCCAACAGTGTGTGGAGAAGTGAGGTGGAACCCCACGTTCCTCCTCCCTTCTCCGATATATCGGTCCACCTCTACTTTCTTACGATTCCAGGGGGGCAGTTGCCCCCCCCCGCCCTATGCTGCGGACGCCCATGGTCGCCTGCCTTTACACGCACATGAACTTTAATGGCATCCCAGTCTTGGTCCGTAGGGTTCAATATTGAGTTGGCCCTCCCTTTGCAGCTATAACAGCTTGAACTCTTCTGGGAAGACTGTCCACAAGGTTTAGGAGTGTGTCTATGCGAATGTTTGACCATTCTTCCAGAAGAGCATTTGTGAGGTCAGGCATTGATGTTGAACAAGAACGCCTGGCTCACAGTCTGCGCTCTAATTCATCCCACAGGTGTTCTATCGGGTTGAGGTCAGGACTCTGTGCAGGCCAGTCAAGTTTCTCCACCCCAAACTCAATCATTCATGTCTTTATGAACCTTGCTTTGTGTACTCGTGCGCAGTCATGTTGGAGCAGGAAGGGCCATCTCCAAACTGTTCTCACAAAGTTGGGAGCATGAAATTGGCCAAATTGTCTTGGTATGCTGACACCTTAAGAGTTCCCTTCACTGGAACTAATGGCCAAGCCCAACCCCTGAAAAACAACCCCACATCATAATCCCCCTCCACCACATAATTTGGAGGGGTGGCCCAATATTTTTGACAATATAGTGTGGGTGAGCAAGTTTGGGGTGGAGGAACTTGACTGGCCTGCGCAGAGTCCTGACCTCAACCCAACAGAACACCTTTGGGAGGAATTAGAGCGGAGACAGTGAGCCAGCCAGCCGGCCGGGTCAAACTATCCCATAGACATGCCAATAAAACTTGGGGACAGCCTTCCCAGAAGAGTTGAAGCTGTTATAGCTGCAAAGGGTGAGGCAACTCAATATTGAACCTTACGGACTAAGACTGGGATGCCATTAAAGTTCATGTGCGTGTAAAAGCAGGTGTCCCAATACTTTTGGCAATATAGTGTATGTTGAAAAAGATGACTGTCAAGTTCACGACTTACACATTTCAAATACAAAGTGCTGTAGATAGGTGCATCTTGTATCACCTACATAATTCATGGGATCCGCTACTGTTTGTTGTCTTGGGCCCCTTCTCTAGGACACAGACTAAAATGCGGACTTTTAAAATAGCCAATAAAATCATAAAAGTAAAAATCAATTCACTTTTATTGATATCACAGTAAAATATGATAAAAACACTGAGGCCCTTCTTGCCATGATCTCTATTTAAAGGAAACATAATCATTATAGCATTAGTATGACAAGGGTCCCCCATCATGCAGAAAGATCACCCCATCTAGTACAAACGTTTCCCTTAGTGTGCAGAGACACAAAAATGTGTCATTTACTAAAGAAAACCTCCTCCGTGTAAAGAGGGGATTCATATGTGCAAAATACAATCCACATCCTTCTGAAATGCTAGCTGCCTGGCTGTTATACTAATCTCCTAGGTTTAATATTACCCTTAGGTAAAACAAATATACAACTCAAAAAAGTCAAATGTCCCAACCTAAATTCTTCTTCGAGGTTAGTGACTCAGTTTTCTCTTATGACTGGTTTCCTTTAAAGAGAACCCGTTATCTTCCAAAAAAATTGTCCATGTGGCAATTCACTGATAAGATGTCACTTATAAAGAATTCAGTAGTGACTGCCTAAAGTGTTTTATTTTTATTTGGATAGAATGAGCATGTATTTGAACTCAAGTCAGGTTATTTTTCTATTTGGGCATAATTAAGATTTCCCCTACGTTACTGCCCCAGTGACAACGGCTTTACCACACGGGGAGTGAGGGAAATTCTCCAGCAGCAAGGTGGAAAAAAAAAATACTTTTGTTAGTAAAGTAAGTAAACACTTGTGGGCGGGGGCTACTTTGCCCTGCACGCGGGGGGGACCTCTCGCATGGAGTGCGCTCATCAATGTCCGGGACCAGGCGGAGACTGTGGTCATGTGAACATTCAAACATTAAGGCAGATCCATGACTTAAAGATGAGCCCTCACTGTGTGCAGTAATAAAGTGTACAGAGCTCCAGTAAAGGTTTCGTCCCATGCGGGGCTTTTTTCAGGGGAAACGTGGGGGAACGCAGTTCCGGCACCTCCAGCACTGAATGTATGTAATGGCAAGTTGTGCTGGGGTGTACTGGAGGGTCTATTGATGATGGCCGCTGGGGGATCTATTGTCGCTGGTGGGGATCTATTTTTGGATGGGGGTCTATTGTTTCTGGGGAGGTCTATTGTTGCTGATGGAGGATCTAATAATGCTGGGAGGGATCTTATATTCCTGGGGGGGTCAGTTGTTGCTGGTAGGGATCTACTGTTGAGAGAGAAGTATATTGTTGCTGCTGGGGTCTATTGTTGTTCGGGTAGATGTATTGTTGCTGGGGAGGTATTTTGTTGCCCGGGGGCGGCATTGTTGTGTGGGGTGATCTATTGTTGCTGGCTGTATGAGTTCTATTTTGCTGGTTTTCTTGTTACAATTGACAAATTACTTAGCACCACAGAATGATACTTGGTACTATATTCTCTAAAAGGGGTGGTACTGGGAAGAGGGTAGGGGGAGGAACCAAGGGACTGTGCTTGGAGGTGGGTAGGGGGCAGAAACATGGGGTAACTTAGAAGGGGGGAGTTCCTGCACCTTCTCTGAGAAAAAAGCCCTGGACCCATGTCATTACACACTGTAACTGACTTTTGTTGCATTAGGAAGGACGTGCTGAGCCTGCACCCTCTCCACCAATCCAGTGTACCTCTCTTACCTCACTACAAGTAACAGAATAGGATCCCACCGAGTACATAGTGTGGACCTCATGCGTGCTTATTAACTCCTTCCTTCCCATACCTATGCGACCAGGTCATGGATCTCCATATTGCGGGTTTGGTTCCAGTTGGTAACGATGTTACTTCATACCCCCTTTGTGTCTTACAGGCCCTGGTTCTTTAGATATGCCAGAACCAACATGCACACTTTTCTATAACTCCAGACCAGGCTCATAACAGTTAGTACAACTTTACTGAAGAAGTACTGCATAAAAGTTCAATATGAACAGCATCCTTTCCCTAACCCTAACTATTGAAGTGGAGCTACCCAGTCATACTTCTGTGAGGCGAGAGTCCATATTGGCATTATCCATGGCTTGGATGTCTCTGAGGATCGCGGTGCCTTCAGCGGACTGCAAGATGCAACAGTCCCAATCTCCCAAACAGCGCCATCCGATTCGACTTGCGCGTCCTACTGGAACCACTGTGACTCTGGGCCACAGCCTTCCCCCTTTTTATAGCACAGGTGGGCTTGCTAGGACCAAAATATGTGATTTGTCCTCTTACTATGGAGGCTCTCAAAATGTATAGAGTTAGGACTGTAGATAATACTGGGGTGCCTTGTTGCAGCCTCTGCAGCTTACAATGTCTTAAAAAAGTATTCATACCCCATTGAAATTTTCCACATTTTGTCATGTTACAACCAAAACGTAAATGTATTTTTTGGGGATTTTATGTGATAGACCAACACAAAGTGGCACATTATTGTGAAGTGGAAGGAAAATTATAAATGATTTTCAACATTTTTTAGAAATAAATATGTTAAAAGTGTGGCGTGCATTTGTATTCAGCCCCCGAGTCAATACTTTGTAGAACCACCTTTCGCTGCAATTACATCTGCAGGTCTTTTTTGGGTATGTCTCTACCAGCTTTGTACATCTAGAGAGTGATATTTTTGCCCATTCTTCCTTGAAAAATAGCTCAAGCTCTGTCAGATTGGATGGACGGCGTCTGTGAACAGCAATTTTCAAGTCTTGCCACAGATTGTCAATTGGATTTAGGTCTGGACTTTGACTGGGCTGTTCTAACACATG
The DNA here is from genome assembly GCF_042186555.1 of Aquarana catesbeiana. Lineage (NCBI taxonomy): Eukaryota > Metazoa > Chordata > Amphibia > Anura > Ranidae > Aquarana > Aquarana catesbeiana. The sequence goes on from NC_133331.1 coordinate 194,959,893, forward strand.
AATATGCTTTGATCTAAACCATTCCATTGTAGCTCTGGTTGTATGTTTAGGTTCGTTGTCCTGCTGGAAGGTGAACCTCTGCCCCAGTCTCAAGTCTTTTGCAGACTCTAACAGGTTTTCATCTAAGATTGCCCTGTATTTGGTACATCCATCCTTCCATCAACTCTGGCCAGCTTCCCTGTTCCTGCTGAAGAAAAGCATCCCTACAACATGATGCTGTCACCACCATGTTTCAGGGTGGGGGTGGTGTGTTCAGGGTGATGTTCAGTGTTACTTTTCCGCCACACATAGCATTTTGCTTTTAGGCCAAAAAGTTCCATTTTGGTCTCATCTTAACGGAACACCTTCTTCCACATGTTTGCTGTGTCCCCCAGATGGCTTCCCGCAAACTGCAAATGGGACTTCTTATAGCTTTTTTTCAACAATGGCTTTCTTCTTGCTACTGCTAAGGCCAGATTTGTGGAGTGCACGACTAATAGTTGTCCTGTGGACAGATTCTCCCACCCGAGCTATGGATCTCTGCAGCTCCTCCAGAATTACCATGGGCCTCTTGGCTGCTTCTCTGATTAATGGTCTCCTTGCCTGGCCTGTCAGTTTAGGTGGATGGCCATGTCTTGGTAGGTTTGCAGTTGTGCTATACTCTTTCTATTTTCAGATGATGGATTGACCATTATTTTTTTATAACCTAACCCTGCTTTAAACTTCTCCACAGCTTTATCCCGGACCTGTCTGCTGTGTTCCTTAGCTTTTTTTGATGCTGTTTGTTCACTAAGGTTCTCTAACAAAACCTCTAAGGGCTTCTCAGAACAACTGTACTTATACGTAGATTAAATTACACACAGGTGGACTCAATTTACTAATTAGGTGACTTCTGAAGGCAATTGGTTCCACTAGATTTTAGTAAGGGGTATCAGAGTAAAGGAGGCTGAATACAAATGCACGCCACACTTTTCAGATATTTATTTGTAAAAAATTTGGAAAACCATTTATCATTTTCCTTCCACTTCACAATTATGTGCCACTTTGTGTTGGTCTATCACATAAAATCTCAATAAAATACATTTACATGTTTGGTTGTAACATGACAAAATATGGAAAATTTCAAGGGGTAAGAATTTTTTTTTCAAGGCACTATATGCATGTATTTGCAAATGTGTGCAAACTAAACCGGTTTTTAACGTGAACTGCTATACACGACTATTCAGTTTTGTGACAGACCTAGCTGGGACAGAGGCTGTTGGAGAGGACTGAATGCAAGCCTCTTGCCTTTTGATTATGGGCCCTGGATTTTCAATGGAACAATACTCTTTGTGAGGTGAATTAGAAATCCAGTCTGAACTGTACTAATCGGACTCAGTCGTGTACATATGTATATATTGTATGTTGTTTGATTCTGTTGGGGACTCCTTGCTGTGGTCATTTGGGATTTGTGTCCCTGAAGAGGTAGGGGGGATTCCTCCAGCAGCCCCCTGCTAATAAGACTGAATTATACTGTTGGGACACATACTGTGAGGAGATGCTGGTGTCATCAACTCCAACTACCTGTGTTTATGTTAATTGAATGAGCTCATCACATTGTCCTCTATACAATGTAGGAGACGGGACGACTCCTATTGGAGCTGCTGCTATTGTGAGAAAATGTCCTGTGATAATTAACTCAGTCTGGGCAAAAGGTCATGTCTCAGTCACCTAGGCTGTATAAAGGATTAGTTAATTAGCTCATGTTAATTAGGTTACATTTGTATTGTTAGAGTAATATGAGCAGGAGGATGGAACCTCGTCTTCTCCTGTATATAAGACTGTATTCTGGTTCTAAATAAAGTGAGTTCATGGTAGCAACAAGCAAGTGTCGCCTTGTTTTGTGCTCAGAGAGGTTGGAATATCTGATATCTGTATACAGACTGGGAGGAAGTGGTATATGACGGAAGCACTCAAGCGGAGTGTGGGACGTTCCGTGACATTGGTTGCAAGCAGCGGGAAAGCTTCCTGCAGTCTAGGACATCCAAACCTCCAACTGGATCCAAGATCAGCATAGCAGGCTTCAGTCACCCCAGCGGAGATATGGACCTGGCATCAGAGTTCCCGGGGCTGCTGCGGATCATCCTTTTAACATACACCAGGACTGTGTCTGAGGATGAATACCTGGAGCTCAGGCAGCAGATTCAGGTGGAGCTCTGGATTGGAGCCCTCCAGCTCGCTGGTATAAAACAGGGCAAGTGCTTTCCAACCCAAGAGCAACGGGCCAGTGACCAACGGGCATTGCGGATGGCATTCCTGGGAGAGCGGCCCCAGGAGCAATGGGTGACTGAGTTGGACAGGCTGGTCCAGCAGGAGATAGAGCTGGACAATCGTTATCGGGCTCTGCAATGGCACGCAGAGGAGGGATATTTAGGGGAGACAACAGAATGCTCTCCGGAGGGATATGACTTTGGAGGCCCTGGATTGCTGTGGGAGAGGCTTACAGATCATTTTATGTTTGGTGATGAAGGGCAACCTGGCCTTGAGGACCTGCAAGACTATAGAGAGGCTATGCTCGGTCTTGCAGGGGTCTCAGAGCTCAAACCTGATCTGGACCATTTGCTAAGGAAGGAACAGCATCTGGAAAGGGCATACAGGAAACTGCTAGAACACGTTCAGCAGCATGCCAGAGAATCGGCAGTGGAAAATCTGAAGATTGCCATCCCCAAACCTGAAGTGCTGACCACAGGGCAGAGTTCTGCTAACCTCTGTCCAGCACTGATAACATCTTCTGGGTTCCATGGACAGGAGATGGTGAACCTCTATCCCCAGACACCAGTTATAGAGATAGGGGATTTAATAGACTTTTCTGCTGAGGAAGAACAACCTGATGAGCCTCCAGCAGAAGAGCTGGTATTAGGGCCAAACTTCACTGTGCTCTGCCCAGCACCAACAGCAGTATCTGTGGAGTTACAACAAACTTCTCCAGCAGAAGTGCTGGCAACCGGACAGAGGGTCCAAGACCTCTGCCCCACACCTGTGGCAGTTTCGGAGGCCCAGGGTGAGAAGGTGGCAATCACTTCCCAGCAGCAGATACAGGGGGAGAAGGGAGAGGAGGTGTGTGTTGTCCCTCCCCAACAGTTGGCCAGGGTGGAGGAAGCGGCCTTCCCTCCCCAGCAAAGATCAGTGCACCTGGGAGACAGTACCATAGACATGTCGTCCAAGCAACCAGATGAGGGAATGGAAAAGGAAGCAGCCGGCTCACCTCTCCAATGGCAGCTACACAGTTTGGGAGTGGAGGAAGCCAGCCTCCTGCCCCAATGGTTAGCCGGAGAGGAGGATGCGGAGTACCCAGCAGAAGTGCTGGCCACAGGGCATAGTGTTACCAACCTCTGCCCAGAACCGGCAACAACTACAGAGTTCCAGGGAGGCGGGGAAGTCGGCCTCCCTCCCCAACAGTTAGCCGGAACAGATGGTGTGGGGTTTCCAGCAGAAGGGCTGGCAACAGGGCCGAGGACTGCTGGACTCTGCCCTCAACTAACAGAGGATGGATTTCCTGTGAAGGTGGATGGGACTTCAGTCTCCACCTGTATACCCCAGGGATGCTGGGCAGTTGGCCCAGATCCCCAACAGCATGACAGAGTGAGCCCAGACACCCTGTCTTCTCTCCAGCGGCAGAAAGGACTCCAGGGTGAAGGGCCAGTCCGGGCATCTCCCCAGCGGCGGATATGTTCTCTGAGAGAGGCAGAGGTTGGCTGGGTGAGTAATACTCTGGAACAATTTGTTTGGGGTACTGTGTGGGTACAGGCAGTAGAAGACTGGAACTATGGACTAACTTCGGAGTCAACCCGTCTGGAGTCATGGATTGCGAACTTGCTGCAATTGTGCAACAAACTTGTGAAGCCTGGCTAGTCTAGCAATAGCATAGCAAGTCATTTTCAAACTTGCAGCTCAATTGCTTGCTATCTGGGATGTAGCCACCCAGGGACAGGAAGTGTGTTATTTGCAGGATTACCAGGTGAAAATAAAGCAAAGGAAGCTTGCAAAAAATAAAAGAAATGCAGCCACCACACCAAAGGACCAATACGCTGATGTATATATTTTTGGTTTTGGGTTATATATACTTTTTTACAAACTTATTTTTGTTTTAGGAATTACAAACCTCAGATATCTTATTCATTGTTTAGCTGAGGAGACCCTCTAGGATTTTTCAGTTTCAAAAAGAACTCCTGCCAAATTCAAAATGTTCTTTACATATTCTTTACAATGCTTGTTTTTTTGTTTAGGGTAGGGCAAGTGAAGTGTTAGAGTCTGTTAGTCTTTAATTGCTGCCTGTGTCCCTGTTGGAGAGATTTTCCCTTTGCTTCCTTTTGAGAGGCCACAGGGATAAAACCTCACAATGAAGAGTTAAAACTTCTTAAGGCTACATGCACACTGGCATAAAAAATGTTGCTTCTACAGGAGTTTTGTGTTCTGCCTGTAGAAGCAGCTCAATATTATCCTATGTGTCTATGCACATTAGGACGATTAGAGGCATATTTTGAGCTCAACGTTCAGAGGCAGGAAAAAACCCCTTCTGATTCACGTTTCTGATTGGAGCTCGTGGCAGAAAAAAAACTTAAAACTCTCCTAAACTCATCTAGACATTGTACAAAAAATGCTCTATTTGAGCGTTTTTTACAAGAGAACAGACTTTTTAAGCCCAGTGTGCATGAAGCCTGAAAGATTGTTTTTGCTATCTGCGCTTTCCTGTCCTGGTGACAACTGCACATTTATAATACCCTTGCTTCCCCTCCATCTTTTGTAAGTAGCACCCTGGTGTTTAGGCAGGGTTGCTAAGTAAATTTAGTTTGCCAGGCAGTAGTTGCCCTGGTTAATTGTTAGTAGATCCACTGATTCCTCTTTAGTTCTGGACTTGCTACACCTTCCCTCTTGGTGACATTAGATAGACAAGGGCTTAGCAGGGTCAGGTTATGAATGGATGGGGTGTCTCAGCCTATTGATGGGGGTTTCTTTAGTCCCTTGGCCTGCTGGGAGAGCCTATTTATTTGGGTGGAGTCAGGAGATCGGGGTTCTGTGCCACGCGGACGGCTGTCTGGATGGACATGTGTTATGCTGCCCCAGGCTGCTAGGTCTGAAGCCTGAGGCCTATCCCGGGAACGTCTGGCTGCTAGGCTGTCTGAGGGCCTATCCAGAATGAGAAGCAGCGCAGGGTTGGGACTGCAGGATTGGAGTCCAACCAAGAGTAACGGTTCAGCCGGACGGGGAACCAGTTGAGATTGGAGGTAGAGGGAAAGCTGTCGCCACTAAGGAACCATCCACCTTGATACCAGAGACCACTGTGAGTAAGCTGGATACAGTACCAGAGCAGTCTTCTCACCAGCCGGGGACGGTGAAGAAGTAGGTAAACTTCAGCAAGTGCCAAGCCAGGGACCCAGCGGGACAGCATCGGTGATGCTTGAGGAGCATCGGTGAGTGCCAAGCCAGGGACCTAGTGGGTCAGCAGGGGTGAAGCTTGAGGAGTATCTGTGAGTGCCAAGTCAGGAACCCAGCAGGAAAGCGGGGGGTGATGCTTGAGGAAGATACTGAGTAATGGAAGTGGAAGAGCTCAGGGGATCCAGTGGCGATTGAGTCTGAGAGTCTAATGACTGGAAGCTCAGTGAGTGAATACCTACAGTGAAAGAACTTTAGCATGTGAGGAGAACTATTCCCTGTCACTAATAGTACAATTACCATTAGTGACTGTTACAAGATTTGTTGCCATAGGAGACAGCGGTCCTACCTATACAGATGTGGTATCCATCTGGAGGCCTTCCACTGTATAGCTGTCTACCTATAGAAGTCTCAGAGTCTGCCAATTATCATTGCATCTACTTAAGGGTGTCCTGGCCCTAACCCTCTCTCCCACAGTTCTTGTTCAAGAGACAATAAATCCCTTTGCATTCAAAAAGTGTCTGGCGCCCATCAATTCAGCTTGTATTACACTCTCCATGCCTTGTAACCCACTCTACCAAGAAGGATGTCAACTCTCCCTGACTCTAGATGTCCGGGACCTCACTACATTTGGCACCCAACATCGGGCAAAGGCGTTGATCTTGCAGTAGTAGCCTATAGCAATCGGCTACAGCTACATCGGGATTTCGCCTGGCTCTGTGGGAGAGTGGAAAGTAACATCTTTACTTCATATAGACTGTGTTATTGTGCATTCCAACAATGTGGGGAAGAACCAACATGTCTCATTGCTCGTGGAAGAGTATCAGCCTGGTCTTTTGACACTTTACGCCAGCGCTGCGAGGGTTAAAACAGACTCCATTAAAGTTTTGGCGCGCCGTGCAGAAAGAAAGGCAGGCGCTGAAGTTTCCAGAGAGTGTGTGGACCAATCCTCATGCAGGGGGAGGAGCTACCACTCTGCAGAGGAGGATAAGGAAGTGCTGCCACATGTGCCTGGTTGGTGGGTGGAAAAGATGGCGCAGTTTGGAAGTACGATGTCGGATTGGAAGGTGTATTTTTCCAGGTGTTGGCCCTGGTCTGAGCGGGTCTAAGGGCATCCTGACCGACACCGGAGTGCAGTATACATCTAAGGGTAGTCTTGCCCTGTATACGGATGGAGGCTATGAGGCCTTGGGACTTATTTGCGGGAAGTGTTCCAGCTTGGCCATGCACCTGTGGCCTTGGATCATCTGTGGACGCTGCGGGGAACCCCTGCTTCCGCGGGCACTACAAGCGGATTGGGACAAGAATGTCGGTGTTCTGGCTGGGAATGGCATGAGGAGTCCCCCTGCTATCAACCTCTTGTGCAAGAAGCTGCTCCTCTCATCTCTGCGGTTGCTCCAGGACCCAACACTCTGGTTATCCCTCGAGGCTGTGGACGGGCCCACCTGCGTTCCTTGATGATGGAACCACCAGGGAAAAAGACGCCGGGGTTGGGTAAACCTGATACGGGTGAAAGTAGTGTGCCAGTGGGGGCGGTAGTACCTGTGGCCAGTGGGGGAGACAAGGTTGTTGCACCAGTCGCTGCTAGTTCCAAGCGCAACCTACTCCTGGCTGAAGAGTGCTCCACTATTTCCGATTTGGATATCCGCTCTTATGGGATCTCTGAACTGTTTTCAGACCATTTGTCATGGACTGGAAAGTAGAGTGATAGTGAAGAGGAGCAATTATGTGACCTGGAGGAGGATGAGATTCCTTCTGGGCCAACTGCAAGTGTTAAGATTGAACTGTCTGCTAATACATCTTCAACTGTGTGTATTGCTAAATCCTTTGAGGAGGATCGCTAGGCAAGATGGGTCCCTAAAGTTGTGCCAACCAAACCAACCCATGTGACTAGGTTTGATTGCAAACCCGATGTCATTGCAGGATAACCGATTCAACATGCACCCGATGCACGGGTCCTAACCGGGTATGGAGACCCTAAAACACTGCCCAGGCTGTCCAAGACACATCATATAATCATTAAGAAAGTGGCTGAGGAGTATGACTACCTGTATCCCTATATACTGGCCCATCTAGAGGAAGAGATCTATGATAAAGAAACACAATGGGTAGATGAAGCTGTGCGGAGTTTCCTTCGGATCCCTTTATGATTAAATTTCCTAAAGTTGTCACCCAAGATAGCTGAGAGGTATACTTTGGTGCTACAAAGGTGGGGTTATGGTCGCAAAATCAACTCAGATAATGTTACTTTTCACCGGCCAAACAAGAAGGACATCTATCACTACATTACCACTGTAAATACAAGAGGGCAAACCCTGAAGTTACCGCATCCCAGGTATTACTGGTAAATGATATTGAATTGTGTTCCTTTACTGAAACCGAATGGATTACAAATGTGTGCTTTGTGGAGTCAGGACGCTATGCTAGAAGCCACTCCACTTTCTTCACAGAAATGTTACTAGTGGGGACACTCCTGTTTGGCTGTACTGATGGGACTGTGTTCTGCCAGCAGTTGCAAGGAGTATTTATTTGAGTCACACTGGCTAGTATTCTGGAATCGCTAGTGTGTCTCCACCTGAAAAGTAACAGGTTGAGCTGACAGTCAGCGTGTTTGTTCTTCAACAAGTGAAGAAATCTTTTCTCAGTCCCTGGCTCTTGTGTGGACAGGCTGATATTACAAATGCAAGAGAATCTATTCCAAGAAGTGCAGCCCCTTGCACCATGGCTGGCTGCTTGTTGTTTGAATGCAGCCATACATTCTGTCCCCGAAGTTGTCCCTAGGAAGAAGAGAAACTGCTGGGAAATCAGGATTGATTAATGAAAGCATTGATGTCCCAATCTATATTGAGACCGTGGGGCATGTAGCATTTTAATTGGTGTATCCAGAATGTTTCAAGTTTAGATACGCCCCTTACGAGCGACTCACCCCTCCAGTGGGGGACAAACTTATCAATGACTTGAAATTTTGTACCAGTTGGATTCTGATTATGTAACTGGAGATAGTGCCTCGGGACGCTGTGATTAGTGCGTCCCTTTTTAATACTAGTTATGTGCTAATTTACCCTCAATGAAAACGTTCTTCTGGATACACCAATTAAAATGCTACATGCCCAACGGTCTCAATATAGATTGGGACATCAATGCTTTCATTAATCAAGCCTGATTATGAACTCTTTTATTCTTAACAGTTTTCTGAGATTGTAGGATACACTAGATATACATGTAATTTTGTCTCTCCCATTCTTTATTTTAATTTGATCTGTGGATTATTGATTTTTATTGTATAATTTATAACTTATTATTTATGTTTTGTCCATATATTTTTAAGTTGATTATACCTGTACTCACTTTTACCATTCCGGGATGAGTGGTTAGTTATCCATACATGCTGGGTCATCACACACTTATACAGACCCCATATCTGTGACTAGTCATAGATATTCTGTTCTCTAACCCCTATTAATGTGTTAGTATATCTCGTTCATAGTATGTACTTGAATCTATCGTTATGTGGAATTTTACTTCCAGAGGCTATGGCTAATATTTTTTATTAATTAATTTTTTTATTGGTTAATTTTTTTTATTAGTTTTTATCTTACGGCCTCGGAACGGGGATATATCCCTAAGATTTGCAATTGTTAATTATGATTCTTTATGATTTTAACTTTTTTACACTTCCGTATGTTGGTTGTCTGTTTTTTTCAGTGTTGCCTTTAAGACGTTCAGCTTGAGGCTTGCACCGCAGTTGCGCCTCAAGGCCTATTACCTAGTTACTTCCGTTTTTCGTGTGCTCGGCTACAGTTTAATACCATTGCCCCATACCTTGACCATCATGACATTGTCACGTGACTCCTTTATAGACTCACCTGACAGGCCTAACCGATAACCAATGGCTGCTCACGCTGACTGCACGTGATCGCCCACGTTCGTCAGACGGATAAGTACTGATTCTATTGGGTAGCGACATTGAGGTTTGGTTTGTTGTCTACCTAGGCATCCCCTATTCATCTATCCTCATCACGATGATGATGACACCGACGCCAGTCCCGTGAACGCGGAAGTTAGATTCCACATGGCCTAAACAGGTGTTCCAATGTTGGCATCATATTTTATATTTAAATAAGCATATCAGTGGCAAGCAGGCATATACCCCAGTTGAAGTCCTTGAGGACGAAACGCATCCGGTTGGATATGCTTGCTGAGCCACTAATCTATATAAGCGTTTTTTATTCTGTCATTTTTTAAATCTGCCTCTATTTGTTTAGGAGTCAGATGATTTAAAAAAAAAAAATTCTATGCAGATTTACACTATGTGGAGGCATTTTTCCTTCTTTTCTTTTGGGAAATTCCACTATTTATAAGAGGACTGAAGATCAAGGCTGGCAACCCCATTACAGCTGTGCAACTAGGGAGGTTCTAAGTCATCGAGCATCCATCCCTGATGGTTGGTGAGTAAGGGCCAGGGGTTTCCATGGACTTTCCCTCAGATACAGCTCCACACCTGCTTCCTCCGGGTGAACCACCCCATCTATCGAATTCCGGTACAAGCTCCTTTGACTCACTGCCTCTGGCTTGTAAGTCCACCTGTTCCGGTAAGGGTATTTCAGCCTTCTCGTTTCAATTTTGAAGCTCTGACCAGTATTGTCCAAGTGTCTACTCCAACACCGCGTACATTGACCGAATTCATCCTATATGTATATAGAAGGCACGGAAGTCATTCACACGAGCGTTTGATATACGTCCATGTGGAATTAATTTCTCCCAGTCAGGGGTGTCATTTATTATCAATTTAGCTTCAGTAACCTTCAGACTCATGTTGTATACAGATCATGTCGGATTCTTATTGGATATAACACTTACCCTATATGTTATATTACTAATACCTACTTTTATACTAATGTATACACCTTACAGTTTTACCAGTGTTATTTTGTGTTAGCCATTATACACAAGTTCTTTATATTTTGCTTTAGACACATTCATGGTATAATCTGCTTTATTAGACCTTAGAGTCTCACACACTGTCTGCTTGATTTGATATGTGTGTTTTTGAGTTCTGGTTATATCTTTAACCTTTTCTCTGTGAGATATTTTGATATCCTATATGCACTTTCGGTTTATGTACAACATTATACTCATAGTTGGGCTACATAATCATCTCTACATTTGAGATTTCTTCCATCAGACATTTTATTTTCATTTTTATTTTTATATTTTTTGGCACATATTTTTTATACACAATATTGTAACCACATCCGAATCCTCTGTTGGCCTGGTGGCTACTAAGAGGTTATTTATTCATCTTGGTATCTAGTGATACCCATCACCATACACATGTTGAATACACTCACTCACCTGTACATTTATATGTGTATGTTCAGAACTGTACTTTTTAGTTTACCGTTCACACAATATTCTTTACACTTGTTGACTCGAGTGTTTTATTAAATTTTTAATGACATTTTTGCTGTGCAGCCGACCCCCAGAGTCACATTCTGGTTAGGTTTTTGCACAGTAACAGACACTATTTAGCGCCACATTGTTTGTTTCACTTAAGGAGAGACAGTGACTTCAGCTTTTATAATCAAGCTAATATTTTCTATATTTTTCCAGGTGTACATAATAGATATATAGTGAGGATATAAGGCTACTGTTTTATATTTTCCCCTTTAATATTGTTCGGGTGGTAAGACACACGTAAAATTGTACATATTATCTGCTATTTATATGCCCTTGTGTGAAATGCCACTTGCCTATGTATATAAACTGTTGTTTATTTTATGTGGTACGCAACATGTCTTGTTATTATTTTTTTTTCTTCCCTCTTTGTTCCCCCACCCATCCCAGTTTTGCCAGGACATCCACTCTCAGGCTTGAGAGTTAAATTATTTTTTTGTAACTCTGAGAAGTCGTTTCCTAGGCAGGGGGAGGATGTAGCACCCTTGTTTAGGCAGGGTTGCTAAGTAAATTTAGTTTGCCAGGCAGTAGTTGCCCTGGTTAATTGTTAGTAGATCCACTGATTCCACTCTCCTTTTGGACTTGCTGCACCTTCTCTCTTCTGTCATTAAATAGACAAGGGCTTAGCAAGGTCAGGTTATGAATGGATGGGGTGTCTCAGTCAAGTTTCTTTAGTCCCCTGGCCTGCTGGGAGAGCCTATTTATTTGGGTGGAGTCAGGTAATTGGGGTTCTGTGCCACCTGGACGGCTGTCTGGGTGGACGTGTGTTATGCTGCCCCAGGCTGCTAGGCCGGAAGCCTGAGGCCTATCCTGGGAACATCTGGCTGTTAGGCTGTCTGAAGGCCTATCCAGAAGCAGGAGAAGCAGCGCAGGGTTGGGACTGCAGGATTGGAGTCCAACCGAGAGTAATGGTTCAGCCGGATGGAGAACCAGTTGAGGTCGGAGGTAGAGGGGAAGCTGTCGCCACTATGGGGCCATTCACCTTATTACCGGAGACCATTGTGAGTAAGCTGGAGCCAGTACCAGAGCCGTTTTCTCACCAGCCGGGGATGGTGAAGAAGTAGGTAAACTTCAGCAAGGGCCAAGCCAGGGACCCAGGGGGACAGCAGAGGTGACACTTGAGGAGCATCAGTGAGTGCCAAGCCAGGGACCTAGCGGGTCAGCAGGGGTGAGGCTTGAGGAGTATCTGTGAGTGCCAAGCCAGGGACCCAGCAGGGAAGCAGGGGTGATGCTTGAGGAAGATACTGTGTAATGGAAGTGGAAGAGAGTCAAATAAGGGACTGGGAGCTCAGTAAGTGAAGATCTACAGTGAGACTGTAGCGTTTCGTGTTACCACGGGCTGTAGGCCTTCCAATGTATAGCTGTCTACCTTTAGAAGTCTCGGAGTCTGTCAATAATCTTAGCATCTACTTAAGGGTGTCCTGGCCCTGATCCTCTCTCCTACAGTTCTTGTTCAAAAAACAATAAATCTCTTTGCATTCAAAAACTGTCTGGCGTCCATCACTTCAGCTTGTATAACACCCACCATGCCTTGTAACCCATTCTACCAAGAAGGATGTCAGCTCTACCTGACTCTAGAGGTCCGGGACCTCGCTACATGCACAAACTTGTATGTCAGATGGACAGGAAGTAATAGAAATTTCCCTACATACAAAAGTTAAAAATCGTATAGAAATTTTAGCTCTCCCCCACATATAAAATTGGCTTATGTAGTATATTACAGAACACACATTCTCTCTATATCAGATATTATTACTACAAAAATTGCCATAAATAAAAATAAATGCATAGTGTTCTGTAAAAAATTTCTTATCTCATTGTAAACTTATCAAAGACAGAAAACATCAATAAGTGATTATCTGGAATTTTGTAAAGAAAATCTTCTTTAAAAAAAAAACAATCAGACCTCAAGAGATCTCAAATGGCTGTCTGAAGTTCAAGGCAGGTCAATTAAATGCAATTTACATAAATAAAAGGACAGCGATAACTTACTGTTTCTAATGTGACACTTTTATTTCTAGAAAACAACAACACGTTACAAGCGGATCACATTTAGCATTATCATACAGTACATTTTAAAAGTAATGAGACATTTGAAGATATTCTCTCTTCTGTCTTACTTGGTACTTACAAGAATCTACTCTACCCTTTAATAAAGTGCTGGCCTATGGTAACTTTCTCCAGGAAGACAGACCTGAATAGTAAAAGTTTCATATGTGTAGAACGGTGAATTGCAAAGAAAAAGCAGTAAGTTTCTAGTTTTTTGTAAGTCATACATAATACTGGTCTTCAGCCAGACACACAACCAATGTTTTTGCTTCTAGTGTTTAAGATGTCAAATCTTAAATTGCAATCAGAGCTCGTATCAGCAAATATTTCTGTTTGAGAAAACATTAGAAGCAGTCCTGCTTCTGTCCAACTATAAAATGTCATTGTAAAAATAATGTGATCACAAAACGTTAAGCCCTTGTTTAGCTATAAAATTTGACCTGTGCTATAAATAGTGCATTAAGTGAATTAATCTTTGTGTTTTTACCAGTACATAGTAAAAAATACAGAAAGCCCTCAAAAATGGGAGCATCCCCAGTATAATAATTCCTTTTAATAATATAAAAATGATATCCGTTAATTTATTAAGTGCTGCAGGTCCAGTAAAGTGCTGAAAATTTAGTTGCGATTCCACATTCCTACATTCTAGGTGACCTGTTCTCCTTCTTTTATAACTGACTGCTGTTGTTGACTATATATAGGACACATAGAATATACATAAACAGTCAGTGTGCACTAAACACAATATAACGTCATAGCCATCATATAATTGTCTACATTACACAATGCAATACTATTCCCTACACACTGTGGTGTGGACATTACATAGTATCACAAGATTACTACTTACAGAGGTTATGAGGAATCTGGTTTTGGAAAAGCCAAATAATTAGGCCTGTGCCATACAAAGTTACCTTACCAAAATCTAAAGACTTTAAAACTCAGGTAGGTCATCACCTTCTTTAAAGACAGGCTTCTGGATCCCCTATTGCCCAGACTTACCATTTTTACATTACCTGGAAAGTAGCTAGGGGGGCATTTATCTTTAGGAGCCTTTGTTTATGTGAATACAGGTCTTTGGCAGAATATGAGTCAGTATGGTCTGTTAAGGCATTTAGGGGACAACAATCTGAAAACTCCCTATAGAAGAACTTTTATTAAGGAAAGGTGACACCCCTCATGTATTCATTTGTTAACAGCTGTAAAGTAATTCTACTTTATGAAAGAAAATTTTTTAAAGCCCAGTTAAACTTTCAGTTTAAATTAGTCAAATACATTCCAGCTGTATCAAAATAAAAAAAGTGAAGCACTATAGTGTGTTTTTTCCTTAGAAAGCAGCCACAACTAGTGAAGAAAAGTTGTTCCCCTGCGGGCTTGCTTTATAGAAAGACCCTTGCTCTCTATGTTGAAGCAGTGGTCTCTCTACAGAGGTCTGACATGCCCCTTGCTGGGGGGCAGCAAACAAGACATCCTGTCAACACCCCCCCCGGTCGGACAGCCCCTCACTTACCCCATCTAGGTCGTGGGCAGCTTCGGCTCCTTCCTGTGTCTCCTCCTCCTCTGTGTCTCGAGCTTCACAGGGGCTTCCTCCTTGGCAGCTTCCCTCCTCCTTTCCTTGTGCGGTGACCAATACGATCGCTTCTCCTCTTGGCCAATCGGGTCTCATATGCTTCCTGATTGGCCAGGAGGAGAATCAGGAAGACAATAACAAATATTAATTTGCTATTGTCACACAACTGGGTGGGCTCAGGGCACAGTGCTCTGCGCCCCGAGCCAACTCTTTTTTGAAGCCAGTTAGAGCCTCTGGTTTTAATCACGTGCTTGTTAAAAAAAAAAAACATTGGAATCCATGCTTCTGGCGCCCTGTAGATTAGGGGCCAGGCACATGGATTAGGGGGGCAGCGCCCCTGCACCCTTAATGGACGGGCTGCCACTGATCAGCAACATATATTCTGCAGAGGGAGTGTCAGATCTCTGCATAGAGATCCCTGCTTCTACACAAAAAGCAAGCGTCCTTCTCTGCAGCATGCTGGCAGGAGATAGGCTTTTATACCCAGACCGTAGTTGCTTTTCGAAGAAGATGAGCATAAGACTTTGCACACTTTTTGTTTTGATGCACCTGGAACGAGAAAATGAGGTGAAAGATTGTCCAATCACTTGGCAAACGGTCATATAGCTCTAACTTTACGGGGCATTTTAAGTGATGGTAATACCCATGGATCCATTACTGCAGCTAAAAGAACTGATATAAGGCATTAGAATGCTTCAGTCGAACATTTTTCATTATTTGAAAATGTGTTATATTACAATGTTGTATGTTTTTATATAAGAATCATCTAATACAAAAAAGGAAACTTTGTGGCTGGATTTTCATTTTAAGGGTTTATCTAGGATATCTTTAACTGAGCTCTCAAAACATCAGTGTCCTCATAACTCTGTAGGAGCCTACTATTATGAACATTTACTGTATATTAATATGTAGTATAGCAGTTTTGATAAATAGATAATATAAGTGAACATTATATCAATAGTATATGCCAATACTGTGTGGCAGTATTATAACAGATCACAGAAACTTTCACTTAATTGTATCTATCACAGAATATTATATTTTATATTCAAGACATCACAATCTAGATTGACATACCATAGATTATCTTTTTGAAAGCTGCCATAAAAAATAAAAGCACATCAGTTTGTAATTATCAATTTAATCATCAGTATTTACCATTTATCAAATTACCCATCATTGTCTATCAATGCCTATTTAAACACAAGGCATCTTATGTGAAAAATCTAGAACCACAAACACTTTTGAGCTTATTCAGTGCACAATGCAAAAATCAGAGGGGAGAAAGGCATTGTGTTTAATCAGAATGTACTTTACTGATGTTCTATACAGAATTAATTTGGATGGGTTGCTGCAGATACTGTACTTTGTACTTATTCTTTTTGCAACTTTTATGTATTTATTTAACAAGCTTATATCTGCAATTTTAGTGGTCTAAGAAAGATGATTTTTTTAACTAAAAAATTGCCTAATTAACTAAAGGTGCTGCAGGTTTAGCAACTATGGAGTAATTTACTCCTACTCACTAAAGGCAAGCGGTTTGCACTCTCATATGCAGTTTTACTTATTTTTAGTGGAAGACTATGTGTGCATGAATATACATAACAGCCATTTAAGATGAGATTCATAATAATTAACATGCATCATGTTTTTGCCAAAACAATAATTAACAATAATGCTAATAATGTTTAATGGTTACTATGGTGCTCTAAATATGACAGATATGTGATCATAACTATCCAAATGCTGGCAACTTAAAGTGATATTAATGTGTCAGTTTTTTCCTAAAATAAAAAAAGAGGTTATACTTACCTGCTCTGTGCAAGGGTATTGTACAGAACGGCCCCTTTCCTCCTCTTTTTCGGTTCCTCACCAACACTTGCCACTCCTTCTCCTCTCTGAGTGCCCCCTCGGCAAGTCATATGCTGTGAGGGCACCTGCGTGGGTCACGCCCCCGAGCCGGGCTGTGTACGTCCATAGACATACACAGCATGGCTTGGCTATGCCCTCGCTTTCTCCTCACAGGATTTAACTGACAGCAGCCAATGGCTCCCACTGCTTGCAGAAACTCTTGTGAAATCAGGAAGAGAGCAGAGCAGGGCTGCAGATGGGCACAATGCTGGAGCGGGAGAAGATGCACATATACACATATATATATATATATAACAGGGACCATTCATAAATAATTATGTTTTTATTTATTTCAGGACATATCAGGGCATTTAGGTAAAAGCCGAGTTTATTTATGGCTATACACAGTGCCTTGCAAAAGTGTTCACCCCCCTTGGCTTTTTACCTATTTTGTTACATTACAGCCTTTAGCTCAATGTTTTTTTTAATCTGAATTATATGTGATGGATCAGAACACAATAGTCTAAGTTGGTGAAGTAAAATTAGAAAAATATATACATAAAACTATTATCAAAACTAAAAAACTCATAATTGGCATGTGCGCATGTGTCCACCCCCTTTGTTATGAAGCTCATAAAAAGCTCTGGTGCAACCAATTACCTTCAGAAGCCACATAATTAGTGAAATGATGCTCACCTGTGTGCAATCTAAGTGTCACATGATCTGTCATTACATATACACACCTTTTTGAAATGCCCCAGAGGCTACAACACCTAAGCAAGAGGCACCACTAACCAAACACTGCCATGAAGACCAAGGAACTCTCCAAACAAGTAAGGGACAATGTTGTTGAGAAGTACAAGTCAGGGTTAGGTTATAAAAAAATATCCAAATCTTTGATGATCCCTAGGGGCACCATCAAATCTATCATAACCAAATGGAAAGAACATGGCACAACAGCAAACCTGCCAAGAGACGGTCACACACCAAAACTCATGGACCGGGTAAAGAGGGCATTAATCAGAGGCAGCACAGAGACCTAAGGTAACCCTGGAGGAGCTGCAGAGTCCCACAGCAGAGACTGGAGTATCTGTACATAGGACGACAATACGCCATACACTCTATAGAATTGGGCTTTATGGCAGAGTGGCCAGAAGAAAGATATTACTTTCAGCAAAAAACAAAATGGCACATTTTGAGTTTGCTAAAAGGCATGTGGGAGACTCCCAAAATATATGGAGGAAGGTGCTCTGGTCTGATGAGACTAAAATTGAGCTTTTTGTCCATCAAAGAAAATGCTATGTCTGGCGCAAACCCAACACATCACATTACCCAAAGAACACCATCCCCACAATGAAACATGATGGTGGCAGCATCATGCTGTGGGGATGTTTTTCAGCAATCAAGACTGGGAAACTGGTCAGGGTTGAGGGAAAGATGGGTGGTGCTAAATAGAGGGATATTCTTGAGCAAAACCTGTACCACTCTGTGTGTGATTTGAGGCTAGGACGGAGGTTCACCTTCCAGCAGGACAATGACCCCAAACACAATGCTAAAGCAACACTTGAGTGGTTTAAGGGGAAACATGTAAATATGTTGGAATGGCCTAGTCAAAGCACAATCCTCAATCCAATAGAAAATCTGTGGTCAGACTTGCTGTTCACAAGCACAAACCATCCAACTTGAAGGAGCTGGAGCAGTTTTGCAAGGAGAAATGGGCAAAAATCCCAGTGGTAAGATGTGGCAAGCTCATAGGGACTTATGCAAAGCGACTTGGAGCTGTGATAGCCACAAAAAGGTGGCTCTACAAAGTATTGACTTTAGGGGGGTAAATAGTTATGCACATTGACGTTTTCTGTTATTTTGTCCTATTTGTTGTTTGCTTTACAATAAAAAAAAAGATCTTCAAAGTTGTGGGCATGTTCTGTAAATTAAACTATGCAAATCCTCAAACAATCCATGTTAATTACAGATAGTGAGGCAACAAAACACGAAAAATGCCAAGGGGGGTGAATACTTTTGCAAGGCACTGTAAATACACTCTGTTATAAGTTTCACGGGATGTCAGAAACCATGAATCTGAACGAGACAGAAGAACAGTTAAATCACACTTGTTTAATAATAAAAGTAAAAACGTAGTCAAAACATAGCCAATGTTCGGTAATTGGAACGGATGGTCAGACAAGCCAGAAAGTCAGGAAGCCAGGGAACAGTGTAGTGGAACAGCAAGCAGGATCTGGAGCCAGAAGGAATGTCAGCCAAGCAAGTCTTTAACAGGAATGCAGGAGATAGTCTCTGTAATATCGACCCAGGCAAAGGCAGAGATCATCTGGGCTTGACGGCTTAAGTAGGCAGGACTGATGAGCAGGATATCATCAACGTCTGTGGTCAGCATGGAATTTAACCTGTTCACGATGGAATTCGCACTTCTCCAATAGAAATTGTTGTTTTTGAAGCACATGACAGACATCTGTGTGGTGGCTCTCCAGGGACTTGGAAAATATTAGGATATCGTCGAGATAAACCACCACACATAACTGCAACAAATCTCGGGGGACATCGTTAATAAATTCCTGGAAAACTGCCAGGGCGTTACAAAGGCCAAAAGGCATTGCGAGGTACTCATAATGGCTTGTTCTAGTATTAAACGCAGTTTTCCACTCGTTGCCCTCCTTAATCCTCACGAGATTGTATGCCCCTCTCAAATCCAGCTTAGTGAAAACTGTTGTTCCCTTGAGGTGGTCAAATAACTCCGTAATCAATGGAATCAGATAGGCATTCTTAATCGTGAAACGATTGAGACCCCTATAATCAATACAAGGTCTCAGTTCACCACTCTTCTTCTTCACAAAGAAGAAACCAGCACCAGCAGGAGACGAGGATTTGCGGATGAAACCTTGAGAAAGTGCGTCTGCAACTCCTCCATGGCCTTATCCTCCAAGACCAACAAAGGGTAAACCCAGTCATGAGGGGGTATGCCACCAGGTTGTAGGATAATTGCGCAATCATACGACCGGTGTGGAGGCAAACTACCGGCTTGACCTTTATCAAAGACATCGCAAAAAAATCATAGTACTCCTCCGGCAGGGAGGAGAGTGAAGAGGTGCACAGGACCTTGGCTACCTTCTGGAAGCATGTCTTACTGCATTGTGGCAACCAGGAGAGAACCTCAGCATGGAGCCAATCAAAAGAGGGGTTGTGCCTCTGTAACCAAGGATAACCAATAACCAGAAACTTAGATGAGGAAATAACTTGGAATTGGATTATTTCATGGTGAAGGGCCCCTACGGCCATGGACAACGGAATAGTCTCATGAGTCACATGGGCAGGCTGTAGAGGTCTCCCGTTAAGAGCCTCAATGGCAAGTGGAGTGTCACGTAGCTGCAGCGAAATCAAGTGCTTCGATACAAAGGCAGCATCAATGAACAGGCCTGCGGCCCCAGAGTCGATTAGAGGCTGTATCTGGACGGACAACTGAGCCCGAGAAAGAGTAACCAAAGCCAGGGGCTTATCCTTCTGGATAACTGGGGACAAAACAATGCCACCTAAGGTCTGTTTGTGACAGTACTCAAGGTTCGGATGTTCCCTGAACGGGTAGGACAAGACTTCAAAAAGTGGCCTGCCTGGCCACAATAAAAGCAGAATCTCTCCCTCCTCCTAAGGGTTCTCTCATCCGCAGAGAGACGCGTGAAGCCCAAGTGCATGGGTTCATCTTCACAGACCAACTCTGTACCAGGAGGCATGGGAGGTGAGGGAGGCAAGGGTGGGACTGCAAAGTTTGGAGATAAACATACAGGAGGCTTCCGCAAGAGCTCCATAAAAAGGGAGTCTGTCACTGAGTCTGGAGTCAATGAGGATGGCAAACGTAATCAACTTCTCCAGCTCAGTGGGTATATCTCGGGCTGTTATCTCATCCTTGATGGTATCCGAGAGACCATGAGAAAAAGCAGCCACGAGGGCCTCATTGTTCCAAGCAACTTCTGCTGCCAGTACGAAATTCAATGGCGTAATCAGCAACAGTTCTCGTACTCTGTTTGATGGACATGAGGCACTTGGCAGCAGAAGCTGAGCATGCGGGGAACGTCAAATACCCTTTTAAAAGATGCCACAAACTCAGGGTAATTCAAGACAACAGGTTTTTGCATCTCCCATAGAGGATTTGCCAAGGCTCTCTCAGAAAGCAAAGATATCACGAAACCTACTTTGCTTCTGTCCGCGGGAAACGCCTGGGGCAGCATCTCAAAGTATATCTCAACCTGGTTGAGAAACCCTCTGCATTGAACTGGATCACCCCCAAATTGCTAGGGAAGCGGAGCGGAACCAGACATACCTCTTATAGAGGTAATACTCGAGGCTGGTGCCTGCACAGAGACTGGAGCAGCAGCAGGGACAGCCTGCAACACAGGTTGTACCGGAGCAGCCACAGTAGGAGATTCCAGGTGAGCTGTGCGACTCAGGAGTGTTTGTAATGCCATGGCAAACTGATCCATGCGGTGATCCAGTTCATCCAATCTGGAAAAAATATTGCCAACAAGTGGATTGACTGCATCTTCTGAATTCATGGCCTTTGCCTACTGTCAGAAACCATGAATCAGACCGAGACAGAAGTACAGTTAAATCACACTTGTTTAATAATAAAAGTAAATAGAACAAACGTGGTCAAAACACAGCCAAAGTTCGGTAACCGGAACAGATAGTCAGACAAGTGAGAAAGTTAGGAAGCAAGGGAACAGCGTAGTGGAACAGCAAGCAGGATCTGGAGCCAGAAGGAATGTCAGCCAAGTCTCTGTGTTGTTGACCAAGGCAAAAGCAGAGATCATCTGGGTTGGATGGCTTAAGTAGGCAGGACTGACGAGCAGGATATCATCAACAGGTGAGTCACTGTGGAGAGATAGGAGCTGGCAATTAGCCGACAGCTGAGCGGCCAGCTTTGAGAAGGAAGGGCTGAGCCCAGCCCTCACACAGGACTGTCTTGATATAAATTTAAAAAAACAATAAAAACCCAATAATTTATGAATGGTCCCTCTCACATAGGTCTTATATTAACTTTAAAGTGGTAGTAAACCGCAGGTGGAAAAATCCTGCAAGGCAATTGCATAATGTGCTAGTATGCATCACATAGTAGCACATAATGATAGACTTACCTTAGAACGAAGCCCTCCAGCGCCACAATGTCATCGCTGAGACGGCTGACATCTTCCCCCAGTCTTTCTTCCGGGTTCGCGCCCTCCGGCTACATAGGTGGCCGGGGGCACGATGACGTCACTTCCGCGTATGCACGCGGGATCTGCCGTTTACAGCACGGGCTCTGTAAGCCAGACCTTCAGAGCGCATGCACCAGTGATGTAATTGGCTGCATGCACTCTGAATATCTCCTAAACTGTGCAAGTTTAGGAGATATTCACAGTACCTTATTATAGGCTTACCTGTAGGTACAAGTGGTGTAACAAAGTTTAATACCCCTTTAAGTTTATTTTTTAACTGTTATTTTGTCTACTTTTACATTTTTTTTTCCATTCAGGAATATTTGAGCCCCTGATATTGCAAGATCATAGGAGCAAATCTCACTGCTACTACACATTGTGGCCATTCACTTCTTTTCTCAGTCAGAGAAGAGAAGTGAAAATGTTAATGAACACACTCTCCTCTGAGATCTTTATATGCTGTGAAGGACCACGATGCATAAAGTCAGGAAACATCGCTGTTTAATAAGCATACACCTAAGTCTGATAAAGAACATAAATATCTCAGGTAAGGGGAAAAAAGCATGTAATTTAATTATACATCAGTTGGGATTCTAAGTATGTTTTTTTTTTTTGCAAAAAGTGAAATTAAAAAAAAAATTATGCCCACTTATGCAGCCACTAGTCCCTCAAATCTTTGTTCTCTTGTAGAGCAAAGGCGCAACAGGATCGTTAACATCTCACATACTTTCAGATATGTTGGATGCTTGCTCAGCTACTGTGCTCTGTGGTTCTACCTGGAGCCTGATCATCTAAAAGGCAAGCTAGGCATGAGCCTATAGCTCAATAGATTCCAAAGTGGCCCAGCTAAAAACTTCATGTAATAAACCAGATGGATACTGAAATTGGTCAAAGTAGAGAGCCTTTGTGGCACTTCAACTGGGAGGATGCAGTTGTAGTTATATGGTGTCTGATAGAGCAAGCCATGCCTGTACAAATAATTCAAATTTGGTGGCTTCTTTGTGCCTAAAACAACCGTTATCAATGTCAATTGAAGGGTTGGGGGACAGGGCTCCTACCCTACCCAGAGCCTCATTTTGCCCTAATCCATCTCTGGTGTTACTGCTGTGAACTATAGTACTATAGCAGCTGGCAGGTAGAACCACACCACACAAGGAAGAACCATACTAAGAATACCATTTGACGTATCAATAAACAATGAAACTAACGCATTGGATGTTGAAGATTCTGCCTGCAGATTGGTTCTGCAAAAAAGGCAAAGATTGAGGAATGGGCAGCAGGTCAATTAAGTATAAACAGTCACTTTAAAGCTATGTTAGTGTATTAATATGAGTTTATCCCATCATTGTCTAATATGATCTGTGCAAGTTATATTTTTCAGGATATTGGTTACTGGAAGATTATTATTTTTTGTACTATTTACACATATTTTTTGTATCTAATCTACATACCTGAGATCATTTACTGGCGTAGATCTGCATATGGGTGTGCAAGAATGCACAAGCATGTAAGCGTGTTTTGCCAGCAAGAGTGATTAAACACACTGCTTATCCACAACAGCAGCAAGAGTGCACCTCCAGTAAATTAGCCTTTACGTCTTTATTATGTGCACAAAACATACAGTATCTGCGTATCACTGCTTCTGGATGCCAAAATTGGCAATGGAAATATGTATATCCTTTTGTTAACAAACCAGAATGCCAAAACTTCCATGTAGTTTGAATGGCACTGAATGTGACTGTGTAAGGCTTGTTTATGATAAAGTAAGAAATGTTTAAAAACTATCATTTAAAGGAACATGGAGGCTGCCATTTTGTAAATGCTAGTTGTCTGCATGTGATGCATGCCAGAAAAAGTTACCAAATGGACCATTTAACTTTTGCCCAAGTACAAACACGTATGTGCTATAGATAGATAGATAGATAGATAGATAGATAGATAGATAGATAGATAGATAGATAGATAGATAGATAGATAGATAGAGGATCTGTGTCTTGTTGATCCTTTTGCTTCATTACTTGGGAGTCACTGACCCAGAACTGGTATGCAGATCAGGACTTCTGATTTAACTTTCCCTATATTCATACTTATGAAATATCAGTAATTTGGGAAGTATCAGTGGCTCAGTATAATTGCCAAGCAACTTACATCTTTATGGCAGCCGCCATGCTACTCCTATAGGCATATCTTTCAGTTTCCCTGTGTTTGCTTTATTCTTGACTACTATTAGAAAATGTGCTCGTAGCAATAACAGAATCCGTTTTTTTGTGTTGTGAACAAAACTAGCCATTACACACTAGAGATGTTGGTCTATCAATTAACCTTTCCAAACTTTTCTTGCTTCTAAATGCAATAACCTGAAAATCTGGAACAAATTGATTTTAACTGTCAGTGCAGGTACTTCTGCAGCTCACAATATAAACATATAAAAAATATTAGTGCTACATAGATAGGGTTGTTTTTTTTGTTTTTGTTTTTTTTTTTTTGCTTAATCACAAAACCATGGCATATCAAACATAGTTCTTAGCTCTACCATATGCTACTGACCATAATTACAGTGTTGTATCTACTCTGTGATATGTGTGCTTATATGTGTGCCATACCACCATGGGCACTTCTAATGTGCAGTCAGGACTGAAAATTGCTCCCGACACCGCTCTTACCCCACATACACGTATTAAAAATGTGTGTTCCTAGGGGGAGCTTTGTATAAACATGTAGAGTTGGTGCTGCCACCCTCCTCATAGTTTCCTGGAAGCAGACAATTTATCTTGTTTTCACATGTTAGCACCACTTGGCATTCAGAAACTTGGTGCATACATTTAAATGAACCTAAATGAACCAAAACAATAGCAAATGTATATCATCTCCAATGTATGTTATTCCAGGCTTTTATCTCTCATTTAAAAAATATAATTAGATAGTTCTTTTGCTGCTATTAATGTGATAGTATCCCTTTTATTAAATAAATATGGAGACTGCTATTTCTGTCTGAAAATACTAGTTGTCTGGCCACCTGGCCATGTCTAGCTTAAAAAAACTTGGAACAAGCATACACCAAATGAAAGTCAGAGAAAAGTCAGAGGTCTTTATCTACTTGTTCCAGGTCAATGACACAGAACATAGTGGAGCCATGACAGCCTGGAAACTAGCAAAGGTCAGAAATAGCAGCCCACCAATGTCTCTCTTTCAGAGTTTCCTTTACAGCAAACCTATGCTTCCTTGCTCATACAAGGCAAAACAACATGATTGCTTTATTGCACCCTCCTCCCCCCCCCTAAAAAAATACTTTTTATTAAAAAAAAGTATTTTATATTATTTATATAAAATACCTTCCCTTCATTACCTCATTGCTCTGTTAAGTCTCTAGTAGGAAGGTGCTCTAAGCAGAGCCTACAAAGGGCTCACATTCCTATGTGACAGTGTTGAACAAATCACAAAGCACCAGCACTGTCATATTAGAGAAAAGGGAATGAGTCACATGCTACTCCATACCCAGAAGTACCAGGTCTTTTCTTCTCTCCCAGCTGAACAGAGCAGTGTGGAAGTGAGTACGTACTTCTGAGAAGAGAACAATGATACAAACTTGTTTTGTTGCCCTGCTTGGTCATAGTAAGGTTTACTTTAGGCTTACTAAGCCATTTACCTTCTGTAGGTAAGATTCCCCTAAGAGGAAATGACAGGCGGTGATCATTTACATATTTTTCCTTGTCAAAAGAAGTTTATTGAGTATACAATGTTATAAAGATACATAAAGTAAGTTTACAAGGATCTATAAAGTAAGCTCATTGTTTTACAGTAGGGTTTATATAGGTAAATATCATGAAATTTCAAATATTAAACATTGGGTTCACGTAAACCTAAATTAAAGATATATATCATATCCTTAGTTACTTTTGTAGGTATTTAAATGACATTTACATATTTTTAAGCTATGTTAGGTTTTGAACCCTTCTTTTTCCATCTTGGTTCAACCCTGCTGTCAGTGTATACAGTCACTTCAAATGTCCATTTATAGGACCACTAGCTATTGCAGTGAATATGTTCCAGTGAAGTGTAAACCCATTTTTTATGCCTATATATTTATCTTTTTATTTTTGTGCTCTTAAGTCGTACTCATACTTTACTTGTAAAGCAGGAATGTAGCTGGAAGAAGTTAAGAGGTAGGAATTCACAAAAGGCAGATGCTACATAAATCAGGTGGTATGCTTTACTATTTTTGCACATCTGTGGCCATGCAACCTCTGTCATACATGAATACTGGAATTTTTCCCCACAAGTTTCCCTCTGTGAAATGATCTTTAAGGTGTTTTTTTATGTTTTTGTACTTATTCTTGAATTCTGTCATCTCAAGTAGGCCACTTAATTTAATACATGTAAGCCTCTGTTTATTCTGCTGCAACTTCCTTAGAGTTTGTTGGCTTTTTATTTTCTTTTTAAAATTGCATTCCAACTGCATGTTCCTATTACACTAGATTCACCTTGCTTTTTACAAATGCTATTTCAGTTTATCTGTACTCTGCATGCATTGGGTTACAGAGTTACCATCTAAAAGATGCTAATTGTGGCATAACATCTCAGAACAAATACATAAAAGCTATTGTGAAAAAAAATCTGAATTTTCTTGTTCACTTTGATATACCTTATTTTTTGCTGTTTTAGATTTGATTGGTTCAGATGGCATCACCACTTTTTAACAAATAAAGTGATGCATTTGGAGGTAATACTTACGCATACAATGGCACTTAGTATTTGCTTGTTGTTGGGACTTGAACATGACAGTGAACAGTCCTTTACAGGTTGTTTATTATACCACCTGATGACAGAAGAAGTGGTAGTATTTTCTAAAAAGATATCCCAGGACTCCAGCTGTTTAGAAATGGCCACCGATTATGAGTTTTATCAAAATACTCCAAGTTAGGCTGAAGTGAAATGGCATTAATCCGTAGAATGGCTTCAATAGTACTCCCTGTGCCATTGTTGGGTAATTTCCTATTAGAGTACTGCCCAGGAACCCATCCTTGGTCACCACACTAGACAGTGATCACATCATGTTCTACAGATGACAGATCCAGGCAACCAGAGGTCACATTCACCTTTTTTGGGGCCAAATGGAAACCAAGATGCTTGTCTTCTAGTTGTTTTGTTTGAGATTGTTTCCATTAAAAAAAATCAGTCTTGAAAAATCTTATATTAGGGTGGCTGTCCAAGGCAATATTTGTTTAGAGAGAAATATTTAAATATAAGGTGCATTTGGTATCTTTCCGGTTACTGGATAAAGGTCCATCAAAGAAAACCAAATATGTCTTTCTGAATGTTTCATTTGCACTTCCTATAATGCCGTTCTCATTCTTTTTTTCCAGTCCTAAAAGGTGGACGAACCACCATAAATTAACTCTGCCATCTTCGGTAGAAACGAACAGCGAGTATTAGGTTGAAGAGCAGAGTAATGAGGTAACTAGTAAGTTAAAAGCAGTAGTAAAGAAAAAAGAGAAGACAGAGAACAATCGTAACAACCGCAATACACCTGAAATGTAAAGAAAAAATAAAATAAACATATTAGTACGTTTTTTTGTTTTTTTTAAGGAAAAATGTGTTATATTCTAACTATTCTGAAAATATACCAATAATAGCTGAAACCTTTGTACTGCTAAGTAACAGACAATGTCACCACTATTATGTATCACAATGAACTCTATAAATTACTGTTCATATAGTTCAGAAAAACTATTTGAAAAAGACAGAGGTACATTTACTTAAAACAGACCTTCACACTAAAATAACTCTCATATTGTCTTGACTTCTCTCCCTCCCTTGGATATGCATTTTGTTTTCATTTTAAAAGTTTTTCTGTGCCTGAGGGCAAGAATGGCATTTGCAACTCCCTGCCAAATTCTGCATGTGTGCAGATGTGCTGCAGGGCTTCAGGTCCAGACTGAGCCCTGCAGCACATCTGCTCATTTATGGCTTCTCCTGCGCATGCACAAAGATGGCTATTACAGAAGCCCCAGTACTTCGCAGAGCCCCTTGCACATCTGCCCAAGTGCCCTAATGCTGGCACCAGAGCAGGGCCGAAGCCAAACAAAAGGGACTGAAGTCCCCTTTTAAACCAGACTTTGCCCTACAAATGCAAAGTCTGCTTATTTACTTTGAATTCATACCCCATGATGTTGATATGAATAAAAATAACTGTAGGGAAAACTGGTATATATACTGATATATATATATACATACAGTATCTCACAAAAGTGAGTACACCCCTCACATGTTTGTAAATATTTTATTATACCTTTTCATGTGACAACACTGAAGAAATTACACTTTGCTACAATGTAAAGTAGTGAGTGTACAGCTTGTATAACACTGTAAATTTGCTGTCCCCTTAAAATAACTCAGCATACAGCCATTAATGTCTAAACCGCTGGCAACAAAAGTGAGTACACCCCTAAGTGAAAATGTCCAAATCTGCCCCAGTTAGCCATTTTCCCTCCCCGGTGTCATGTGACTCGTTAGTGTTACAAGGTCTCAGGTGTGAATGTGGAGCAGGTGTGTTAAATTTGGTGTTATAGCTCTCACTCATACTGGTCACTGGAAGTTCAACATGGCACCTCACGGCAAAGAACTCTCTGAGGATCTGAAAAGAAGAATTGTTGCTCTTCATAAGGATGGCCTAGGCTATAAGAAGATTGCCAAGACCCTGAAACTGAGCTGCAGCACAGTGGCCAAGACCATACAGCGGTTTAACAGGACAGGTTCCACTCAGAACAGGCCTCGCCATGGTCAACCAAAGAAGTTGAGTGCACGTGCTCAGCGTCATATCCAGAGGCTGTCTTTAGGAAATAGATGTATGAGTGCTGTCAGCATTGCTGCAGAGGTTAAAGGGGTGGGGGGTCAGCCTGTCAGTGCTCAGACCATATGCTGCACACTGCATCAAATTGGTAGGCATGGCTGTCATCCCAGAAGGAAGCCTCTTCTAAAGATGATGCACAAGAAAGCCTGCAAACTGTTTGCTGAAGACAAGCAGACGAAGGACATTGGATAACTGGAACCATGTCCTTAGTCTGATGAGACCAAGATAAACTTATTTGGTTCAAATGGTGTCAAGCGTGTGTTGGGGCAACCAGGTGGGAAGTACAAAGACAAGTGTGTCTTGCTTACAGTCAAGCATGGTGGTGGGAGTGTCATGGTCTGGGGCTGCATGAGTGCTGCCGGCACTGGGGAGCTACAGTTCATTGAGGGAACCATGAATGCCAACATGTATTGTGACATACTGAAGAAGAGCATGACCCCCTCCCTTCGGAGACTGGGCCGCAGGGCAGTACTCCAACATTATAACAACCCCAAACACACCTCCAAGATGACCACTGCCTTGCTAAAGAAGCTGAGGGTAAAGGTGATGGACTGGCCAAGCATGTCTCCTGACCTAAACCCTATTGCACATCTGTGGGGCATCCTCAAGCGGAAGGTGGGGAAGCGCAAGGTCTCTAACATCCACCAGCTCCGTGATTTCGTCATGGAGGAGTGGATGAGGACTCCAGTGGCTACCTGTGAAGCTCTGGTGAACTCCATGCTGGAAAATAATGATGGCCACACAAAATATTGACAATTTGGGCCCAATTTGGACATTTCCACTTAGGGGTGTACTCACTTTTGTTGCCAGCGGTTTAGACATTAATGGCTGTGTGTTATTTTGAGGGGACAGTAAATTTACACTGTTATACAAGCTGTACACGCACTACTTTACATTGTAGCAAAGTGTAATTTCTTCAGTGTTGTCACATGAAAAGATGTAAAATAATAAAATATTTACAAAAATGTGAGGGGTCTAGGGCTGAAACAACTAATCAATTAAATCGACAACTATTCAATTATGAAATTAATCGATTACTATTTCATAATCGATTCATCACCCAGTAACATAATGGGGTAAAAAGAAACTAAAATGAGCCCTTTATAGTACAAAAAGAGCAAATAACCGCTACTGTAAATATTACTTTCACAGTTCTACAGTAAAAAAATGAACCCCTTACAGTAGTGATTATCTGCTTTTTTGTACTATAAAGGGCTAAGTTTAGTTTTTTAACATTATGTTACTAAACGTCTTAGACCTGGTTCACATCTATGTGTTTTTTGGTGCTTTTTGCAGAAACGCACTACATTTCATTTACATGGTTTTCTATGGGACACGTTCACATTTATGCTTTTTTCAGCCGCTGCGTATTTGGAAAGGGTCAGTGACTTTTTTAAATGCAAAACGGTGCTTTTTGGGTTCAATTTACTTCAATGGAGAAGCTGCAGAAAAGCATGTAATGCGTTTTTGCAGCAATTTGTATTTTTTAATCTGCCAAAAAAATGCAAAAACACAAATCGCAGCAAAATCACATGCGCAAAAATCAAAACTCACAGCAAAAAGCACTGCAGAAACAGATCAAAAGCAAACTGCATAGGTGTGTACCGAGCCTTATGCTGGCCACACAGATCAATTTTCAGACGAGAATATTCAGACAAAAATCTTTGTACATTCGCTAAATGAAAGAATGTTGTTTGAAATTTTCACTTGTTTTTAACATTCAGTTTTTTAAATTAATTGTAATTTATGAACGAAAACCACATTCACTGTCTGAAAATTCCTTTGACCAAGAAGTTTTCTATTATTTCCAATTTTTCCCCTCACTGTGGTTAAAAATGAACGTCGATTTGACCCCACTAATGCTTAGAAAATCGAATGAACGTTCTTAAAATGACATTTTTTTTTTAAGGAAGACATTCACCCTTTAATAGTATATATCCTCTAATAGTATATACAGTATATCTCCTCTAATAGTATATACAGTATATCTCTTCTAATAGTATATACAGTATATCTCTTCTAATAGTATATACAGTATATCTCCTCTAATGGTAAATACAGTATATCTCTTCTGTCTGTTATTCTCAGAGTGGATTAGATAATTTGCTCCCTAACCATATAGTTGGTTATTTATATTTACCAATGCATAGAGATATTTAAGAATAAATTGCCTTTTTTTTTAAACTTTACATAGTAACTAAATTATATAACACACCTTTTTTTTGATAAATCGATTCATCGAAACAAATCGAAACAAATTAATCGAAACAAAAATCGGCTATGAAAATAATCGTTAGTTGCAGCCCTAGAGGGGTCTACTCACTTTTGTGAGATACTGTGTATATACAGTGGGGAAAAAAAGTATTTAGTCAGCCACCAATTGTGCAAGTTCTCCCACTTAAAAAGATGAGAGAGGCCTGTAATTGTCATCATAGGTATACCTCAACTATGTAAAAAAAACAAAAAAGGGTTAACGCTGCGCTAGAAGCCCAATAATTGATTGGTAGCTATAAGGGATTAACCTTTACAAACTAAAAACACATTAAATAAAAAACAAGGTTTTAGTCCAAATTACCAAAGCAGCCAGCATAAAAGAGTCAGACACATCCTCTAGATAATGGTATAAATATTATGCAGCGCTAAGGACAACCAATAAGTGAAAATACCAAAATTATTAAAAATTATTAAAACATAAAATCATAATTGATACCGTGAAAGATTACCATAAAAATTTATGACCACTGTAGAATATGTGTATATCTCCCATATGCCTGGATAGACCTTTGTTGGTCTTTTGAGTCGGTAAGGAGCCTCATATCCACTTGGGTGTATTCACTTTTTGGGAGATTGGATTTCCTTTATCACGGATTTTGGATTATTTCTTCTTCTTTTTTACGTTTATGAACTTTATATATGGAATTTTTTCGCACTATTTGTGAGGGGACTTTTTATGTGCCTTTTTTTTTTGTTTGTTTTTTTTTTTGACACTATTAATTTTAGTATTTCATTATACACATATTCTACAGTGGTCATAAATTTTTATGGTAATCTTTCACGGTATCAATTATGATTTTATGTTTTAATAATTTTTAATAATTTTGGTATTTTCACTTATTGGTTGTCCTTAGCGCTGCATAATATTTATACCATACCTCAACTATGAGAGACAAAACGTGGAAATAAATCCAGACAATCACATTGTCCGATTCTTGAAAGAATTTATTTGCAAATTATGGTGGAAAATAAGTATTTGGTCACCTACAAACAAGCAAGATTTCTGGCTCTCACAGACCTGTATCTTCCTCTTTAAGAGGCTCCTCTGTCCTCCACTCATTGCCTGTATTAATGGCACCTGTTTGAACTTGTTATCAGTATAAAAGACACCTGTCCACAACCTCAAACAGTCACACTCCAAACTCCACTATGGTGAAGACCAAAGAGCTGTCGAAGGACACCAGAAACAAAATTGTAGACCTGCACCAGGCTGGGAAGACTGAATCTGCAATAGGCAAGCAGCTTGGTGTGAAGAAATCAACTGTGGGAGCAATAATTAGAAAAAGGAAGACATACAAGACCACTGATAATCTCCCTCGATCTGGTGCTCCATGCAAGATCTCACCCCGTGGGGTCAAAATGATCACAAGAACGGTGAGCAAAGATCCCAGAACCACACGGGGGGACCTATTGAATGGCCTTCAGAAAGCTGGGACTAACGTAACAAAGGCTACCATCAGTAACACACTATGCCACCAGGGACTCAGATCCTGCAGTGCCAGACGTGTCCCCCTGCTTAAGCCAGTATATGTCCGGGCCCATCTGAGGTTTGCTAGAGAGCATTTGGATGATCCAGAAGAGGATTGGGAGAATGTTACATGGTCAGATGAAACCAAAGTAGAACTGTTTGGTAGAAACACAACTCGTCATGTTTGGAGGAGAGAGAATGCTGAGTTGTAACCAAAGAACACCATACCTACTGCAAAGCATGGGGGTGGCAACATCATGCTTTGGAGCTGTTTCTCTGCAAAGGGAACAGATCGACTGATCCGTGTACATGAAAGAATGAATGGGCCATATATCGTGAGATTTTGAGTGCAAACCTCCTACCATCAGCAAGGGCATTGAAGATGAAACGTGGCTGGGTCTTTCAGCATGACAATGATCCCAAACACACTGCCCGGGCAACGAAGAAGTGGCTTCGTAAGAAGCATTTCAAGGTCCTGGAGTGGCCTAGCCAGTCTCCAGATCTCAACCCAATAGAAAACCTTTGGAGGGAGTTGAAAGTCCGTGTTGCCATGTGACAGCCCCAAAACATCACTGCTCTAGAGGAGATCTGCATGGAGGAATGGGCCAACATACCATCAACAGTGTGTGACAACCTTGTGAAGACTTACAGAAAACGTTTGACCTCTGTCATTGCCAAAATATAACAAAGTATTGAGATGAACTTTTGATATTGACAAAATACTTATTTTCACCATAATTTGCAAATAAATTATTTCCAAATCAGACAATGTGATTGTCTGGATTTGTTTCCACATTTTGTCTCTCATAGTTGAGGTATACCTATGATGACAATTACAGGCCTCTCTCATCTTTTTAAAGCGGGGTTCCGCCCAAATTTTGAACATTATCTCTATGCATTCTCTTCCTTGCCTAGATGCTGACATGCTGTGTAAAAAAATTTAAATCGCCGTAATTACCTTTTTTTTTCTAATCTTCTTAGCACTTCCTGGTTTTCCTCCCATGGGAGTAGGTGTGTTTCTAGCCTCTCCCAGACCTCCCACAGTCCCCTGGGAGCTAGTCTCAGGCTTCCCAGCATGCATTGTGCAACAGTGTCATCACAACATCTCGGTGAATGCTGGGAGCACAGCATTCACCGCATCCAGGAAATACATGCTTGTGGGCTTTAAATGCCCACAATGAAGATGGAAACCGCCTTCAGTGAATGTTATAAGTTATTCTTTACAACGAAATCGGACACAGGCAGACTTATTACACAGAACATGTGAGTAGATAATCATGAGAAGAAAAGTTTGTGAATGAACTCCCAAAAAAAAAAAAAAAACGATAGATAGGTGGACCCCCGCTTTAAGTGGGAGAACTTGCACAATTAGTGGCTGACTAAATACTTTTTTGCCCCACTGTATATATATATATATATATATATATATATATACACACACACACACACACACACACACCGTAGATGGGGAAAGCAGCACTCGGTTATAAAGCAGTGCAATGCAATCTGGTCATCTCACTGACCATATATAAAGAAGAATCCAAGGGATTGCTGCACATAACATTTTATTGAACCGATTGTTCAAGCATATACAAAGCATTACATAATGTAGCAAGCCATGATTTCTGTTTCAGGCTCACAGACTCACACCTTTGATCAGATCAGAATACATCTAAAGCTCTAAGCATACCTATGTCTATGTGATCAATCACTAAATAATATAATTCAATTCCTTCACTCATATGTTTTTTTCACTGGTACAGAAATGGCTAACAGAACAGGTGCCCTTTCCATCATTTCATTAGAAGCTTCAAAAATGTTTGTTGAACACTGTCAGGGATGGTTCAGATTTATAGATGAGGGGGTGACATTGGGACCCCAATATTATTTGAACAGTATTTAAATAATCTCACCTCAGGTTTGAAATTTAATATTTTGTATAATAACATGGAGATCACCCTTTTGGATACACTACTGAGAATAAATGGTACTAATATAGAAAGTGACTTATATAGTTAGCCCTCATGCACACAGGCTGTTAAAATAATGTTATGAAAACGCCAGTATCTTTGCAGTGATTTTTTTAAACTTTTTTCAGCTTTTTTCAGCGTTTTTGCAACAGCGTTTTTTATCGGTTTTTAGCGTTTTTGAGCGTTTTTCCGCGTTAGCGTTTTTTAGCGTTTTTTTTTTTTCAATGGATCAAAAACGTTAAAAAACATTGGTGAATGACATTTTTGAGTGTTTTTCAGCATTTTCCAGCGTTAGAGCGTTTTTACAGCTGAAAAACGTCTCTCAGAACCCACTGGGTTTTTTTTACAGCTTAAAAACGCCTATGTCACTTGCAGCTCAAAAACGCCTAGGTGGGCATGAAGCCCATCAAATGCTGCCAGTGTGCCCATCATATGCTGAAAATAAAATAAAATGCAGCGCTCATATATATAAAAAAATAACAATATATATTGTGATCAAATGTACCACACAATAAATGTAAATGCATGAATAATGTCCACCAAGTGAAAAAAATTATGAATGATATGATTCAAGAAAGTCCTGGCATCAGTGAATAATGCCCATCATATGCTGCCAGTGTGCCCATCAAATGCTGCCAGTGTGCCCAACATATGCTGCCAGTGTGCCCATTAATTTCTGCCAGTGTGCCCTTGAATGCCCCCAGTGTGACCCCCCCACCCGTTCGAAGTCTGCCCGGCACTTACCCTGTCTTGGTGGGGCAGCGGGTGACAGCGACGAGCAGGGTCCTTCATGCATCTCCTGCTGTCCTCATCTCCCGTCCTCACCTCCTGATAGGTGTCCAATAGTGGCGCCTGTCGTTTCAGCCAATAAGGTGACAGGTAACAGACCCGAGCACCTGATTGGAGGAGAGGTGGTTTAGTGTTAGGAAAGTGAATATTCATTCGCTTTTCTAACACAGCTGGGTGACCTGCGAGCGCCCAGCATGGCGCTCGCAGGTCACTTTTTTGACGCCTATTAGAGCCCATGGCTCTAATCAGATGCTTCAAAAACACCCCCCGGCCGGCATAAATCTATCTAATGGTGATAGAGGGGGTGGCAGGAGAGAGGGGACGCCCTTATAAACGCCCTACACTGCAGTCTAGTATATATTTATACACATATATATATATATATATATATATATATCTTCCTTTAAATGTGGTTAAGGAAAGCTGCACCCGGTCCACAATTAGTGCAAAGCAATCAGGTCTTCCCACTGACCATACATATAAGCAAAAAAGTCCAAAGGGTTGCTGTACTTAAAAACTTTGTTTATTCTTTCAAAGTTTCTTGATCATACATCACGGGACACAGAGTATTCATTACATAGTGGGTTAGATAGGCACCATCGGTGATTGGACACTGGTTAACCCCAATTAAGGAGAATTCCTCCCCTATATAACCACTCCCATACGGGGAGGACCTGTTTTTTTCACCAGTGTCTAAGGTGGTTGGTCACGTAAAACATGTGCTATGAAGAAAGCTCCAGTTTGGTCCCTGCGGGGGCTTAAAGGGCTATGCTGACCGGATCCATATCTCGGGCCGATATTTTGACTCCCAAGATGGTATGGTACCCGGGCCTCGTCATCCGAAGAAGCGAGGTTTTGCCTGTAAGTCTCTCTTTGGAGGACTGGGCACTGAGAAAACCAAGCATGGTGTACTATTAAAACAGTGGCACGAAAGTTTCTGACAGAGACTTTTACAGGTCCAGGTAAGAAGTTTCTCTGAGTAGGAACCCAAAAAACAATGAAGGTTGGCACAACGCTACCTGCTACCCGCCGTGATGGGTGACGGCTGGAAACTGTCTGTTCTCAGCAGTTCCTGCGGCGGGGACAGGTAAGAGAAGTTAATCCTATATATATATTTATATTACAAATGGATTTTTTTCAATGAGTAGTTGCATGTCTTACCTGATTTCCACCACTAGAGGGAGTAAGGAGCAAACTTACGTGCCTTTCAGATACACACTCAGTGAAGCTGGTGTCCAATCCGCTCACTTCCTCCACTGCAGGTGTGCAGACGTCTTCAAAGGGTCCCTTTGAAGACGTCATCTATGACGAAACATGTAGGGCATGGCTACGCACTATACGCCATCACGTCTTACGCCCCATGTTGTTTGTACACGGGTGTTCGCTACCAATTTTAACTGCCGGCTTTTTATTATGTGTACCGCGGAGATGTGTGCTCCGTCTTTTTGAGCAATAAAAGCTTACCTGTTTTTACTACACTATTGGAGTCTTTTGCGATTTTTGCACTCACGGCCCCCCCGGACCAGTGAGTGCTTCTCCCTAGATTGACACCTTGGAGTCTCTTGCCCCTGGAACGCTATAGACCTCGGAAGATACAGATGTGGGAGCTCATCCATCCCTGCTGAGAAACCTTGGAGTCCATTTGTCCCTGCAGAGGGCTGTATCTGCCTGCGCATCTGACCTTGCTATATAGGAGGTCCACCGGTTCTGGTAAGGGCAAAAGCGTCACTGTTATCTGGATTCACCTTCAGCCTGGATGCTTACTTCACATACCCCTCTTCCCCTCTCCTGATATGTGGGTTAAGGTGGATGCAACTTGGGTGTGTGATCCTTTTTCACTGGACTTGCTTTTTTTTGTATTTTTATGTATGGACTCTATCACATACCTCTCAAGGAGTTTATGAATTTTATAACTTTCTACGGTCATCCGTTTGTGCTGTCACATACTTTTTTCTATAGTCACATAAGTCTACGTGCTGATGTAACTGCCTTCGTAGCTGCCTGTTCCATGTGTGCTCAGAGTAAGACTCCACAACACCTTCCAGTGGGCCTCCTACAACCCATACCCAATGGAGAGAGGCCCTGGACCCACCTGTCAATGGATTTCATTGTGGAGTTACCCAACTCCCAGGGCAACACAGTTATCCTTATGGTGGTTGACCGGTTCTCAAAGATGTGTCATTGTATTCCGCTTAAGAAGTTGCCCACTTCTAAGGAACTGGCTTCCATTTTTGCTCGGGAGATCTTTCGCTTACATGGGCTACCCAAGGTAATTGTCTCGGACAAGGGTATTCAGTTTGTGTCCCAGTTCTGGCGAGCCTTTTGTTCACAGTTGGGAATTCAGCTTTCTTTTTCCTCTGCGTATCACCCGCAGTCTAATGGGGCCGCAGAACGAGCCAATCTGTCCTTGGAGCAATTCCTACATTGTATATTTCTGACCATCATAACAACTGGTCAGACATATTACTGTGGGTTTGCAGAGTTTGCTCACAACAGTGCCTTGAATTCTGCTTCCCGATTGTCCCCGTTTATGGCGAATTATGGTTTCCAACCTTCCATGTTGCCTGACTCGTTTGTTTCGCAGAGTATTCCTGCGTTAGGGGAGCATCTCCGTGGTCTTTGTTCCACTTGGGCACAAGTTCAGGAGGCTTTGTGTCATGCTAATGATAGGTACAGACTCCATGCTGACCACAGACGCCTGCGCCTTCCTACCAGGTTGGGGACAGGGTCTGGCTGTCATCTCGCAATCTCCGACTTCGTGTTCCCTCACTGAAGATCGCACCTCGGTTTATTGGGCCTTTCCGTATTCTTCGCAGGATTAACCCAGTGGCTTACGCATTAGACCTTCCTTCTAATATGCGTATGTAGCACTGGTAGATTTGCAATCTACCACATGTTAGGTAAATTTAGTAATTTGTGCGTTAGGAAGGTTAAGTTTGCCTCTGTTCCAGCTTGGCTGACGTTGTGTATGTTTCCATGCTGACCGGTGGGTGGCGCTGTTATCACTGGTCAGGGTTGGAAAGGCAACGTGTTGAAGCGTATGGATGCTCCTCTGTCCCGGAGACAAGCTCGGTGGAGGTGGTCCTCCGAGTTGCATTCTGGGCGAGGGTATTTATGGGACAGACGCCATATTTCGGGGTTCGTTTGCAGCCACCTGCTGGCCCTCCTGGCCGACAGGTATGCGTTAAGGAGCTACCTCGTGGTCCTCGGTTCCAGAGGCCCACGATATTGCGGCGCAGGGGTGGGCCCAGAGGCTTGTCTGGAGCCTACCACCGTGGCCGAGGAATGGTCCTGAGCTGTCGGTCCCATGTGACGAAGCTGGACAACCGAGGGGATTCCAGGGGAGGACCCCTCTTGGATTGATCACGCAGCGTGCTGGTCTATAGAGGGGCCTGGTGACTCGGTTGGAGGATGTATCCAAAAGTAACTATACAGCATAGTGTTGCCGGGTTGGCTTCAAGGTTCAAGCACTGTGACTGACATTCACTACAGAAAATCTGATACATCCTGTGGCAGAGGATCGTACGGGTTTGATCCCAAACAAGTCTGTGGCAGAGACTTTGTTTCGTGCTGCGTGCTGGCTGCTAGACCGGTGAGAGAGGCCTATCCAGACGAGCAAAGGAGTGTGTCCCACGAGGGGAACGCATCCCATATAGTATCTGAATTCTACCAGGACAATTGTCAAGAAAACCCTATATGAGGATATTTGAGTTTCTTCTGCAAGTTTCCTTTCTGCCTCTTTCCTGCTATTTCCTAAATCGTTTGTTTAATAAAGCATTGAAAACGTACTCCAGTGTTGGTGCGTGTGTCGTCCATCAGTAAACTCAACTGAACCCTAGACCCAGTGCCGGTGAAACAGAGGGAAGCAGAGTGAAGGTAACAGACCCGCTTAAACCAGCAGCTCCACCTTGAGTTATTGCTACACGTATTTCAAATGTATTTCATGTTTCCTTATTAAAACCTTTGGTCTGCAACCGCTTTACGACATTGTTGCCACGTCCTCACCCTGTACAGGTTGAGAACCATGAGGAGTATGAAGTACAGTCCATTATTGACTCTTGTAGGTTCCATGGGCGCATACAGTACCTGGTGCATTGGAAAGGGTACAGTCCGGAGGAACGTTCTTGGTTCTCATCCTCGGACGTACATGCCCCTGTCCATCCCTGTGATTTCCATAGACATTTTCCCCTTAAGCCTGGTGGTCCTCCGAGGGAGAGGGGTCATTGAGGAGGGGGTGCTGTCAGGGCTGGGCTCAGCCCTTCCTTCTCTAAACTGGCCGGTCAGCTGTCGGCTAATTGCCAGCTCCCATCTCTCTCCACAGTTACTCAGCTGTTGTTGATATCCTGCTCGTCTGTCCTGCCTACTTAAGCCGTCCAGTTCTGAGGAGCTCTGCCTTCGCCTTGGTCAACATCACAAGAAACATCTCCTGCGTTCCTGTTTAAAGACTGGTTTTGCTGACATCCCTTCTATCTCCGGATCCTGCTTGCTGTTCCACTACTTTGATCCCTGACTTCTGGCTTGGCTGACTATGCTTCCAGTTACTGAACTTTGGCTATGTTTTGACTATGTTTGTTCTTTTTACTTTTATTATTAAACAAGTGTGATTTAACTGTACTTCTGTCTCGGTCTGATTTCATGGTTTCTGACAAGCTGGGCGTGTTATTGAGCCACAACATGCAGAAGAGTTGGCGGAGTGGATAACAAAACCGTCCTCATCCTCCTCATCCTCTGTCACCCAGGCTCAGAGTAGTTTGCCTTCCAACGCAGCTGCCAAAGTCACTCCTTCCGTAGACCCACCATCATGCAGGAGTCCCCAGAATTATTCGACCACAGTTATATGCTGCTGGAGGATGCGCATCGATTTGAAGGCTCCAATTTTGGTTCACATGTTGAGGAAGGGAGTAACATGAGCCTAGAGAGAGGGTGTGCCACTGAAGGACAAGAAACTGGCAGTCATGTTCCCCCATCTGCAATATACTGCCAAGTTTGCTCCAGTGATGAGGAGGGAGGGGATGATGAGGTCACTGACTGTACTTGGGTGCCTGAGAGAAGAGAGGAGGAAAGTGAGGAGGAGGAGGAGGCACAAGTCCAATGAGTCAGGATGTCCTCTAGGGGCAGCTTAAGGGAAGCCACCCTATTGCATCACACCGCAGAGCTCCGCAGGTGCAGGGCGCTGCTGACTCCCCGCTGACTTTTAAAAGTTCCTTGGTGTGGGCCTTTTTCGACACATGTGCAGCAGATCGCACCATTGCTGTTTGCAACCTATGTCTGAAGTGGATCAAGCATGGCCCGAACAGCAGCCGCTTGGGCACCACATGCTTGACCAGACATATGACGACCTGTCATGCAGTCCGTTGGCAACAGCACTTGAAAGACCCACATCATAAAAAAAAAGGAGGACTTCTCCTTGCTCCTCATTTGGGATCTCCAACCCTACTATACCTCCAGTCCTCCCAAAAACCTGCACTGAGAGGAATGAAGGTATAGCAATACTTGCAGCCAATCTGCTAGCAGTACACCACCAATTTACTTTAGCAGGCAAATTTCCCTACTACAGTTGCTGAACCATAAAAACAAATTCTATCCCAGCCATCCACATGCTCAGCGTCTAAATGCTAGCTTGGCCAAATTGCTCTATTTTTGATTTAATATTTTTGATATAATATTTCACAGCAGGGTCTGTTCCTGCACCCAACAAGAGTAACTGTGAGGGGTTACAATGCTCTGGCACCACCAACATCCAAGGCCCAATTTTTCTGCAGAGTATATAGGGCAAGCCATATAGTATATATAGTATCTCACAAAAGTAAGAACACCCCTCACATTTTTGTAAATATTTTATTATACCTTTTCATGTGACAACACTAAAGAAATGACACTTTGCTACAATGTAAAGTAGTGAGTGTACAGCTTGTATAACAGTGTAAATTTGCTGTCCCCTCAAAATAACTCAACACTCAGCCGTTAATGTCTAAACTGCTGGCAACAAAAGTGAGTACACCCCTAAGTGAAAATGTCCAAATTGCGCCCAATTAGCCATTTACCCTCCGTGGTGTCATGTGACTCGTTAATGTTACAAGGTCTCAGGTGTGAATGGGGAGCAGGTATGTTAAATTTGGTGTTATCGCTATCACTCTCTCATACTGTTCACTGGAATTTCAACATGACACTTTATGGCAAAGAACTCTCTGAGGATCTGAAAAAAGAATTGTTGTTCTACATAAAGATGGCATAGGCTATAAGAAGATTGCCAAAACCCTGAAACTGAGCTGCAGCATGGTGGCCAAGACCATACAGCGGCTTAACAGGACAGGTTCCACTCAGAACAGGCCTCCCCATGATCAACCAAAGAAGTTGAGTGCACTTGCTCAGAGTCATATCCAGAGGTTGTCTTTGGGAAATAGACGTATGAGTGCTGCCAGCATTGCTACAGAGCTTGAAGGATTGGGGGGTCAGCCTGTCAGTGCTCAGACCATACACCGCACACTGCATCAAATTGGTCTGCATGGCTGTCATCCCAGAAGGAAGCCTCTTCTAAAGATGATGCACAAGACAGCCTGCAAACAGTTTGCTGAAGACAAGCAGACTAAGGACATGGATAACTGGAACCATGTCCTGTGGTCTGATGAGACCAAGATAAACTTATTTGGTTCAGATGGTGTCAAGCGTGTGTGGTGGCAACCAGGTGAGAAGTACAAAGACAAGTGTGTCTTGGCTACAGTCAAGCATGGTGGTGGGATTGTCATGGTCTGGGGCTGCATGAGTGCTGTCGGCACTGGGGAGCTACAGTTAATTGAGGGAACCATGAATGAAAACATTTACTATGACATACTGAAGCAGAGCATGATCCCCTCCCCCTGGAGACTTGGCCACAGGGCAGTATTCCAACATGATAAGGACCCCAAACACACCTCTAAGACGACCACTGCCTTGCTAAAGAAGCTGAGGGTAAAGGAGATGGACTGGCCAAGCATGTCTCCAGACCTAAACCCTATTGAGCATCTGTGGGGCATCCTCAAATGGAAGGTGGAGGAAGGCAAGGTCTCTAACATCCACCAGCTCTGTGATGTTGTCATGGAGGAGTGGAAGAGGACTCCAGTGGCAACCTGTGAAGCTCTGGTGAACTCCATGCCCATGAGGGTTGGAAAATAATGATGGCCACACAAAATTTGGACACTGGGCAATTTGCTTATTTTTTTACTTAGGGGTGTACTCACTTTTGTTGCCAGCGGTTTAGATATGTCAGAAACCATGAATCAGACCGTGTCAGCCCTTAAATTCTTAGTACCAGGTAAGAATGAGACAATGTAATTAAAACTCGACAAGAAAAGAGCTCATCGTGCACTCCTGGGAGAGAGGTGCTTAGCCTCAGACAAGAATGTGTAATTCTTATGGTCAGTAAGAATGAGAACCAGCACAGTGGTACCTTCAAGGAGATGTCTCCATTCTTTCAGGGCTAAAATGATCACCAACAGCTCTCTGTCACCAATCTCGTAATTGCACTCTGCCGGTGACAATTTCTTGGAAAAATAGCCACATGGATGCATAGCGCTCTCAGAGGTAGAACGTTGAGACAGAAGGGCACCAACTCCAGTCTCAAAAGCATCAACTTCTAGGATAAAAAGGCAATGTAGGATCAGGGTGTGCCAACACAGGAGCAGAAACAAAGGCAGCCTTGAGACTCTCAAAGGCCTTAATGGACTCCAGAGACCCACTCTGTGGGTTGCCGTCTTTCCTGGTCATATCAGTCAGGGGCTTGACGAGAGACGAGAAGTTACGAATAAACTTCCAATAATATTTGGCAAAGCCAAGAAAATGCTGCAGAGGACGTAAACCCACGGGTCAAGGCCACTGTAGGACCGCTGAAAGTTTCACTGGGTCCATCGAAAAACCAGCAATGGAAATGACATAGCCCAGGAATTTAACCTGTTCACAATGGAATTCGTACTTTTCCAATTTACAATAGAGATTGTTCTCTCTTAGTCTCTGAAGCATATGACAGACATCTGTGTGGTGGCTCTCCAGAGACTTGGAAAATATGAGGATATCGTCCAGATAAACCACCCATCACGTACCTGGTAGAGACTGGAATGTGATGGAGGCCTCCCTTGCTCCTCCCGCCTACACTCCTGAAGGTGGGAACAGAAAGTGTAAAGGCACGGAGTGGCACGAGTGCCGAGTAGCTGGCTGGTGATGTCCCCTCCAAAGGTGGGTAGAGCTGGCAGCCAAGATCCTTGGAACAGGAAGCGGAAGCAGCTGGGCACCTGAGCATGGACAGGAGCAGAACCAGGAGAAGAGCAGTAGTCAGCAACAACCAGGCAGCAGGGCACTGAATCAGCATGCAAGAAAAAGTCCAGAGGGCAGGCCAAGGTCGGGTAACAGCCAGGCAATGCAGTACCAAGTCAGCAGGCAGATCAAGTCCAAAAAACAGGCCAAAGTCAGGATACCAGGTAACAGGTGAAGGGGCAAGCAGAGGGGAAGTCCAAGACGAGCCGGGTCATACACTAGCAGACATGAACACTGGATCAGGACTTGATGGTTCAGGGAAAAGCTGAAGATCATCCAGCACTTGTTTGCAGTAACAGAGCAGTTTAAATAGGCCACTGGGCGCCAAGTACTAATTGGTGTGTGCACGAGCGATTGCACGCGCACACTCGTGCGCGACGAACTGGCATTGCGGGCATTCTGTTGGTCCTTTGCTCATGAATATTAGCATGGGTGCAATGTGTGCGAGAATGAGCAGGTATCTGTACTGGCCTTTTGATGGTGGA
Organism: Aquarana catesbeiana; assembly: GCF_042186555.1. Classification (NCBI taxonomy): domain Eukaryota; kingdom Metazoa; phylum Chordata; class Amphibia; order Anura; family Ranidae; genus Aquarana; species Aquarana catesbeiana. Next base: position 195,003,537 of record NC_133331.1, read on the forward strand.
AGTCCGGTTTACCTTACACCACCACACATAACTGCAACAAATCTCAGAGGACAGCATTAATGAACTCCTGAAAAACGGCCGGAGCATTACAAAGGCCAAAAGGCATTACAAGATACTCATAATGACCTGATCTGGTATTAAACGCAGTTTTCCACTCGTCGTCCTCCTTAATCCTGACAAGATTGTATGCCCTTCTCAAATCAAGCTTCGTGAAAACCATTGCTCCCTTGAGGCGGTCAAATAACTCCGTAATCAACGGAATGGTATAGGCATTCTTAATTGTAAAACTATTGAGACCCCTATAATCGATACAAGGTCTCAGTTCACCACTCATCTTCTTCACAAAAAAGAAACCAGCACCAGCAGGAGATGAGGATTTGCGGATGAAACCTCAAGAAAGTGTGTCTGCAACATACTCCTCCAAGGCCTTATCCTCCAAGACTAACAAAGGGTAAACGAGGGGGTATGGCACCAGGTTGAAGGTCAATTGCACAATCATGCGACCGGTGTGGAGGCAAAGTACCGGCTTGAACTTTGTCAAAGACATCGCTAAAATTGCGGTATTCCTCAGGCAGGGAGGAGAGTGAAGAGGTGCACAGGACCTTGGCTACCTTCTGGAAGCATCTCTCACTGCACTGTGGCGACCAGGACAGAACCTCAGCACAGAGCCAATCAAAAGAAGGGTTGTGCCTCTGTAACCAAGGATAACCAATAACCAGCGGAAACTTAGGTGAGGAAATACCTTGGAATTGGATTATCTCATGGTAAAGGGCCCCTACGGCCATGGACAAGCAGATCATCAACAGCTGAGTCACTGTGGAGAGAAAAGAGCTGGCAATTAGCCGACAGCTGAGCGGCCAGCTCAGAGAAGGAAGGGCTGAGCCCAGCCCTGACATGACATTAATGACTGTGTGTTCAGTTATTTTGAGGGGACAGCAAATTTACACTGCTATACAAGCTGTACACTCACTACTTTACATTGTCGCAAAGTGCCATTTCTTCAGTGTTGTCACATGAAAAGATATAATAAAATATTTACAAAAATGTGAGGGGTGTACATACTTTTGTAAGATAGTGTATACTGCTGTTCAGAGTATAAAGTGCCTGGGGGCCTAGGGGACCCCTGCGTCAATTTTTTTCTAATTTAGGTGCGGAGCTCCCCTTAATATCCATACCAGACCTGAAGGGCCAGATATGTATTTGTGGGGGACATCCACGCCATTTTTAATTTTAATTTTTGGCGCGGGGTTCCCTTTAATATTCATACAAGATCCAAAGGGCCTGGTAATTGACTGGGGGGGGGGGGGACGCACGCATTTTTTTTCAATGATTTTTATATATATTCTCAAGATCTGACAATACATTACAGCCGCGAGAAGTTTTAAATGACATTTCTAAAGGAAAAAATTTATTTTTGCTGTGGTACTGTTATAAACATGGAAAATATGTTCTACTTTACAGGCAGACCAAGGAGACACCCCCCCCCCCCCCCCCCCCCCCGGCATGATATTTAAAGGAATATTTCATTTTTATTATTTCACTTTAATCATTATTAAAATCACTGCTCCCGAAAAAACTGCAGTTTTTACAACTTTTTTGCATTGATACATGTCCCCTGGGGCAGGACCTGGGTCCCCAAACACTTTTTATGGCAATAACATGCATATAAGCCTTTAAAATGAGCACTTTTGATTTTTAATGTTCATGTCCCATAAACTTTAACGGTGTTCGCACAAATCTTTTGCCTGTTTGCATGTTCTACTGAGAACTGAACCGGGGGTGTTTGGCTCATCCCTATTAGTGATCCACAGAGTCGTGAGGAGAGATTAAATGCGAGAATTTTACTAACATAGTTGAATTTCAAACCTCACCCTTGTTCTCATGTAGAAGGGGTAGAATTCTAAGGGACAGATTGGTCAGATCTGACCAATATAATCCCCACAATCCAATCACCAAATTCTTAGGGTCACGAAACACAGGGTCATATCCATGTTTATCCTGCATACAGTGCAATTCAATGATTAAAGGAAAACATATATCTCATCCACATAGAGGTTATGATATTCTAATTAAAGGCTATTACACATGCCAATCGTCATATGTAATCTATCTGATAAAATGCCCTTGTGGCTACTCTATGTTGGGGAAACCACTCAGAAAGTCAGGAACCGTATAACAAGGCACAAATATTCAATTATGGATAAATTAGTGCAGTTACCATTGGCCAGACACTTTGTGGAGAAAGGACATTCAGTTTCCCAAATAAAGTATATGGTGTTGGAGGGAATAAATAGGAACAGGAGAGGAGGAGAACGGGAATTATTGTTATAAAAACGAGAAGTACACTGGATTAATTTTCTTTATACTATAGTATTGCCCCTAAAGGATTAAATACGGGTTTATATTTATATTTGCTTTTTAAATTCATTAAATTAATATATCAACTTGAGATACCTTGATAAGACACATGGGGTTATTGGATAACCTAAGGGACAGATTGGTTATGAGCACAACTGTAAATTGTCCTTGCTGGGTTTTTATGTTGCTTCTTCTTCATATATTTTTTTAAGAATTCTAGTAGTGTGTAATGTTTTCATGCTTTAGTAAAATATATTTTTTTCTGTCTCTCTCACTTGTTGCTCTCCATCTCACAAAAATCTAAACCGAAACTCCCACAGGTGTCTTCACAATCCACAAAAAATACCATTGCTGATGCAAATTTTAAATGAGTCACAATTGTGTGTGTTGTTTAGTATTTCCAAATGATCATAATTTGACCCCAAAAAATGTGATATGTGTACAAACATTAGAAATCAAAATGTCATTCCCAAAATTTGAGGGTAACATCACTATTCTACACTCACACACCAAGAACCACCAAATATCACAGAATATATCAAGAAGCATAACTCCTGACTAATGCCATTCCACCACATATAGGTATATGTCCGAAGAAATGCAGTATTTGTGTATTTATGTGTAGGAGGGTTCCACCACCATTGCAAATGGTGCCATATGTTTTTCATGGGCAAGGACATTAATGAGCCTTAAAAAATTCCCCACCAGCCTTTAAAACAGATGGCACATACTAGAAACAGGTTGTTCAATGGTTCTCTGGCCTTCCACAGTACATCTGCATTGATTAACTTATTACACCCCTGGGACTTAGGACTGTTTGACACCACAGAGATGCAGCCTCCATCCATATGGTAGCACAGTGGCTGACAGGTTAGCACTTCTGCTTAGCAGCGCTAGGGTTTTTGGTTCAAATCCCAAACATGCCACTTCATGTAGAGAAGTTGTCTGTTCTCCCTATGTTGTTAAACATAATTCCTGAGTCATGTCCTTGCATAAATGTAGTATTTATGTGGAGGAGGGTTCAAACACCATTGCAAATCATGCCGTATGTTTTCCATGGGCAAGGACAATAATCAGCCTTAAGATTTCCCCACCAGCACTAGTTGCCTCTTACAAAGCAAAAAGCAACAAAATTATAGATGGTTCTATAGCAGCATGCTGACAGTAATCAGCCATACCCAGATAAAACAAAACAAGGTATGAGTGAAGGAATTGAATTATATTAAATTATAATAAATAATGATTGATCATATAATTGATTCCAAATGTGCTGTTTGAAAATGTTTAAATAAACATAGGTATGCTTAGAGCTTTATGCCGTGTACACATGATCAGACTTTACGGCAGACTTTGCTCAGCGGACTTTTCGCCGGACTTTGTCGGCTCCTTGTGCCGGACTTAAAAAGGGACGGACTTGGACACACACGATCACTGCAAAAGTCCGCTGGTTTGGAACGCGGTGACGTACAGCACATACGACGGGACTATAAAAAGGAAGTTCAAGCCCCACTACGGCACCCTTTGGGCTCCTTCTGCTAATCTCGTGTTTATCTCGTGTTAGTAGAAGTTTGGTTAGAGACGATTCGCGCTTTTCACACTTCAGCTTATTTCGATTGTTTTCTGCGGTTCAGTTTGTGCTTGTGAGGTTTGTATCTGCTTTTCAGTGCATGTTGGTCAGTTCGTAACCTGCCTTGCAGGCTGTTCTGGTTCGCTCGTTCCTGATTTTCAGGTCGTTCTTCATAGACCTTGCTGTTCTTCAGTGCGTTTGTTATAAGTTTGTTTGTTTGACCAGCCGACCGTTTTGAAGCCATGTCGCGTGGACGTACTCGATCTCAAGTTCGTGCTGCGCGGGGACTTGGTGTTGGGGTTAATACTTTGACCCGAGTCCAGTCCATGAACAAGGCGAGGAGGAGTTCATGGATAAAGAATTGGTTGCGCCAGCGTGACCAATTCTCGCATATGCCTTTGCTCCGTGAGCTCCGTGAGAATAATCCTGAGGATTTCAGGAATTATCTCCGGATGACGGACCCCGTTTTTGAGCGTCTGCTGGCTATGCTGACCCCTATATCAGCAGGCAGGAAACCGGCATGAGGCAAGCCATCAGTGCGGAGCAGAGGCTAGTTGCCACGTTACGTTACTTGGCGACTGGGAGAAGTCTTCAGGACTTGAAGTTCTCGACAGGCATCTCCCCCCAGGCTCTGGGGATAATAATCCCAGAGACTTGTTCTGCTATCATTCAGGTCCTGCAGAAGGACTATATGAAGGTAAGCTTTATCCTTTAACATTACATGATATGTATTAAATGTTTGCTAATGTATAGTCTAAATGTCCTCCTTACCTAATTACCATGCTTTGAATATGCTGTGAATGTCCCCTTTATCTTCATGCATGCCTGTTTTTGGACATTAATCATTTATTGCCCTACATGCATATTTACATTCAATAACCTCCCCACCATGCAATCCTGGGTCCATTTATATCTCTAGCCTATAGTCCCTTGAACAATGTATATTGTCAGCTCCATTGTACTGTTTGACCCTCCCCCACCCCTCAAATGTTTAAAAATGTCAGGTGTGTTTTTCACCCTAATTAGACCCCCTCCCCCACCCCTCACATGTTTTTAAATGTCAGGTGTGTTTTTCACCCTAATTAGACCACCTCCCCCACCCCTCAAATGTTTAAAAATGTCAGGTGTGTTTTTCACCCTAATTAGACCCCCCCCCCACCCCTCAAATGTTTAAAAATGTCAGGTGTGTTTTTCACCCTAATTAACCCCCCTCCCCCACCCCTCAAATGTTTAAAAATGTCAGGTGTGTTTTTCACCCTAATTAGACCCCCTCCCCCACCCCTCAAATGTTTAAAAATGTCAGGTGTGTTTTTCACCCTAATTAGACCCTCTCCCCCACCCCTCAAATGTTTAAAAATGTCAGGTGTGTTTTTTACCCTAATTAGACCCCCTCCCTCACCCCTCACATGTTTTAAAATGTCAGGTGTGTTTCTTAACCTAATTAGAACCCCTCCCCCCACATTCAAATTGATCAATGGGCCATCAGAGGGGGTGATTAATCTTATAAGTGGGCCTTATGTTTTTTCTAATTTAAATAACAAACACACATATTAATAATGTTTGACTGCTGTTGTTCACTAATGTTTTTGTGTAATCTGATATCCAAGTTATGTTTTAAATTCCTTATATTAATTTTTTTGTTTTTTCACTCCACAGTTTCCTTCCAGTACTCAGGAATAGCAGACTGTGGCCTCCCAATTCGCTGACCGTTGGGACTTTCCCAACTGTGTCGGGGCGATTGACGGGAAGCATGTCCTCATTGTGCCACCACCACATTCGGGGTCTTATTTCTACAACTATAAGGGGTTCCATAGTGTAGTTTTGATGGCAGTGGTCTCGGCACATTTGGACTTTCTGTTTGTGGATGTGGGGAAGAACGGCCGGATGTCTGACGGAGGAGTGTTTGCACAGACCGAGCTGTGCCAGCGTCTCACGACTGGTGGCCTGGGATTGCCACCTGATCACCAGAATGTGGATGGACTCCCCTCAGTTTTTATCGCTGATGAAGCGTTTGCTCTCGGTGAGCACTTGATGAGGCCGTTCCCCCAAAGAACACTCACCCCTGAGAGGAGGGTATTTAATTACCGGCTGGCCAGAGCAAGAAGAGTTGTGGAGAATGCATTTGGGATTCTGGCCAGCCGGTTCCGTTTGTTCCTTTCAGCCATAAATCTGGCGGACTATAGAATTAATCACGTCATACTTGCTTGCTGCATACTACATAACTTTTTACGTAGACATTCTGCTACATATCTAATCTCTGTTGGGCCTGAGGCTGGACTTGTACAAGATCCAACAATGACAGGCCTGGAAATTGGCCGTATTGGCTTGGCCCCCCGAACCGCACGTCAAGTGCGTGAGCGATATGTGAATTATTTTAATGGTTGGGGGGCCATTGCTATTCAAGAAGAGCTTTATTTTACAAAATAAAAAAAAATAAAAATTTTGGAAAAAATATCTTGTTTTTATTCTTGTTTGCATTTAGTTTGGTCTGTCTCCTAGTGCACTTGTAGTAGTGGCAAGTGCATTTACCTTTAGTTAATAAGGCCCTTTGTCACTGTAACCACACACAAATTTACTAAACATCTGATTGAGAAATAATCAGCCACACACATTGTAGTAGTAAAAACATTTTACTGTGTGCACATTGAAAGGTGCATTTTTTGAAAAAAAATTTTTTGTTTTTTTATTTTTGTTTATTTATTTATTTATTTTTTAAACAAAAATAAATTATTTTGTACAAAACTTTATTAAAGACATATTTAAACAAAAATACACCTTGTTTAAAATCTTAAAATTCCCAACAGTGTTTGGAAAAACATAAAAAAAATCAAAGAACTTACAAAGTTCAACATTTAAAGAACGGTGCTGGTGATGTCACCCTTGTAAATCGAAAATTTTGAATATGCTCAAAATTGAGCATTACAAAAGGGTCAAGTCAACATGTGCTATCTCCCATCATGGGTGAGCAATGTACGTGTTTTGTGTGTGCAATCCCTTTGTTCCTCTCACCACTCAATAATTTTGAGGATGAAGGGGTTGCAAACACAAAACAAGTACATTGCTATCCCATGATGGAAGATAGCACATGATGACACACCGTGTGCATCATAAAAAATTTGTTGGTAATGAAAAAACTTGTTAACAACATTTCTAGAAGAAAGAAACTTCACAAGGAAATGAAGAACATGATTGATGTTTCCTGTCGCATCATGGCAGCATACACGTTGGGTTGTGACTCCGCCTCCACAACCTGATAGGACCACATAGCTATAAATTAGAGAGTAGACACCCGTCCCAGTATTCTCTTATTTTTCCTCACCTGTCAGGACGCACGGATCAGCACCCCCTTACCGCTTTGCCCCAGCCAGGTTCTAGCTTCTCCTGGGTGGAAGTCCTTCCTGTACAGCCTCTAAACGAGCTAAATGGAAGGAGCCCCACTCTGGTGGTCTCAGGGGCACTCTCTCATCTTACTCAGCTGTCTGACCAAGATATAAGCCTTAAACAGGCTTCAGGTGCAGCAGCCCACAAAAGCCTTAAACAGGCTTGCTGGAGGATTGGCCAGGGAAGCTTCAGTGTGGCCTCATGAAATAAACCTTAAACAGGCTTAGTTGTGTGCAGCGGTCTCCATCCCCCCTCTTCCCCCTCTCCTACCAGTTTTTCTGCCCATCTGCTGGGCTCTGTGGTTCTCCTGTCTGCCGTCTGTGAGTGCCGAGTGTTCTCGGCGTCCTCACGTATGCGTGGTGCATCGCTGTGGGCGGCTCTGTGCCTTTTTCCAGCTTCCAAGATGGCGCCAGGCGTCTCGCGGTGCTACTGCGCATGCGCGAGTGTCCGACGCTGATGGCGGCGGATTTAAAAGCCCAGCACTAGCAGTATTTGCTGCTGCTGGTTGTCTGTGTGTAACAGATCCTTTTTCACTGCAGAAAAAAGGGAAAAAACGCTCTACAAAGGTAGGTGGCCTCCCTCTACTCAGCTTTTAAGTCAGGATCCCTGCTCTTTCTGTATAGCTTTGCTTGTTTTCTCCCTGCAGGTTTCCAGTCTGCTTCCTCACCATGGAGACCGCTGCCCCAGTAGATCACCACCAGCCTGTAAGGTAAGGGGGGGAAGACAAGGGTAAGTAGTGAAGATTGAAAAAGAGAGCACTACTAACGCTGCCTAAATTGGTCAGCCCTACCAGGTCTTCAAGAACGTCTGTGTCAAGACAAAGAGAGTCCTCACGCAGGAGAAGTCGCTCCAGACATAGACGGAGCCGTTCCTACCATAGAAGAAGCCGCTCGAGGGGAAGCCGCAGAAGAAGCCGCTCCAGGTCGCACTCCAGGCATGGTCGATCCCGCCATAGAAGGTCGTCCTCACGCAGACATCGTTCCCCTGCACACCACTCCCGTCCTTCCGGGAACGCATGCTGGATTTGCGGCGCAGCGGCTCTTCCGGATAAACTGGCCTGTCAAAAATGCCTGGAAGAGGCCACAAGAGATAAAGCCTCGGAAGTCGGCAAGCCATTCAGGAAATGTGAAAACCTTCTAGTCATTCCACATGGGTTCAGGAAGGGCCAGGCAGCCTCTGCCCGTACCATCGCCTCATGGCTCGTGAAAACTATCAAGAAGGCCTACTCCTTAAGGACCTTGCAGATTCCGGAAGATTTAAGGGCACATTCCACCAGGGCTTCATGGGCAGCTTACTGCAGAGTCTCAGCGGAAACCATTTGTAGAGCGGCCACTTGGTCTTCTAGAAACACCTTTGTTTCCCATTATAAAATAGACGCTGCATGTTTAGCAGCAGTTGAATTCGGGAGGGACGTTATACAGGTCAATTCTTCAGTTTCTTGTCAATAAATTTATTTTGCATTCCCACCCAGTTTGGCGAGTTACTCCCCAACGTGTATGCTGCCATGATGCGACAGGAAAACGGAAAATTGTATACTCACCTTTCCGTAATTTTCCTTTCCTATCGCATCTTCATGGCAGCATACAATCACCCACCCTTCTGAGGTGACATGTTTATATATATATATACACAGAGAATACTGGGACGGGTGTCTACTCTCTAATTTATAGCTATGTGGTTCTATCAGGTTGCGGTGGCGGAGTCACAACCCAATGTGTATGCTGCCATGAAGATGCGACAGGAAAGGAAAATTACGGAAAGGTGAGTATACAATTTTCCGTTTTTTAGGCAAAACGTTATTATATTCTGCCCAAAACATCAATCATGTTCTTCATTTCCTGTTGCATGGAGTCCAGGCGAAGTTGCATGCTGTGAATTTGTTCACGCATTTTATCAATTTGGCCATTCCACAGCATTATCTGGCCAATCAGTCTTTGGGCACTGTCTGTGGTGAATGACTCTGCCGCTTGGCCTTCCACAACCAGAAGCTCACCTAAAATGTGTGAAAAAAACAAGGGTTAAAATATGCACGCCTAAATACATTACCTTACGCTGGGGTGTCAGTCACTCACTTGGTGGGGTTGAAAGGTTGCACACTTCCTCCACCTCTCCTTCCTCCAGCTCGTCGGGTGGGTGTGGTCTTGGGCTGTGGCTATCTTCAGCCTCAGGCTGGTGACTTGGGGGGGTCCTGGAATCCTTGGACTGTTGTCTGAGTCTTTTCTCCCCTATGATAAGTCAACAAAAGGTATAGTTAAAACACAGTGTTATTTTATATTTTTAAAAATAATCTGACACACTGGTTAGGAGTTATGGACAATTGCCTTTTTTTGTCCTCAAAAAATTAGAAGACAGGATGAACATTCCCTCTGAACAACAATTCTAAAAAATACACATTTTCATGCAAGTTTCACAGATGCAAATACCTCAATGATCTCCTATGTGTATTACCCCTCTAAAATTTCTTTATGGTCACATGCTCGTGAGTCCAGATGTAGAAGCAGCTGCTGTGTCCTGTCCTTACATTACACTGAATCATTTTTGAAGAAGCATTATATTTTCCAACACATCTACACCACATCCACAAATTATTTGAATACTAAAAATTAACAAGACATAAATGTATATGTCCAACCCTGTACCATTGTATTTGGCGAAAAAAAAAAGGTCAGTTTCGTTTGTATCATATGTCTTTTACAAAGAATGGTCTCTACGAACGATGCTGTATAAACGAAAAAAATATGGATGAGCATGCAAGTTAAGTATCTCAATAGGAAAACACAACAAGTACTTACTTTTTTTAAGCAGCTTCTTTATTCTCAAATATTGTTCTGGCTCCTGACTTTTGATATCAGACCACCGCTTCCTCAATTGTTCTTTAGACCGTTTTGTGCCAAACTTAGCTTCTAGAGCAGTGACAACTGAGGACATTATTTTGTCCTTACGCATATTCGGTCGTGTGTACGGTCCTTTTTTGCCATCGTAGTCCTCCCTTCTCAATATGGACACCATCTCCACCATCTCTTGAAAAGCCATGTTGGTGGCCTTATATCTCCTCCGGGATGTGGATGGTTGTGGCTCCGGGCTTTCCTCCGCGCTACTTCCACTGATTCTCTCCACCATCTTTCTCGATATACTCCCACTGCGCAACGAAGAGTGAAGGGGCGGGGACAAATTGTACTAAAGAACGTCAGGGGCGGGCGACGCAGGCGGAGCATGACACATGCGCAGTGTATATAAAGCTATTACGATGGCCTACGTATGTCCGTGCAGAAGTAGCGAGCGTCAGAAACAAAGGTAAGATTAAACGTGGGGGGGTGTGTGTATATGTGTCCCCTAGATTCTTCACCAAATAATCCTGGGAGTTCTGACTGACATTACAGTTTTGATCTTGTGTCTTGTCTTTCAGCAACAATGAATCCCTTTAAAGAGGCAGATTTTTTGTCGCGATTTATTGACCTATATCAGGAAAAGAAAAACCTGTGGGAGGTCAAACACCCACTATATTACAATAGAGATGTAAGGAAGGCAACACTGGGCACACTTTTAGAATTTGTGAAGACTCGAGTCCCCCAGGCAGACCTCAAGTTAGTGGACAAGAAAATTGGTATCTTGCGAAACATGTACAAGCGGGAACACAATAAAATCCAGGAGTGGCTCAGATCCGGTGCAGCAGCCGACCAAGTTTATGTACCCAAGTTGTGATACTACCACAAAATGCGATTCCTGGATGACCAGACAGAAGCCAGGCAATCACTTTCGACCCTACCCCCCACCCTTCCCCCCACACTTCCCTCCAGCCTTCCCCCCACTCTTCCCACCAGCCTTCCATCCACCTCCACCCCAGCTGAGGAGTCCCAGGAAGAACTGAGCCTTTTCATCCCTGATGAAGTGGATGCGCCCAGCTTCAGCCAGGTATCCTTTTTTGTGGAATTTGTAATTGTGTAAATGTTATTAATGATGTTAATGTGTTAAATTTTGAAGTGCTTAATAAAAAATGATCTCATCACAAATATTAATATGTAGACATATCACTAGACAGTAGTGGCCAAAAATATACTTCTGCATAGGTGTGCGCAGCCTCTTGCATTAGGATGTGCACCCCAAAGCTCAAATACATATGCATGTGTATATGTACTGATGGTGTCAGTAGGGCAGTGGACAGTGTCATTTTGTTTATTTTCTTTGCCAAAAAATAATTTTCTTTTGTAACATTTTTTTTGGGGATGAAATATCAGTGGTCTAAACAGGGGGAATATGCACCACACAAGGCGATTAGGGTGTGCCCAGGCACACCTGGCACACCCTGTGGGCACGCCTATGTACTTCAGATATTGTTGATCACCTGAAATAATGGTGGTGTCAAATAGATAGCCTTTACTATTTGTGGAGAATTATATTTTACATTATTGTGAGGCCGATGGGGCGGAGCATCATCACGTAGGCGTGCTCCGAGGATGCCCTGGAAACCCCAGCCCTCCCCGCACGCTCGCTCAGCCTGTAGCTGAATGGGAGAGACGCCGGGGCGCCGGCGGCGAGAGCTTGAGCCTGCACTGTGAGCGGTGAGCCGCCGCTTGTCCCATACTGGCTTCGGGGGCTTACGTCTCACCCCTCCGCATGCGTTGGAGCCCGGAGAGCAGTGGACCGCGCTGGACCGAGCTGTCGGCTTGTGTAGAAGCCCCCGGGAACTGGAGTATAGGAGACGGTGATGTCCCCTGGGAACAGGATGGTGGAACGGGACAGAGCTGATCTTCTGTGAGCAGGTTGGTGAGGTGGGGTAGAGCAAAGCAGCAGCAGGAAGGGGACGCCCCATCACAAGACCTCTGTGTCGGTTGAAGAAGGAGGAGGTGAGAGTGTTTCTGTATCCCTGGGTGTCCCCCTGAAAGGTGATCAGCATAGAAAGGGATCAGGACGGTGATACCTCCCTGCATCTGAAAAAAGTAGACCACTGATAAGAAAAATCTCCCTGCACCCCAATCTTGTACCTTATCCACAGGTGGGAATATAGAAATTGTGAGGAGGAGAAGCAGGGGAAGTGGAAGATGATATAATGGTTAATTTTGAAACAGAAACAACTGCCTGGATGCATTTTTTTTTTCTTTCCTCTGATTGTATACATTAACTGTCAATAGCTGGCCTATAACGAGTTCACCCACTGAACATTTAGATACTTAACGCTCAAAGACCTATTTGATACTATCTCAGGAATGTATAACGAAGTCATTTTACCAGGGTTGAGCGGTGGAGATGTAGTTGAGAGGCAAGTTAAGGAAGAGTCGCTTAGCTAATACAGGGCTCTCTCCCTTCTCTTAAACTGAGTGGACAGGGGTCTGGGAAGATAGAGGGAATTGAAGACGGAGATACCCCTACTTGTGAAATCGCACACATAGGGACTTTTATTGGATAAACTCCAGCGCATGCTCCCCCCCAGACCACCCCAGGTTTGAAGAAGACTCTGTGGTATGGATGCTTGGGCTCACGCTTAAGTGGAACCAAGCTGGTCAAGTAATTGTGTATGACTATAAAGAGGTGGCCCTGCAGGTGCTCAATTTTGCTCTCCCTGTGTATAACCATTCTTAGGAATCGCACGAAATCACGCAGAAGCTGGACATTCTCCCGGGTTTAAACTAACACTCCACGCTAGGTTAGACGGGTCGTAAACTAGAGAAATGAGGGGGAAATCAACTAAAGTTAATAAAGGCGCCACGGCTGTGTTAAGCCCAGGTGGGATCCAACGTTATATGTCCGCGGAGCCAGGAACTAATAGACAGAAGGGGGCAGCAGAGGAGAGCAAAGGAGGGAGAATACAGGAGAATAAAACTGTAAGGCCAAGAAGCAGCAGGAGTCACCAGCAGAGCGGCTCTGAAGTCCAGGAGGGGCCACAAGGGAGGAATGGCGGTGAAGAGCAATTAGTAGGAAAAAGATCAGCACAGCAGATAACACAGGAGGAAGCCCCACAAATTAAAGAAATGCTTGCTGAGATGTTGTTAAAAATGGAGACCTCATTGAAAGTAGACATTGCAGCCGTAAGAACAGATATTGGGCAAGTGCTCAGAAGGGTGGAGGAGTCGGAGGACAGATTAGAAGATCATGAGCAAAGATTAGAGGGTATTAGTAAGCAACTAAGAGATTTACAAAATGCAAATAGAAGTCTACTATATAAATTAGAGGACCAGGAGAATCGCAGCCGACGTAAAAACCTGCGAATTAAAGGACTCCCAGAAAAATACGGAAATGAAGGCCTGACGTCAGTACTACAGCAGCTGCTTAACCCCTTATTGGATAAAGAAATAACAGACCCTTTGAAGTTAGAGTTCACAGGATCGCACGATACCCCAGAAATAGATCTGAGAGTCTGAGAGATGTGATAATAAGGTTCCATCACGCGGAAGAAAAAGATAAAATTATGGGAAAATTGCGACAGCAACCAGGTTTAGGTTTTGAAGGGGTGGAGCTACAAGTCTATTCAGACCTGTCGGCGGAGACTCTCACAAGAAGGAGATTGTTGAAACCTCTGACAGGGTTACTGAAATCATCAGAGATATCTTACCAATGGGGGTTCCCAGCCTGTTTAATTGGGAAAAAAAATGGACGAACGGCAGTGCTGAGATTCCCAGAGGGCCTGGAGGACTTCTGCAGTAAGCTGGACATTGTCCCCCCCCCAATCCTGGTTGGGGAGAGGAAGAGAGAGCTTTATCAACGCGAAGAATAAAAGGCTGGAGAGATAGAGGGGGTCCAGTAGGCAACCCAAGTTAGTAGTAATGAATTATAGCCGGGGGTGTGGGATAGTTATAGTACGAGCTGAGTGGGGCGGGCTGGAGGGGACCAGGGTGGACCGGGGGGCACCTGTGACGTGAGCCCATTAGGGAATATGGGGGCAGGGTGGCATCAGGTGGACAGAGACCATCCTACCCATATAATGAACAGAGGGGTCTGCCCAGCCATCATAGGCGATTTGTTCCAGACTGGGGGGGGTGGGGTGGAGGTGTGGGAGGGTGGAAGGGAGGGATCGAGGGTTTTGGCCAGGCGCTCTAAGTGGAGGTGAAGTATGGGAGTGGTAAATCTTGTTACGTATAATGTAAGGGGACTCAATACAGTAAAAAAAAGATACAAAATTAACCAGGAGTTACAGTTCTTGGGAGCAAATGTGGTGTTCCTGCAGGAGACTTATATTACACACTCAGGAGGGGGACTGGCGTCATATCAGTTCCCAAAGTGGTTCTATGGGGACGCAGGATCAACACATTCAAGGGGAGTGGCTATTGGGTTTGATAGGACAATGATGTTCGTAGAGGATGAGCGACTGGCCGACCCAGGGGGCAGGTTCCTTTTTGTGAAAGGGAGGTTGTTCGATATGCTGGTCACAGTAGCGAACATCTATTCCCCTAACAGGAACCCGGACAAATTTTTAAGAAAAGTTCTGAGGAAGCTAGAGACCTTTAAAAAAGGTAAATTAATAATTGCAGGAGACTTAAATTGGAGTATGGACCCCGGGATGGATACCTCAAGGGGTGCAATAAAGCCCGGTATTCAAGGGGAGGCACCAAAAAAAATGCTAATGCGCCTCCAGCTAATGGATGCTTGGAGGATTTGTCATCCAAAGGAACGGGACTACACCTTTTATTCTTTTGCACATAAATCATTTTCAAGGATAGATTATATCTATCTATCTATCTATCTATTATATCTTATATGGTACCTCACCTGAAGGCAGCAGAAATCAAAGCAATCACCCTATCTGATCATGCACCGGTGAAAGTCCAGTTAGAGATCACCAATGCGGCTCAGACTAGGATGAATTGGAAGTTGAATGACTCTCTCATCCAGGATCCGGATTCAGCTGGGAAAATAGAGCAGGAACTGAAGAACTTCTTTGAGATAAATGACACAGAGGACATATCCAGGGCCACCCTTTGGGAGGCCCATAAAGCTTATATAAGAGGGATTTTGATCGGTATTGGAGCAGGGAAAAAAAAAGAGAGGGGGGAAAAGATGGCACGCCTATACAGGGAGATCCAGGAAATAGAACAGAGTACAAGACCCAGGGGGATCCCCGAAAAACAAGAGCTAATAGGGAAAAGAAGATTACTGGATGAGTTATTAGATAAGGAAATGAAGTGTGCTTTCCACACTATTAATAAGGATATGTATCAGGAGGGAAATAAGCCAGGAAAGTGGATGGCAAGAAAGATCAAGGAGAAAAAGAATAGGACCTTTATACATAAAATGAGGGATGAGGGGGGGAACCTAGAATTCTCTTCCCCAAAGATTGCCGAAATATTTCACTCCTACTACAGTGCCCTATATAAGGTAAGCCGGAAAGAGGAGATGAGTGAAAGCAAGAAGGAGAAGATAAGGGAGTACCTGCGGGGACTAGACCTTCCCAGGGCAGAAAGGGAGGAGGTTGAGCGTCTTGAGATGCCTATATCACAGGAGGAAGTAGAAAGAGCGATAAGTAATACTGCCCTGGGAAGGAGCCCGGGCCCCGACGGATACTCCATAACATACTATAAAAAATTTTCAAAAATTCTGGTGCCTAAACTGTGCAATTATTTGAATGTCCTGGGGGGGAGTGAGGTGTCCCGGGAAGAGTCCCTGTTAGCTCATATCACTCTTATCTTAAAAGAAGGCAAGGACCCAGCATCCCCTGGAAGCTACAGACCAATCTCGTTACTAAACGCAGATATAAAAATCTTTGCTAAAATACTTGCAGATAGGTTGAAAGTTGGGTTGAAGCAGTGGATACATAATGATCAGGTGGGATTCGTAACTGGACGGGAGGGGAGGGATAATTCCCTGAAATCAATTTTTTTGATGCAGGAAGTGGTCAGGAGCGATACCCCAGCAGCCTTATTATCAATAGATGCCGAAAAGGCTTTCAATAGAGTGGACTGGGGATTTATGGTTGAAACTTTGAGACACCTAGGAATTGGAGAGAGGATGATGAGATGGATTCTGTCACTATACAGACATCCAAAGGCTAGAATTAGAGTAAATGGAACCCTGTCTTCTCCCCTTGAGTTATTTAACGGGACAAGACAGGGTTGCCCCCTGTCCCCGATCCTGTTTGTAATAACCCTGGAACCACTGTTAGCGGCAATCCGCAAGAATGTGGATATTAAAGGAATCCGTGTGGGAGGAAGAGAGTATAAAGTGGCAGCATTCGCCGATGAATTATGCCCCGGTCGGACTTTGTTCGGACATTCCGACAACAAAATCCTAGGATTTTTTCCGCCGGATGTTGGCTCAAACTTGTCTTGCATACACACGGTCACACAAAGTTGTCGGAAAATCCAATTGTTCTAAACGCGGTGACGTAAAACACGTACGTCGGGACTATAAACGGGGCAGTGGCCAATAGCTTTCATCTCTTTATTTATTCTGAGCATGCGTGGCACTTTGTCCTTCAGATTAGTGTACACAGGATCGGAATTTCCGACAACGGATTTTGTTGTCGGAAAATTTTATATCCTGCTCTCAAACTTTGTGTGTCGGAAAATCTGATGGAAAATGTGTGATGGAGCCTACACACGGTCGGAATTTCCGACAACAAGGTCCTATCACACATTTTCCTTCGGAAAATACGAACGTGTGTACGGAGCATTACTATGTTATATTACATACCCTAGAACAACAATCCCCATTGCGCTCAAGGAGTTTGAGCAATATGGTAAATTGACAAACTTTAAAATAAATATGGGTAAGTCAGAGCTTTTAAATATATCGATCCCTATGCGGGAGCAGAAGGCAATCCAACCTAGATTCCCTTTCGCATGGTGTGAGAGGGATCTAGGGTACCTAGGCATAAAATTAACACCGACCCCGAAGGACTTGTTTGCCGCTAACTATATTCCCTTACTCAATAAGATCAAGGACCTATTAGGCAGGATGAGGTACAGAGCCCTGTCGTGGATTGGCAGGATAAACACGGTAAAAATATTTGTCCTGCCTATGTTAATCTACACCTTCCAAATTATCCCAATAGTTCTCCCTTCTACTTTTTTTGATAAATTGCAGTCTATAACTCTAAGGTTCATCTGGGCATGTAGGCGCCCTAGGATAGCATACGACACCTTGGTGAAGGAAAAGAAACAGGGAGGACTGGGAGCCCCGGATTTTAAAAAGTATTATCAAGCTATAGTTATCTCTAGGGTTACTGATTGGTTATATAGTAAACAAGAGAAAAGTTGGGTGAATATAGAAATCGCACAAAGTGGGGCTGACATAGAAATAATGATATGGATTCCTCCACAACTTCGGGAGTTAGGACACGGTGTTAATTTTTTAACTAGGAACACACTTAAAATTTGGGATGGGTTAAGTAAGAGATTCCACTGGGAATATAATTCACCATTGATATCACTATTGAATACTAATTATTTCATGCCAGGGAAGGAGGAAAACTTATATTTCGCGAGGTGGGCGAAAAAAGATGTGATACAATTACAGGATGTAATGAGGGGAAATAGAATGTATATTTACACAGAAATTACACGGGTATGGGGGAATAAACCACTGGACAAATGGAGGTTTGATCAGATACAGCACTTCGCACAATCACTACCACAACCACTGAGAGGAAGAGACCAACTAAGAGCAATAGAAAAATTATTATGCACCCCCACTAGTGTGAAAGGCAGTATATCTAAATTCTATAGAGTACTAAGAGGGGAAGCAAGTAAAGGGCACCCCACTTTTTTGGAGAAGTGGGAAAAAGAAATAGGATACTTAAAAGATGATGAACATAGATGTAAGATACTAAAAATGGTACACTCAACGGCAAGAGACTCTCGAACGTATGAAATGGCCTATAAGGTGATAGCGAGGTGGCACAGGACCCCCCAACGGGTGCACGAGTATGATTCTGAGACCCCCCCAACTTGTTGGAGTGGATGTGGGGCAGTCGGAACTCTTGTGCACCTTTGGTGGGAATGCCCCAAAATACAGTTGTACTGGGAAGAAATCTTGGGAGAAGTCTGGCAAATAACGGGGGAGCAGGTTAATAAAAATCCATGGACATGTCTGTTCCACGACACGGAGAAAGAGATACCCCAATACAACAAGTCATTAGTCCCGCACCTCTTAAACGTGGCTAAAGCGCTGATCCCGTGTTGTTGGAAGGGTCCGGAAGCCCCAAGGTTAAGGGAGTGGATAATAAGGGTGAAATGGGTAAGAAGTATGGAAGAATCAATTCATCAGACGGAGGACAAATGGGAAAAATACTGTAGGACTTGGGAGAAATGGCTGGAGTTCAGAAAAACGGAGAGATACACGATAATCATGGACACCTGAGGGTTGGAGAGAGAGAGAGCGAGGGAGATTGGGAGGGTGAGGGGGATGGGGGGGGGCTCGTTTTTTTTTTGGGGGGGGGGGCGTTTGGGGGGGGGAGTGGGAGATAATTATATATTTACATGTTTGGCAGACAAAAAACAAAAAAATTAAAAGTTTAATTAAATAGGAAAAAACGAAAATGTGAAAGCAAAATATTCCTTGCCACAATGATGCGAAAACGAGAGGGGACATAAATGAATGGCTCGGCTGAGTTAAATCTCTCTAAAGTGTTTGCTGATGTGGAAAAAAAAATAAAGAGAATTATATTTGCAAGTCATGAGCTGAAAATTGTGTGTGATTGTGTAACACAAAATTACAACTATGTACCTTTTTTTGACACAGGATGACCTCAGCCAGGAGGAGGCCTTGACCAGTGGGAGAGAGGAGGAGGCCTTGCCCAGTGGGAGAGAGGAGGAGGCTGTGGCTGGGCCAAGTAGAAGCCACACGGAGTGTCAGGTGCCTCCCCTCCGCATTCTCACCAAAAGGCCCAGGAGAATGACCCAAACTGAGGAGGAATCCCCAGCCCTCATACGTGAAACAAGCCAAATCCTGAGTACACCACCCAATGCAGAGGAGGCGTATGGGACATATATGGCCACCAGATAGCTGGAATTGGAAAAGGGGCAACGCCTCCTTTGTGAGGGTTTGATTTTTCAGGCCTATCAGAAGGGCTTGAGAGGGGAGCTTACTGCTACCACATATCTGGCCAATGAAGCCACTCCTTCTCCTCCTGCCCCAAGTACACCACCAGAGGCCCAGCCTCCGAGGAAGGCTGCAGCGATGCATGGAGGCTTCACGGAAGAGCCGAAAGTGATTACCTGGCTTCTGTCTGGTCTGACTGTGCTCCCTGTGCTCCCTAGTCCCTAGTTCTTGTTCTAAAACTTGATGTGTGTCCTGGGGGACGAAAGGCTTCACAGATTCTAAAAGTGTCTCCAGTGTTGTCTTCCTAATTTTTTTTTAACAAAAATAAATGGATTTTTTGGTTACCTTACATTATTGACTATGTGTTTTGATTCCAAAACGACATTTTGTTTGGGAGTATACAGGTACAGGTCAAAAAGACTATGGGGTTGATTTAATAAAAGCAAATAGACTGTGCACTTTGCAGAGGGCAGTTGCCCTCTGCAAGTGCAATTGCTCCAGAGCTTAGGAAATGAGGTAAGGCTTGACTTTGCAAAGAGTACCCAATCCTGTGCAAGGTAAATTAAAAAAACAGCATTTTTGCTTGCACGTGATTGGATGATGGAAGTCAGCAGAGCTTCTGCTGATTTACTAAGCTCTGGAGCAACTGCTCTTGCAGAGGGCAACTGCACTTTGCGAAGTGCACAATCTTTTTCTCTTTAGTAAATCAACCCCTATGTATGTTTTTGCCAAAAGGCTAAATCATTTCTAAAATCAAGTGAAAAGTACTAGTGAAAAGTTCACTTTAGAAATTGCGCAGCAAGTGCACTTGTTGGAAGTGCAGTCGCTGTAAATCTGAGGGGAAGAGCTGAAATGAGGGTAAGCTCTGCTGATTTTATCATACAATCATGTGCAAGAAAAAGGTTTTTTTTGGGAGGGGGGTTCCTTGCATGTGCCCCTCGGATCCACAGCGAAGGCACTTCAAAATGCTCTTTCTGTGCAATTCCAAGTAGAATTTGCACTTGTAGTGAAAAATGAATTTGCCTTTGGAAAATAAACCCCCCTATGTCTAATTAACAAGGGACACCAACCTCATTAAGGTTCATTAAAACAACACAAAATATTAAGGTTATTGTGGTAACTTGAAAATACAAAAATAAAATAAACCAAAAAAAAGTTTGTATAATTTAGCACACATTGTAAAATAGATAAGTGTTGAAATCAATAAAAAATTAATGATGAGTCCAAAATCGAATTTAATTCTTTATTTATGGAGATCTGGCTTTTTAAAAATATCATATTAGTCATGGCATGAGGATAAATCATGAAGAAAGTAGTTTGTGAGAACTCTGTGTGAATATAAAGCAGAAAAACAACTTCATTCCTCTCGTATTATAAATTAAAAAAAAGCGCTGTATTAAAAGATCACAGAAGAGGAATGTGCTAGCTTCAATACGAAGGCTAGTTTTACCATACCGAGCGCTTCCGTCTTGTAATTGCTTCAGAGCATGCTTCAGTTTGAGTTCGTCGGACTAGCACACAGACGACCAGGTTGTCCGCTAGAAAGAAGAGTCCGTCGGATAGATTTAAAACATGTTTCAAATCTAAGTCTGTCCAACTTTTGAGCAAAGTCCGCTGGAGCCCACACACGATCGAATTGTCCGACGAAATCCAGTACGCCGGACCAAGTCTGCCGTAAAGTCCGCTCGTGTGTACGCGGCATTAGATGTATTCTGATCTGATGAAGGGTGTGAGCTTGTGAGCCCAAAACAGAATTCATGGAATGCTACATTATGTAAAGCTTTTTATATGCTTAAACAATCGGTTCAATAAAATTTTATGTGCAGCAATCCCTTGGATTCTTATATATATATATATATATATATATATATATATATATATATATATATATATATACATATATATACACATATATATATATACACACATATATATATACATATATATATATATACACACACACACACACTATATTAACAAAAGTATTGGGATGCCAGCGTTTACATGCACATGAACTTTAATGCTTTAATGGCATTCAAGTTTTAGTCATCAAGGTTCAAGATTCAGTTGGCCCACCCTTTGCAGCTGTAATAGCATTAACTCTTCTGGGTTTAGGAGTGTGTCTATGGGAGCGTTTGACCATTCTTCCATAAGCGCATTTGTGAGGTCAGGCACTGATGTGGAAAAGAAGGCATGGCTTGCAGTCTTCACTGCCCAAAGGCATTCTATCTGGTTGAGGTTAGGACTCTGTGCAGGCCAGTCAAGTTCCTCCACCCCAAGCTCGCACATCCATGTCTTTATGGACCTTGCTTTTTGAACTGGTGTGCAGTCATGTTGGAACAGGAAGGGGCCATCCCCAAACTGTTCCCACAAAGTTGGGAGCGTGAAATTGTCCAAAATGTCTTGGTATGCTAACGCATACCCTTCACTTTAACTAAGGGGCCAATCCCAACCCCTGAAAAACAACCCCACACCATAATCCCCACTCCACCAAATGATTTGGACCAGTAAACAAAGCAAGGTCTATAAAGACATGGATGAGGGAGTTGGGGGTTTAGGAACTTGACTGACCTGCACAGAGTCCTGACCTCAACACGATAGAACACCTTTGGGATGAATTAGAGTGGAGACTGTGAGCCTGGTCTTCTCATCCAACATCAGTGCCTGACCTCACAAATGCACTTTTGAAAGAATGGTCGAACATTTCCATAGACACACTCCTAAACCTCGTGTACAGCCTTCCCAGAAGAGTTGAAGCTGTTATAGCTGCAAAGGGTGGGCCAACACAGTATTGAACCCTACAGACTAAGACTGGGATGCCATTAAAGTTCATGGGCGTGTAAATGCAGGTGTCCCAATACTTTTGACTATATAATTTTTGTTTTTCCCCATAATAGTTTTATTGTAAATATTCACAAGTACAAAGAAATAACACAGCAAAAGGACACACCCCTGAGGATAACACAATGAAAGAAAACATTCTTCCGGCCTGATAGAGACTAGCCCTGGGCACAAAATTATGAAAGAAATAGGGTACAAAAATCCACTAGTACCAAAAAAAGGCAGAGGAAGGGAAAGCGGGACAGGGAATCTCAGGCTAGATACAAATCTTGCCCGCATAAGGGCACCAGTTGAAGAAATACTGGCTAGACAAAAACCATCAGGCAGCCAAAATCAGCCTTACACAGGTGGGCATACCTCTAAGGGTCAAGATCACACAAAGGAAAAAAAAAAGGGGAAGGTGGGAAAGGAAAAAGGGGGAGGAGGGTCATAAGGAAGGAGAAAGGGAGAGAGCAGGAACAGTAGAAGGAAAAAGGGTGAAAAAGAGAAAATGGTTGTCTCCCCAAAGGCGGGAGGCAGAGCAGCACAACACCCCCCCCCCCCCCCCCCCCCCCCATTAAATATATTTACTATACTATATTTATATTTATATTTACTATATCCCATACACTTTATTCAAATCACAGAGCATTCCCATTTTGATACAAAAGTTTTCCAACAAGGCAAACCAATATATATTGTTTTAGAAAACCCATTCAGTGAAATTTAGCAATATCTTTGACAATTATTTATTCTACCATTTTTTAAAATAAAATAGCTATTATTATACTAAAGCCTCCAAACTAAAGTTTTCTCTCCAATTAAACCGTACTATGAGCAGTCAACATTCCACCATGGATTTCATTTTTCTCATAATACGTATTATTTACTGTAGCTAATTATTCTTAAGCAACAGCACATCTGTTTTCCGAGTAAGCATGATGGATCTGGCTATTTTTGAACTGTAGACATTTGCTGAATAAGTAGACCTCTGTTATGGAAACTGGTAGTGGTAACAGAGTTGTATAAATGAATGACAACATCTATCAGAAATTCTTAGGCAGGTGTCTAGAAATTGCCCTCTCTAATGATAAAATCAGTATAAACCCACTCACCAAAATATGATATAGGATTTAACATGTGTGTCACTCTCCCTGACCTCCAGAGGCCTTGTGGTGACCCCCAGAGTCAGAGAGGGCTAACATTCCACCTCAGGGTGCAGGTTACTAGGCATGGTGGGTGTAGTGCAAGGTGGAAAGATGGGCGCCAGTCACTTATAAAAATGAACAAAGAGAGAGTTTTATTTCTCTTAACAGAAACAGGGGGAGAGAGGTGTAGGGCACAGGACACCTTTGTGCAAATGCAATAGCAACCTGACAGACTCCTTGGACAAAAATAGAACTAGGTAGACAGCAATACAGAAAAAGGGCCTTTATGCTGAATGCAGCAATCTGTATTTCATAGCAACTGCTGTCTCCTATAGCAACAAATTTACTCACAATATCCCACAGTAGCACTGTAGATCCTCAAGCTTAGCTCACAGCTACCTGCTGGACTCTTCAAGCTTCACCCACAGCTACCCACTGGATCCCTCAACCTTTACTCACAACTACCTGCTGTACTTATCTTCAAGCTTTACTTACAGCTACCCGCTGTACTCCATCAAGCTTTACTCACAGCTACCCGCTGTACTTTTTGGATGAGTTCTCTCCTGAAGCTTTGCCAGCTACTTCACAGTCCCCGGCTGATGAAGAATCTCATCTGGTACTCCTTCAGAACTCCATCCCCTTTACACCTGCCTCCAGCAACAAGAGTGGTTGACCCTCTGGCAACTTCTTCCCCCTTGCCTCCTGGCAGTGATCAGGCTCCCCTCAGACCAAGCCCCTTTAAGTGTGGTTAGGCCCCAGGCTTCAGGCCTACACCTCTGCTGTTGCTCCACACACACACACGCAGACCGCAGCCCAAGTGGAAAGAACCACGATCACTTGACTCTCTCCAAATAAATAGTCTATCCCAGCAACCTCAGCGGCCAAAGAAACTCCTGCTGATTGGCTGAGAAAAGCATATTCACTCATAACCTGAATTCACTGTAATCTATCATACTAATGCCAAAGGTAACAACAGTGCCACCTTTTGACAAAGGGGAGAAATCACAGTTAAACCCAAGATTAGGAGAAAACCCATTTGATCAAAGACTACAAATTAGCCAGGCTAGTTGCCACTTAGCACCACTAAATTTACTAGCAGCCCTGTTTAGGACAAGGGTGCTACACATGCTAATGTAATTAACCACTAAGCCACCGCCCACCGTCATATGACGGCGGGACGAGGCTTCTGTTGTTCTGGGAGGACGTCATATGACGTCCTCGCCCTCCCGAGCCACTAGGGGGCGCGCGCGCGTGCCCGCAGCGTCGCTCAGGACCCGGTGCGCGTGCCCGGCGGCCGCGATGTCCGCCGGGCACCCGCGATTGCCGGGTAACAGAGCAGGAGCGTGGATCTGTGCATGTAAACACAGATCCACGTCCTGTCAGAGAGGAGGGGAGACCGATGGCGTGTCCCTTGTACATAGGGACACCGATCGGTCACCTCCCCCAGTCAGTCCCCTCCCCCCACAGTTAGAATCACCTCCTTAGGTCATACATTAACCCCTTGAGCGCCCCCTAGTGTTAACCCCTTCCCTGCCAGTCACATTTACACAGTAATCAATGCAATTTTATAGCATTGATCGCTGTATAAATGTGAATGGTCCCAAAAATGTGTCAAAAGTGTCCGATGTGTCCGCCGCAATATTGCAGTCACAATAAAAATCGCAGATCGCCGCCATTACTAGTAAAAAATAAATAAATAATAAAAATGCTATAAATCTATCCCCTATTTTGTAGACGCTATAACTTTTGCGCAAACCAATCAATATACGCTTATCGCAATTTTTTTTTACCAAAAATATGTAGAAGAATACATAATGGCCTAAACTGAGGAAAAAATTTGTTAAAAAAAAAAAAAAAAATTGGATATTTATTATAGCAAAAAGTAAAAAATATTGTGTTTTTTCAAAATTGTCCCTCTTCTTTTGTTTATAGCGCAAAAAGTAAAAACCGCAGAGGTGATCAAATACCACCAAAAGAAAGCTCTATTTGTGGGGAAAAAATTTCATTAGGGTGCAGTGTAACATGACCGCGCAATTGTCATTCAAAGTGCGACAGCTCTGAAAACTGAAAAATGGCTTGGGCAGGAAGGGGGTGAAAGTGCCCTGTATTGAGGTGGTTAAACAAAATTCAATATTTTAAAATCTGCAGATTTGATAAAATAATACCTAGAGACCCTGCCATGGAGGGGCTTGTTCAGGCTTTTTCTATGATAGGGTGTGAATGCAATGTCCTGGACTCCAAATCATTCTCATGCATGGTCATCCTGTCACACAGGCTTCCATTGGAGACTACAAGTTGCTATTTTAACACACATTATGCAAAAAGAATCCACAGGGTCATATTTATACTTTTTTTCTCCCCTAGGCAAGCTATGTTGTTCCGCCCTCCCAACAGCATACAGAACCAAAACCAATTTACCAAAACCTATAATATTATATCAAGAACAAGATTATGATCATAATTACAAAAGTTGACTAAGCTCTCCAAGAAATGACTTACAATTTCAGACATTCAGAGAAATTATTACATAGTTACATACGCTATATTGTCAAAAGGATTGGGACACCTGCCTTTACACACACACGAACTTTAATGGCATCCCAGTCTTATGCCCCGTACACACGGTCGGATTTTCCGATGGACAATGTCCGATTGGAGCGTGTTGTCGGAAATTCCGACCGTGTGTGGGCGCCATCGGACATTTTCCATCGGATTTTCCGACACACAAAGTTGGACAGCAGGAGATAAAATTTTCCGACAACAAAATCCGATTGCGTCAATTCCGACCGTGTGTGGCCTGTTCCGACGCACAAAGTGCCACGCATGCTCAGAAGAAATTCCGACACGGGACAGCTCGTTCTGGTAAACGTAGCGTTCGGAATGGATACAGCACTTTCGTCACGCTGCAATGTTCAAAATGGTTTAATACAGCGCACTCTCTTCTTCTTTATAATGTGACAAGAATTAAGTAGTTTTGCTGCTCATATTCACACACACTTCTCACAAACTTATTTTGTTACTATTTATCGGGATTCCCTCAATATATTTTGATTTCTCACATCTGACAACAAAATTTTTTTATTTTTTTTTGGACTTTAATGTAGATTCTTTTTTTGTGTTTCTCTTTTTTATTTTTTTTTTGGTGATTTTGATTTGTATTCCCGAAAATGTTTGTGTGTTTTTTGTGACAAGTTCCCACAACACCATTGATATGTTGTTCTATTTAATCTGTAGGAGATTGTTTGGTGTTGTTGTCCCTCGTTAATTTCACATTGTACAGATTACAGTACTGTATGAAATGATTTCACATCCCTTTTGTCCCCAGTGCTTTGTCCA
The DNA here is from genome assembly GCF_042186555.1 of Aquarana catesbeiana. Classification (NCBI taxonomy): domain Eukaryota; kingdom Metazoa; phylum Chordata; class Amphibia; order Anura; family Ranidae; genus Aquarana; species Aquarana catesbeiana. The sequence goes on from NC_133331.1 coordinate 195,030,117, forward strand.
ATGCCCTGCATGCAGTTTTACATGAGATACACTGTTCTTTCTGCCTGGAAACTGGAGATTGTCCATAGCAAATTAGTAAATTAGAACACTTGCAGAATTGAGCGATAGTGAATTGTGGGGAAATTTATTTTATAACTATTTTTTTTATTTATTTTTATTTATTATATTATAATTTATGTTTTTGTGTTTCAAACTTCATCATACCCGGGATATCTACTAGACTCTGGTTTGGACAGATTTAAGCGTGTTATTGTTAAGATTTACAGACCTACAATATAAAACGCCAAATTTCCATGCAAAATAATTGTACCGCTTTCAGCACCTAAAATCCGAAAGAATCATACCGCCAGGGAGGTTAAAAGCAAAATTGGTGGCCTGAGGAGTCCATATCTAAGGGAGGGCAGTCTGGTCCAGAAGTCCCAGAGATCCGGTAAGCAGCAGATGACATCTGTGTCCCCAGGCTGTGGTCATACGAGAGACTGCAGCTTTTGTCAGACCAGACTGAACCCAGGGCAATCACTCTTTGGTCTTCCTTCCACGCTTCCTTACAGGCTTTGGCTGTGGTGGTGGAGTTGTGGCAGCAGGAGGAGGAGGAGGAGGAGGATCGTCGATCTCAATGACATCCGTCTTGTGTGTCAGTTCCCCACTCTCCCCCTTACGTAGGACTTTATAAATCAGGTCCTCAGAGATCTTGCGTTGACCCTCCTGCATGCCCTGCAATTTGGTGGCAGCCATGCAGGCAAAGGCCTCTTCAGGACTGGGGAAGGCTCTGAGGGACGCCGAAGCCTCCTGGATCAGCCTGTATGCTGAATCCTGCACGGGACTCGGAGTGGCCTTCCTGGCTCGTTTATATGGCAGGCGGAGGGGAGGGACCTGAGACTCAGTCAGGCTGCGACTTGTCCCAGGCTTCTCTTGGCTGACACTTAGCCCCGCCTCCTCCTGGCTGCCACTAATCCCCGCCTCCTCCTGGCTGACACTAATCCCCGCCTCCTCCTGACTGCCACATTCCACAGCCTCCTCCTGGCTGAGGTCTTCCTGTGTATGAAAAAGGGACATAGTTTGAGTTTTTATTCATCAATCACACACAATTTTCACCTCCTGACTGCTGCAAATTGAATGTTAACAAATATAACAGACTATCCTTCTGAGCCCAGCAGTTTTCATTCTTTTCCCAATTTTGGGTGCCCACTACTGTCTATTGATATGTAAAGCACTTTTTTTAATCAGCAATTAGTGATCAATAATAACATCTAATAAACATCATTTATTTATTGACCAGAAATCTGTAGAACAATGCTATACCTGACTCCAGCTGGGCTCCTCCATTTCTTCCTGGCTGGAAGGCCCAGGTTGGACATCGGAAGCCTCAGCTGGTATGGAAGGAAGAGTGGAAGGAAGAGTAGAGAGGGATTCCCTGACTTCAGTGTGGTCTGACAGAAATCGCAGTCTCTCATAGTACCACAGCCTGGGGACATAAATGTCATCTGCTGCAGCTCCGGACCTCTGGGAATCTGTGACCTTCTTGCGCTCCCTAAGATAAGTGCTCCTCAGGCCACCAATTTTAGCTTTCAAATAAGGGATGGTTGCTGTGGGGACCACCGGCTTCACCAACTCCAGCAGTTTCTCCAGCGCTGCCTGCCTCTTCTGTTTGTGATTATAGTGGGGGGTGTCTCACTTGCCACAGACAGGGCAGCTCCCTGTACTTGTCTATGAACAGGGGCAGGAAATTGTGGTCGTTGAACCCATCCATTTTTTCTGTAAGACACAACACAAGACAAAGCCTAATGTCAGGCCAAACTCCCCTAATCTTGTTACAATATAGGCTTCCATTTCGAAGCAGTATAGGCCCAAGTTTAGATCCTACCTTCGTTAGCACGATCGGCGTCTCCGATGCTCCTTCCTCCGCTCACAGATCGTACGTAAGACGCGCGCGTTACGATTTATACACACTGCGCACGCGTATAACTCCGCCCGCCCCTGACGTTCTTTCTATTCTATTCCCCGCCCCTTTTCGTTCGGCGCAGTGGGGGAAGAGCACATGGCGGATAGACAGCAGGATCATGCTAATTGTAGCAACGAGGAGGAGGAGGAAAGGCTGGAGCCTGAAACGTCCCGATCCAGAAAGAGATTAAAGGATTCAAATATGTCCTTTGGGGAGATGTTGGAGATGGTGGACATCCTGAAGAAGGCCGATTATGATGGAAAGTATGGGCCTTACCCCAACCCCAATGTCCGAAAGGCCAAGATCATGGCGAAAGTGGTCAGGAGTCTGCACCGGAAATTCAGGGTATGACGATCGAAAGATCAGCTCAGGAAGCGGTGGTCGGACCAGAAATTACGAGAACATGAGCAGTACAGAAAGATCCGGAGAGTGCTGCAAAAAAGTAAGTAGTTGTGCTGTGTTCCTATTCTTTATGTTTATTACGTTCGTGCTGCTCCATGTGCTTTTAGGAACTGTTGTACAGTTTAAAATGGCAACTTTCATGTTCATGGGCACATTATTCCTTCGGATCACACATTGTTATTTCGGACGATAAAATACCATTGTTTAGGCCATATGCATTTGGCCACCATTTTGACGCCCTATACTTGTCTTCAAAGAATTGGGTTGTGTAGATGGCTTTGTTACTAGAATGAAATGCAAACTAGATTGTGTGTAAGGAGAGGACACTGAGCAGCTGTTTTCACATCTGGACACTGGAGCACTATAGTGTGGGACACAAGAACACCATTTTTATTAGGGGGGCCACACAGGTGCTCCAGTGTATACTATAGGGGGGGCTACATCTGTGAAGCTTTTACCAAACAGGTAAAGTATTGCAGCTTGACAAAGGGCACTAAAAAAGCTACATCTTGGAACTCGGCTAAAATAGACAATTGTACCCCACTTCCAAGCAATGTTTCATCTTTCTAGTTCTGCCATTAAATATCTGTGTGCTAATTATACCATTTTTGTTTTACATAGGGGAGAAAAGACTCGGAGGACACCCCTCATCCGAGGAGACCAGAGCCCCCCCCCTCTGGAAGAAGGGGAAATCCCCCCAACACAAGATGAGCAGGAGGATGAAGACGTGGTGGAAGTAGTTACCACAACAGGTGAGTGTCTGCGACCACAGGCTCAGATAAGAGATGGATTGCGGCATTTTTTTGAAACCTAATTTATTTTGGGGTTCCTCTCTTTTTAGGTGATCGTGAGGTTATGGATGAAGATCCTTTCACATCCGAAAGTGCCCAGATCCTGATCGGGGAGATCATGGGGTGTAATTTACAATTGGAAAACATCAAGCAAAACATCAATGATGTTATTCCAAAATATATAAACATCATTGATGTTTTGGGGCGAGTTTAAAACCCCTCCCAATCACTTTCTTCTTTTGTGTGCTACAATGTGCAAAATGTTTTTGTGATTTTTCCCAAAGCCAAATTTGGAGGATGCACACAGTGTGTCAACATGTGCTATCTGCCATCACGGGAGATCAATGGATGCGTTTTGGGGGTGCAACCCCTTCCTCAATAATAAAGTAGCGGTGAGGAAGGGCTTTCTCCCCCAAAACACGTCCCTTGATCCCCCGTGATGGCAGATAGCACATGTTGACATTGTGAAATTTGTGTGCATCTTCCAAATTTGACTTTTCCAGGGGTGATTTCCCCCCATCTGAACGCAATATCAAACACAGTTCCTAAATACTCATGTCTGATATTGCCTTCCAGTTCTACCAAATGTGAACTTTGTAAGATCAAGATTTGTGTCTTTCTTGTGGGTTTTACACAGGCCTGTTTTCTATAAAATGGACATTTTGATTTTGGATAATGACACCACAAAAATTGGTATACAACAAACATGTTGGTTTGTCAGAAAAACCTTTGGTAAATGCACATGTGATTGTGCTGGTATTAAAAAGATTGTTCATCAAGAATGTGTGGATTATTGTCTCACACTACAACACTTTTGGGGTTATGTAATTGTTGTTTTATGAGAAAATGGGGGTTATTTCCTAAGGGCAAATCCACTTTGCACTACAAGTGCAGTTTCAGTGCAGTTGCAAGTGCACTTGTAGTGAAAAGTGTCTTTGCATTTAGTAAATAACAGCCAACAGTGCTTTGTATAAGGTTACACAATCACGACATTTTCTGGACTCCACACATTTCTGTCAGGGTCAGCTCAAACAAACACAAGCAGTAAATGTCCACACAGAAGAGCCTGGGGGGAGATGCCTGTCGAGAACTTGAGGTCCTGTAGACTTCTCCCTGTGGCCAAATACCGCAAGGTAGCAACCAACCTCTGCTCCGCAGTGATGGCTTGCCTCATGCAGGTATCCTGCCTGCTAATATAAGGGGTCAGCAAAGCCAACAAACGGTGAAACACGGGGTCCGTCATCCTGAGAAAGTTCCTGAATTCATCAGGATTATTCTCACGGATCTCACGGAGCAAAGGCATATGAGAGAACTGGTGACGCTGAAGCAACCAATTCTTGGTCCATGAACTCCTCCCCACCCTGTTCATGGACTGGACTTGTGTCAAGGTCAGGACCCCAACACCAAGCCCCCGCACAGCACGAACTGTACGAGGAGTAGGCATACGAAACATGGCTAGAAAACGGTCGGTTGCTCAGAACGAAGTAACAGAACGCACTGAAGAACAGCAAGGCCTGTGAAGAGTGACCTGAAAAACAGCAACGAGCAGGCAAGATCACACAGAAAACTCTGATACGAACTGACTGCACGCACTGAAGAGCAGATACAAACCCACAAGCACAAACTGAACGGCAGAAAACGATCTGAAAGCCACGAGTCTGAAAAAGCGCAAATCGTCTCTCGCCAAACTTTTACTAACACGAGATTAGCAAAAGGAGCCCAAAGGGTGCCGCGCTTGGTTCTGAACCGGCCTTTTCTAGTCTCGTCGTACGTGGTGTACGTGACCGCGTGGTTGTCGATCGGAAATTCCGACAACTTTGTGCGACCGTGTGTAAGCAAAACAAGTTTGAGCCAACATCCTTCGGAAAAAATCCTAGGATTTTGTTGTCGGAATGTCCGAACAAAGTCCGACCGTGTGTACGGGGCATTAGTCCGTAGTGTTCAATATTGAGTTGACCTACCCTGTGCAGCTATAACAGCTTTCAATTCTTCTGAGCAAGTAATCTGCTTGGCCTTACAATGAAAATCAAAACAGTGAGATAAAACGTAAGCAAGACTAGGATACTAAAGGACCTGGGGAACCCTGTAATGCAGCCACAAAACAACTCCTGTGGCGCATGTAGCACGTCGGGGCAAATAATGGTCATGATTGGGCTGTGCGTAACAGTGGGAGTGGCTTAAAGAGGTATAATTAAACAGAAGCTAGTCTGGTCGCTGTATATACAGTACTGCACACATATACTGCAGTCCTTGTACCCACATAATACTCCTAATTATTGTGCCAAAATAGGGAAAGGGATGGAAGGGAAGGGTTGAGAGAAAGGGGGAGAGGGGGAGATGTAAACCCTAACCCAATTACATTTAAAGTCCTGTGTATCAAACTATTATGTTACATAATTACATAGTAGGTGAGATTGAAAAAAGACACAAGTCCATCAAGTCAAACCTATGTGTGTGAATATAAATCAGTATTACTGGTCGTTCAGGTGCTTATCTAATAGTTTTTAAAACTATTGATGCCCCCCCCGTTGAGACCACCGCATGTGGAAGGGAATTCCACATCCTGGCCGCTTTTACAGTAAGGAACCCTCTACGTAGTTTATGGTTAAACCTCTTTTCTTCTAATTTTAATGAGTGGCCACGTGTCTTGTTAAACTCCCTTCCGCGAAAAAGTTTTATCCCTATTGTGGGGTCACCAGTATGGTATTTGTAAATTTAAATCATATCCTTTCTCAAGCGTCTCTTCTCCAAACAGAACAAGTCCAGTGCTCGCAACCTTTCTGCATAACGAATACCCCCCAGACCCTTTATTAGCTTTGTTGCCCTTCTTTGTACTCGCTCCATTTCCAGGACATCCTTCCTGAGGACTGGTGCCCAGAACTGGACAGCATACTCTAGGTGCGACCGTACCAGAGTCTTGTAGAGTGGGAGAATTATCGCTTTATCCTTGGAGTTAATCCCTTTTTTAATGCATGCCAATATTCTGTTTGCTTTGCTAGCAGCAGTTTGGCATTGCATGCCATTGCTGAGCCTATCATCTACTAGGACCCCCAGGTCCTTTTCCATCCTAGATTTCCCCAGAGGTTATCCCCCTAGTGTATAGATTGCATTCATACTTTTGCCACCCAAATGCAATTATTTTACATTTTTCTACGTTAAACCTCATTTGCCATGTAGTTGCCCATCCCATTAATTTGTTCAGATCTTCTTGCAAGATTTCCACATCCTGCGGAGAAGTTATTGCCCTGCTTAGCTTAGTATCATCCGCAAATACAGAGATTGAACTGTTTACCCCATCCTCCAGGTCATTTATGAATAAAATAAATAGGATTGGTCCCAGCACAGAACCCTGTGGGACCCCACTACCCACCCTTGACCATTCCGAGTATTCCCTATTTATCACCACCCTCTGAACTCGCCCTTGTAGCCAGTTTTCAATCCACGTACTCACCCTATAGTTCATGCCAACAGACCTTATTTTGTACAGTAAACGTTTATGGGGAACTATGTCAAATGCTTTTGCAAAATCCAGATACACCACGTCTACCGACCTTCCTTTATCTAGATGGCAACTCCTCATGCCAACTTCCCCATAGAATGTTAATAGATTGGTTTGGCAAGAACGATTCTTCATGAATTCATGCTGATTACTGCTAATGATACCGTTTCCATTACTAAAATCTTGTATATAGTCCATTATCATCCCCTCCAAGAACTTGCATACTATTGATGTTAGGCTAACTGGTCTGTAATTCCCGGGGATGTATTTTGGGCCTTTTTAAATATTGGTGCTACATTAGCTTTTCTCCAATCCGCTGGTACCATTCCAGTCAGTAGACTATCAGTAAAAATTAGGAACAATGGTCTGGCAATTACTTGACTGAGTTCCCTAAGTACCCTTGGGTGCAAGCCATCCGGTCCCAGTGATTTATTATTATGTTAAGTTTCCCAAGTTTAATTCTAATTCTGTCCTCTGTCAGCCATGAGGGTGCTTCCTGTGACGTGTCATGAGGATAAGCACTGCAGTTTTGGTTACTAAAGCCCCCCCGATTCCCTCGTGAAGAATAAATTCAATACCGTCGCCATCTCCCCATCCTTTGTAACCAGATGTCCTTCCTCATTCTTTATGGGGCCAATATGGTCTGTCCTCCCTTTTTTACTGTTTACTTAAAGAATTTCTTGGGATTTTTTTTTCTCTCCTCCACTATGTGTCTTTCGTGTTCTATCTTAGCAGCTCTAATTGCACCCTTACATTCATTATAAAGTCTGAATGCTGATGATGATCCCTCAACCTTGTATTTTTTGAAGGCCTGCTCCTTTGCTTTTATATGCATTTTTACACTGGAGTTAAGCCATCCAGGACTTTTGTTCGCTCTTTTAAATTTATTACCCAATGGGATGCACTGGCTAATGCCCTTATTTAATGTGCTCTTAAAGCGAACACATATCTCCTCCGTGTCCTTTGTTCCTAAGATTTTATCCCAATTTATATCTTCTAGCAAGGTTTGTAGTTTAGGGAAGTTGGCTCTTTTGAAATTCAGTGTCTTTGTATTCCCCTTATGTTTCCCATTTGTGTGATTTATACTGAAGCCAAATGACCTGTGATCGCGGTTTCCTAAATTGCCCCGTATTTCCACATCCGTGATCAGTTCTGTATTGTTGGTAATCCGTAGATCTAGTAATGTTTTATTTCTAGTTGGTGCGTGTACCATCTGACCCATAAAATTGTTCTGCAAGACATTTAGGAACTGGCGAGCCTTAGGCAAATGCGTGGTCCCCTCTGCCCAATCTATGTCTGGATAATCTAAATCCCCCATTATGATGACACTTCCCATCCTTGCTGCTAATCCAAATTGTGATAGGAGGTCCACCTCTGCCTCCTCCCTCAGGTCAGGGGGGCTATAGCATACTCCCAGTATTATTTTCCCCTTAGCTTCATCCCTTTGGAGCTCTACCCATAAGGATTCCACCTCTTCCCTAGCTCCCTTAGTGATGTCATTTCTCACATTCACTTGTACATTATTCTTGATATATAGACATACCCCTCCCCCTTTTTTACCCTCTCTATCCCTGCGATAAAGGGAATACCTGTAAGGTACCTATGATAGGTAGTGTCTGAAGTGGAACTTGTGTGCTGAGGATTCAGGCGAAAACTTAGTCAGGCAGATCGGGTTGGCAACAGATCAGGCAAAGCGGTACACGATCGAAATCCAGAGAGTGGTCAGGCAGGCAAAGGTCATACATGACCTGGTGGTGAAGTACAAAATCAGCAGGCTAGAGAGTAGTCAGGTATTCAAGCAGAAGTTCATATACGGTATTCAAAGTCACAAAGCAGTCACAACACCCAGGGAGCTAGTCCACACAAACGGGCACTGAGAGATAGAAAGTGCTGCTATTTATGGGCTGCTTTGATTGTAGATTGTCAACAGCTGGCAGCAGGTGGGGCTAGGGAGTCCAAGGTAACGCATCAAACTGAGAGAACATAGCCATAACTCCAGAGCTCTTCTGTGTCACAACAAGTAAGATTGGAGCTGTGGGACCAGGAACATCCCGGTTCAAATACACCCAGGTACATGACAATACCCTCGAACCCGAGCGCCCGGTAGACAGCATACAGTTTGGCGCTTCAGGTCTTTGTCACAAATTGCCCTCTCTGTCCTTCTAAGAATTGAGTCCCCTACCACCAGAATCTGTCTATCCTTTCCCTTCGCTTCCCCCCCACTCTCACTGGAGGATTTCTTCCCTGGCAGCTAGGAGAGTCCCTCAGCTCCAGCAGTGCTGGTCCCTGACTGGTTTCATCACTGTCACTCAATAGAGCGTACTTATTGGGATGCGCACTTCCCCCTCTATCCTTCCTGACTGTCACCCATCTACTCTTTTCTGGTGCTTGCACCTCTTTCTCTCCACCCGCCTCTGTGCTGGCCGCTGCCGGCACCTGCCAGGTACGTTCCCACCTCTCCTTTAGTATGGAGGATCTTCTTAGTGCTGTTCCCTAGCTTCCAGGGAAACAATGTGCTTACATTTTGCACAGCAGTATTCGCCCTCAATCAGATAAACAAGGAACGCATACATGCCGCAAGATGTACACCGAGTCGCATCTCCACACCCGGCGGGCATCGTACCTACCAATTTAATGTGGATTGGGGATTATACCCTGTCCAAATTACCTAACAACTAGCTTCCTGACACTAATACTCAACAATACACAGGTACTCAACAAGACAATACACAGGTACTTGCAGACCACGTGCACTCACAGACCCATGTGCACTCGTGGACCCACGTGCACTCGCAGGCCCACGTGCACTCGCAGACCCACGTGCACTTGCAGACCACATGCACTCACACTACCCAGGTACTCACAATACATAGGTTCACCCAATACACAGGCACACACAATACTCAGGTACTCCCAATACTCAGGTACTCCCAATACTCAAGTACACACAATGTAAAACAATGCAGCACCAAAAATGTTAAACCAATAAACTTATTAATATATAGGCATGAAAACCCTGTGCTATTACTATGCACTCCACAACATGACTAATAATCAGCATACAATGTGCAGAAAAAAACAACCATTTTCATGTGTTGTCAAAAAGTCATATTACTCCACCCAAAACTGAAGTTCTGTATATACCTGATATTATTGTCCACATTAATTAGATGTACAATGCTTTCCTTCTGTTACTGTAAGTCCACCAGTCTCTGGGTTTAACAATGTCCTCAAATCTTCTGTAAAATGCTCCACTTATGTGAAGAAATTCACTTTGAACTCCACCTTATTTCAATTGCTCTCCTTAGGTATTAGTTGTGCCGAAAATTAGGTGTATTTGGAACTGAATCATGTCATTATCTGTAGAGATTGGCATTTAGGGGATTAAAACAGACAGCAAGGAGGTGCGATATCACCTCCTCACTAGCTGTCAAATGCCTCTGAAAAGTGACCTGAGCATGGATCATTTTTCAGTGGAGCGGCGGTGCCAATTCACAGCGGTTTGGCTGTAGTTTGGGTGTATCCCCAGTTTTAGTTTATGGTAGTAGTTGGTCCCATGTGATATCAAGTGGGTTCACACTGGTATGCTGCAGTTTGGCTGCAGTGCGGGTGTATCCCCAGTTTTCCTGCATGTTACCCCCAGTTTTAGGTGCAGTCCCATGAATTTCTATTAGGTTGCCACTTTTTGCAGTGTTTTCTGAAAGTGCATCAAAGATGCAGCAAGCGGGACGTTTGTGCTTTCAGAAAATGTGGCAAAAATGTGCGACCTAATAGGTCTATGGGACAACAGCTAAAACCAGGGGTAGGATGCAGGAAAACTGGGGACAATGACACAAAACTAAAACTTTTTGGCTGCACTCATGAAATAGGAAGGGGGGGGGGGGGGGGGGGGGGGAGAGAGATGTAGATGGAGGTAGATGGAGGGAAGGGCGAGAGGAAGGGAGGGAGGGGGAGAGTCTGATTACAGTACAAAAGTCAGAGGCATCACATACACAAAACAGTTGCCGGCTGCTCTGTTTAAAAATTCCAGCCCACATATCCCCTTCACAGACACAGCACAGGTTGCATGGACTACAGTGTGGGTGGGCACAGGGGAGAGGGGCAGGGGGAGGCAGAACAGATCCAGTCTCTCTCCTCTCCCATTGGTGCAGAGGGTAGAGGGGGGCTGTGCTGGCTGGGCTGCTGTTAGAATGTATGAGACATGGACATTTGTTTGGCAACACTGATCAAGGCATCAGAGACCTGGGGGAGGGGGGCGCAGCTAAAATCTGGGGGGCTCAGCCCACCCCAGCACCCCCTAGACCTGGCCCCGATTACTCTTGCCTGCTCATGTTTGCTGTCTGCCTATAACAGTAAACATAAGCAAAAACGTAAAAAATAATGCGTTTTTTTTTTCAAAATTGTCTCTATTTTTTGTTTATAGCGCAAAAAATAAAAACTACAGAGGTGATCAAATACCACCAAAAGAAAGCTCTATTTATGGGGAAAAAAGGACGTCAATTTTGTTTGGGTGCAACATTGCATGACCGCGCAATTGTCAGTTAAAGCGACGCAGTGCCAAATCGCAAAAAGTGATTCAACTGTTTCCAAAAAGTTAAAATTCAACTGTTTCCTGTCCAACTTAATTGTGTGGCCGTGTGTCTTTTTTAGAGACCTAAGATTAAAAAGTTTCCTCCCACTGCTAGAGTCCCCATTTAAAGATTTGCACATCGCTATCATATCCCCTCTTGAGTGTCAATTCTCCATCAAGAATACATTTAAACTCTGTAGTCATTCCTCATAACTGAGGTCCTCCAGTCCCCTAATTAGCTTTGTTGCCCTTCTCTGGACTTCCTGAGGATCGGTGACCAGAACTGGAAGGCATACGCAAGATGTGGCTGAACCAGAGTTTTGTAAGGTGGTAGAAATATAATTTTATAACTGAAGTAAATACTCTTTTTAATGCATGCTAATAGTCTGCTGGCCCTGTTTGCTGCAGATTACCATTGCATGCTATTACTAAGTCTGTGATATACTCACACCCCCATATCCTTTTCCATATTCAATTTCCCCAAAAAGTTATCACCCTAGTGCGTAGGCATATTTTTAACTCCAAAGCATATTACTTTTTAATTTCCTACATTGAACTTCATCTGTCATATAGCTGTCCACTCCTCTATTTAAACTAGGTCTTTTTGTAACGTTTCTCTATCCTGTTGTTAAGTTATTGCCCTGCTTAGTTTTGTATCGTCAGAAAACACTGAGATTGAACTATTTATTTCAACCTCTATATTGTTTATGAACAAGTTAAAGTGATATTAATAGCATTTTCTTTTTAAGCATGTTATACTTACCTGCAGTGATTTTGCCATAGCTCCCAACTGTCCCTGATTTAAAGGGACTGTCCCCGATTTGGAGCAATGTCCCTCATTCCCCCTCATTTGTCCCTCATTTTGGTCTATATATCTATATAGTTGTATATAAAATTCACTTTTTATCTTTCAAAAGGTGTTTCCCAGTGCTAAAGCTTTCATCTAATTTCTAAATTGCTGCATTTGTACATTTTAAAGCCGGTATAAATGAATAGTAGTGGTAAAAAAAGCCCTTGTGGATTTAATTAACCTTTTTTTTTGGTTAATTCTCCTTTAAGGGGGTGTGGAGGGGGCATGTCCTAGGCCTACATACATTTTTCCAGTAGGTGTCCCTCATTCCCATCTCAAAATGTTGGGAGGTATGGTTTTGCACAGAGCAGCCCAGATCCTCTTGTCGGGTTCCCTCTCTGTCCCCTCCCTCCTGCCAAGTGCCCACATACAGTAGCAAGCAGCTTGCTATGGGGCCACTTAAGCACGCTTTTTCACAATCCACTTATCTATGTGTCCATTCACACACGAAGCGCAGCTCAGCCCTGCCCCTGTTTTCTCCTTCTTGGCTGTGATTGACAGTAGCAAGAGCCAATGGCTCCAGCTGCTGTCTCAGCCAATGAGGAGGGAGAGACCCGGGAGAGCCAAAGCTCCAGTGCACAGGAAGATCAGGCTCAGGTAAGTATTGGGGGGGGGGGGGTTGGTCCAAGGATAGAGCCCTAGGGCACTCTTCTCACAACTCCATCATTCAGAAAATATGCCATTAAAGTGGTAGTAATAGTTCCATGTTCACCCATCTTCCTTCCTGTTCTGTGGACTCCGGCTGTGGGACTGGCCGGAGCCGCGATGATGTCACTCCCACGCATGTGCGGGGGAGCCGTCATTTATGGCACAGAATTCTGAAGTAAGGGTCTGGGTGGCCGTTCCTTCAGAGCGCATGTGCCAATAATGTCATCGGCTGCATGTGTATGTATGTATATATATATATATATATATATATATATATATATATATATATATATATATATATTTATATATTAAATATCAACTAAATGGTGCATGTTTGAGTGATGTTTACAGTACCCATAGGTAAGCCTTATTATAGGCTTATCTATAGGTACAAGTACAGAGCTGAGGTTTAGTTCCACTTTAATCACTACCCTCTGGAAACGCTGCAGCCAGCTTTCCATCCAGGTGCATACCAGGTCATCAATTTTAAAAGACCCTAATTTGTTAATTAATTAAATAACTATGTAACACAGCTGAAATACATCCACTGTGCACTACTTTGCATGCCTTTTGTGATTTAGGCTGGGTTCACACTGGTGCGACACGACAGACGTCCTACTTTGGATCCGACTTTGCCCTGCGACTAGAAGCCGACATGTGTCCAACTTTCAATGAACGGGGATCCGACTTGGATCCCCGCCTATACCAGTCACTGTGTTTGGTATGAATCTTGAGGGGGAACTCTGCGCCGAATTTTAAATAAAAAACCGGCATGGATCCCCCTCCAAGAGCATACCAGGCCCTTCGGTCTGGTATGGATCCTAAGGGGAACTCCCTACGCCGAAAAAACAGTGTGGGGGTCCCCCCCAATCCATACCAGACCCTTATCCGAACACGCAGCCCGGCCGGTCAGGAAAAGGCGTGGGGACGAGCGAGCGCCCCCCCCCCCCCCCCCCCACCCTAAAGCACCTTGTACCCATGTTGATGAGGACAAAGGCCTCTTCCCGACAACCCTGGCCGTTGGTTGTCGGGGTCTGCGGGGCTTATCGGAATCTGGGAGCCCCATTTAATAAGGGAACCCCCAGATCCCGGCCCCCCCGCCCCATGTGAATGAGTATGGGGTACATCGTACCCCTACCCATTTACCTAGGAAAAAAGTGTCAGTAAAAAAAACACACTAGACAGGTTTTTAAAGTAATTTATTAGGTGGCTCCGGGGGTCTTCTTCCGACTCCGGGGTCTTCTTCCGACTTTGGGGGGCTCTTCCTTCTTCTCCGCCTCTTCTTCGCACTCTCCGGTTCTTCTCCCGCTCTCCGATATCTTCTGCTAGGCTCCTCCGTTATCTTCTGCTCTTTTGCCGACTCTTTTGCTAACGGCGGCCCGGTCTTCGCTGTCTTCTTCCCTCTTCTCTTCTTCCGATGTTGACACGACGCTCTCTCCCACTGTAATGCCATATGCGCGGTCCACAATGACTTACACTACCGTTCAAAAGTTTGGGGTCACCCAAACAATTTTGTGTTTTCCATGAAAAGTCACACTTATTCACCACCATACGTTGTGAAATGAATAGAAAATAGAGTCAAGACATTGACAAGGTTAGAAATAATGATTTGTATTTGAAATAACATTGTTTTTACATCAAACTTTGCTTTCATCAAAGAATCCTCCTTTTGCAGCAATTACAGCATTGCACACCTTTGGCATCCGTCCACAACACTTTTTTCCAGTCTTCCTCTGTCCAATGTCTGTGTTCTTTTGCCCATCTTAATCTTTTTCTTTTATTGGCCAGTCTCAGATATGGCTTTTTCTTTGCCACTCTGCCCTGAGCCCAAAATCCCGCAGCCGCCTCTTCACTGTAGATGTTGACACTGGTGTTTTGCGGGTACTATTTAATGAAGATGCCAGTTGGGGACCTGTGAGGCGTCTGTTTCTCAAACTAGAGACTCTAATGTGCTTATCTTCTTGCTTAGTTGTGCAACGCGGCCTCCCACTTCTTTTTCTACTCTGGTTAGAGCCTGTTTGTGCTGTCCTCTGAAGGGAGTAGTACACACCGTTGTAGGAAATCTTCAATTTCTTTGCAATTTCTCGCATGGAATAGCCTTCATTTCTAAGAACAAGAATAGACTGTCGAGTTTCAGATGAAAGTTCTCTTTTTCTGGCCATTTTGAGCGTTTAATTGACCCCACAAATGTGATGCTCCAGAAACTCAATCTGCTCACAGGAAGGTCAGTTTTGTAGCTTCTGGAAGGAGCTAGACTGTTTTTAGATGTGTGAACATGATTGCACAAGGGTTTGCTAATCATCAATTAGCCTTCTGAGCCAATGAGCAAACACATTGTACCATTAGAACACTGGAGTGATAGTTGCTGGAAATGGGCCTCTATACACCTATGTAGATATTGCACCAAAAACTAGACATTTGCAGTTAGAATAGTCATTTACCACATTAGCAATGTATAGAGTATATTTGTTTAAAGTTAGGACTAGTTTAAAGTTAGCTTCATTTAAAAGTACAGTGCTTTTCCTTCAAAAATAAGAACATTTCAATGTGACCCCAAACTTTTGAACGGTAGTGTATATAGGGATGGGGCGTGGTCACTGGGTGATGTCACCCGTGACCCCGCCCCTTATTACATCACAGTCCCATCATGCCCCGGGACGTTTTTTCGGCGTAGGGGGTTCCCCTTAAGATCCATACCAGACCGAAGGGCCTGGTATGCTCTTGGAGGGGGAGCCCATGCCAGTTTTTTTAATTAAAAATTTGGCGCGGAGTTCCCCCTCAAGATCATCTGAGCACAAGTCGCATGCCAAAGTCGGATCATGCGAGACGGCGATCCGACTTTGATCCGACTTCAATGATAGTCAATGGGCTGAAGTAGGATCAAAGTCGGACCTAAGTAGTACAGGGAGCATTTTCAAAGTCGGACCGACTTGTGTCGGACCAGTTAGGACGGCTCCCATAGGGAAACATTGATTTTCACACGTCATGTGACATGAGCTCCCAATGTCGGAGCGTTTGTCACACTAGTCTGAACCCAGCCTTAGACATTCCTCTCTCAGTACACCAGGTAAGTGATCTCGATTAAATCTGTTACTGATAAACACAACAGGCTGCTCATTACCCATTCCAAATAGAAATCAATCAGCACCTCTCCACTCATCCACCAAAGACTGCTATTTTTAAGACTGCTATTTTTTCAGTAATGAAGCAGGACAATGTAATAAAACGCAGGGTCCACTTAACACGGTTGGGCCACCTCCCTCTGTACAGGTAAAGAAATTTATACCAATCTTTCTTCTGTCTTAAATCTGTGGCACCTAGACAAGGGTGATATCACACTTCTTATTGCTAGATCCCGGGTTATACAGGGTAGATGAAGATACTCTTTCAAATGACTGGTGTGTGTTCTTAGCAGACGGTGACATCACAAACAGGATAACATTTTTCTTTACAGGTACATTTTGCCCCTACGAACACCAAGTGATGTGTACAAGGGGCCAGACAACATATTTAGACCTTGAATTTTACACTGAAGTGGTTCTAAAGCCTAAATAGTGCATTTTTATAGCACTGATCGCTGTATAAATGGCAATGGTCCCAAAATAGTGTCAAAAGTGTCTGATCTGTCCACCGCAATGTCGTAGTCCCAATAAAAATCGCAGATCACCGCCATTACTAATAAAAAAAAAAAAAATAATAATAAAAATGTCATAAATCTATCCTCTATTTTGTAGACACTATAACTTTTGCGCAAACCAATCAATATACGCTTATTGCGATTTTTTTTTACCACAAATATGTAGAAGAATACATATTGGCCTAAACTGAAAAAGAAACTTGTTTTTTTATATATTTTTGGGGGATATTTATTATAGCAAAAAGTAAAAAATATTGCTTTTTTTTTCAAAATTGTCAGTCTTTTTTTGTTCATAGCGCTAAAAATAAAAACCGCAGAGGTTATCAAATACCACCAAAAGAAAGCTCTATTTGTGGGAAAAAAAGGACGTCAATTTTGTTTGGGTACAATGTCGCAATTGTCAATTAAAGCGACGCAGTGCCAAATCGCAAAAAATGCTCTGGTCATTAAGGGGGGTAAAATCTTGAAAAGTGGTTAAGATCTGGACAAATTAACCACTAGGCGTCCGCGCTATAGCCAAAAAACGGCTACAGTGCAGAATCCAATTGCCGGGAGGGCTCCCCTAGACATCCTCCTGTTTACGCCCATGGGCGTGCATTGGGGAAATTCTGTGTTGGCCGTGTCCCTTGGACACAGCCAATCACAGATCGTGCTAAATGGCCAATCACAGCGGCCATTTAGCACTCGATCTGAGTGTCCAATGAGAGATGATCTCATATGTAAACATATGAGATCATCTCTCATTGCCGGCTCTCCCTCCTTACACAGAGACAGTGTGTGAGGAGTGAGAGCGACCGGCTGCAGCGTGAGTGGAAAAAAAAAGAAAATACAGTGCCCACAGTACCTGTCAGTGCCATCTGTCCCCAGTGCCACCTGTCCCCAGTGCCACGTATAAGTGCCATCTGTCATCAGTGTCACGTATTTGTGCCATCTGTCATCAGTGCCACATTAGTGCCATCTGTCATCAGTGTCACGTGTCATCAGTGCCACGTATCAGTGCCATCTGTCATCAGTGCCACCTGTCAGTGTCGAGTGCCATCTGTTATCAGTGTCACGTGTCATCAGTGCCACGTATCAGTGCCATCTGTCATCAGTGTCACGTGTCATCAGTGACACGTATTAGTGCCATCTGTCATCAGTGCCACGCATTAGTGCCATCTGTCATCAGTGCCACGTATTAGTGCCATCTGTCATCAGTGTCACATGTCATCAGTTCCACGTATTAGTGCCATCTGTCATCAGTGCCACATCAGTGTCACATGTCATTGTCCTTGTGCTCCAGGGCCTTCAAAAGTGTAATAGGTAGTCAACAAGTTAGATGTGTAATTTATGCTCCTAGAACACCTGGTGGTGCTCCCTGCATGTTGGGCCTCTCTATGTGGCCAGGCTGTGAAAAAGTCCCACGCATGATATTGTAATACTCAGGAGGAGTAGCAGAATGTATTTTGGGGTGTCATTTGTGGTATACACATGCCATGTGAGAGAAATAACCTATTACAATGGCAATTTTGTGGAAAAAAAATCTTCATTTTGCAAAGAATTGTGGGAAAAAAATGACAACATCAAAAACCTCACCATGCATCTTACTAAATACCTTGGAGTGTTTACTTTCAAAAAAGGGTTCATTTGGGGGGAATTTGTACTTTCCTGGCTTGTTAGGGTCGCAAGAAATGAGATAGGCCTCAGTACATCAGGTGTAATCAATTTTTTTACGATTTGCACCACAGCTTGTAGACTCTCTAACTTTCACAAAGACCAAATAATATCCACTAATTTGGGTTATTTTTACCAAAGATATGTAGCAGTATAAATTGTGGCCAAAATGTATGAAGAAAAATTAATAATTTGCAAAATTTGATCACAGAAACTAAGAAAAATGCATTTTTTTTCAAAATTTTTGGTCTTTTTTCATTTATAGAGCAAAAAATAAAAAACCCAGAGGTGATCAAATACCACCAAAAGAAGGCCCTATTTGTATGAAAAAAGGCAGCTCCCCCGGTCCCAGTCATTGTTATGCTGCCCAAAGCAGCTGCCTCTTGAGCCCCTTATCCCAGTCCGGGGGCAGTGGAAGTAAGCGCGAACAGCGGTATCCTCGGGTGTGGGCAGGATTATAGCGCCTAGCTCATCTCCACATAGCTAGTGGGCAGCCATGGGGAAGGTGAGCAGCAAGAGCAGATAGGACTGAGAGCCCAAGGAGGGAGAAGACTTCCACCGCCTCCCTGACCCCCGAAGAGGTAAGAGCAGTGAGCGCACCTCTTCTCTGCTCCTGGCTCCAACATCAACAACGGCCCGGAAAATGAGGACTGGTGGTCAGCCCTAGGGAAGGTTGGTGGTCAGACCCAGGGGAGGGCCCAGGCCTAAAGCTGTGTAAGGGACCCCAAAATTTCTGATGGCTGCCCTGAGCTCAACATGTATTATTTACCTGGGCCTAAATGGGGAAAGCCCAGTCCTTCCCTGGGAAACATGCATATCATACTATCACCGTGGTCAATTTAGTGTTCTAATGTATGCATAAAAAAATCTCCCCATTTTTCTACACCAGGAACAGGCTGGACCTTTGGCAGGGGAGATAAGGGTCCATTTGTTAAAGAAGAGGGCATTCATTTTGCAATCACATAATGGTGAGCTCTAAAAGTGAACTCAATAAACTTTTCTTGAAAAATATTGATAAGATAATATTATCACATGCCCATTAAAGGACAAATAATCTGTTAGCAAAAAACTTGGCTGATTTAAATAGAAAAAGCTGATATTAACATAAATATAAAATAATATAAATAAATATAAAGGTGTCAAAAGCACATTATAGATAGTGTGAGATATTTACTCGCACTTAGCTGACTTCCGGCCCTAAAAGCATACAGCAAGCCTCTTTTGAGATTTTTCCTCTTAAAAACTGACTCATAGTGGCCCTCGTAGCTCCGGGCCAGGACCAGATTCTGCATAACAAACATAGGCTATGGCCTAGGGCAGCAGGGCTCCAGGGGGTCTCTGTGTCCCCATCTTTGTCATACTTTATTTAGCAATTAATTCTGATTTTCTCAATGTGTTACGAACGCTAGTTAGTTGACAGGGTTAATGTAGAAAGGCAACACAAGACAGGAAGAAAAAATCTGGACAATGACAAAATGGAGCTCAGAGAAGTGTTCTTTATTCATGACATGAAAAAGGGATTTTTTTTTTTACTTTAGAATCATATTATTTGTCAATTCTGACATGATACCATGTGCTGCCTGCTAATAATTAGGCATATCCAACTATTTTAATCTTCTTGGAAGTCGAGGCTCTGTGCACAGCCTGGCCCTAGTATGGAAGGTGTTCTACAGGGACCCAAGGACTAAGATGAAGACTCACATGGAAAATTACATTCTCCACAGGGTGCCTGTACTTCAGCACTGTTGTTATCTCGGGCAGGGGTCCCCAACCCCCGGGTCGGGTACAGGCTAGGGTTGCCATATGTCCAGGATTTACCCGGACAGTACGGGTTTTGAGTCTTTTTGAATCATGTGTCCGGGTCCCAGTACGCCTGAAACCTGTCAAAATAAAAGGTGAGCGGGAATAGGACCCAAGGTGTCCTTACCTTCAGTGAAGGAAAAGGAACCAACTGCGGTTTAACCTGATATAACTTAATTAGAACAATTAGTAGAAAAACATTTTAATCATTGAAAGGAAAGCATAAACAATAGGAGATTGCATAAGGTAAAAACTGACAACGTTGTCACTTAAAAACGCATGCCCATGAGCTCAGCCATATCCCAGTCATCCACACGTGTCAATCATCTCAAGTCATTAAGCGTGACTTAATATATAATGCTTAAATGTATTTAGGCGAGGTGAGTTCCGGGAAAGCTAGGTAGCACAAGTCGGTACCCGTATTGTGCTTAACCATGGACCTCCAGACTCCCTATATGCCTATAGAGCTGCTGCATTATGTCTTTACAGTGTTGAAGAAAGCATTGGTTATCTCAGACAAATAAATGCAATTCTGGCTAGAAAGTATTCCTGATAGTTAGTGAACAGGACAGGTTTGATTTCTGGATGTAGCACTGTCAATCACAGAGATAATATAAAAAAAAAAAAAAAAAAAATGCCGCTCGCTGTGATGCAAGCATGCGACTTGAGTCAAGGAGAAACAATAGATCCACAACAAGCCTGTTAGTCATTCAGCACCATGTTTCCATGAAACATGAAAGATAGCACCGCATATAGTTTGGATAGGAAAATATAAAATGTTATAAGAGTGTTAAAATAAAAGTGGGTGCACTGAAAGTTTCGGTTGGACAGTCATTGGGCGGACCCTAGGGAATGTTAGTGGTCAGACCCGGGGGAGGGCCCAGGCCTAAAGCTGTGTAAGGGGCCCCAAAATTTCTGATGGCTGCCCTGAGCTCAACATGTATTATTTACCTGGACCTAAATGGGGCAAGTACTCCCCAGCCCAGTCCTTCCCTGGGAAACATGCATATCATACTATCACCGTGGTCAATTTAGTGTTCTAATGTATGCATAAAAAACTCTCCCCATTTTTCTACACCAGGAACAGGCTGGACCTTTGGCAGGGGAGATAAGGGTCCATTTGTTAAAGAAGAGGGCATTCATTTTGCAATCACATTATAGATAGTGTGAGATATTTACTCGCACTTAGCTGACTTCCGGCCCTATAAGCATACAGCAAGCCTCTTTTGAGATTTTTCCTCTTAAGAACTGACTCATAGTGGCCCTCGTAGCTCCGGGCCAGGACCAGATTCTGCATAACAAACATAGGCTATGGCCTAGGGCAGCAGGGCTCCAGGGGGTCTCTCTGTCCCCATCTTTGTCATACTTTATTTAGCAATTATTTCTGATTTTCTCAATGTGTTACTAACGCGAGCTAGTTGACAGGGTAAGGGTGGAAAGGCAACACAAAACAGGAAGAAAAAATCTGTCCCGCGTATTTTATTGTGATTTTATGTGATAGGCCAACACAAAGCGGCACATAATTGTGAAGTGGAAGGAAAATGATAAATGGTTTTTAACATATTTTACAAATAAATATCTGAAAAGTATGGCGTGCATTTGTATTCAGCCCCCTTTACTCGGATACCCCTAACTAAAATCTATTGGAACCAATTGCCTTTAGAAATCACCTAATTAGTAAATAGAGTCCACCTGTCTGTAATTTAATCTTAGTATAAATAAATATAAAATATAAATGCCGCTGTTCTGTGAAGCCCTCAGAGGTTTGTTAGAGAACCTTAGTGAACAAACAGCACTATAAAGATCAAGGAACACATCAGACAGGTCAGGGATAAAGTTGTGGAGAAGTTTAAAGCAGGGTTAGGTTATAAATAAATATCCCAAGCTTTGAACATCTCACGGAGCACTGTTCAATCAATCATCTAAAAATGGAAAGAGTATGGCACAACTGCAAACCTACCAAGACATGTCCATCCACCTAAACTTACAGGCCGGGCAAGGAGAGCATTAATCAGAGAAGCAGCTAAGAGGCCCATGGTAATTCTGGAGGAGCTGCAGAGATCCACAGCTCAGGTGGGAGAATCTGTCCACAGGACAACTATTAGTCGTGCACTCCACAAATCTGGCCTTTATAGAAGAGTGGCAAGAAGAAAGCCATTGTTGAAAGAAAGATATAAGAAGTGCCGTTTGCAGTTTGCGAGAAGCCATATGGGGGACACAGCAAACATGTGGAAGAAGGTGCTCTGGTCAGATGAGACCAAAATTGAACTTTTTGACCTAAAAAGCAAAACGCTGTGTGGTGGAAAACTAACACTGCACATCACCCTGAACACACCATCCCTACCGTGAAACATGGTGGTGGCAGCATCATGTTGTGGGGATGCTATTCTTCAGCAGGGACAGGGAAGCTGGTCAGAGCTGATGGGAAGATGGATGGAGCCATATACAGGACAATCTTAGAAAACAACCTGTTAGAGTCTGCAAAAGACTTGAGACTGGGGTGGACAATGACCCTAAACATACAGCCAGAGCTACAATGGAATGGTTTAGATCAAAGCATATTCATGTGTTAGAATGGCCCAGTCATAGCCCAGACCTAAATCCAATTGAGAATCTGTGGCAAGACTTGAAAATTGCTATTCACAGACGGTCTCCATTTAATCTGACAGAGCTTGGGCTTTTTTGCAAAGAAGAATGGGCAAAAATGTCACTCTCTAGATGTGCAAAGCTGGTAGAGACATCCCCAAAAAGACTTGCAGTTGGAATTGCAGTGAAAGGTGATCCTACAAAGTATTGACTCAGGGGAACTGAATACAAATGCACCCCACACTTTTCACATATTTATTTGTAAAATGTGAAAACTATTTAACATTTTCCTTCCACTTCACAATTATGTGCCACTTTATGTTGGTCTATCACGTAAAATCCCAATAAAATAAAGTTGCGCTTTTGGTTGTAACATGACAAAATGTGGAAAATTTCAAGGGGTATGAATACTTTTTCAAGGCACTGTATTCTATTCTACGGCAGACATGCGATCATGTTTTGTATTACCAAAGAGCACCCCCATGTGACAGACAAGAAACGGTTCTTCAGCTCACACTCTAACAAGACACTGCATGTGTGAACTTTAAACCTACTACATTGAAATAGGATAGATGATATTTTAGGCAACAGTGACCTTCTGTTTCTATGGTCAGAATGCTGCTAAAACAGGACAATGTAACTATATAACTTGCATACACAGGTATTAAGGTGTATGCAAAAGGATAGGCAGGCACACATTCTTTCAACTCAACTCCAAAGTATTTAGAATACAAAGAATTACAACTGCTTTGAGAGCTTCCTTTTGCGATCAGCCCCTGTCTGTGTTTTTATTAATGTGATTGTTAAACCAACATTTTATACTCCTGATATGTGCCTGCTGTACCATGTACTTGTATAAAAAAGTATACTGTTCTCTTTGTATTGCTTCCTTTGTGTGAAATGCCTGGTGTTCCTGCCAGTCCTCTGCTTTCCCATCGAAAACTGACCACACCGAGCATGAGAACACACTGTGGGCAGTTCTCTAGCTATGCTGGGTAATCAGCTTATTCTCCTCCAATGATCAGACTTATCCTGACACCCCCCCCTGCACAGCCATTCACTGGGAAGCTCAGTGTACTGTTGCTTCTCCTCCCCCAGCTTTTAGGCTGAGGACAGAGGGATATTTTACAATCACTTTAATTAAAATATAAATATATATATATATATATATATATATATATATATATATATATATATATATATCTTCAGAAAACTGTTTGCAGGCTTTCTTGGGCATCATCTTTAGAAGAGGCTTCCTTCTGGGCCATGCAGACCAATTTGATGCAGTGTGTGGCGTATGGTCTGAGCACTGACAGGCTGACACCCCCCCCCCCCCTTCATCCTCTGCAGCAATGCTGGCAGCACTCATATATCTATTTCCCAAAGACAACCTCTGGATATGACACTGAGCATGTGCACTCAACTTCTTTGGTCGACCATGGCAAGGCCTGTTTTGAGTGGAACCTGTCCTGTTAAACAGCTGTATGGTCTTGGCCACCGAGCTGCAGCTCAGTTTCAGGGTCTTTGCATTCTTCTTATAGCCTAGGCCTTCTTTATGTAGAGCAACAATTCTTTTTTTTTCAGATCCTCAGAGAGTTCTTTGCCATTGTTTATTTGCCAAAAATAAAAAAAAACCCAGGGGTGATTAAATACCACCAAAAGAAAGCTCTAGTTGTGTGAACAAAATGATAAAAATGTAGTTTGGGTACAGTGTTGCATGACCGCGCAATTGTCATTCAAAGTGCTACAACGCTGAAAGCTAAAAATTGGCCTGGGCAAGAAGGGAGCAAAAGTGCCGGTATTGAAGTGGTTAAAGATTCATGGGGTAAGTTAAATGTTTATGTCATTGTTTTTGGTAAGTTACCATTTCTAAGG
This sequence comes from Aquarana catesbeiana, assembly GCF_042186555.1. NCBI lineage: Eukaryota > Metazoa > Chordata > Amphibia > Anura > Ranidae > Aquarana > Aquarana catesbeiana. The sequence goes on from NC_133331.1 coordinate 195,054,370, forward strand.
GTAAATTGTTTACCTATTTAAGGGTGATAAAGAATGTGATTTACCCATTAACAATACAAGAAGTATCCAATGATGGTAATTAGACTAAAGGGGTCTTCATGAGAAATAGCATACAAAGGGTGACTTGTTTACCTGGTAAACACTATAGTGACCTTAAAGTGATTGTAAACAATCACCATGTGAAATAATCCATTCAGTTTAAAAATGAAATGAAAGGCAAGACATTTGTGTATAGATATAAAAAAAAAAAACATTATAAATACCCTTTTTTCCCTTTTTTAAGTGACCACATTCCCTCTGTTCTCAGTTGCATAAGAGCTGGGAGGTGGAGAAGCAGCAGTACACTGAGCTTCCCAGTGACAGGCTGTGCAGGAGGGGTGTGCCAGGACAAGTCTGCTCATTGGAGGAGTGTACACTGAGTTCTCAGCATAGCTAGAGAACTGACAGCGGTGTGTTTTCCTGCTTAGCGTGGTCAGTTTTTAATAGGAAAGCAGAGAGACTGGCAGGAACATCAGGGATTTTACACAAAGCAAGCAATACAAAGAGAACAGGATATTTTTTCATACAAGTACATGGCACAGCAGGCACATATCAGGAATATGAAGTGTTGGGGTAGCAAATATTTTAATTGTTATTTCCAGTAATTACAAGTAGTGTCTTTTTGGTCTTGTTTAACAACAATATCAAAATTATTTTGTCAGCCAATCAGAACACACTCCAGTTTCAGGCACTGTTTTTTTAGGAGGAAGTTTTAACTGTTAAAATTGTCGTTTTGAAGCACAGAACTAGAACATAATATACATTATTGCATGCATTGAAGCTACCTTAGGTGCATATTATAGATTGGACATATGTGCTGGGTGGAGTAACTCTACGCTTGCTAATGTATGACAAGAGAATTGGGTACTTTGGAGGCTTCTGATGTTGTATTATGTGCAGGGTTTTTTTTCTCAAACAATAGGTGCTGGAACTCAACCACGACCCCCCAAACCACGACCCCTACACACACCCTCCAAAACACATCAAATAGTGGGTGTGGTCAGTCAAATTTCACAAACAGTAGGAGGGTCCTAAAGGGGCATTAAATACCAGGATTGCATTACATACAGAGTGCAGAGCTGTCACTTATAAACACAGAAACCAGACTTCTGTGTTTACAATTGATTGTGGTCAGCAGCCCTTCCCCCCAAGGGTCTGAGCCAGAGGTGGTGGAACTGGGTTCCACCAGTTCCCCCTGAAAAAAAAGCCCCGATTATTTGCAAGTACTCCATTGGCTTTGTTATCTGTTCTGAAATCCAATAAATGCTATTCTCTCTGGAGAACCAAGTTGCTACGGAGATTATTTTGGATTGCAGAGGAGGTTGCATCATAAACCATCCTGTTTACATAGTAACACTAATAATCACACTAATAATTATTAATTAGTCATCCTCTATCTATTTGCAACACTGCATAGCAGTGCTACACAATGGCTGTGCTTTACTTCTTCATTCCACAATGCAAGTCTACAGTGCTCAACCTAAAATGAGTACATCCCAACAGCTTTGTCAGAATACCTTTACTTTTCTTTCAAATGCAACCAAGATTTGTTAATTTGCACACACGAAAAGGTATTTTTTCTAACAAATTCATTCAAGACCATATTGCAAAAATGAATATATCCCAATGAAATTTTTGAAACAAAGCTACATTTTTTACAACAAAATTCTAATTAACAAGAATTCAACTACAGGTGAGTCTAATTATTCATTAAACAGGTGTCCAGCAGACAGGTGATTATAAAAGGGCGTTACTTAACAAAGAAAACCCCTTCTAATTTCATAGTGTCAGCAATGGCACCACATGGAAGAGAAAGGTCACAAGGCCTGAGAAAGAAAATCATTTCTTTACACAAGAAAGGTGAAGGCTACAGGAAGATCAGCAAAGCTTTACTTATCAGTGAGAATACTGTAGCAAAAGTGATACAGGTATCATCGGGGTTCATTTGTCTATTGGATAAAAAGTTGATGGCGTCCATGGCTGCAGGTGGTTAAAATACTGTATTGTATCAAAAAAACGAAAACTCAAACCAACGCGCCCTTCCTGAGTTCTCACCACTGCGCTCAATGCCAAATAAAGGGGTGTTCACCCCCCTATGAGAGATGTGAGAAAATTAAAGCACAAAGTGTATGAAAACAAATGTGTAAAACTTAAATGTATGAGAAGTTAATGGAGTGAATCCAAAGCTGCCACTTATTAAATAAACAGTGCAATACGTCCTATTATTTCCAAGAGCCCAAATGCGATCCTTGTGAAATAATATAAGTGGCGCTAAATACCAGTGATAAACCATTCAACACTCGAAGGTGATCTAGTGCATCTATCTACAAAAGGAAATTGGAATAGATGAAGTGAATAAATCTATATCAGAGAAAAACTGTTCAATATAAAATTAACAGTGAAAGTGTGCCATACACAAAGCAATATCAATGACACATAAAACAAAAGTGAGATCAAGTGGTAAAGTCCATAAAGTCCATAGACAGACCACCGTGCAGGAAATGTGATGAATCTGGAAACGGTCCACCAATTCACTTAGTGTCAGTGACTCCACTCCCCTTGAATTCAGCACTCACCGACTCAAAATGCCTCACACTCTCGTGTTTTGGCAACAAAGCATAGATGTAAAGCGGATCAGCTGAGGGTGTAGGCTCCGAATTCCTTGTTAGTCCCAGTGTCACCTCAATGCATAGAAAAAACTCAACATAGTGTGATACCGTAAAGCATATAAAATTTATTGAACTTAAAACCTTCAATCAATGCACTCACATAAAAACTCTTGAATCAAGCCAAAATGACACTGCAAAAAAAGCTTCCAATACAATCCTCCTCTGTGAAACGCCCAGCACCACTGTGAAACGAGGGTCGCAGCGGACCCCAAAGAAAAAGTTTGGGTGGGTTCTCACCCCTCTTACTGACACTTTGCTGGTGTGGATCTCCTCTGGCTTGTAAGCCCAAGACGTGACTCCTCTAGCGCCTTCGGAAGATCTCGCCGGTTCCCGGAGATACACCGCAACGTCCTGTCTCTCACTGACTGCTAATAGTGGATGCCGTACAGCCACGCCCCGACATGTTTCGTCACACCTGACTTCCTCATGGGATTGGCTGTACGGTACGGCACCTCCCACTCTTATACCCCTCACGTCTATCGACGTAGTAGTATGCAAATCTTACTTCATGTTCCCAGGTGTCCCCGCAGCCCTCAACGCAGCAGCGCTGGACCGATCACATTTCTCAGAGGGCACATTTTATTACAAAAAATCCCAAAGAATACCGGGACACATATAGCTAACCATATTAAACAAACTGGGTTACAGGCAAAGATAAAAAGAGAAACCTTCACCCATAGCATTAATCCTAAGATCATAATTGACAATGCTTCTTTATTCATTGTAATTCTAGAAACATACCTCATTTACTAGTAACATACCTCATAACATAATTGACAATGCTTCTTTATTCATTGTAATTCTAGAAACATACCTCATTTACTAGTATGAAAATTCATCCCAAGATGTTATGTTTAAAGGCTCAACCTGACACACTATGTGATAAATCAATCAGTGCAGCCCGTACGATGCCTGATCGGAACTGTGTATTGGGCTATATGCCTAAACTCCCCTTATTGTTCCTAAACTAAACTGAAAGTGTGAAAGTAATAATGGATCCTTGCATAAATCTATAAATTATAAAACATAGTGATTAAAAATTATATATTGTGTGCGCTTAGTGAATCTCTATAAAGTTTCAGGGTAGAACAGTGCCAGATCCCTCTAGTGGTGAAATCGAAGAAGACTCCCCAGTTTTCTTCCTCAAAAACCAAGATTGAACCGCACTATTACCACCCCCTATATAAAAGTAACCCACTATCCCTCCTAATGTGCTGAAAGCATGATGACCATACAATGAAAAATCATAATTCAATCCCTCAATTGATGATGGGATTATACAAATGTCTAAAAATATATATATAGATATATAAATAAATATATATATATATATAAAGTGTAAAAAAATATATATATATATATATACAAATGTGCAAATCTATATAAAGTATAAAAGGTTGTCTCTATGGGAGCATAATTCAAAAATCATTTATGAAGCAGTTCAGATCTACTTCAATGTTCAAGCCCCTAGGGGCAAGGCATTTTAGACGGTGTATCCATAGGGTTTCCCTTTGTGAGAGGTCCCTCACTCTATTGGACCCTCTCCAAGCTGGATATACACAATCTAATCCACAGAATTGTGCTAAGGAGGGGTCTTGTTGGTGTTTCTCTCTAAAGTGTAGCGATACACTATGGTTTTTAAAGCCATTTTTGATGTTCGTGAGGTGTTCAGAGATTCGGACTCGGAGTAGTCGTTTCGTCCGTCCAACATACAGTAGCCCACATGGGCACCATAGAAGGTAGACGACATATGAGGAATTACAAGAGATATATTCCTTAATTTCAAAGGTTTCCTGATCTGTGCTAGTAACAGAAGTCATCCCCCTGTTGGAGACCTTTACAGTTTTACAACACACACATTTCCTACATGGGAAAAAGCCTTGTAGGTTGATCCTTATAGTTTGTTGTCCTGGTGGGTCCAAAATCTTTCTTACCACTTTATCCCCAAAGTTTGGGGCTCGTCTATAGACGAATTTGGGTGATGAGGGTAAGATTTGGCCCAGGTGTCTATCACGACCCAAAATGTGCCAATGTTTTCTGAATATAGTCTCAATATCCCTGTACTGAAAATGGAAGCCTGTGATGAATCTAATTTGATGTTGGGCACTCCCGCCTGGAGGATGTCCTCTCCCAAAACACTGGTCTCTGGGTGTGAGTGCTACCTCCTGTATTATGTTGTCCAATGTCTGTTCCCTGTAACCCTTCTGTATGAATTTATCCTTTAATATCTTAACTTGGGTGTGGTAGTCCTCCAAATCAGTGCAGTTTCTTCGTACCCTGAGTATTTGCCCCTTCGGTATATTGCGGATCCAAGTGGGGTGGTGTCCACTTGTAATGGCCAGATAGCTGTTGCGATCCGTGGGCTTGAAATAGATTTTTGTCTTTAAACCATTAGCATTCCTTTCTATGGTGACATCTAGAAAGTTGACCGAAGTGTCGCTGATTTGGTAATCTAATTTGATGCCATTAGAATTGTCATTCAAATACCCCAAAAAATCAATAGCTGACTCTTTTGATCCTTCCCAAATGAACATCAAATCATCTATGAAACGCCGATAAAACTTCAACTGGGGTCTTTGGGTACTAAATACTCGCTTATCTTCCCACTCGGCCATAAACAGGTTGGCGAGGCTGGGGGCATATTTAGCCCCCATAGCCACGCCAACCTGTTGTGAAAAGAAAAAACCGTGGTACCAAAAATAATTGTGGGACATGCAAAAGTCCAGAGCATGTCCCAAAAAACGCTTTTGCATATGGGGGATTTCATCCCTCTTACTGAGTGCCCAATTCAATGCCAGCAGTGCATCCTCATGTTGTATGATGGTATATAATGAGGACACATCAGCCGTTACCAAATAAGTCTCTCCTTCAGGATTGATGACCACTTCCCTCAAGAGTTGCAACAGGTCCGATGTGTCCTTCAAATAGGCTTTGGTGGTGAGGACGCTGGGCTGCAAAAATTTGTCTAAGTATTCTCCCAAGCGTGCCGTGACAGAACCTATCCCGTTCACAATTGGGCGGGCAGGAGGTGTTTGCACGTTCTTGTGGATTTTCGGTAGTGTGTAGATAATTGGAATCCTACACACTGAGGGCACCAGGTAGCGCTTCTCTTTGCTACTTAAAACGCTCATCTGGTGACCCCATTCCACCAACGCACTCAATTGTGTTCTATATGCTTCCGTTGGGTCAACCCCCAGTTTCTTGTATGTAATTCTATCCCCCAAGAGTTCCATGAGCTGATGGTGATAGAAATCTTTATTCATAAGGACTACCCCACCTCCCTTGTCCGCCGGGCGGATGATGATATTTTTCTTATCTTCCAAAGATTTTAAACCATCCTTAATATATCTCGGATTTACCATTTTCTTAACAGGGAGCTCCTCGATGTCTTTCAACACCAAGTGCTTGAATACCTCTATAAAGTGATTATTTGATAATTGTGGATTGAAAATAGACCTATTCTTCAGGCCACTATCAATTCTCTGTCCTCCTACATTCGCCCTAATCCCTGACTCCACAGGGTGGCTAAGAAAATATTTTTTTAAATTAAGTGTTCTGATGAATTTGTGTGTGTCAATGTAAGTTTCAAACTTATTCATCACTCTCCTGGGGGCACATTTAAGACCAGTTTGTAATATATTCAATTCCTTCTCGTTTAACTTGGCCTCACTTAGATTGTATATACCCGTATCTACATGTCCCTTGGTCTTTTTCTTGGGTTGTCTCCGTCTGCCTGCCCGACATCCCCTTCTCCTCTTTGATAAGGGGTGAATTCTCGATTTGGGTAATGTGGGGGCCCAGTGGCGTTGCCTCCCCTGTATTCCCCTGGGTGTGTGTTCCTCCTTGGTGTTCCACCCCCCCTCCCCCCCCTCCCCCGTTGTCCTAAAAAAGGCTCCTGTTGATATTGTGTTCTATATTCTTCATCCATTAATGGTTGATACCTATTGTGCAGTGGTACATGATAGTTGGGTTCAGGAGGAGGATAATGATGCCATTGTTGGGGGTGCTCCATGGTTCGTCCACCCCCTCCCCTTTTTTGTTGATATGAATGGGGTGAGGAGTACCCATACTGTTGTGAGTACCCCCCATTGCCAGGTCTGGTTAGACCCACTGGTTGATGGTAATCACTATGGCGATAATCCCTGTTGACTGGGGTATTGCCATTCCGATTGAGGTTGGGGCCTGATGTGCCTCTATTGTTAGTGCCCCTAGGGGGTACATCTTTGGTTTGGTGAGCTAAAGCAGTGGTCCTGACAGACTCTCCCTCCTTGATGGTGTTATTACCAGTGTTTTCAATGTTTGAGTTCTGCCAGGCATAGACCTTATTGGTCTTAAAATCATTAGAATCTCTATTGTATTTTTTCACTTTTTTCTTTTGTGTTTCTCGGTCTATTTTTTCTAATTTCTTTTGCATATTGGTGTTAAATTCTTTCATCTGATTGGACTCCTTAATTGGTTCCAACCTACTCTGCAATGCAGTGATTTTCTCCTTAATTTTACTAAGCTTGATCTGTTTTCTCTTTAAAACGAGGGTTTGTAATTCCCTTCCTACTTTGTTAAAAAATGCAAACCACTCATCAATGAACTCTTGTTCATTAAGCCCATCCTGGGGTGCTACTTCCCATCTTAGGCTACGAAAGATGAGATTTTCCCTTAGATAATGCTCAAATGTGAAAACATCCCACCATGTTTTAATCTGCTTTTCCAGCAGATTATCCAAATTTTTTAAAATACTCGTGTAATCTTCCTCACAGTCAGTCATTTCATGACTAGTGGAGAAGACAGATTCGGGGTTCATTTGTCTATTGGATAAAAAGTTGATGGCGTCCATGGCTGCAGGTGGTTAAAATACTGTATTGTATCAAAAAAACGAAAACTCAAACCAACGTGCCCTTCCTGAGTTCTCACCACTGCGCTCAATGCCAAATAAAGGGGTGTTCACCCCCCTATGAGAGATGTGAGAAAATTAAAGCACAAAGTGTATGAAAACAAATGTGTAAAACTTAAATGTATGAGAAGTTAATGGAGTGAATCCAAAGCTGCCACTTATTAAATAAACAGTGCAATACGTCCTATTATTTCCAAGAGCCCAAATGCGATCCTTGTGAAATAATATAAGTGGCGCTAAATACCAGTGATAAACCATTCAACACTCGAAGGTGATCTAGTGCATCTATCTACAAAAGGAAATTGGAATAGATGAAGTGAATAAATCTATATCAGAGAAAAACTGTTCAATATAAAATTAACAGTGAAAGTGTGCCATACACAAAGCAATATCAATGACACATAAAACAAAAGTGAGATCAAGTGGTAAAGTCCATAAAGTCCATAGACAGACCACCGTGCAGGAAATGTGATGAATCTGGAAACGGTCCACCAATTCACTTAGTGTCAGTGACTCCACTCCCCTTGAATTCAGCACTCACCGACTCAAAATGCCTCACACTCTCGTGTTTTGGCAACAAAGCATAGATGTAAAGCGGATCAGCTGAGGGTGTAGGCTCCGAATTCCTTGTTAGTCCCAGTGTCACCTCAATGCATAGAAAAAACTCAACATAGTGTGATACCGTAAAGCATATAAAATTTATTGAACTTAAAACCTTCAATCAATGCACTCACATAAAAACTCTTGAATCAAGCCAAAATGACACTGCAAAAAAAGCTTCCAATACAATCCTCCTCTGTGAAACGCCCAGCACCACTGTGAAACGAGGGTCGCAGCGGACCCCAAAGAAAAAGTTTGGGTGGGTTCTCACCCCTCTTACTGACACTTTGCTGGTGTGGATCTCCTCTGGCTTGTAAGCCCAAGACGTGACTCCTCTAGCGCCTTCGGAAGATCTCGCCGGTTCCCGGAGATACACCGCAACGTCCTGTCTCTCACTGACTGCTAATAGTGGATGCCGTACAGCCACGCCCCGACATGTTTCGTCACACCTGACTTCCTCATGGGATTGGCTGTACGGTACGGCACCTCCCACTCTTATACCCCTCACGTCTATCGACGTAGTAGTATGCAAATCTTACTTCATGTTCCCAGGTGTCCCCGCAGCCCTCAACGCAGCAGCGCTGGACCGATCACATTTCTCAGAGGGCACATTTTATTACAAAAAATCCCAAAGAATACCGGGACACATATAGCTAACCATATTAAACAAACTGGGTTACAGGCAAAGATAAAAAGAGAAACCTTCACCCATAGCATTAATCCTAAGATCATAATTGACAATGCTTCTTTATTCATTGTAATTCTAGAAACATACCTCATTTACTAGTAACATACCTCATAACATAATTGACAATGCTTCTTTATTCATTGTAATTCTAGAAACATACCTCATTTACTAGTATGAAAATTCATCCCAAGATGTTATGTTTAAAGGCTCAACCTGACACACTATGTGATAAATCAATCAGTGCAGCCCGTACGATGCCTGATCGGAACTGTGTATTGGGCTATATGCCTAAACTCCCCTTATTGTTCCTAAACTAAACTGAAAGTGTGAAAGTAATAATGGATCCTTGCATAAATCTATAAATTATAAAACATAGTGATTAAAAATTATATATTGTGTGCGCTTAGTGAATCTCTATAAAGTTTCAGGGTAGAACAGTGCCAGATCCCTCTAGTGGTGAAATCTGTCGCAACCCCCTGCGCTTTAATTGCATGCTGTAATTGTAGATAGTAAAACAACATACTGGTAGGCAAAGAATATTTATCCTGTAAATCCTTAAACGATAACAATGTTCCATTACTGAAAATCTGGTACATATGTGTGATACCCCTGCAGCGCCATCTGTGCCCTTGTTGGAGCTTAGCAAGCTCAACATGTTTTATTTTCCCATATCGGGCTATACTTAGTAAAGCCCGAAACGTTTTGTAGTTGTTTAGCTTTGTTCCATACCTTTTGCAAAAGTGTATATGTGGGCATTTGTTTATTGGGTCTTTGGAAAAGGTGAGCCTCCAATCCCTCGGGTATTGACTCCGCCCCTGTGCCCACCAGCATAAGCTTAGCAGACGAGCCCAGTGGCAGAGGAGCCATGGCACCTATCAGATGCTGCAGTTGCGCCGCTAGGTAGTATATCCAGGGGTTGGGTAGGGCAAGGCCCCCCCCCTCTTTTGAGCGCTGCAGCTGTTCTAACTTAATTCTGGGGGGTTTGGTATGCCACAACAACAGCCGAAATAAGGAGTTAACCACTCTGAATATCTTCAGCGTAATAACTACCGGCGTGTTATGTAGCATGTATAGAAATTGTGGCATCAGAATCATTTTTATGAGATTCACTTTTCCTGCCAGGGACATCTTGAGTTTATTCCAAACATTTATTTTATCTCTAAACCGCGACATCAGAGGATAGACATTTAGGCTGCAAAAATCCGTAAGTTTAGGTGAGATATTTATACCTAAATATTTAAAAGGTAGACACTACAGGTATCTGAGTCGGGGGTCTCACATTAGTCATCGGGGAACCATCTATAAACATTAAGGCAGATTTAGTCCAGTTGATAGTGAGGCCTGAAAAACGGCCGAATTCAGTTATAAGTGACATTGCCTGTTCCAGGGATCCCTCTGCGTCTTCCAAAAACAAAAGCATGTCATCGGCGTAGAGCATGATTTTTTCATGCAATTCACCATATCGGAAACCTCTAATCTGTGGGCAATCTCTCACCTGCGCCGCCAGGGGCTCTATAGCCAGTGCAAAGAGCAGGGGGACCAGACAGGGGCATGAGACATTCGATCCGCCATACGCACTGCTGCCCGTGGTGTATCATATAGCAGCCTTACCCACCTGATGAACCTGGGCCCAAACCCAAACTTGGCCAGAACCGCCCACAGATATCTCCAGCACACGCTGTCAAATGCCTTATTGGCATCAAGAGACAGCAAGGCTCTACGACCCATAGATTCCGCGGGGGTCTGCATGTTTAGGTATAGACGTCTAAGATTGGTCGCCGTAGACGTTCGAGGCATAAATCCTGCTTGATCTGAGTGAACTATTGTTCTAACAATCCTATTAACCCGTATGGCCAGTACTTTAGCTAGTAATTTAATGTCGCTCTGTAAGAGCGATATAGGCCTATAGGAGACCGGGTCTAAGGGGTCCTTACCCATTTTCAACAGTAATATAATGTTAGCTTTAGTCATAGTGATTGGTAGCCTTCCCAATTTAAAGGATGCATTTAATACCTCAAGCAGTTTAGGTAGGATTATTTCGCCATATTGGGTGTAAACCTCCATGGGAAGCCCGTCGTCCCCGGGGGCCTTGCATGTAGGGAAAGAGGCAGCTGCCTCCCTCAGTTCGTCTAGCGAAATTGGTGCTTCCAACTCCCCCCTCTCCTGGTGGGTCAGAGTTGGAAGCGTTATAGTGCCCATGTATGTCTGCAGCTCCTCGTCCGTATAGCTGTCACACGGCTTGTATAACTCTGCATAGAAAGAGGCTAGCTCCTCTATAATTTTCTCTGGATCATTCACCAGGCGTCCCGAGGAGCTACGTATCGCTCCTATAGCAGGGGACGACTGTTGAGATCTGGCTATTCTAGCCAACAATCTACCTTTTTTTTTCACCCTCTTCGTAAAATGCTTGTTTAGTAAAGAACCGTTTACGTTCCGCGGCGGAGGACCTCAACCGGTCCAGGGACTCCTGAGCCGATATCCATGCCTCCCTCGCGGACTCTGATGAGTCTAAAATGAAAGCAAGCTCCAATTGCTTCACCCGGTCTTCCACCTGTACCAGTACGGCTACGGAATTGTGTTTTACGTCAGCAATTTCAGCTATAAATGTACCTCTTAGGCATGCCTTAAAGGCATCCCATCTTAATAATAAATCAGTTTGTCTCCGGTTGTCAGAAAAGTATTGTTCTATCTGTGTTGCTACTCTATCGTGAGAAGTGAAAAGTTTTAGCCAAAAAGCATTCAGTTTCCACGGTGCTCTCGGCAGTGTGGTCGCCGGTCTGGTGATAAGGTAAGCGACCAGAGGGGAGTGATCAGATACCCCCCGGGGTAAATAATCTACCTTGTGCATAACACTTAAGAGTTGCGGGGACCCCACACACAGGTCAATACAGGAAAGTGACCCATGGGTTTTGGAGAAGCAGGAAAACTGTTTGGTAGTAGGGTATTTAGCTCTCCACAAGTCTATCCAACCCACCTCTATCAGTAGTCTGCTCAGAATAGTACCCCTGTTTCCCGAGGGTGGCTGTGCCGGGGGATGCTTGTCCAGTCTGGGATCTAAGTATCCATTAAAGTCACCCATGATCATTATAGGGACATCAGGTTTGTCAACCAGGTAAGTCAATAGGAGCTGCAGGATTTCCCTAGAGAATGGAGGAGGTATGTACACAAACACCAAAATCAACGTCAATGTATATAACCTGCAATGTAAAAACACATATCTACCCAAGGAATCAATAACAGTGTCTAATTCCTGGTAGGCCAAGGATTTATGTACCAGGACACTCACCCCGCGAGAATATGCAGTGTGAGTGGAATGGTAGGCCTTGCCCACCCAGGAATACTGCAGAAAACTGACTGTATCCTTTGTTAGATGAGTCTCCTGGAGGCTCACTATTGCTGGGTGAAATTTTTTCAGACATGTGCTTATCATGGTACGTTTCAAGGGATCATGGACACCTCGGACGTTCCATGTCACAACTGGGGTGTTCGCCATGACTGGTACTGTAAAGTGACATGTCCTGGGTGAACTTGTTTCTTCGCCTCCTCCTCTGGCAGTAAAGGATCAGTACATGTCCCGATGACCCAGACTGTCCTGGCATAGCATTCAGCATTGCCTTGCAATGACGACCTGAGGCATCCGTGGAAGAATGTGCGTGGTATCTCCATATTCAAAAGTGTCCTTCCTAACTGAAACAGTGTGTTCCGTAATTTAGAACCTGTTCTTTGGATGTGAGCAACTGTCCCACAGCGGTCAGAGGGGGATTCCCCCGTTCCGTCTGTGCACCTTAAGTTGTGCCTTAAACTTGTGCCAACCGGGCACATTTTAACCAGCCCCTTCAACTGGGCCAAAACTTGAGTGTTCAAAAAAGTTCCTGTGGGTACAACTATCCCACCTTGGTGTTTGACGTTTCTTGGTATATCTCTTGTGAACAAAGCTCTTGTCACGCTCTAACTTTGTAAAATAGTAACATTGTCCCGCAAAATGTGTTTTAGACTATAAAACGTCTAGTAATGACTGACCGATTTCCCAGCTCCGTGTAGTGTCGTTCACTCTCCCATATCAGCCTCTCTCCTCCTCCTTAGATCCTGTTCATTGCGATCCAACCAGGCGGACGCTTCGGCTGCAGACTCAAAGAATGTTGACTGACCTCTTGCCGTAATGCGTAATTTAGCCAGGTATAACATGGCATATGTGACTTGAATCTTCTGCAATCTTTTCTTTACCTCTGCAAACTTGGCCCTTTTGCGCTGTACCTCGGCCGAGAAGTCAGGATAGAAGGAAATTTTTGTTCCGTTATAGTGCACTGCACCCTTTTCCCTGGCCAATCGAAGTATTATTTCTCTGTCCTTGTAGTTCAGGAGTCTGGCCAGCATTGATCTAGGTGGATTGCCTGGGGGGAGGGGTCTCAATGGTGTACGGTGTGCTCGCTCCACTGCAAAAAGCGCGGTTAAAAGCATCTTTGCCGAATATGTCCTGTAACCACATTTCTGTAAATGCTGTGGGGTCCCTTCCCTCCACCTTCTCCGGGAGCCCCACTATGCGCACATTATTCCTCCTGAGACGGTTCTCGATGTCGTCATTTTTGGCGTTGGCCTGAGCTGCTTGCTGTAATGCACTCCTAGTATCCCTAGTGAGGGGGGGTAATATATCCTCCACCTCACTGATCCTTCCCTCCACCGCTGTGGTGCTCTCCCTGATCTTTTGAATGTCATGACGCAGGAGAGAAACAGTCTCAGTGAGGCTCCCAAATTGCACTTTCAGTCCATTTACAGACGCTGTGCAGCACTGCACCGCCCGTAGAATATCACTTAGTGTAGGCTGCTGTACCTCTTCCTGCATGGATTCAGAGCCATCTGCATTAAGGATCAGGGAGCCCTCTAATGGCAGCGTGTCATCTAGTGCCATGGCGCCTTCTTGTCCCTCAGTCTCCATTGCCAGTGACTGCTGATTCAGGAGGGAGGCACCGCTCTGTCCCTGCATCTTTTGGGCATAGTATACCATGTCCCTGGGCTGCTCTTTCCCCCACTGTTTGCCAGACTTTGCTGCCTTACCGCTCGGTTCCTGTGTCTTGTCTGTGCTGCGGGCCGCACGCTGTGGTAAAGGAGAGCCGGTGCCATCTTGGCCATCCATGGCCGCCGCTGCTGCTGCTGCTTCTTTCTCCCCCTTTCTGGTCATTCTAGGCCTCCGGAGCCGTTCGCCGGTGGTGTGGGGCGTCCTGCGAGGTTGCGGTGTGCTGGTGGGTCGGTTCTGGGTTCGGATCGGTGGCGGGTTCAGGATGTAAGAAGGATCAGTAGCGGGAGCTCCGTGTAATGCGTCCGCTCACATGCCCGTCCAGGCCACGCCCCCCCGAACTTTATAATTTGGTTATACATAACATTTATGCATATACACATGTATTATTTAGCACTGAACAAATTTACTTTTTTCATCATAGAAGTTTGCTAGCAAGCAGTTACAAAGCATTTATTGAAGAAGACACCTAGTATGCCTTTTCTGCAATAAAAAAACAAAAACAAAAAAACTTTTCTACTAGCAAATTTGATTTTGTGTAAGTAATGTTCCACTTCAGTGGTTCTGGAATGAGATGTCCAACAATCTCTAATGGCCCGTACACACGATCCGAATATCGTACGAAAAGGGTCGTCCGAGGAAGAATCATACGATTTTCGGATCGTGTGTACACTACTTTTGACAGCCGATCACGACAGTTCATCCAATATTATTCGATCAGACATGCGCGAAAATTTTCCTCGTACATTTCCAGATCATACGATTTTCATTTGGTCAGTATAGTTGTCGTTCGAAAATACAATACAAATACATTACAATACATGACATCACCTCTGATTTTTTTTCTTTGTCGTACGAGAATTTTCGTGACTTTGTCTACCTATTCAATTTCTACTTGCGACTATTAAGCGAAAGCGGTCGTACGATCTGACGTACGATATTCGGATCGTGTGTACGGGCCATAAGTGTGATGGTCAGATGACCACAATGCATTGTAGAGTAGAGTACAATACAGCACAATGCACATGCTATACATTGTGCTGTGAAAAAAATTTACATTTTGTGATCCATTGTGGTGTGTTGATAGCCAGTTCTTAGTGAATGGGCTGTCTTACCACAATACAAGTTAACATGCCACGTTATGTGTGTTAATGCACCGCAACAAATCGTTAAAGCATAAATTACCCCTTAGGGTTATCTCTGCTTTATATTATATTCTTATATTTCAAACAGCCTAATGACAGATCATTTATTTTTTACAGATAGTACAACTGCTACTGTAATTCTGACCCCTGACCCCCTGTTGTCATGTCTCCGCCCCATCTATGAGGAGCCACTCACAAAACAGATTGCCACAGATGCCCAGAGTTGGGCTTTAACCCCTTCACACCTAAAGCTAAAACAAATCCCGTATATACTTGAGTATAAGCCGAGTTTTTCAGCACATTTTTTTGTGCTGAAAATGTCCCCCTCGGTTTATACTCAAGTCAAGCACTTTTCTGCAGCAAAGAATGACATTTTCTGAACCGACTTTGGGGCCCCGTATCTTGGGGCCAATTGGTGTTTGGAACCCAGTGGAAATAGCACTACAACATACCCAAAGCTGGGGTTCCTAGCACCAAGTGGCCCCGAGATACAGGGCCACAAAGTCTGTTTGGAAAATGTCATTCTCTGCTGCAGAAAAGTGCTTGACAGTCCCACATTCATTACAATCCAAGGCAAAAGCACCATACATTCCCTGCTAGATTTTAGATAATAAAAAAAATAAACAAAGCGGCCCCAGTAGAAATGGAAACTACGTCAGAGAAATCCCCAGCTATGTGGTTTCATTGCTGACAAGACCTTTGGGGCCAGTGATTAAAAGATCACTTCAAACAAGCCAGACTTCCCCTTTGAAAAAAAAACTAAATAATCATTGGTTCTGCATATCTTGTGCTTTGTGAGTAATGTTTCCCTTCTCATGTCAGCTGTTACTTTACAAGGCTATCACAGGCTACACGTGGTTTCGAACAGAGGTGATGGATTTAGTGGAGATGGTCAGAATGTAGTGGAGTGCGTGGTCACATAAAAGAATTTCTCACTGTGTGAGTTACACATACACAAAACAGATTCTACTAGCATCAGAGCATCCGGTTTGATCTGTATATGCTAGCAGTATACTGAATCACGTCACAAAATGGCATAAGCACAACTTTACACATGAACAGGATGGGGAATAAAAGGTGCAATCTGCTCCAAAAATAAGGAAACGAACTTGGGACTTTGCATGGAAATGTCAGCCACATTTATAAAAGAAGCTTAAATCTGAAACAGTTTCTTTTATACCATAAATTATTTTATCAGTAAATCTAATGGAAATAAGTGTTTAATCTCAGCTTGCTTTGTAAATTCTAAGGGGGACAGCACAAAAAAAATTAACCCCCCACACACAATTTCCACTCATGTATACAGTATGTAAATGCTAGGCTTTTAAAGTGGATGTACAGTGGGGACGGAAAGTATTCAGACCCCCTTAAATTTTCACTCTTTGTATTGCAGCCATTTGCTAAAATCATTTAAGTTGATTTTTTTTCCTCATTAATGTACACACAGCACCCCATATTAACAGAAAAACACAGAATTGTTGACATTTTTGCAGATTTATTAAAAAAGAAAAACTGAAATATCACATGGTCCTAAGTATTCAGACCCTTTGCTGTAACACTCATATATTTAACTCAGGTGCTGTCCATTTCTTCTGATCATCCTTGAGATGGTTCTACACCAGGGATATGCAATTAGCGGACCTCCAGCTGTTGCAGAACTACAAATCCCATGAGGCATAGCAAGACCCTGACAGCCACAAGCATGACATCCAGAGACAGAGGCATGATGGGACTTGTAGTTTTGCAACAGCTGGAGGTCAGCTAATTGCATATCCCTGTTCTACACCTTCATTTGAGTCTAGCTGTGTTTGATTACACTTATTGGACTTGATTAGGAAAGCCACACACCTGTCTATATAAGACCTTACAGCTCACAGTGCATGTCAGAGCAAATGAGAGTCATGAGGTCAAAGGAACTGCCTGAAGAGCTAAGAGACAGAATTGTGGCAAGGCACGGATCTGGCCAAGGTTACAAAAAAATTTCTGCTGCACTTAAGGTTCCCAAGAGCACAGTGGCCTCCATAATCCTTAAATGGAAGACGTTTGGGATGGCCAGAACCCTTCCTAAAGCTGGCCGTCCGGCCAAACTGATCTATCAGGGTTGAAGAGCCTTGGTGAGAGAGGTAAAGAAGAACCCAAAGATCACCGTGGCTGAGCTCCAGAGATGCAGTCAGGAGATGGGAGAAAGTTGTAGAAAGTCAACCATCACTGCAGCCCTCCACCAGTCGGGGCTTTATGGCAGAGTGGCCCGACAGAAGCCTCTCCTCAGTGCAAGACACATGAAAGCCTGCATGGAGTTTGCTAAAAAAAAAAAAAAAAAAAAAAAAAAAAAAAAAACACAACACCTGAAGGACTCCAAGATGGTGAGAAATAAGATTCTCTGGTCTGATGAGACCAAGATAGAACTTTCTGGCCTTAATTCTAAACGGTATGTGTGGAGAAAACCAGGCACTGCTCATCACCTGTCCAATACAGTCCCAACAGGGAAGCATGATGGAGGCAGCATCATGCTGTGGGGGTGTTTTTCAGCTGCAGGGACAGGACGACTGGTTGCAATTGAGGGAAAGATGAATGCGGTCAAGTACAGGGATATCCTGGACAAAAACCTTCTCCAGAGTGCTCAGGACCTCAGACTGGGCCAAAGGTTTACCTTCCAACAAGACAATGACCCTAAGCACACAGCTAAAATAACGAAGGAGTGGCTTCACAACAACTCTGTGACTGTTCTTGAATGGCCCAGCCAGAGCCCTGACTTAAACCCAATTAAGCATCTCTGTAGAGACCTAAAAATGGCTGTCCACCAATGTTTACCATCCAACCTAACAGAACTGGAGAGGATCTGCAAGGAAGAATGGCAGAGGATCCCCAAATCCAGGTGTGAAAAACTTGTTGCATCTTTCCCAAAAAGACTCATGGCTGTATTAGATCAAAAGGGTGCTTCTACTAAATACTGAGCAAAGGGTCTGAATACTTAGGACCATGTGATCTTTCAGTTTTTCTTTTTTAATAAATCTGCAAAAATGTCAACAATTCTGTGTTTTTCTGTCAATATGGGGTGCTGTGTGTACATTAATGAGGAAAAAAAATTAACCTAAAATAATTTTAGCAAATAGCTGCAATATAACAAAGAGTGAAAAATTGAAGGGGGTCTGAATACTTTCTGTCCCCACTGTAAACCCTCATATATATATATATATATATATATATATATATATATATATACACTACCGTTCAAAAGTTTGGGGTCACATTGAAATGTCCTTATTTTTGAAGGAAAAGCACTGTACTTTTAAATGAAGCTAACTTTAAACAAATATACTCTATACATTGCTAATGTGGTAAATGACTATTCTAACTGCAAATGTCTAGTTTTTGGTGCAATATCTACATAGGTGTATAGAGGCCCATTTCCAGCAACTATCACTCCAGTGTTCTAATGGTACAATGTGTTTGCTCATTGGCTCAGAAGGCTAATTGATGATTAGCAAACCCTTGTGCAATCATGTTCACACATCTAAAAACAGTCTAGCTCCTTCCAGAAGCTACAAAACTGACCTTCCTGTGAGCAGATTGAGTTTCTGGAGCATCACATTTGTGGGGTCAATTAAACGCTCAAAATGGCCAGAAAAAGAGAACTTTCATCTGAAACTCGACAGTCTATTCTTGTTCTTAGAAATGAAGGCTATTCCATGCGAGAAATTGCAAAGAAATTGAAGATTTCCTACAACGGTGTGTACTACTCCCTTCAGAGGACAGCACAAACAGGCTCTAACCAGAGTAGAAAAAGAAGTGGGAGGCCGCGTTGCACAACTAAGCAAGAAGATAAGCACATTAGAGTCTCTAGTTTGAGAAACAGACGCCTCACAGGTCCCCAACTGGCATCTTCATTAAATAGTACCCGCAAAACACCAGTGTCAACATCTACAGTGAAGAGGCGGCTGCGGGATTTTGGGCTTCAGGGCAGAGTGGCAAAGAAAAAGCCATATCTGAGACTGGCCAATAAAAGAAAAAGATTAAGATGGGCAAAAGAACACAGACATTGGACAGAGGAAGACTGGAAAAAAGTGTTGTGGACGGATGAATCCAAGTTTGAGGTGTTTGGATCACAAAGAAGAACGTTTGTGAGACGCAGAACAAATGAAAAGATGCTGGAAGAATGCCTGACGCCATCTGTTAAGCATGGTGGAGGTAATGTGATGGTCTGGGGTTGCTTTGGTGCTGGTAAGGTGGGAGCTTTGTACAGGGTAAAAGGGATTCTGAATAAGGAAGGCTATCACTCCATTTTGCAACGCCATGCCATACCCAGTGGACAGCGCTTGATTGGAGCCAATTTCATCCTACAACAGGACAATGACCCTAAACACACCTCCAAATTGTGCAAGAACTATTTACAGCAGAAGCAGGCAGCTGGTATTCTATCGGTAATGGAGTGGCCAGCACAGTCACCAGATCTGAACCCCATTGAGCTGTTGTGGGAGCAGCTTGACCGTATGGTACGCCAGAAGTGCCCATCCAACCAATCCAACTTGTGGGAGCTGCTTCTAGAAGCGTGGGGTGCAATTTCTCCAGCTTACCTCAATAAATTAACAGCTAGAATGCCAAAGGTGTGCAATCCTGTAATTGCTGCAAAAAGGAGGATTCTTTGATGAAAGCAAAGTTTGATGTAAAAACAATGTTATTTCAAATACAAATCATTATTTCTAACCTTGTCAATGTCTTGACTCTATTTTCTATTCATTTCACAACGTATGGTGGTGAATAAGTGTGACCCCAAACTTTTGAACGGTAGTGTATATACACACACAATTAAGTGACTATCCTCAGGTGATACACAGAGATGAAAAAAATCACCTTGTATAAGCTGTACATGTTTATCTACAGCCATCTTTCCCCTACATCCATTCAGAGTGCAGGATTTAAAGAGGATCTCTTAGCTCTGCAAAGCTGGGGGCAGAGACTTGAAGTCTTACTAAGGTACCTCAGTAAGAAGAGCTCTGAGAGATGATTGGAGGGAAGGGAACCCCCTCCACACAGCTCACAGGAACAGAGCTGAGGCTGTCAATCAGCTGGAGGTCCATCCCCGTCACCATTTTTCTCTTGGTGTCAGGAAAACTTGTCAGGAGTGATTCATGCTGATAGCAGAGGAACGAGCTTCAAAACATGGCTTTGGACACGCTTTTTTAAAGCTCTCTGAACGCCAGTCAAAGCCCGTCAGTAAATAAAATGGTTAGCTTACAGTCCTGTTTACACCTTGCTTTTGCTTTGCTTCAAAAATTATGCCCCATGTCAATTCAGTGGTGCTTCAAAGCCTTCTTAGAAGTCTATGGCAATACTCGCTGGAAGCACCTGCAGTTTGAGAAGCTTTAATTCAGCTTTAGCTTTGCTTTGGAGAAATTTAAGGTATGAGATATCAACACACACACAGGGCATTCTCCAAGCTTCATTAAAGCTTCAAAAAAGCACCAACAAAGCATCAAAAAAGCATGTTGGAGTGGTAGGCGCTTTAATGTGTGTTAAAGTCGAAGCAAGTATAAAAGGAGCCCTTAGTGCTCTGGTTTGAGACAAGTACACACTATAGAGGGATATGCTTTGTTCATATTTCACGTCTGAAGTTTACAACCACTAACTGCAGAATCCAGCCAATCCAGTGTCAATGAATGTCGGAAGACTCAGCTTATCACTCTTTAAAGCGAATGTAGGTTGTCATGGACACAAAATACTGTTTAGCACTGCAACACACTAGAGCAGACACAAGATCAGGTTCTGAGCTGCCCAGGTGTGCTAAAAGTTATCTAAACCCAAAAAAACATAGGACACTTTCACATGTGGTGAGGTTTTCCCACAGCATGGGTGCAGTGAATGCAGGACTTTTGGTGCACTTTCAGAAAATTAGTCAAAAACGCCCAATCTTTTTAAAGTCTATGGCAAAGCAAAGGTAACCCACACTTATATTGCAGGTCTACTGCGCTACATCCGCACTGCAGGAAAAAACAAACAAAAAAAACCCACTGCATTGCATCAGTGTGAAAGCATCCTTGAAGATAAATTTTAGGGATGGCAAGGTGTACATTGTTACATTGGTCCAGCTTAGACCAATATAATTATGTACCGTATGTGCCTTACCTTTGAGAGCCTCATGGAAGCTGGAAATCACTGAATGAGGCACCTCTACTACAGGGATCTCCACTAGCTTCTGGGTCCTGTGCCAATTGCCCTGTTGCATTGTGAACACAGAAGGTGGTCATTGGCACGGATGCCGTTAAGGGAACAATTTACATTTTCTCAACAAATGCAAAGCATTCTATGATTGGACAAGGTGGTGAGGGTGTGTTGGTGACATCACAATCATTACCTTGTCCAATCAGTAAATACTTTGCAAAACACTTTGTTGGCCGTTCTAGCGACTTTTATTTAAAGAGCTGGTTGGAATTGTCAGATGCAGGCAGTTTTCTGACAGCTGCTGCAGCGAGTTAGCATGTTAGATTTCTTTAACTCAGCCCACAGGCTAATTAAATATATTGCAGTTTACCAATCCTTAGATGTGGTGGCTGCATTAAATTTTCTTTTTTAGGCTTTTTTCCCCTGGTGATCTGGCAAAAAACATACCTCCTGTATTAGAGTGCCTCCTCACTGGATGAAGAAGCACAAGGGCACCTTTGTATGTGTTTTTTTTTTTTGCAGCAGCATTGTCAGTCTGGAGGGGGGGGGATTTTTAGATGTACTAGCAGATTTTGATTTACAAATTAAAGCTAAACTGTAGCCTAAACTGCAGCAACAGTTTTGTTCCTTTGGGATAAAGGTTTTACAAGAACTAATACAAGTTGATCATTGTAAGCACTACTGTCAGTGGTAAATGGTCTGTCTCCACCCTCTAAACTGCTACATTCATAGGACATTTTGTCCAACCAGCTTGTGGCAGGATCGTCTGGTGAAAATAGAAGAAAGAAAACCTAAAAAAGAATGCAGCCCTCACATCTAAGAATTAGTAAGGCGCACAATAATAAGATGTTTGCTTTTGGGTTTATTACCTCTAGAAAAATAGCCTTCAAAGGCTATTTTTCTTTCTTAAAATAAAAAAGATGGTTATACTTACCTGCTCTGTACAATATTAACAGAGTGATCACTTACCTTCTTTTTGGTGGCTCCCCACCAGTGCAGTCTACTCTTTCTTGCTAGTAGTGACCCCACCCCCAGCAAACTGGGTGCTAAGGGAGCACCCGTGCAGGCTACTGATCCAGGCTGTGTGTGTCCATATACAAAACACAGCTCTGGCAAGTAATGCCCCTTCTCCCTCTTCACAGGAGTTTGACCAACAGCAGAGGGGGACCAGGAAGAGGAGAGCAAGGCTGCACTCAGGCTGGGGCAGGAGCAGTGAGAGGTGTTGTGTAACTTTTTAGGGATGGGGGAATTAGTTCTAAACACACTTTGTATTTAGAACCACTTTAAGAATACAGAATACCAGCTTCTCATCGCCATTACATAGAGGAGCATTGTTTTTATAGCTTACAAAAAAAATAGCTGGGGAAGTTGTGAAGATGGTTTAAGATTTCAGATCACTACACAGAAGTTACAATGACACAAGATTACTAACTAGAACTGGTATTTTTCTGTACTTGCACAAAATGTATTCGCCCAACCAATACAATTAAGGGCTGATAATCTGCAATATATTACATTTTTGTTCTTGGGTTTAGAAACACTTTAAACCCTGTGATAAGCAGTTATTGTCTTAAGTGTGTTCTCAGTTGAATCTTGGAGTGCTTTATGTATTTTTTCCAGACCTGTGCTGCAATCCAATGACCGGTCACTGCTGCTCTTTCGCCTTGTGCAGAGTGACTGGTCTCGTATCCGCCCCCTCCTGTAATTTTCTGCAGGCCGCCTGTAGTAGGCGGAGCTGCAGAGTCCTTCCTACAGCTCTGCTCTCCGCACAGGCAATGTACAGTACAATGCACAGTATTGCCATCATCACAATTTTATAAATTTACAATGGCATTTGGTGCATACAAAGTGGATTTATACCCTTTGGGGCTAACGAGGAGTACATTTTAAAAGTTTTTGTGCCCAGAGTTTAAAATTGGACTGTGGGTTCATGCCACCTTCAATCACCATACAGGCTACTGGTAGGTAGTCAGTTCTTTATAGGATCCATGACTCTGAACTAGTGGATTCGACGTCTCATGGTCTTTAGTCTATTAATTTTATACAGACCAATCAGTAGGGCAACAATTGCTATATGCTTTATTACCACTGTGAGAAAACAAAAACTGGTTAAAGTTACCTTGATACAAGCTAAAGCTGTCTAAAGCATCATTGGAAACTGCATTTCATTGACTCCTAACTTTACTAGTTTTGAGGCAGCAAAGCTAAACCTGTTCAGGTTCACTAATCATGTCTTTGTCCCCTAATTTGTGAAAAATGGCAGACTCTATCAGAGGCTTCTGAAATGGTTGTTAAGCTTGATGACAGCTGCTCTGTAATAAGATTGCACCATTTGGTAGCTTTTGTCATAGCATGTATTGCATTGCTGAATGTACAGACAGTGTTGGCACACAGAAAAAAATAAATTAAAAAGCAATGAGGCACTTACAGACTTGCAAAAGATGAACATTTATTTTCACAGCACATAGACAATTAACAATTCCAACAAGACAAATGGCTACAAAAAACAGAATGGGTCTTATCAAACATATGCTGTATAATGGATAAGACTGGGTGGTTGAGCAGAGTTTGCAGACCAGAAGCCTCTACTAAGCCATCTCATGTTTCCACTGTAATTACACAGCAGAGATATACTGTAGAAGCTTCTGTGCTCAAATCTGCCAATATTTACTCACCGACACAGCAAAACAATTACAGCAGGCTGTTTGCAAGTGGGACTGTAACGCTTATATTGGAGTCTTGGGCATAAGGGCAATGCCAGATGGCATGCTGACATGATAACTGACACTGATTAAAGTACATACAGTATTGCTGTGATAGTTACAGAACAGACCCATTCCTTCCAAGTCATGTGACTGCCGATAACATTTCTTAGCAGTCGGTGTTCTAATTCTCGGCAGGTTGGAGATTTCGGCAGAACACCGGAAAAAAACACTAACACAGATCTTAGCCCATAGCAAAAAAAACATTATTGTAACATTGCTATATACATGGTTTCCTACTGGTTTCAAAAATCGCTTGTATAGTTCTAGCTTATTTACATAATCCTTATTTTAGCAAACTGTTTTGTCTGCCAATTAAGGTCATACAACAAAAGTGCTTGGTCTATATAACCTGGGCGTATTACCAAAACTGTTGAAAAATGAGCCAATTAACTCATATAAAACTTACCTGTAGCCACCACAATAAGCCCTCATGCACACAGGCTGTTAAAAAAACGTTATGAAAAGGCCAGTATCTTTGCAGTGATTTTTTTTAAACTTTTTTCAGCGTTTTTGCAATAGCGTTTTTCCGCGTTAGCGTTTTTGAGCGTTTTTTTTTTTTCAAATTTTTTTTTTTTTTTTTCAATGGATCAAAAACGCTAAAAAACGTTGGTGAATGACGTTTGAGCCTTTTAGCGTTTTTACAGCTGAAAAACGTCTTTGAGAACCCACCGGTCCTGGGTTTTTTTTACAGCTTAAAAACGCCTATGCCACTTGCAGCTCAAAAACGCCTAGGTGGGCATGAAGCCATAGACTAACAGACAGGCCTTTTTAAGCTGCAAAAAAAGCTCAAAAAAGCAGCTGTAAAAACGTCCGTGTGCATGAGGACTTAAAGTTATATGTCTGTTCCTGATGCCTAATCATGTAGTGAAATGTATATTAATTACAAATAAACAGCCTTGGAATTTGTAGGTATTTGCCATGACAGCCCATACAGGCCAGTAGCAGCCATTGGGTGCCGAAATACCCATCAGAATAGTGAGTCCTACAGCACAACCCTTCTGACTTCTGAATCTCTAATTGCCATTTTCACACCATGTAATGGGCAGCACTGCAAAGTAGACCACAGCCAAGATGTTTTCCTGAACCACTAACCCAGACTACTGCCTCTATTACCAGTGTGTACAGCGTAGAAGCTCTGATGATTGATCAAAAGCTGAAGTCAGTAAAAGGAAATAACATGAAGTCTTTTTCAAGAGTAAAAATGGCAGCATTACATGGCATTCTTTCATAGCTATAATTCAGATTTAAAGTCAACCGGTGCTTTGCCCATGTAGGTCAAAGCAGCAGGTTCACTTCAATGCCAACTCAGGCAGCTGCTTATAGTCATTTTTCCTTCACCCCTCCTCTGCTGCTCCATGTGGGCAAATAGAGGAGGCCCTGGAGCATACACAGGATTGAACAGCGAGTCATATGTTTACCCTAACCAAATGTACCAGGTATGTTACTAACTTTATCTGGCCAAGTGGCCAGCAGCTGAACTACAAAGAGTATATACCGCTGATGCTGATGGGGCACTAAAGTGAGATCGCGGGGGGGGGGGGGGGGGGGAGATAAAGGAAGAGCAGAACTTGCTCTCTTGGGTGAAGGTTAGCTGAAAAAAACATTTTTATCCTCTACAGTTTTAGTTACCTTACCCGTAATAAAATACGTCCCATGATATGCACGCTGCTGAATTCTGTAGAAATCTTAATTGCACGGCTGTCCTGTTCTTGTCCTGCTGCTGAACTTTCAGCACTGTGGGGATTAACCGCTTTGGGTCTCCAAGCTCATCTATACCAAAGATGATTCAATGGGGACAGGTCGACTCCTGCTTACTCCTCCATTGAGAAAAGTTCTTTCACCAATTACACTACCTGTAACATGATCTGTGAATGAAAGGGGGGAAACTATGACTGATCAGACTCGCCCCCATTCACATACCATGCTACAGGCAAATCGGTGAAAGAACTTTTCTCAATGAGGGAGATGGCCGAAGGAGACATTTCCCTGCCAGATCTTCTTTAGTGCAGCTGAGCCCGAAGACCCAAAGCCATTAATCCCCGCAGTGATGGAAATTCAGCAGCAGGAAGAGGGGACAACCCTGAAGACTTCTACAGAATCTAGCAGTCTGCACATTGTGGGACATACATTACACGCAAGTAATATAACGAAAGCAAAAACATTTAACGAAATTTGAGCTTTAGGTTAACAGCTACAGTGGAGTAAAAATATTATTTGATCCCCTGCTGATTTTGTAAGTTTGCCCACTTAAAAAATTATAGACTCTTCATTTCTTTGTATCATAGGTGTGTTTCAAATGATAGAGACAGAATATCAACCAAAAATCCAGAACAAACATATGATACAAACACTATAAATGGAGTTGCAGTTCAGCAAGTAAAAAAATGATTTGATCCCAAAGCAAAACATGACTTCGTACTTGGTGGAGAAACCCTTGTTGGCAAACAGAGGTAAGATGTTTCTTGTAGTTGGTTACCAGGTTTGCACACATCTCAGGAGTGATTTTGGTACACTCTTTACAAATCTCCTCTAAATCCTTAAGGTTTCTTTGCTTTCGCTTGGCAACTCAAAGTTTCAGCTCCCTCCATACATTTTCCATGGAATTAAGGTCCGGAGACTGGCTAGGCCACTCCATGACCTTAATGTGTGTTTTCTTGAGTCACTCTTTTTTTGCCTTGTCGGTATGTTTTGGGTCATCATCATGCTGGAAGACCCATCTTCAGTGTTCTGGCTGAGGAAATAAGGTTCTCATCCAAAATGTAACACATGGCCCTGTCCATTGGCCCTTCAATGCGGCAAAGTCAGCCTGTACCTTTAGCAGAGAAACAGCCCCAAAGCATAACATTTCCACCTCCCTGCTAGACTGTAGGGATAGTGTTCTTATGGTCATAGTCAGCATTTTTCTTCCTTCAAACATGATGAGTCCAGTTAATGCCAAAGAGCTCAATTTTGGTCTCAGCTGACCACTGCACTTTCTCCCAATCCTTCTCTGAATCATTTAGATGTTCATTGGCAAACTTCAGATGGGTCTGTATATTGTGTTACCAATGGTTTGTTTGGTGACTGTGGTCCCAACTGCCTTGAGATCATTCACAAGCTCCTCTTCTGTAGTTCTGGGCTGAACCCTCACTTTTCTCATGATCATCCTTAACCCATGAGGCAAGCTCTCGCATAGAGTTCCAGACCAAGGGCGATTGATGATTATTTTGTAATTCTTCCATTCATTAATAACAGTTGTCTCCTTCTCACCAAGCTTCTTGCTGATGGTCTTATAGCCCATTCCAGCCTTGTGCAGGTCTACAATTTTGTCCCTGACCTCCTTTGACAGCTCTTTGGTCTTGCCCATGTTGGAAAGGTTTGAATGGAAGAAATATTCTGTGTCCAGGTTTTTGTTATACACATAACAAGCTTTTGTTAGGAGCACCTTCTTAAAATTGACAGAACTAATCTGTGTCCCACATGAGCACATACTGTAGCCAGTCTGTCGGAGCCAGAATTATTGTTGGTCGGTAGGGGATCAAATACTTATTTTACTCACTGAACTGCAAAATTCAGTTAATAACATTTGTATCATGTGTTTTTTATGGATTCTTGGTTGATATATCATTAAAAATACACCCATTATAAAAATTATAGACCCTTCATTTCTTTGTAAGTGGGCAAACTTACAAAATCTGCAGGGGATCAAATAATTATATTCCTCACTGTACTGTTATTCTCAAACTTCATATATAGTAAAAATAAAAAGCACAAGCAACATATACAACTTGAGCTCTTAGCATTCCCTACATTTATAGCAGTTCCTTGCACAACAAGGCACCGCTGCTACTCTATCCTTTAATGCCCCCAGAACTGAGATACCCGAGTGTTGTGCAATGTGTTTGACCATTCTAACAATGACAGAAGAAAAAGTGAGTAACAAACCAGCTGTTGGTATTAAGTCGATGCATGTTTTGCTCCTCGGTGTTAGTTTCCATTGTGGCTTGCACGTCTTCAATGTGACACAGCTGCACAGACGTCTTCCTTTCCAACTCTAGATCAGTGGGAGGACTTTCATCCTTGTTTTCTGAAGTTTCATCTACCGTGCTAGATGTGTCAGTGCAATCAGTCCCAGAAAAAATCTTCCCATTGCTTGTGGTAACCCCAAGCGGGTCATCAAAAGTCATCACTAACGTACACATGACTACTGAATTTCAGGCAGAAAACGTAATGGCCTCCTGAACACTGGGTAAATAATTAGTATTTGCTAATGCTACTATACAAAAAGTATACAGCTTACATTAATAATGCATTACTAGTTTGCTGTAAATTTTCCCAGTGCTTATAAGACTTCATCATGCATTTGGGCTTATAATAATAGCAGAAAATATTAATAACCAGTGTTCTAAAATGCTGTGTCAGCGTTAAATGACTACTTCTGCTATTGGCCCATATCGAACCTGCATTAAGCTGGGACTTGAGGATTGCCTGTGTTCTGCTTTACACCCCCAATCTTCATAAATTGCTATATTGGGGGAACTGTTTAATTTCCCTTGCTACATTTGGGAACTAAATTTGTTTGTGCATCTCCAACCCTCGTCATCTGGTTAGGAAAAAGTACAGCTCTAGCCAATATTGTTCACACACAGATGTCAGAAGATCCAGCCTCTGTGAAATCTTGGACTTGGATCAGGTGAAGTTTTCACTGTGAAAAAGAAAAAAAAGAAAAAAAAAAGGGTCACAGAAATTTAGACATGAGTATTCATTTCAAACATTTAACATTTCAGATCAGTGAGGACTGTAGAGAATATGACTTTTTTCCCACTGAACTTTCCTTCTTTCCAATTTAGACAAACCATTGGATTCCCAAGATCTATATCATCACATCTAGATTATTTTCAGCACCCTCACCTAAGGTCATCCATTAAAGTGGACCCGTCAACCATTCTAAAACAAAAAATCATGCCTTAAACCTGAACTCCAGACACAGTATAACAGACACAAATCATTGCAGGTCTGTATTCGTTAGTACATCCTTAAAAGTGGGTGTAAAGGCTCAAGGTTTTCTATCATCATGCATTCTATGCATGAAGGTAAAAAAACCTGTTCACAGCAGCCCCTCTGCCCCCAACACTTACCTGAGACCCATCCTGATCCAGCGATGTGCACAAGAGCAGCGGCTCTCCTGGGTCTCTTCTTCCTCAATGACTGAGACAGCAGCCACTGACTCCTGCTACGGTCAATCACAACCAGTGAATCAATGAGGAGAAACCAGGGCGGGGCCAAGCTTTGTTCCATGTGTAAATGGACACAGAGAGCAGAGGTTCAGGAGCAAGCCTGCTCAGGCACCCTCATAGCAAGCTGCTTGCTATGGGGCACTATGCAGGAGGGTGGGGCCAGTAGCGCCAGCGGGGGACCTGAGAAGAGAAGGATCAGGTTTGCTTTGTGCAAAACCATTGCACAGGGCAGGCAAGTATGACATGTTGGTTATTTTAAAAAAAATCTGCCTTTAATATCACTGTAAAATGTTTTCTTTAAAGCGGTAGTAAACCAGGCAGTTTAAGTCATAATGTGCTAGTATGTATCACATACTAACACATTATGACAGACTTCACTGAAAACGAAGCCCTCCAGCGGCGTGCTGTCACCCGGCCTTTCTTGCAGGTTCACGTGCTTTGGCGATATGAGTGGCCGAGCTGGCGACGATGTCACTCCCGCATGCGTCACTGTTTACGCTACAGCTCTGAAGGAACGGCGTGGGTATGCGTTCCTTCAGAGCGCATGCGTCAGTGATGTCACCAGCTGAATTTAAAGTAAATATCTCCTAAACGGTGCAAGTTTAAGAGATATTTACTGTAACTTTAGGTAAGCCTATAATAAGGTTTACCTATAGGTTAAAAAAACACACACACACACACACACACACACACACACACACACACACACACACACACACACACACACGGTGGGACTTTGCTTCCACTTTAAATTCAAGCAGAGCAAGTACCTGAATTTGAATTGGTCCCAGACTCTTGTAGTTCCTGTACAGCAGAGCTCAGACAGTGAGAGGAAGAAGCAGTTTTTCTGCAGTGCAAGGAACATACCTATAGGAGGAGGGATCAGGGTGACATGGGGATTCTCTCAACAGTCTGCTGCTCAGCTCAGTTTTTTGAGCACATACCTCTGTAAACAGTGCCTAAAGTTTGTTGTAAGACAGCAATAGATTTTACACTCTATTGTACTGCGGTAACACACGCATCACACTGTGCATTGTGTTGCTGCATGCTGTATTACCACAGGCCATTCTA
Source organism: Aquarana catesbeiana (assembly GCF_042186555.1). Lineage (NCBI taxonomy): Eukaryota > Metazoa > Chordata > Amphibia > Anura > Ranidae > Aquarana > Aquarana catesbeiana. Next base: position 195,084,621 of record NC_133331.1, read on the forward strand.
ATGAAGTCCGAGGAAGAAAAAAATAAAATAATAATAAAATTATTATAATAATAATAATAATAATAATAATAATAATAATAATAATAATAATATCAACCAATCCTACTCTATTATATTTTAGCAAATTGCAAGGTAAATTCTGATTCAACTGATGGAGTCAGAAAGTCAGTAATTGCTACTACTCAACCAATAACTGAAAAATCCATTTTATGGTCAAAAACTTTTAAAAACAATTGTGTAGTAGATAAGTAAAGCTGCCTAACTTTGCAGAAAGGTTAGTCTTTGATAAGGTTGAAATGTATGCATTTTGAGGGAGATGGGCGGAGCCTAGCGGAGCAGACATGCATTGTTAGAGCTCCGCACCGCTGAGGAGAGAAGAGAAGGACAAAGCGGAGCCTGCAGGCTCAAAAGGTATCCATTTGAACCTTTTTGCCCCAGGGAACAAACTGTGAAAGTTTGAGCAGGAAATATGGTACTGGGAGGAAGCCGTGGCAGAAATAAAAATCACCTCACAAAGAGCTCACAGGCACTCACTGCAACTAAAGCAACTCCAGTCACCTCACAAGATACAGCATCAGGGCGCTCTCACAGACAGAAAATGTCACAGCAAGACTCTCCATTTGAGTCAGATACAGAACAAATCCTCTCACAAACTTCTCCACAAGCCTCCTCAGCATCCCCAGTATTATTATTATAATTTGAAAAGATGCTTCATAAGGCTTTAAAACAAACCTCAGACCAAATAACAAAAAGCCTAACCAAAGAAATAAGAGAGCTGGGAAACCGCACCGCAGCCCTAGAAATAAAAATGGATGAATTTGAAATTACAACCCAAGTAAATATAACAGAATTGGAACAATTAAAAGAAGAGAATTTAATACTTCAAACTAGGCTCGAAGATTACGAAAATAGAGCCAGACGTTCAAACTTGCGCATAAGGGGAATACCTGAAACTGTGACAGACCTGCAATCTACTATTACTGCTCTATTACAAGAACTAAAGCCAGATATCCCTATTGAACGTTTAGAACTGGACAGAGTACACAGAGCCCTCACAGCCAAAAAGAAAGATGGACCCCCACGTGATATAATCACAAAATTTCATTATTACAGAACGAAAGAACAAATACTAATTGCTGCAAGAGAAAAAAAAGGAACTTAATTTTCAAGGACACAATTATCAAATTTTTGCTGACCTATCCCAACTTACTATTACTAAAAGACGATCCATGAAACCCCAACTAATGGAACTGCAACGCCACAACATTATGTATCAATGGGGCTTCCCCTTTTCAGTCAGATTTAACTACCAAGGTACAATTTACAGAAGCAGATGAACTACAACAAACCCTTTTAAAATTAAATCTGACAGAACCCACAAGCAGAAGAATGGCATCATCTTCACCTTCAGGCAGCACCCAGAAAATATCAGAACAAAATGGGAATCATCATTCTCACAAAAGAGGCCGTTATGCCACATCATCCATGGACCAAGAAGATTCAATGGACTGACATCCTAATTCCTGATATCTCTTCATTTATTATACCAAGAGATGGTTCTCTATAAAAAAAACCTATATTTAAAACTGAATGTAACTGCATTCTGATAGTCACACACTGTGTGGGATCATGTTACATTCCAGTTATATTTCTTATTACTTCTGATTCATATAGCCTTAGAATATATAAGTGAAATAAGGAAATTCTTGTTCAGTTATATATTATCAGGTAATAACAATAGATTTATTACTTTTTAGGACAAATATGTTCAATAATCCAGAAGTAATGGAAGCTTTTTCTTTCTTTTCTTAAAACAAATATATTATTACCTAACTAGTTCCTAGAATTATGTTTTTGTTTATTCTAATCTGAAGCAATACAACCTCAATTTTATGAGTTAACATATCTAAACAGTTACATATGAATAAAATATGTAATTGTTTACTCTAAAAAGGGTTAAAATCCCAAAATAATTCAAACTATCTTCATCAATACCAAAGTTATTAACAGTACCTTTCTAACTGAATTATTTAGCCTAGGGCAAGACTAACCATATACAACCACCCTGGAATAAATAATTTCAACAAAAACTATATTCTGCACTCCAATTAAGGAAACAACATTTTGATGTCTTTTGACATAGCACTTCTCTCCTGTAAGCGGAAGATCCGTGTACCCCCATTAGCCCTCCTCATTCTCCCAACCATATTATGTGGGAGTGTGACGAAGGCACTTATTCCCCTGAGAGAGATATTTATTCTCTTTCACGGGTAAATTGTGATTACTTGCAAAAAATAAATTTATACAATGTATCATCTAATCTCATAGGTTTTTTGTTTACTCTTTACTCCAGAATTCACTGGTTTCTTTTCTATCTATTCATCTCTTCAGTCCACACAGGTTGATCTGCGCAGTCAGCTCTGCATAACAAAAAGTAAGTCAAAACTATTTGATCTATTGCCATGGCACCACTGAATATACTTTCCCTGAATGTTCAGGGAATAAATGTCCCTCAAAAAAGGACCAAAGCCTTCCGTACTTTCCATAACAAGAAGGCTCACATAGTATGCCTCCAAGAAACACACTTCACCAAAGATTCTACTCCAAAATATATTTCTCCTTTTTATCAACAAATTTACACGGCTTCTGCCTGTACCAAGCAAAGGGGAACTCTAATTGCATTTCACCGATCCACACCATTCACCTTATCATCAGAAATTAAAGACCCAGAAGGTAGATACCTGATACTCATGGGTTATATAATGGATACAGCAATCACGGTGATTTCCTACTACGCTCCTAACAAACAACCTACACCATTCCTCTCACATATATTACAAGTGATTAATACACACAAAATAGGAACAGTGATAATGTGTGGGGATTCGAACCAGGTCCTCCTCCCATTTCTAGATAAATCACCTTTTACACCATCCAAAATAACCTCTAGATTACCTTTTTCTCAACTTCTTTCCAAATACAAATCTGGTAGATTCGTGGAGAGAAAGTAACCCAATGAAAAAGAAATTCACTTATTTCTCACACCCTCATCAAACCTTCACCAGAATAGATCATATTTTTCTAACAATAGGAATGATACCAGAAATTATTGCATCAGATATAATTCCGATTCCGTGGTCTGACCATAATGCAGTATACACTACTATAGCCTCAGCCATACCAAAAGCGCATGACCCAACGTGGTACTTACCGGACATAATGCTCAAACACCCACTACATCAGATGGCCATTGAACAAGCTTTAAAGGAATATATATCAATTAATAATACAACAGACATCTCCCCAATAACACTGTGGGAAGCTCATAAGCCTGTCTTGTGTGGTACAATACAAAGACAAATGGCACTATTTAAACGGGAACGCAAAAATCTAGCAAAAAAACTAGAACTCAATTTTAATGCAGCCTACATATCATTTCAAGATAATCCATCTCAGAGTACAAAATCTCATCTGGAAAAATCTAGATTGGAATACGATCCATTTCTCACTGAGTTGATAAATCCCTCAAACGCTCCAAACACAATTTCTACATGAATACAAACAAACCAGGTACATATTTGGCTCGGGCATTAAATTCAACTAACAAATCTTTCAAACCAATACGTTTGAAATGATCAAAAAATGTTTACACTTGTAATCCAGTTAAAATAGTCCATAAATTTCACTCACATCTTTATACAAGACAAACAATGAATTTAATCCTACAGAGGCTGAATCCTTCTTCTCAAAAATAACCTTACCTGAGTTATCTCAGAATCAAAAAAGCAGTTTGGATGAGCCTATAACTATAGATGAAGTTGCTAACGCCATAAAAGACCTAAAACTTAACAAAAGACCAGGCCCAGACGGCTACTCGGCTTTATACTATAAAACATTCTCAGAAATACTCTCTCCCTTTCTCACTGAAACTTTTAACAAACTTCTAGATGGACATTCTTTTCGGCAAGAAACACTAATGACAATTGTTTGTATGATCCCAAAACCCCTTTCTGATGATACTTCCTGTGTGAATTATCGGCCTCTCTGTTAAACCTCGATATTAAATTATTAGCAAAAATAATAGCAAAACGCCTCAATAGCATTATAGGAAAATGAATACATAGAGATCAAGTAGGCTTCATGCCTTCAATAGACAGGCAGGTGATAATATATGCAGGGCAGTGTTATTGGCACATATTGCTAAAAAACGGAAAATCCCTTTATGTTTTCTATCTCTCGATATTAAGAGGGCATTTGGCACAGTATCCTGGCAATATATGCAATATTCATTACAAAAATGGGGTTTTGGACCCCACTTTTTAACATGGATCAAAGCATTATATAATAAACCCAAAGCCTATATAAAATATGCTGGATACAAATCTGAAGCCTTTAATATCGAAAGAGGTACCCGACAGGGTTGCCCATTATCTCCCTAATTATTTGCCCTTATACTCGAACCCATGGCCCAATACATCAGAACAAACCAAACTATAACTGGCATTGAAGTAGGAGGTATTACACACAAATTATGTATATTTGCAGACGATATATTACTTTTTCTATCATCACCACAGGTCTCTGGTCCTAACTTAATACCAGCTCTTGATGGATTTGCAGCCCTATCCGGCCTTATGATTAATCCTAAGAAATGCCTAGTGCTTAATATTTCACTCACAAACATGGAATTGATCCCGGCTAGGGCTGCACTCCCATTCACATGGGCAGAAAAATCAATCCCATATCTTGGAATTCATTTAACAGCATCTCATTCTGACTTATTCTCAACCAATTATCCTCCTGTATTAAGACAGATCACAAATCTAATAAAACAATGGTCGCAACTTCCTTTATCCTGGATAGGGAAGATTAATGCAATCAAAATGACTATTCTACCCAAATTGCTTTATCTATTCAGAGTCCTCCCTATTCCAATTCCTTCCTATTTTTTGAGAATAGTACAAAAAAGAGCAACTTCGTTTATATGTGGCTCTTCTAAACCACGTATACCTATACACACACACACACACACTACATCTTCCCAAAAATAAAGGAGGCCTGGGATACCCTAATTTTACTAACTACTACAGAGCAGCACATTTGGCCAGTCTGTCCAAATACCATGCAAAACAGGAAATCCCATTATGGGTATTTATAAAGGCTTCAGAAAATGACCCTCTATTAATATCAAATTTATTATGGCTTGATCCTAAAGACCGTTTTAAAATTCATAATCCCATAACTAAACACTTCTTATCTCTCTGGGATAAACTAAAAACCAAATATCAGTTACAATCTCCACACAATCCTCTCCTTTCTTTTATCAGAAATCCGGCCTTTTATCCGGCATGGATCTACCCAAATTCTTTTAAAGCTTGGACAACATCAGGCATTCAGACACTAAATGACTTCATAGCATCTAAATCATTCCTTTCATTCCCATCGCTTAGAGAAAAATATGATCTACCAAACTCAGATATTTAGATATCTCCAATTCAAAAATTTCTATACACCATTCCTAAAGGGGGGATACACCATTATCCCAATTATCCATTTTTGAATCAATCTGTACAAAAGATCCATTTGCTAAAGGTACAATTTCATCACTTTATAATCAATTATATGGAGTAGCAAATCTTAATAGACCCTCTTACGTTCAGAGGTGGGAGGAGGACCAGGGACGAACTTTAGAAGACACGGACTGGTCTAACATATGGCTCACATCTAAGTCATCTTCACCCAACATCTTAGCACTGGAGACAAATTATAAAGTCCTAACTCGCTGGTACCTTGTACCCGCTAGAGTGGCAAAATATTCACCTAATACCTCAGCTCTTTGTTTTCGAGGATGCCCAGAAATAGGCACATATTTACACATATGGCGGACATGCCCAATAATCCAAACCTTCTGGAAGGAAGTCTTCGTGATTGCATCTAAAATATTTAAAAAAATAATACAACCAGATCCATATTTAACTTAAATTAATCTAAAACCGGAATGGTTAACACTCTCTCAATTCAAACTTATGATCCAACTAATAACGGCTGCAAAACAAACAGTGGCCAAGGCATGGAAATCTCCTACATTGGTACTAGCAGAAACAATTCACAGAATGAATAATACAATGTCCCATGCTAAGATGGTAGCCATCGATCAAAATCAAATTCCAAAATTTGAAAAACTTTGGCATCCTTGGATAAAACAGTTCCTGTCAAACTTCAATGACTCTGTCCTGTTGCCATGGTAACAGATTAAATGACTTACAGAGACACCCATTCTAAGGCTTCAAAGAGAACTAAAAAGAATAATAAACTGACGAGCGGGACAACCTTGTGGACCATACCTCTACCTTTCAACCCTTTTTCTTCTCTTTCCTTTTCTCCACCTTACGATTAAAGCTCATTATGAGAATTTATTTGACCTATATACACTCTACTTGTAAACAATATGTATAGTAGGTATAAATCACTTAAATACCTACAAAAGTAACTAAGGAAATGATATATATCTTTAATTTAGGTTTACGTGAACCCAATGTTTAATATTTGAAATTTCATGATATTTACCTATATAAACCCTACTGTAAAAAAAATGAGCTTACTATATAGATCCTTGTAAACTTACTTTATGTATCTTTATAACATTGTATACTTAATAAACTTCTTTTGACAAGGAAATGTATGCATTTTAATCCTGTTTTATTTTAATACCACCATCTAAATCCGGGGGTAGGCAACCACAGCCCTCAGCTGTGGTGAAACTACAAGTCCCATGAGACATTGCAAGACCCTGACAATCACAGGTGTGACGCCTAGAGGCAGAGGCATGACGGAATTTGTAGTTTCACCACAGCTGGAGTGCCGAGGTTGCCTACCCCTGATCTAAACCATGTATGTAATAATATAACCATAAAGAACAGAACTTCAATAAGTAAAACTTTTCAAACAGAACATGCAAGGCAGTTAACATTTTTGTGGAAAAGAATAAAAAAATTCCCACTTGTTGGTCGTTTGTCATTATTAATTATTCCAGGGCTCGACATAACCTAATGGCAAGTGGAAATTGCGTCCTGGCGCCTTGGCTATACCGTAGCAGCGGTCTACATTCCTCCCATGTGCGCCTCCCCCTTCACTGCACGGACTTAGGTTGGGCTGGCTGATAATTAAGGCCGCGACTTTGCAGCCTGCTGGAGTGGGATACGTGCTCCTTTGTCTGAACCTTTGCCCTCCTCTGGCGGGCAGTGCTGTGATGTGCGCAGCTTACTCACTGCCCGTCCATCTCCAACATCATCTTCCCAGTTTGACAGCTGGGGTTGAGGTTGCCGGCTTGATCGGTTGCCCTTTCCTTACCGCCGCCGAGTGGAGGGGGAGTGCTGTCTATCAGTGCCCATCGGCGCCACCTCAGTATTCATTAGTGAAGGAGAAAAATGGCTCATTTGCAAAATCTTATAAATCTTTTATTTAAAAAAAAAAAATAAAATAAAAAAAAATTTACAGCCTTATTTTGCTTGGCAACAGGCGTGATCCATTCTTATTGCCCAACAACCTGTACATGCAGCTCTGGAAGCTGGACAGATGATTTAACCTGTTACTGACCGCACTATAGCCGAGTGACAGCTAGAGTGCGGCTCAGTAACTCTGGGAGGGCGCACATAGACGCCCTCCCGGAATCGCGCTCCTGCCCGCCCCCCAGGGCGCGCACACGGAAACATCTGTGCTCGCCGGATCGCGGTAAAGGGTCAATGACAGCGGCCCTTTACCACGTGATCGCTCCGTCCAATGACAGAGCAATCACAATGTAAACACAGGGTCACCAGAGGTTCAACGCTCTCCTCACACCGATACAGCGTGAGTGGAGAGGAGAGCAATTGAGTGTTCTACTGTGAGTTTTTATAATTGTGCCCAATAGTGCTACCACTGTGCCATCAGTGCCACATCTGAGCCATCTGTGCCACCAGTGCCATTACAGTGCTCAACTGTGCCACCACAGTGCTCATTTGTACCATCAGTGCCACTACCGTGCCAATCTGTGCCACTCATTAGTGCCACTACAGTGCCCATTAGTAGTCTGCATTGCAGCCTCACCAGCACCCAGCATTGCAGCCTCATCTGTCTCTAGAATCGCAACACAGTCACCAGTATGGCAAAAAAATATTTTACCAGCGAGGATGCCTACCAGTTATGCCCGTCCTGAGTGGAGAGAGCTTACCGTAGAGGAATTCAAAATTTTTTTAGGCTTAACTTTTACTATGGGACCCCAGAATGTCTAGAGTATATTGGAGTCAGCGGCAAAGTTGTCTGGGAGCTTGTCTATCCACTCCTTAGAAAGGGATACCATCTTTATGTGGATAATTTTTCTACGAGCTTGCCCCTCTTCCGCAATTTTCAACGTAGGGACACCCCAGCATGTGATACAGTAAGAGCCAATAGAAAGGGCTTCCCACAAAAACTCGTCAATGAAAGGCTACAACGAGGGGAGACAGCGTCTTTGTGGAACCAGGAGCTATTGGCTGTCAAGTGGAGGGACAGACGAAACGTCTCACATCAATCCATAACGACATCTACGTGGAAGTCTCCAGAAGAAACGGCCCAATCCAGAAACCAGCTTGTATCTGTGACTATAATTTGTTTATGGGGGGGAGTGGACTTCAATGATCAGGATGATTGAACCCTACCTTCCCACAAGAAAATCCCACCAATGGTATAAAAAAAAAAGTGTTCATTTATTTTTTCAGTTTGGCCATGTATAACACCTATGTTATTTACCAAAAATCTACCGAGACCCCCGTATCCTATCTGCACTACCAGGAACAAGTTAACTCCACCCTTTTGTACCCTGAAAGCCCACCAGATAATATTCGCTCTGAATCCGTGAGCATACTCCACGAACGTCACTTTTCTGAGAAAACCGCCCCAGACCAAACAGGCCACAGACGTCAGAAGAAATGCCGGTGTGCTCCAGAGGAGGAGTTAGAGACACCACGTTTTATTGAACCTAATGTCCTTCTCAAGCAGGCCTCTGTATAGGTGACCATTTCAACCGTTACCATACGTCTCTACATTATTAGGGAAGTATGGTAAACAAAATTTTCATTTTCCTCCACACCCCTTATGCCACTGCACTGAACTGTACATACCTCTGTCTTCTCCGGAACCGATCCTGGTCTGTTATATGATTAAGCTTCTGTCTAACGCTAAACATACCTCTGCCTTCTCCAGAACTGACCCTGGCCTGTTATACGACCACGTTTCTGCCTAACCCTAAACTGTACCTACCTCTGCCTGCTCTGGAACAGACCCTGGACAGTTTGACCATGTTTTTTGCCTGCCTCTTGGACTGATCTTTTACCCTATGCTAGTGGGAATACAGGGGTCTCACATATGTGAGGGGCTCCAGAATTGTTTTTCTGGATGAAAAAAAAAAATTTTTTTAGTTTTCTCATTGCCGGATTAGGGTCTGGAGACTTGGAGGCTTCAAAAGAGATTTGGGTGGGAGAAGCCTCTACCCCTGTTCCCCATTCTTTCCTGGCCTGCTACTTGGACCATGTTCCTGCTTACTACCAGGACCAATATTTTGGCACTGCTGGCAATGTCTCTTTTGCACTGACCCTGGACTGTATATAGACAGTATCCCTGCCTGTAATGACTATGGACAATATTCCTGCCTGCTGCCTGGACAATTCCATTCACTGTCGCTGACCATGTCCCTGCCTGCTGCCTGGATCAGGGCTCTCCTCCTGTGGACAACTGCACTACTAAAACCACAGGTAATCTTTTGTTTACCCTTTGCTCAGCAGAATGTATTTTAGGGTGCAATTCTTGGTATGTTCATGCTATGTTTTAGAAATATGAAGGGCCTTCAAAAATGTGATAGCTTGTAAGGAAATTAGACGTGTAATTTATGCTCTTAGAACGCCTGAATGTGCTACTTCATTGTTGGGCCTCTGTATGTGGCCAGGCTGTGTAAAGTCTCACACACGTGGTATCGCCATACGCAAGAGGAGAAGCAGAATATATTTTGGGGTGTAATTTTTGCTATGTACATGCTATGTGTTGGAAATATCTTAGAAATGGACAACTTTGTGTAAAAAAAAAAAAAAAAAAAATAATAAAATTGTTCTCATTTTTTTTCCCACATTTTCCAAAAACTTCTGGAAAAAAAAAAAAAAAAAAAATGAACCGTTCACAAGACTCATTATGCCTCAGATTATACGTTGGGGTGTTTGCTTTCCAAAATGGTGTCACTTGTAGCCATTTTAATTCAGCCATATACAGTGCCTTGAAAAAGTATTCATACCCCTTAAAATGTTCCACATTTGGCTTGGAAGACACCAATATGCTGCACCTCGGCGTCATGCCCATTCCACCACGGCGCTGCGTCCTAGGGCACCATTGCGTGGGAGGTCTCTATCCATCAGCGTGCAGCATGAGGGGGTTGGTTTTGGTGCCTCCCTCCCCATATGCACGTAGCGTGACATTGGGGGAGTGTGCCTTGGCCATGCCCATATAGACCTGTCCCTTGCTGGCCTCATGCCCTGTTCGCAGTCCCTTACATATAGTGTACTCCTATAGGTCTTGGCATCTATGCTCTACTATGAGGTAAAATGATCTAACCTGGGTTTTCACATTCCTCTGCCTTGAGGGTTCTGTCATATTTATCAATACATCCCAATTCACGTATTCTTATTGTGAATATGGGATCCAGCGCTCTTTTCAATTTAATATGTCTCTACCCCCCCAACCGGGGACTCTATTCTTCGTACCGCCTTTATTCATTTTCTCTTTTCTATACTCCTACTCTACTACTTCTCTTTTCTTCGTCTTCCTCCTTATTTTTTCCTCTTTAGCCCCTTGGGCCACCAGGCATAAGCCTGAGTGTGATGGTTATATGGTTAAAAAAAATATATATATTTATTTTTGGACATTTATATATAGTATATAAATATAAAATATATTTTCTGACTATATGGTCATATACAGTAACCGCTACAGACTCTGAGAGACTGTTTTTACTCACATCCAGTGCAGCGTGTTCTAAAATTCCAATAATCAATATATCTTACATGTTATATATTCCTGGAACTTCAAGGACTTGAACATATCCATACGGTTTAGTTTAGTTTCTTTTGAAGTTTTTTTTTATTGTTCCATGATATGACCATCAATGTATTGTTACGTTGAACTGAATCTTAATAAAACCCTTTGTACAAGAAATGGTCCACATTTTGTCATGTTACAAACAAAAACATAAAATGTATTTTATTGTGTTTTTATGTGATAGACCGGCACAAAGTGGCACATAATTGTGAAGTAGAAGGAAAATGATAAAATAGTTTTCAAAATTTTGTTTACAAATAAATATGTGAAAAGTGTGGCATGGGGGCGTGGTCTGGACATGGACGAGTAAGGACAGCCCTAATTTCAGTCTAACATATCAGAAAAAAACGGCATGTACTCTGCTGGGAAGCGGAGAGGAAAAACCCAAAGACAGCCACTTCCAAGGACTTGAGCGAGCGGAGAAATCCACAAATATTTCCCCAGCTCCAGGGAATCATCTCTGAGTCCTATGATGGCGGACACCACGAGACACAGTGGACATGTGAGTTCACTACTAAGCGACTCACAGACACCGCTTATGGCCTCACACACTCTGGAGAGGAACCCCGTTACACCGTCGGTATTTCAACTAGATTCTCAGGAATCGGTGTACCCGCATCCCACGCTGCTCACGGGCAGAGGCAGAGCTGAGGGCGCTACTGCAAGCCCTGCTGACAAGAGCAGACATGGACTCTCTGGCCAGCAGATTGGAGGCTTCCCATCGCAAAGATATTGCAGCAGTACGCACAGACATTACCTCCCTGATGGAACGGATGGGTGCAGGGGAAGCCACGGTGACGGCCCTGGAGAGGAGACTAAAACAAGTAGAAGACACTCAAGCCGCACAGGAAACAGCGATGCTCAATCAGCAGCTGCACCTGGAAGAAATTGAGGATCGCAGCAGGAGAAACAACCTGCCACTCAGGGGCTTACCTGAAGCCACAGGGACTGAGGACCTGGCAGCCACCACATTAGCCATCTTCAGGAATGTAGCAGGGGACAACTTCCCAGCCACCATGTCTTTCGATCGCATCCACAGAGCTCTGGGACCGCGATCTGCAGACCCGCATCGTCCGAGGGATGTGATCTGCCGAGTTCACCAATATGTTCTTAAGGAAATCATCCTCCGTAAGGCTTGGGAGGTAAGAGAAACTGAATTTGCTGGGGCTGTCATTCAGATTCTGCCGGATCTTTCAAGAGCCACCTTACAAAAGAAGAGCGATGCTGAAGCCTGTACTGGAAATTGCCCAGCATTCGGGCATTACCTATAGATGGGGCTTCCCCATATCGGTGACTTTTAAAAAGCAATCTCAGTCCTTCACCTTACGTTCACCTTCAGAACTCCATGCATGGTTCGCTTTTCTTGAAACAGATCCAATAGGAGGTACCAAATTGGCTCCAGGTGATGCCACGCTTCACTCCCCGCCCAGGCGGAACAAACCAGAGGAGAGCCTGCTCGCCGAGACCACAGAGGGGCAGGCGCAGATCCCGCTTCACTTCACTTCACTGGAGCAAACAAGTGAAACCTAACGACATTTGCAGTGGTGAGACTATATGCATCCACATATGATCATTAATACCTCATCATGAGTGCGTTTTTTGCTGTATCCCCTGGTTGTACTTCCCTGCTAATGGTGCCTCCTGATGCCCTCTCAACTTGAGGTCACTTATGTTAGATGGAAACTCTCCCCGGATAAACCCCCATAGTAACCTTGACCCCACACTTTACACTCAAGTCACTGCTCGGACAAGAGGGGTAAGTAATGGACTATAGTGGGTGGGGGGACACTGGGGAATAGTGTTGGAAGCAAAAAGTAGTAACAGGTATTGATAACATCCCCCACCTGTAACTCCACTTGTTGCAACGAATTTCTATCATCGGTCCCCCCTCCCTAGGCCTTTCAGGGGGGATGGCATTACAGAGGGAGTGTCCTTAGAGCCTGAGAGAGATCCCTTTGAGCCCCTGTTTTTTGGGGTATTTGTACCCCCCCCCCCATAGTGCTAAGCACAAATGCAGAGGTACTACCAGAAAATGCACCCACTGCTGAGCAAATAGTTCATCAACTGCCGCTGCTATCAAGGCTCAGCCTGATGCTTAAGTAAACATGCCCTGGGAATGCCTGTGCCACCAACACTCACATGCCCCCATCTGCTATGTGTCCCTCCATCAGCTGAATGCACCTGAAAAAGGTGTACTTATAGCCTGCATAGCCCCTGCGTTGTGAACGTTGAAGCACGTCAACGCCGCACTAAGCCCGGCCCCCTCCGACTCCCCCCCCCCCCCCCTCCTCACTCTTTTCAAAAAAGACTGCTTTACTGCGCGAGCGGGGCTCTGATCCGACCAGATCGGCATGTGGGGGGGGGGGGGGCTGGGGTGGATGAGAGGCAGAGAGCTGCTTGGAGAGAACCGCCATTATTGGCGGCGCGGCATACCGCCGACTGGTCCGCGCTCCCTCTGCCTCCTGGAGAGAATTAGAAAATTCCTTAGGAATCTCCACTTACCTTATCCAGCTGCAGGGTTCTGTGGTAAACCAGACAGACAATCTTCACCACTCATGGTGGGCTCCGTTTAAAAAAACCTTCAAGAACTGGGGCCCCTTTTTAATCGGGGGTTCCACGCCCTTGGACCCGTAAAGCAGCCCACCAGGGAATATGGCTGAAAAAACCAAGCACTGGATCCCGGGGTCCAGCTCTCTAAAAAAAAAAGAGCAGCGTTACAGGCAAAACCTTGTTTCTTCCGACACAAGGCCCGGGTACCATTCAATTCAGCCTAAAACACACTTTGAATGGATCCGGTTGCATAGTTTGCCCCAGCAAAGGAATATTCCAGTGGAGCTCAGCATTGCATATCTTTACTCATGACCAACACCTAAGACACTGGCGAAAAAACGGAGTTACTCCCAGTAAGGGGAGGGGTTATATAGGGAGCTAAACTTCCTGTCTAGGGTAGGCCAGTGTCCATATAACCCATACAGTAATTACTGTGGCTCTGTATCCCGTGATGTACAATAAAGAAAAGCCTAAACAATGAAAACGAATGCACCCACCACATTTAATGGTTGTCATACATGCTTCACTAAATGATGGATTTCTTTGAGAGGGAGGAGGTCGTAATTCATGATGGAATGTTAAACATCACACCCTTTTCCACCATGCTGTCTAATAATCTAGGTCAGGGCTCAAAGTTTCAAGTCCTGAGCTATTAGCCAGGCCTCAAGGGTTACTCGCCACCAGTTGCCCCACCCAACCCCTACCCTGCCCCTAAACACGCCCTCATAAATTCTCTCATTTAATGACACTTAAAATGTTTTATGCAGAATTGAAATATAAAAATATTAACAACAACTTTACCAGTGCCCATCAGTGCAGCCTTTTGCAATTTTATTTTATTTCATTTATTTAATTTTTATATTAATAAAGCTTTGCAGTAAAAATAATTTTAACTAAATATTTTCATGTTCCAGTTCTCGTATAAATGTAATTAATATATGATTATTATTTTAGTATGTCAGCAGCGGTGGTGTTTTTGTGCTTAGTAATGCTAAATGTGCAATACATTGCACACCGGAGATTGCTGGGCGGGGGCAGAGGGATTTATATCATCCTAACTGCAAGATGAAGGACTGCAGTAGGAGAGACACGCTTCCCTGTCTCAGATGTGTGTCTGGGAGACACAGACTGTTGGAGGTCCTTTCCGCGCTGCTGACTGAGCCATAGCGATGCCCTGATGGTTGCTATAGCGACAATACACTATAAATTAGCTTAGAGGAATCGGCCCACCCATCTACTGAGGAAGGCCTATGATTGGCCAATACGCTTCTAAAAGGGAGGAGCCGATAGTGACTGAGTGTGTACTTGGCGGCGCTACTCTGGAGGTTTATATGTGAATTATAGATGTTTTATCTTGTAAGTGGAACTTATCTATTTGGGGGCTTGGAATAAACTGGTATACAGAGTACACTATGGTCTCTATACTTGTTAATTTGGATGTCCTGAACTCATGAAACCTTGAGCAAAGCTGGGAGGTGATTTGTTTTCTTTGGCTGCAAGTGTGCTGAGTTACCATTAAGAAAGAGCTATTTGGAGTATCCACCATTGATTGGGAAGAGGAAAAGAGAGCAAAGGACTCGTGGGGAGATCCGCTTATGCGTTTTTGGATTCATCTGGGAGGTGAGCACACAATTTTACTGGTGGTTGTTGCACTCCTTTTGAGGACGAATAATCACAGTGGTGGAATTGTGTGGAGACACTGAGCATAAGAAGAGTTTGATTCACTTTTTATTTTTTTGAACGGACTACTGATTATTTAGAGAGCATTGAGATTAGAATTTGTGTTGTTTATTTATATTCACAGCGCTACATTTATTACTATTGAAATGTTTGGCAGCTGTGCATGTTTATAATTGAGATTATTACTTTCACATATCACTTTATTATTTACTGTTTTATTTTTATTTGCAACGCATATTGTTTTTGGCGCTGATTGTTTTTTCCTCACAATTTACAACAATGCAGCCTCACCTGTGCCCAACAATGCAGCCTCACCTGTGCCCAACAATGCAGCCTCACCTGTGCCCAACAATGCAGCCTCACCTGTGCCCAACAATGCAGCCTCACCTGTGCCCAACAATGCAGCCTCACCTGTGCCCAACAATGCAGCCTCACCTGTGCCCAACAATGCAGCCTCACCTGTGCCGGGGAAGAGGATTGCTGGCTGAATCAGAGCGCCAAGGAACATCGCTGTAACAACTTTCATTTAAATTACCGTGTGTTCCCCATGCTCGCCGTCACATACAGCCCTGCCTCCTGGCCCGGGGACTTTGATTTATATCACACATCCCGGGATTGGACGGGTGTTCTGTCTATCAAAGTACCCGGGCCAGGAGGCAGGGCTGTACTTGACAGCAAGTGTTTCTGCGCTCTGATGATCCGGCCGGCTCTCTCTCTCTCCTCTTTCTCTGGGCGATCACTGGGAGAAGAGCTCCCATTCAACCCAGCCTGCCGGTGGTGCTCCCCCATCCCCCCCACTCCCAGGCAGCCCACACTGAAATTTGAGGGCTGATCTAAGTGATCACATTATGACTGTATTCATGAACAAGATATCTCAGGAATGCTATTTAATGGAAGGCGATTGATAATTTTCCACCCTGACCTGTTTGAACTAACTGTAAATCAAATCTAAATCATTCGGAATGGAAGTTATGGCCATTCAACTATTTGTGGATCCAATTGTTTTGAATAAATCACAGATTGATCCAATTAAAAAAATACAATAAAATCAAAGTGTGTATGGCTTCCATATGCTGTTTTTCTTTTTTGGCTTTAATATCACTAGACTAGTGCAAGTATCTGAACATGGCTTAGTGTGCAAGTTTAACTCCCTTCCCTCCCCAATACAGCAGCACTCAGATTGGAGGGTGGTGCAAGTGAGCCACCACCCACCCCTCCTGAGCCATACCAGGCCACATGCCCTCAACATGGGTGGGTGTGAGTGTCAGCATTAAAGAGCGATTTCCAGCCTTGTCCTCATCAACACTGGCATCTGTGTTAACGAGAGAATCACTGACATGTCAGATGCTCCTTTTGTGGCATGGGGACATGCACCTTGCCCCCATGTTGATTGGAACAAGGCCCTCTTCTGGACAACCCTGGGCGATGGTTGTGGGGGGTCTGGGGGCGGAGGGGGGCTTATCAGAATCTGGAAGCCGCCTTTAACAAGGAGGCCCCCAGATCCTGACCCTATCCCCTATGTAAATAAGTAGGGAGTACATTGTACCCCCTTCTTATTCACAAAAAAAAAAAAAAAAAGTGTCAAAAATAAATTAAAACAGTTTTTGACAAAGTCCTTTATTAAAAGTGAAGAATGTCCCCGTCGTAGCTCCAATATGTCTTCTCCCTCCGGTCCTTCTCCCTCTGGTGAGGTCTTCTTCTGGTTGTTCTCCCTCCACTGCCTTTCTCCTCTGGTTCTAAAGCCAGTTCTTCTCCCAAAGCTAGCTCCAGCTGTTGTGTTAGCTCCAGTGTGTGCGCCATTTCTTATATAGCCATAAAGTGTGGCCACCCAGTGATGTCATATGGGGATGTCACAATGGGGTGGACCTAAAGGGCTGCTCGGATAAGGGTCTGGTATGGATTGTGGGCTTTAGGGCACCCAAGAAAGTGGCAGGATCATCTCCTACAGTTGATTCAGCTGCGGGATTGGGGCACCACCAGTGCAGAGCTTGCTCGGGAATGGCAGCAGGCAGGTGTGAGTACATCTGCAAGCACAGTGAGGCAAAGACTTTTGGAGCATAGCCTGGTGTCAAGAAGAGCAGCAAATAAGCCACTTCTCTCCAGGAAAAACATCCGGGACAGACTGATATTCTGCAAAAGGTACAGGGATTGGACTGCTGAGAATTGGGGAAGTCATTTTCTCTGATAAATCCCCTGATTGTTTGGGGCATCCGGAAAAAACCTTGTCCGGAGGTCAGCGCTACCATCAGTCCTATGTCTTGCCAAGTGTAAAGCATCCTGAGACTATTCATGTGTGGGGTTGCTTCTCAGCCAAGGGAGTGGGCTCACTCACAGTTTTGTCTAAGAACACAAATGTTCTGAAGAATAGTACAAAAACCATCCTCCGAGAGCAACTTCTCCCAACCTTACAAAAACAGTTTGATGATGAACAATGCCTTTTCCAGCATGATGGAGCACATTGCCATAAGGCAAAAGTGATAACTAAGTGGCTTGGGGAACAAAACATGGAAATTTTGGCCAGGAAACTCCGCAGACCTTAATCCCACTGAGAACTTGTGGTCAATCCTCAAGAGGTGGGTAAACAAAACAAAACAAAAAAAAACCCCACAAATTCTGACAAACTCCAAGCATTGATTAAGCAAGAATGGGCTGCCACATCAGTCAGGATGTGGCCCAGAAGTTGATGGACAACATGCCAGGGAGAATTGCAGAGATCTTGAAATAGAAGGGTCAACACTGCAAATTTTGACTTTGCATAAACTTCATGTAATTGTCAATAAAAGCCTATGACACTTATGAAATGCTTGTAATTATACTTCAGTATACCATAGAAGCATCTGACAAAAAGATCTAAAAACACTGAAGCAGCAGACTGTGAAAATTAATATTTGTTGTTGTTCTCAAAAAGCGGAATGTGAGATGACCTCATAGGTCTGCCGCTGATCTTCTCCTATCCAATCATAATAGTGGGGGGGACATGTGGTGTCCCCATTGTCAGTTGTCTCCATCACATTGAAGAACTGTCACTGGCCTAGCAGACATCTGCCATTATCCCCTCACACAGAATACAAGACTCCCTCCTGCTGTGCCTCCTCTACTTCCCACCAGCAGCCATCTTCTGTTACTATAGGAACACCTAGAGAAGCGTCATTCTAGAATATTACATCTGCTGGTGAGGTGAATAAGGTCGAGGTCAGGAAAGCAGACAGTGGGGGACATGAACTGACTGAAATATCACCCCACAGACAGACGTCAGAGATTCTGCTGGACGAGATGCCCCACCTAATGGTATAACCCTTCCCCCTCCCCAGAACACCCCACCACCTCCCTCATTGCACGCTGACACAGACAACACCGAGCACACACCATACCAAGGAACACACCCTCAGCTCACCATTACTCCTTCCTTCTCCTTCTGCAACCCAATGGCAATACGTCACACGCTTTGCTCACATACCATAAGCGAAGCTTCCCGGAAAAGAATGCAAAACTGAGAACGAGTCTTGATACGCAGCGAGCACCCACGTGACACGACTACAGCCAATGGGGTGGGGTGTTTTTAGCAGTTTCCGTAGGAGGGTAAGGTGAGCTAACAGGTGACCGGAAAGGGGTCCAGTGGATGCGGAAGTTTCCGGAAGTTGATATCTGTGGTACATCATGGAGAAGCCCCCGATCCAGCAAGGAATTGTGTGCGGGCCATGGGAAATGAAGGACAGGCTGGGCACTGGAGGCTTTGGGAATGTGTGTCTGTTCCAGAACAGGGTATGTGTGTGTCAGGGGGGCGGGGAGGGGCTGTAGTCTGAGAACCTTGTGGTCGTGTCTCAGCCATGGAGCCCCGGGGATTCCCTACTTATTCCAAAGATGTGCCTACCATTACATGGCGTTTTACAAAGCAATTTTCTGTAGTTTTGAATAAATGAAAACGCATTTCCTTATATATTTTATGTAAAGATTACTGAACTAAAATGAGACAGTATAACGTACAATTATTATTATACAGGATTTATATAGCGTCAACAGTTTATGCAGCGCTTTACAACTTGAGGGTAGACAGTACAAATTTTACACTTTAATACAGTAGGAATCAGAGGGCCTTGCTCCTTAGAGCTTGCACTGTAACAATGCCATTAATAATTGCCAGTGCCTATAACATGAAAGGCAATGCAGTTTTAAGCAGCAAGAATTGATAAAAATCAGCTTTCGTTATCACTGATAGTGAGTCTGGAACAAGGTGACATATCCCGGGTCAGGGTAGGGAGAGAGGTGACATATCCCCAGACAGCGTAGGAGAGAGGGGATATATCACTTCCTATATGTCACCTCTCTGCCTACCCTGACCCAGGATATGCCACCACCCTCCTGTTACCTCTCTCCCACTCTGACCTAGGTTATGTCACCTCTCTCCTACCCTGTCGCCAGGAGGGTGGTGTCATATCCTGGGTCTGGGTAGGGAAGGAGGTGACATATCCTGGGTCAGGGTAGGCAGGGAGGTAACATATCCAGGGTCAGTTTAGGGAGGGGGGGGTGACATATCCTGAGGTCAGGGTAGGGGAGAGGTGACATATCCCAGGTTAAGAGAGAGGTGACATATCCCAGGTCAGGTTAAGAGAGAGGTGACATATCCCAGGGCAAGGTAGGGAGAGAAGTGACATATCTTGGGTCAGGACAGGGGGGAGATAACATATCCTGGGTTCATGGTAGGCAGGGAGGTGACATATCCGGGGTTTAGGGTAGGGAGGTGACTTATCCCAAGCTCAGGGTAAGGAGGCAGGTGACATATCCTGGGATCAGGGTAGGATAAAGATGACATATTCTGGGTCAGGATGGGGAGAGAGTTGACATATCCTGAGTCAAGGTATAGAGAGAAGTGACATACCAGGAGTCAGGTTAGGGAAGGAGAGGTGACATATTTTTGGTCAGGGTGGGGAGGGAGAGGTGACATATCGTGGGTCAGGGTAGAGCGAGATGTCACATATCCCAGGTCAGGGTAGGGAGAGAGGAGACATCCTGGGTCAGGGTAGGGAGAGAGGTGACATATCCCAGGAGCTGGGTAGGGCGAGAGGTGACTTATCCCAGGTCAGGGTCTGGAGAGAGGTGACATATCCTGGGAGCAGGGTAGAGAGAGTGGTGACATATCCTAGGAGCAGGGTAGAGAGAGAGTCAACATATCCCAGGTCAGGGTAGGGAGAGAGGTGACATATCCTGGGAGCAGGGTAGAGAGAGAGGTGACATATCCCGGGTCAGGGTCGGGAGAGAGGTGACATATCCCAGATCAGGGTAGGGAGAGAGGTGACATGTCCTTCGTCAGGGTAGGGAGAGAGGTGACATATCCTAGGTCAGGGTTTGGAGAGAGGTGACATTTGTCGGGATCAGGGTAGGGAGGGAGGTGACATCCCAGGGTCAGGGTAGGGAGAGAAGGGATATATCCCAAGGTAGGGAGGGGGATGACGTGTATCTTGGATCAGAGTAGGAAGGGAGGAGACCTATTACGGGCCAGAGTAGGAAGGAGTTGACATATCCCAGGGTCAGGAGTGGGGTAACATATTTCCTGGATCCAGGTAGGAAGGGAGGTGACATATTTCAAGTCAGGGTAGGATAAAGTTGACATAGCGAGGGTCAAGGTAGAATAGAGATGACATATCACAGGTCAGGGAATGAATGGAGGTAGGTGACCTATCATGAATCACAGTAGGAGGGAGCTGAGAAATCGTGGGTCAAGGTAGGGAGGAAGGCAACATATCCGGGGTCGAGGTAGGGAGGAAGGGGTGTCCTATATCACGGGTTATTGTAGGGAAGACGACAACATATCCTGGGTCAGGGTTGGGGAAGATGTGAAATATCCTGGGTCAGGGTTGGGGAAGAGGTGACATATCCTTGGTCAGGGTATGGAGAGAGGTGACATATCCTTGGTCAGGGTATGGAGAGAGGTGACATATCCTTGGTCAGGATATGGAGAGAGGTGACATATCCTGGGTCAGGGTATATAGAGAGGTGACATCCTGGGTCAGGGTAGGTAGAGTGGTTGGCATATCCTTGGTCAGGGTAGGGAGCGAGGTGACATATCCCAGTTGAGGGAAGGGAGAGAGGTGGCGTGTCACGTCAGGTCAGGGAAGCCATGGTCAGGACAGCAAAGGGGAAACAGGAACAGGCAGGATCAGCCAGGTTTTTTAAAGCCTAGAAAGGGGCATATTAGACAGCACAAGCACTGTACTGTTTAACCTGCTAAAAGGGAACAGGATCTCTTTGTTTATTTTTATTTTTTTGGGTTACAACCACTTTAAGGATGCTGGCGACTGCCGGCTCCTTAACAACCAACTAAAATAAAACATATTCCTTGACTATTGCAGTGAATTGACTTTTACACCTTTTTATGCAGTATTTACAGGGTGTTTTTTTAACGTAAATACTGCACAAAGGGATAGTGAATTGACATTTTCAGAATCACATGCGATATTTGGGAAAAATGTGTCAGATCACCTTAATACCGCATGCGATCTATGGTGAATGGAGCCCAGAGTCTCTTTTCTGTCATCTGTAATTGTGTAGTGCTAAGGCTCTCAACCACCAGTCAAAGATCATAATGGACTAGAAAAGGTACAATTTCTGGGGAAATTGTGAAAGTGTTCTTGCCTCTACAACTGGAGTGGGCGGAGTAACTGGGTGGGGTGGAGTGGCTTGAGTAACTGTGAAAAGTGTTAAAAAGCTTAATATTTTAAAAAGTATAAATAGTAGTAAAAGAGTTCCATCATTCGCTGAAAGAGCTGAACATTTTTTTCAAAAGTAATTTTTTTTTTCAAAAATGAATTTTTTTTAATCAAAAATGATTTTTTTTTCTTCAAAAATGATTTTTTTTTTCAAAAGTAATTTTTTTTTTCAAAGGTAATTTTTTTTTTCAAAAATGAATTTTTTTATTTCAAAAATAATTTTTTTTTCGAAATTATTATTTTTTTTAAAGTAATTTTTTTTTCAAAAATAATTTTTTTTTTTCAAAAATATTTTTTTTTTCAAATATATTTTTTTTTCAAAAATAATTTTTTTTTTTAAAGTAATTTTTTTTCAAAAATATTTTTTTTTTTCAAAAATAATTTTTTTTTTTTCAAAAATAATTTTTTTTTTTTTCAAAAATATTTTTTTTTCAAAAATATATATTTTTTTTTTCAAAAATGATTTTTTTTTTTTTCAAAAATTATTTTTTTACTTTTTTCAAAAATTACTTTTTTTTTTCAAAAATATTTTTTTTTTTACATGGGGCGGTCATAATGTTTTGGCTGATCATGGGGTGGTCATAATGTTTTGGCTGATCATGGGGTTGTCAGCTTTTGTCACTTCCCACTCTAGTTTTGAACATTTCGCCATTCATTCCTATGGGACCAATTTCGCCGCAAAAACGTCATTTCGTGGACCATTCGGCAAAACATTCCACAAAGTAATAACACACCAATCGGGAACAATCCGCTCGTTTCGGTATATTATTTGTCTCTGTAGTGTGAAAACTGTGGGAGGAGTCTACAAGCATTATCAAGTCTAGCAGATGAAGTCACATGCATTTGGAGTGTCTCAGCATCTTGTGTTTACAACCACTGTTTCCTAGCAACGCTCATGCCCTGTTTATGCTTCCCAAATACTGCTTCATCAAAACTGCCCCATCAGAATTACCCCATCAAAACTGCCCCATCATATTCCTCTATTATAAATCAGTACATGGTGTGTCTGTCCCCTCCCCCGGGCTCTGTAATCAGCTGAGATGCTCCAGCCACCTCCCCCCCTGTGTATAACAGAAGCTTTGGTAACCATGGCAACAAAACAAACACTAACAGTACACTCTGATTAATGGCTAAAATTTCCTGAAATGACCTCTAAACAAATGGCCGTATTTTAAAAACTATACATCCTACAGCGAAGATCTTTATATTGTGAGAATCACAAGACCCAGACCTAGATTTTGATGTATAGTATGTCTCTGAAATATTAAAAATGAAGGCACAGTCGCAGTTTAGAAATTGCCCTTCAAATTTGGAGGGGGCTAGAGTGTAGTTTCAATGAATGTCAATGGACGGCGTGAGTTGCAAACAAATGGTCATATTGTGAAAACTATCAGGACTATGGCTTAGCCGTGGACATGTTTAGTGGCAGCAGGGATAGCTGAACGTTTTGATATAAGATTTGTGTAGGTGGGCTTGAAAATGAGGGAGTGGCGGCAGTTTAGAAATCATGTTCTGATTTTCCAGCTTTTGTCATCTCCCACTCTAGTTTCCCCATTCATTCCTATGGGACCAATTTCCCCGCAAAAATGACGATATTTTGTGAACCATTCCGCGAAACGTTCCACAAAGTAATAGCACACCATTCGGGAACAATCCGCACGTTTCGGTATATTACTTGTCTATGTAGTGTAAAAACTGTGGGAGGAGTTAGGGTGGTAAATTTGGCTATAATAATAAGAATAATATATATGTGAGATAACAGTAAGTTGTCTTGCTATGCAAGAACACTTAATACTAGAAAAGGTACAATTTCTGGGGAAATTGTGAAAGTGTTCTTGCCTCTACAACTGGAGTGGGCGGAGTAACTGGGTGGGGTGGAGTGGCTTGAGTAACTGTGAAAAGTGTTAAAAAGCTTAATATTTTAAAAAGTATAAATAGTAGTAAAAAAGTTCCATCATTCGCTGAAAGAGCTGAACATTTTTTTCAAAAGTAATTTTTTTTTTCAAAAATGAATTTTTTTTAATCAAAAATGATTTTTTTTTCTTCAAAAATGATTTTTTTTTTTCAAAAGTAATTTTTTTTTTCAAAGGTAATTTTTTTTTTCAAAAATGAATTTTTTTATTTCAAAAATAATTTTTTTTTTTTCAAATATATTTTTTTTTCAAAAATATTTTTTTTTTTCAAAAATTATTTTTTTACTTTTTTCAAAAATTTTTTTTTTTTTCCAAAAATATTATTTTTTTTACATGGGGTGGTCATAATGTTTTGGCTGATCATGGGGTGGTCATAATGTTTTGGCTGATCATGGGGTTGTCAGCTTTTGTCACTTCCCACTCTAGTTTTGAACATTTCGCCATTCATTCCTATGGGACCAATTTCGCCGCAAAAACGTCATTTCGTGGACCATTCGGCAAAACATTCCACAAAGTAATAACACACCAATCGGGAACAATCCGCTCGTTTCGGTATATTACTTGTCTCTGTAGTGTAAAAACTGTGGGAGGAGTCTACAAGCATTATCAAGTCTAGCAGATGAAGTCACATGCATTTGGAGTGTCTCAGCATCTTGTGTTTACAACCACTGTTTCCTAGCAACGCTCATGCCCTGTTTATGCTTCCCAAATACTACTTCATCAAAACTGCCCCATCAGAATTACCCCATCAAAACTGCCCCATCATATTCCTCTATTATAAATCAGTACATGGTGTGTCTGTCCCCTCCCCCGGGCTCTGTAATCAGCTGAGATGCTCCAGCCACCTTCCCCCCTGTGTATAACAGAAGCTTTGGTAACCATGGCAACAAAACACACACAGTACACTGATTAATGGCTAAAATTTCCTGAAATGACCTCTAAACAAATGGCCGTATTTTAAAAACTATACATCCTACAGCGAAGATCTTTATATTGTGAGAATCACAAGACCCAGACCTAGATTTTGCTGTATAGTATGTCTGTGAAATATTAAAAATGAAGGCACAGTCGCAGTTTAGAAATTGCCCTTCAAATTTGGAGGGGGCTAGAGTGTAGTTTCAATGAATGTCAATGGACGGCGTGAGTTACAAACAAATGGTCATATTGTGAAAACTATCAGGACTATGGCTTAGCCGTGGACATGTTTAGTGGCAGCAGGGATAGCTGAACGTTTTGATATAAGATTTGTGTAGGTGGGCTTGAAAATGAGGGAGTGGCGGCAGTTTAGAAATCATGTTCTGATTTTTCAGCTTTTGTCATCTCCCACTCTAGTTTCCCCATTCATTCCTATGGGACCAATTTCGCCGCAAAAACGACGATATTTCATGAACCATTCGGCGAAACGTTCCACAAAGTAATAGCACACCATTCGGGAACAATCCGCACGTTTCGGTATATTACTTGTCTATGTAGTGTAAAAACTGTGGGAGGAGTTAGGGTGGTAAATTTGGCTATAATAATAAGAATAATATATATGTGAGATAACAGTAAGTGGTCTTGCTATGCAAGAACACTTAATAAATCAATATGCTGTACAAACATTTTATTCACCATTCACAGAACTTTATAGCAGGGATGAAGCTCTTTATTTTCAACCTTGTGACTGTTATTGTTGATTATAATTAACAAGGATCCTTATCCTGACGTGTTAGCTTATAAACATAAATTATAGTGCGCTGTATTTTTTATATTTCAATATTAGAATATTTTTTTGCGAAGATAAGGTTTTCAAAGGAATAGATAATGAAATGTGTATTTTTTTTGCCTTCAGGAACTTGTGAAATAGTCGATAACAATGAGGTTGAGACACTGGCCCATATGAATAGAGGAGATTGGCCCATATGAATAGAGGAGATCAGCCTTTGTATTATGGAAAAGTAAAAACATTCAGGGTAATCTGATGACACAATCTGAAATTAAGCTTAAGTAAAACCATAAATAATTCTTAAAATATAAAAGGTGCCAACCCTGTGCTTACATGTCAGGGTGCCCAGACCGGCACCAGCTCGACCGGCATAAACGTATATAACAGGATATACTATCCACCGCACTACCGCTAAATGGTATAGACAAAGGCACCATCTGTCTCACCAGATTCCGGAGTGCGTCTCTATGCGTTTCGCTGTATAGCGTCATCAGGAACTTCCTGATGACGCTATACAGCGAAATGCATAGAGGTTGGATTACCATTTCTATTCCCGTGGGCCGCATGTGACATCGTGTCCATTCGAGCAGTGAGACGCACGCCAGAATCTGGCGTGTTTTATAAACAAATGACATAAAACTCATCATTTTCTTAATTGATTTACAGGAAACTGGAGAGTTGAAAGCAATCAAATCATGCCGCCTGGAGCTGAGTTTGAAGAACAAGGAGAGATGGTGTCAGGAGATACAGATAATGAAAAGGTTTTTAATTTGTTACACTTTTTTTTTACTAGAAGGTAAATTTTAGCTGCATCTCACATAACTCTGAATGGAATTATTCAGGACATATTGTCTCCAGCATGGATCGTTTTTTAGAGGAGTGGCAGGCACAGATGCTTACCAGCCCAAATAGCAACTTGGAAAACTGTTTTGTAGTCATGGGAACACATTCTGTGACGGACTCTCGTACTCAAGAGGGGTATGTCTACTGTAAAAGCTTCCCTTGCCCGTTACCAGCACGATCCAAGATCCCTTAGCCCACCCAGTCACTTGTCGAGACATCAGTGTAGGGTGGTAAAAAACATAGGACTGTTTATTCAAACACGGCACAAAGAGATATACACTCTGGGGACAATCCCCCCTTCTTTGAATAATGACACAGGGCGGGGTAAACTACTGTACATTCAGTAACGAGACACACAGCCTTTAGGAAGGGCTGCAGGAAAAATTCCCCTTTCCCCTCTAGCAGCTAATCCACATCTACATCCCATAATAGGTTGCTCCCAAGGCAGATAGAAACAATACAACAATGGGATACAGCCACTTAACAATAAACACATAGAAACCCCCACCCAACCTCAAACTATCTAGCAATGGTCTATGAGACTCCTACAATATTCTAGCAGTCTGAAAGGTGGAATTCTTTATCTTCATACATTTCTCGGGGGGTATTGTTCAGAGATATTACTGTCCCGAGTAAAAGAACCCCTTCATTTTTTCAACACAAACCACACATATAGAACCCAGGATAACCAGGGTAAAATGAAATGCTTAGTCTGGTGTGTTTGTACTGGGAGTCTGGTTAGGACAGACCCACCTGGGGTTCTCGGTCACCCTGGGCCCCAAATAGACACAGGGTTACTTACACATAAAAGGGGCCGGGGGAGCTGGAAAATGGGTTTTTCAGAGCTCTCTAAGGTAAGCTGGGTTCCACAAGCCCCTTTGCCCAAAGTGACTCCCGTCACAATTCTCATTTAATGTTTTCATAAAATTTAGCTGTAACCATCAGTTCCTGAAATCTCTAATATTTTTTTAAACTGTAATTAGATGCAACCTTGTCCAAAAAAGCACCCATTGTTTATTGTTAAAGTGGTTGTAAAGACAGAAGGTTTTTTATCTTGATGTATTCTATGCATTAAGATAAAAGGCCTTCTGTGTGTAACAGCCCCCCAAATACTTACCTGAGCCCATCCTTATCCAGCGATGTGCATCAGTGCCTTGGCCGTCTGGAACTTTCCCTCCTGATTGGCTGAGACACAGCAGCGGAACCATTGGCTCCTGCTGCTTTCAAAGTCAGTTAGCCAATCAGGAGAGAGAGGGGGCAGAGTCAAACAGCGGCTCCATGTCTGAATGGATACATGGAGCTGTGGCTTGGCTCGGGTGCACTGGACAGGAGGGAGGGGCCAGGAGCTCTGGCGAGGAATATGAGAAGAGGAGGATCCAGGCTGCTCTGTGCAAAACCACTGCGCAGAGCAGGTAAGTATAACATATTATTCTTAAAGAAAAAAAATGAGACTATGTATACATTTCTGTTACAAAGGACAGAAATGTGCCACACATTTCCACCATTTCACATGGTAGCAGTTTGTTGACAGTTTTACTACTTTGTTTCTTACCTTTTTAAGCAAAATTTTTCTACACAGATTAACCCATCCGAATGTTGTTAAAGCTTGTGATGTGCCACCTGAAATGGACTTCATGGTGAATGCTGTGCCACACTTGGCAATGGAGTACTGCTCTGGAGGGGATCTACGTAAAGTGAGTGCTACGTTGATTTTCAAGGAGTTTCTGAGTTAATTGCTGATGTTGGTCTAAGATGAAACCTATTTGTCCAGCTTTCAATACTAAGTTGTGCTATCATTTCCATATAAAGTGAATCTGTGCAATATAAATTGACTGTGCTAAACTCCCATAAAGTGAATATCGTGAAATAAAATCGTTCAATTAACACACTATAAATAGTCCATTTAATTGATGATAGGTCTCCAGGAATTATGATGAGAAAAGATGCAACTTCCACCTCTACACACACTGCCGCTTACCGACTCCTATTGATCCCAGCCTGAGCCTTTAAGATATGAAGCAATAGTCTCAACGTCTTCTCAGATGTTATCATTCAAAGGTGCATATTGCCAGATGGTCCCCATGAGAAAATAAAAACGTTCATAGTATAAAATCTTTTGGTGGTTTTAATAAATAAAAAGTATTGCACTTACAATTGGACGAACAAAATAATGCAGTACAAAATCCGGGCTGCAATAGAGAGCCGGTCGGCTCTGAGTTTATATTGCATTATTTTGTTTGTCTAATTGTAAGTGCAATACTTTTTTTTTATTAAAACCACCAAAAGATTTTATACTATGGAAGTTTTTATTTTCTCATGGGAACCATCTGGCAATATGCACCTTTGAATGATAACATCTGAGAAGACGTTGAGACCATTGCTTCATATCTTAAAGGTCCGGGCTGGGTATTAAGCCAAAAGCGTGTGTGATCTCCTGTAATAGGAGATCAATAGGAGTCGGTAAGCGGCAGTGTGTGTAGAGGTGGAAGTTGCATCTTTTCTCATCACAATTCCTGTGTGTATTGTGTGTCAATTTCACATCGGAGAGCTATCATCAACTGAATGGACTATTTATAGTGTGTTAATTGATCAATTTTATTTCACGATATTCACTTTATGGGAGTTTAGCACAATCAATTTATATTGCACAGATTTACTTTTGTATGGAAATTATAGCGCAACTTAGTATTGAAAGTTGTTGAATAATATGTGTATCTCACAGGAAGTTGCAGCTTGTTTTTCCATACTGATTTCAATTTTTATTTTATTCATTCACTGTATTTCATATGATTTTCTATGACAGCGCACTAATTTACATTTTTTTTTGATATTTGTCCAACTGGTTGAGCTTTGAAGGAGTTGACCTTTGAAAATGACGTGACTGTAAAATATATACACCTGTTTTGTTGCAGATGGGACTAGAGCCTCCATCATAGTCTCATTTTTTAGCACAAGTGAAAACTGTAAAATTTCAGAAGTTTTTCAACTTCTGATTTTTTTAATAAAATATGTTACTAAAAAACAGAGATTCTTCAGAGCTGTGTGCCATAAGCTGTGACACCCATGCCATGTGCGGGAGTAATGTCATCACGGCTTTGCCAGTCAGACAGCCGGAGCCCACGTACCTTGAAGGAAGACCAGGTGAAGATGGAAACCCGGTCAGCGGTGACAGGCCACCCCTGGAGGGCTTCGTTTAAGGCAAGTTGCTCATAATGTGCTAGTATGCATGCAATGCATACTAGCACATTATAACATTGCCTTGCAGGGGTAAATCTTTTTTTTTTTTTCCAAACTTTACAACCGCTTTAAGTCTATTTCTGCTGATTGAAGGTCTGCACTGGGGCATAGAGAATAATGTGGAAGGGGGCCTCTCCAACTCATTCATCTGTGTGGATTATCAAAGCATCTGTTGAGCTTAGTAAACAAGATTTTGTTTTCAGCAAAGCCGTTAAAGTGTATGTAAACCCTATATCTATTTTTCAGTATGTTTGGCATCCTGCCTCATTGCATACAGTTGTCTAGAGCAAGTCGTTTTTGTGACTCTGTTGACAAGATTCTTACCTAGAGATCCTGCCAGTAACTGCACTTTCTGTTTCAGGCTAACAGCCCTAAGACTCAGCCTTTCAATTAGCAGCAGCACTGTCAGCTTGTCATATCCAAATCTTAATTTGACCACTGGGCTGCCTATCAGTTCTTCAGGAGGCATGCTCAGACCTCACAGGTAGTCTGACAACCAACTGAAGGAGTGTGTCGGATTGACAAAACTGCTGCCAATTGTGAGGAAATTGCTTAGCGTTGTCACCCAGCAACAGGAATTAATTCTACTGGCATGACCTCAAGTTTATGTAACTTTGAAACGGAGCCACAAATAAATTATTTCCTTAAGAAAAGGCATCATAGCAAACATACTGAAAAAATGTGCATACATGTTAGCCTGATAAATAAGAGAATGAGTGCCTAGAGCTCCCCTTGCTATATTTTCCAAGTTAAAGTAAGACAAATGTTTATGCAATGTTTATTCTTGCACATACTTAAAAAAATGTACACAAACTGTAAATTATACGGTTCCCCAGAATGTATATTGTAGCTTGTACAGAGTCTGAACTTTCCATAGGATTGAAAAGAGTGCACTGTAAATACTTGGACTGAGCTCAGAAGATTTTGACAACCTGCCTTATCAGTGATCTCTCGCTGGATCAGTGAAAGACAAGCATAAGGGTCTGTGTTGATGAGCTTTTGCTTATGTGAGATGGGTTTTGCACATAAATACATGTCTGGGTAAAACCTGCATGAAGCAGGTCAAATATAGGTCAGAAGGAGGTCAAATGCACCTGTCAATGAATTCTGAATGATCCCAGAAGGTTCTCAAACTAATGTCAAACCATTGGCATTGACCAAAGCCGGTTGTCAAAAGCCCTAAGGCTATGCAGAGCTCTGGGAGAAGGGGACTCTACAAAATAAGTTACTGATAATATTTGAGGCCCCTTTCATATGGGCGTTTTGATCAGGTCTGCCTGTCAATTTTCATCCCCATGGACAGGCAGGTGTAAACAGACTTGTGTCCGTTTACACCTGTCTAGCTCCGGGTCCGCTGAACAGAATGGAAGAGGACTACCTCCAGATTGGAGGTAGTCAGGTGCAAACAGACAGAGTCCGTTTACTCCGGGCCGCCCATAGAGCAGAGCAGACTGTCTATGTGCGCTTTGCAGAAACTGATGTGTCATCCACACACTCTGCTCCCATCAGCAGGGAATCTATGAGCTGATCCTCTGCTGATTGGAACAGGATCCACCCCATGTGAAAGGGGACTGATAGTATGTTATGTTTAATTGAGTAAGAATGCATTACTCAGTTCTGCTTATGTTTGTTCTTTTCCAGCTTTTAAGCAAACCTGAAAACTGCTGTGGGTTGAAGGAAAGCCAAGTTTTGAACATAATAAGTGATATAGGTATGTAACACCTTTAGAACATTGGTGTTTTTTGGTCATAAATCTCTTAAAGCCCGTGTTTTTAAACTGGTATTAAGCCCACAACCAAAATTGTAATATATTGCAGCTTACCAATCATTATATGTAGTGTCTATGGTAATTTTTTTTTCATGATTTTTTTTTTCCGTTTTTCCCTGGTGATTTGGCGAGCAACAAACCTCCTGTATTATACAGACACCACTCTGGATGAAGAAGCACGGGGGGGCAGATTTGGACAGTAGCATTGTCAGTCTATGGGAGAGTGTTAGATGTACTAGCAGATTTAAATACAGTAACAAATTGAAACCAAACTACAGCTCATACTTTACAATCAGTTACAGCAAACAGTATTTTTCCTTTTGGGAAAAAGGTTTTACATCAATAAAAGCTGATCATTTTAACCACTTGCCACCCGCCCACAGTACATTTACTGTTGGCAGACGCGTGGGCGG
This sequence comes from Aquarana catesbeiana, assembly GCF_042186555.1. Taxonomy (NCBI): domain Eukaryota; kingdom Metazoa; phylum Chordata; class Amphibia; order Anura; family Ranidae; genus Aquarana; species Aquarana catesbeiana. The sequence goes on from NC_133331.1 coordinate 195,116,531, forward strand.
CATGGGCAGGCTGTATGATTTACATGTACATCATCCAGCCTGTTTAGCGTAGTGCAGTGCACCGCTCCTGCGACCTCTGTGTCCAGAGGTGTATTGCGGATCCTGGCCGGGGGGGGATCATGTGAACGCTATGTCAACAAAGCCGTTATGAATGATTTTCATTCATAACAGCTGTGTTTCCTATAGTGATGCTGTGATTGGACCACATCTCATGGTACCTGGGCCAATCACAGCACCCTATACTAAGTGATTAGCTGCAGCCAGTCACAGATCATTAGTATTCACAGCCGTTGTGAACCCAAAAAATCCCTGATGTTAAAAATGTAAAAAATGTAATAAGAAAAAATATTTAATTATCATTATTTATTTTACATACTACCACCAGTCATTGTCCCTGATCAGCATCACACCAGTCATGATGACGCTGTACTGCACTGCTGACAGTATGATATATATATCATAGTTTGTAGACGCTATAACTTTCACACAAACCAATTAATATACACTAATTTTTCCCCCTTCATCTTCCAGGACAGCTACTTGAGAGATAATTGGCTCCACCTTCTACAGGAAACACAAACCAGACACAATTTAAAAGGCCCCTCCCTGTCCTCTGACCCTCAGTTGTTTTGTGTTTCTAGACCTCCAGGAGTACGGAACCTCCAGGAATCGTAATGTTTATGTTCTTTAGGTCTGATTACTGTGGTAGCGGACCCCCTTTTTTGGTTATACTCAGGCTGGTTGTGGCTGTGTGTGCAGTATTCTCTGCATGTGCAGGCTGAAAAGGGCCCCCCTGTTTACATGGTGGTTACTTGCCTTTGTTTCCTGGGCTATGGCGACTTCCACTCCCCAGCGGTTTTGTCCGGTGTCTTGCAGGGTGCGAGGGCGGGTAGTGGAGCACCTTCCTCGTGTTTCGCTCTACCAAAATGGCATCGGATGACATACTTCCGGCGATGCAGCAAGATGGCTCCGGAAGTGGCGCGATGCACTTCTGGGTGTTGATTCTTTTAAAAAGGATCTGTTCAGTGTGTTACACTGCTGGGTATTCCCTGCTATAGAAGTAGCTCTGAGGACGGCGGTCAGCATGTGCAGTGTCGCTCTCCTGCCTGTCTCAAGTCCTCTCCCATTAGAGTATGGATACTGAGGACAGCCTTGAGGATGGAGCACCCTCTCAAGCTGACGCAGCGGCTGCATCTGGGTCCAAAACTGCCCCCAAGGTAAGTGCCTCTCTTAAGGATTAAGAGCCATTACAGCCGGGGGTCTGTGTATGTTTAATCGCTTTTAGTGAAAAGTGTCCTTATATTCCTTTTTTGCTCTTTGCTTTCTCCTAGGTTGACAAGCCTGTTAAGAGAAAATGTGGGAACTGTAGATCTAGGCTTCCTGATGGCTGTAGAAAACTATTATGTGATAGTTGTATTTCTTCAGTGGCAGGGGCTGATTCTGTTGCTTCCTTAAAGGAATTGGTGATTTCTATGAAAGAGGTGGTTTCATCTTTTCAGTCCTTTAATGATAGATTAGCAGGGTTAGGTCCTTCCACTTCAAAATCTGTGACGATGACCCAGGTCCCTTCAATCCTGGCTAAATCTCTGCCTCCTTTAGTGTTAGAGACCGTGAGTTCACGGGCTGTTTCTGACCTGGAAAAGAGGGAGAGAATTCAGAATCTACATCTGACGAGGAAACCGCGGCAGAGATCGAAGAGACTGTTAGCTCGGTCAGCTCAGGGGCGGATCCATTGGGGGGCAACGGGGCAATTGCCCCCTCAGACATTTTCCAAATGTCCTAGATTAGATGCTCCTATGTCACAGGTGTCTAAAAAATCAGATCTCTCATTTGAAGATTCTGGTGTGCTTAAGGATCAGATGGACAGGAAAGCTGGCTCTCTGCTGCGTAAAGCCTGAGATGCCTTGTGTCGCTAGGAATCTGGATGTGTGGGTCCATAGACTAGATGACCTTCTTTTCTCCAACACTCCGGTGGAGGAGGTCAGGGAATCTCTCCTCCTAATTGCCAAATCGGTGCCATTTCTGGCTGACGCAGCAGCAGATTCAGTTAGGTCAGTGGCAAGAACGTCAGCACTGGTTAATTGCACAAGACAAGCTATCTGATTAAAAGCCTGGGAGAGGGATCTTACTTCCAAAAATAAACTTTGCGGTATTCCCTTTGAAGGCAAGCTTTTATTCGTTTCTGCCTAAGAGGAAGTACTAGCGCGTTCCTCAGAAAAGAGTAAGCGTTTCCCGTCTCGGAGGACTAAGCTTCAGAGTAAAGTGGAGGGCCACTGTAAAAAAAAAAAAAAAAATTATATGAAAATGTTCCTAAAAATTTGGAGAAAAAAAAAGAAAAAATTAAACTTACCAGAAATGGCTGTTGCTAGGCAGATCGTCCTAATCTGCCACTTCCTACACCACGGTGATCTTCAGTCTTCTCCTCCTCGCATTTTCTTCGGGGAATGGGGTGGTGTGTGTCCTGGGAACTGTGTATGTCCCACAACACAGCGCGCCCCATTCACAAAGCGCTGCGCGACTCGCGCAGTAGGAAACGGGCAGTGAAGCCGCAAGGCTCCACTGCCTGTTTCCCTTCGTTCGAATGGTGGCGCCAGGACCCGAGAGCGGAGGGACGGGTCGGCCTCGGGCGGCCGACATCGCGGGCAACCTGGACAGGTAAGTGTGCTTATTAAAAGTCAGCAGCTACAGTGTTTGTAGCTGCTGACTTTTAATTTTTTTTTATCAGCTGGCCCACCACTTTCAGAGTAAGAAGCCTTTTTGTAGCTTCCAGAATAAGGCTAATTTTAAAACGGGTGGTCAACAGACCAAGAAAAAGTGGTCGTTTAACAAAGACAAAACTAAAGGGGGGGGGGCACTCTTTGCTCTTTCAGCCCCTGACAAGAACTCCCGACGCCAGTTCGGGGGTAGGAGGCAGGCTGACCCATTTCGTCAAAGGATGGGCAGAGATCATAAAAAAATCTTTTTTTTTTTTTTTTAATTTAATAATCTTTCTTTTTTTCCATATACCATAACATTTAACAAACAATTTATCACAGACAATTAAATCCCAAACCCTTCCCCATCCCCATTTTGTCTTCACTTTCTCCCCCCGCTCCCCTATTCCCTCTTCGACTCTCCCCTTCTCTTGCTCGTTTCTCTACCCACACTTCTAAGTATTTCCTTGTAGTCCCAAAACTAGTCCAACTTTCCCAAATATTTTCAAATCTTCCTACCAGCTCTTCCTCCCTACTGCTCAGGTATTTCATTTTATATGTATACTCAATCCTATTAAACCATTCCCTTGTTATAGGTCTTTCTTTATCTTGCCCTTTTATTGGTATCATGCCTTTGGCAGCATTTATTAAATACAGTAATATTGTGTCTTTTATATTGTGATTTTTTTTTTCCATATTTTATATTGTGGAATAAGCAACACCAAGGGTCATCTAGAATCTCAAATCCTGTGATCTCTTTTATGTATGTTCTTGCCTCCTGCCAAAATCCCTCATCTTTGGGCCCTTTGGCCACATCCTCTCCAACAGAGTGGAGTTTTCTGTGGTTGGTATTTTTGGCCTGTACAAGAGTTATGTACCATCTAGATAGGCATTTATAATTCAATTGTATTTATGTCCCCCACAAAACCTATATGCTGCTCTCAATACTTTACATTTATGTTGCTCTTTTAATTGTGATCCCAACTTTTTTTCCCATTTTTCAATAATGGGGGCATTCCCTGCCCCTCCAGTGCTGTGAGTATTTTATATATTTGTGATATATTGTGATTTTGTTTCGTTTGTAATTTACGTATTCTTTCTATTAAATTCTCCTCCGACCTAATTGGTTGCGGTAAAGTTGACACAAAATGTTTTAACTGAAAGTACCTCCGTTCATTCAAATCCATCAAATCTCTCTTATGCTTTAACTCCTGAAATGTTTGTATTTTCTCCTTTTTTGTAATATTTTTCAATTGTGCATTATTTATCCAATTTCCAAACTATGTCCCATTCCCTGGTTGAAAAAACTTTGTCCCATCTAGTGGTATCAGAGGTGAATTATATTCCCATTTTACCTGTCTGTGAAATAAATCCCATATCCTAAAAACATTACTCGTCAATTTGTGTGTATTCACTCCTAATGTCCTATATTTAGGTGGAACCCACATACTCCTATGTAGCTGTCCCCAACTAAGTGTATTTTCTATTTTAACCCAACTTTTTTCACTTTTTAGATTTGTCCACTCAATCATTCGTGCCAATACTATCGCCTTATAATACCTTTTAATACCTGGTGCAGCTAACCCCCCATGTGCTTTTTCTTTACTAAGTTTTGATAATTGTATTCTTGGTTTCTTGTTTTGCCATATATACTTTGAGAACATTTTTTTGACTACTCCAAAAAAAAAGTGTGTGGTAAGGCTATTGGGAGCATTTGGAATTTGTACATGATTTCCGGGAGTATTGGCATCTTTAGCATATTTATCCATCCAATCGATGCCAATGGGCGTGATGCTATTTTTTTTAATTTCTGATTTAATAAAGGGATAAAATTTGTCTGATATAGATCTCCCAATCAGGGGGTTATTTTTATCCCTAGATATTTTAAATCCGTTTTCCCCCATATAAAAGGAAATTCTTCCTGTAGCGCAAGTTCTTCTTCTTTACTCAGACTTATATTTAAGATTTCTGATTTTACGGGTTTATCTTTAAGTTTGACAGCTCTCCATATTTTTCAAATCAAATTCTTTTATTAAATTCGGTAATGCCGTTCTTGGTCTAGTTATGTAAAACAGCACGTCATCGGCGTATGCTGCTACTTTTATGTTCTATTTACTCCCCCCCAATATCTATACTTCCACGAATAGTAGCCAATAATGGTTCCAATGACCGTACAAACAAGAGAGGCAAAATTGGCATCCCTGTCTAGTTCCATTGAACATTTCAAATGGGGGTGACAGACTCCCATTGATCTTCACGGCAGCTGAAGGGCGGTGATAAAGGATTCGGATCCTTTGAGTCATCCTGGGTCCTACTCCCAGGTTCTGCAGTGTTTCCATTACGAATCCCCAGTCTACTCTGTCAACAGCCTTTTCTGCATCTATTGACAGGAATAGAGCTGGGGATTTTCCACCTCCTGCTTCATGTAACATCAGTAATGTTCTTATTTCATTGTCCTTAACTTCCCTCCCTGGTATAAAACCTGTCTGGTCCATATGGATCCGTTCAGGCATCAACTCCTTTAGCCTTGTAGCCAAGATCTTTGCATACAATTTTGTATTACTATTTAGTAACACTATTGGTCTAAAGCTGGAGCACAGAGTTGCGTCTTTTTCCACTTTAAGTATTACTGTGATGTATGCTAATATAGATTCCCATCTCATCTCTTCTCCCTTTCCCAGTGCATCCATATATATTTCTAATTTTGGTACTAATTGCACTTTACATTTTTTATAATATAAGATTGTGTATCCATCTGGACCTGGGCTTTTCCCTTTCACTGTACTTTTTATCGCTAGACTAATTTCCCCTTGTGTTATTGGCTCCTCTAAAACTAATAGTTTTTCTATTGATACTTTTGGTAATTTTGCTTCTCTCAGGTATTCTTTCATTTTTTGTTTTCTCTTTAACTCTTCTTCCTGTGTCCCCTTTTGCCTTAAGGAGTAAAGAGCACTGTAATAACTATGGAATGTCTTGGCCATGTCTGATGTTTATATACTGTGTCTCCTTTTTCATTCTTCATTTTTTCTATATAATTTTTTTATTTTTTTACTTTTTAATTTTCTTGCTAGGTATTTGCCTGGTTTGTTCCCCCATTTATATCTATCTTTGGCCACTCTGCTAAATGCTTGTCTTTTCTCTTGTTTCATGAGGTCTTTCAGATTTTCCCTTTTGATACCGGGGCATGGTGGGTCTCTCTATCTAATTTCTTTTTATGCATCTGTTCTAACTCGTATATCTCTTTCACTAACCTCTTAATGTTATTTGTTCTTTCCTTTTTCCTGGCTTCCATGGATATTAAAAATCCTCTAACATATTCCTTATGTGCCTCCCATTTCGTAGCCTCTGATACATCTGGGGTTCTGTTTAACTGAAAGTATTGATTAATTCTCTTATTTTCCCTTCTACCTCTTTATCTTGAATTAGATCCTCGTTTAGTCTCCAGGGCCCCTCTGTTTTGCTTGCGTCTATCTAGCAAGGTTACTTTGTGGTATAAGCAAAGAAGCTGAAACCTCTGCAGTGTGTAAATGTGCTTTTATGATACAAAGATGCTGTACATAAAAAACTATTACAATATCAGGAATACAATACAAGACTGACAGATCTATAACAAGCAAAATGCCTAGCAAATAAACAGCCTATGGTCTGTAACAGTAGAAATATACTTAAAAGTTACTTCGCTCCAGTTACTGAGTTTGTGATCTCCATTGCTCCTGGAGATCAGGCACCTTCTTGTTCGCTGATAAAGATTCGAGTGTCCTTCGGTGTTGATCCATGTTGAGTGGGCTTCCACTATCAGTCTCTACTGCTCCTTTTATTTGTTGACAATGATTACAAATTTGTTTTCCATGACAACCCGACTAACAGTCATTCTTTCAGTTTGGGAGACCCTTTCTTACCTGTTTACTGTAGCTATAGAGACAATAGCCTATTCAAACTGTCAATTGAATACAATCAGTATCTACGTTCCCATTGTATCCAACAGCATTTGTTTGAGAAATATCTACTCAAGCCAAAACCTGACAGTAATCTGATTTCTGTGACCAACTAATATTGTAATATTGTCCCATGTAATGTTATGTCTGAATAATTTAAAAAAAAAAAATCATATTTTAACAAACGCAACACACGCTCCCCTCATGGGGCCCAGCAAACCTCAACGTCATTGTAACTGGAGCATACTCTGATATAGTCCTTATTCCTATTGATGATTTTGTTACCATGTCACGTATTTGTGCATTTTCAGGGGGGCTCTAACTAGCTCCGTCCTTACCTATTCTAGGGCTACTTGGCTCCGTCTCTGGTCAGCGCTGCCATCCAGGTAATCCAGCCGACTCCCTTGCGCTGAGCATTTGTGGCGGGCGCTGTTTCCTTCACACTCCTCTGAGTCCCACCCAAACACCACAGGGCTTGCCAAGTGTTTCTGAGTACCTCTGAGCACTCGTGGTCGCTTGCCTGCCTCCGTATCTCGGGCAGCGTCTCCGCTAACAGCCGCCAAGCCCCTAGCTCACCCACGATTCTCACGTGTCTCGGATGTGAGCAGGCACACTGGGTCTCTGGATCCGGTCTCCAGATCTCTGGATTCAATTCCTCCTCCTCACTCGGTTGCCGTGCTGGACATCAAAGCTGGAGTTTTAAGGTAGGGGGAGTGCTCCTCAGTCACCCGAGGAAAAACTTTCAAAGGTTTTATTCTCATTCTTCTGGTAAAGAAGGCGTCTGGAGGGTTTCGGATGGTTATCAATCTAAGCATTCTGAACAGATTCTTAGTTTACAGATGATTCCGCATGGAAAGCATTTACTCAGTCAGAAATCTGTTGTTACCAGAGGTGTTCATGAGAATCCTGGATCTTCAGGATGCTTACCTTCATGTACCAATCTGCCAGAATCTTCAGAGATTCCTGAGGTTTGCGATCCTCTTGGAGGACGGTCCACAACATTGGCAGTTCAAGACCCTTCCTTTTGGTTTCTCGGCAGCCCGAGAATTTTCACAAAAATCATGGCCGAAGTCATGGCCTTTTTTCGAATACAGAAGATCACAATCTTCTGTACCTGGACTTTTTTTGATCTTTGCCTGGGAGGAAGAGAACATTTTTAGAATTTGCAGTTGGTTTTGCAGACTTTTCAAAAATTGGGCTGGAAGGTCAATTTGCAGAAGTCTTTTCTGGTTCCCTCCCAGAACCTTCCCTTTTTGGGTTACCTGATAGACACAGTCGCCCAAAAGATTTTTCTGCCGGGGGAAAAAATTTCAAAGATCCTCCTCTCCGTGCGGAATTTTGGGTTGCTCCCGCAGGCCTCCCTTCGTCAAATTATACAGTTATCGGGCTTAATGACTGCAGCGATCCTGGGAGTGCCTTGGGCCCATTTACATTCTAGGCCTCTTCAGGCGTTTTCCAGTGCATTATTGGGATCGCAGAAAAGGCTCCTTGAATCAGCTCATATAGCTTCCAGGAGACGATTCCCTCAATCTGTCCTTGTGGGAGCAATCCAAACTTCTGTAGGGAGGGAAGGCCTGGGCACAATGTTCTCCAATAAAAATGACCACACATGCCAGCCTTTTGAGGTGGGGAGCTCACTCAGAGGACTGGCAAGCCCAGGGAGCCTGGCTGCCATAGGAGGCAGTCCAGTCATCAAATTTCAGAGCGCTTTTAGCAGTGGGAATGGCTTTGGTAGCTCTGGAAGAGGAGAGGGTCTATGCGAAGGACCTGTTCATTTTTTCATACAATGCCACAACCGTGGCATACCTCAACAAGCAGGGGGGCACTCGCTCAAACAGTCTTCTAGTATTAAGCCAGCAAATGCTAACCTGGGTGGAAAACAATGTTTCTTCGATCAGGGCGGTTCAAATGAGTGGGACTGCAAATGTCCTAGCAGATTATTTAAGCAGAGTAAGTATCAGCTGCAGCAATTGGGAACTGAACCAAGAGACTTTCTAAGAGATCATTGTAAAATGGGGTGTGCCCAAAGTGGATCTTTTTGCATCCAGTCTCAACAGAGCTACCAGCTTTTTTCTCCCTAGAAAGAAAGACGGGGTCTTTAGGGACAGATGCGCTCTCTTTCCTTTTGGAATTTCACTCTAGCATATGCAGTCCTGTCATCTCCACTGTTGCCTCTAGTAGTCCGGAAGATTGTTCAAGAACAAGCAGAGCTAATCCTGATTGCCCCTTGGTGGTCCAGGAGGAGTTGGTGCTCCGCACTGAGAGCACTGTCGATAGAACCCCCCTGGTCCCTGCCGGATCGAAGGGACCTTCTCTGTCAAGGGCCAGTACTCCATCCAAACCCTCAAACTTACCATTTGATGGCTTGGAGGCTGAGCGGCGCATCCTACAGCTAAGAGGATGTTCAGTTAGTTACTGACACTATTCTGACATTATTCTAGGCAGCTGTAAGTTAGTCACAAGAAAGATTTATGGTAAAGTTTGGAAGACTTGTTTTCTGGCAGAAGAATGCAGGAGTGGACTCCTTTTCTATCCCCTGTGTACTGGATTTTTTACAGAAGGGGGTGGAAAAAGGGCTTTCTGTCAGCACCCTTAGGGTTCAGGTTGCTGCCCTGTCTCTGTTCAAGGAAAGAAGATTAGCTGAGGATCCTTTGATTAAAAGGTTCATCTCAGCAAGAGCTAGATTTATGCCCAAAGTAATTAGACAGATTCCACCCTGGGATCTATCGTTCGTATTGAATGCTCTTACAAGAGCTCCCTTTTATACCATTAAATTAGTCCTCTTTAAAATTGATTACTTTAAAGTTTGACTTTCTTTTGGCCATAACTTTGGGGGAAGGATTTCTGATTTGGAGTCCCTCTCTTGTAAAGACCCTTTTTTACGAATTTTAGACGACGGGGTAGTGATTAGACCTGATCCTTTGTACTTACTCAAAGTCTTGTCCAATTTTCACAGAAGTAGTGCTTCCTAGTTTCTGTTCCTCCCCATTAATTCAGAGGAGGAAAGATTTAGTTTTTTTGGATGTGATAAATATGTATTCTACGTTATTTAGAAGTGTCTAGTGAGTTTAGGAAATCCTCCCAACTTCTAATTTCATTTAGTGGCCAAAGAAGGGACCAAACCATCCAGGGGTTCCATTGCCAGATGGATTAGAGAAGCTATTTGTGAAGCATACAGGTCGTCAGGTCAGACCCCTCCTACCAGAGTTAGAGCTCACTCTAATAGATCTCTGGCCGCATCATGGGCAGAAAGAGCAGGAGCTTCATGGAAAGATATATCCAAAGCTGCTGTCTGGTTCTCCTCTCATGCATTCATCAAGCATTATAGAGTCCAAATGCTCTCCAGCCAGGACCTCATTTGGAAGGAAAGGAATCTTGCTTATCCTCTCACGTAGCTGCCCTGGAAGATGAAGGCGGAAAACCCCTGTTAGACTTAACGGCAACGGTATTTCCATGAATCTTCCAGAACAGCGTCTATATTCCCACCCAATTCTTTATTCACTGGTCTCCTTATTTAACCTGGTGGTGGTGGTTTAGTGAGATCCTGTTATTCCTCTGCAGAGTACACTTTTGGTGGAGGTTTACGGTTTACTTGATCTTCAAACAACTGAGGGCTCATTGGAGAGGGAGGGGCCTTTTACATTGTTTCTGGTTTGTGTTTCCTGTAGAAGGCGGAGCCAATCATCTCTCAAGTAGCTGTCCTGGAAGTCTCATGGAAATACCGTTACCGGTAAGTCTAACAGAAGCAGAATACATTTTGGTCTAAATTCATGACAAAATTTGATTTTATTGGATATGTTTTAGAACAAAAAGTAGAAAGTATTGTGGTTTTTTTTTTTTCTCAAAGTTTTCTGTCTTTTTTCATTTTTATAGCCAAAAATAAAAAACCCAGTGGTGATCTAATACCACCAAAAGAAAGCTCTATTTGTGTGAAAAAAAATTTGGTATAAATTTTATTTGCGTACAGTGTTGCATGACAATGTAATTTTCAGTTAAAATAGCACAGTGCTGAAAAGCAAAAAATGGCCTGGTCATGTAGGGGGTAAAACCTCCTGGAGCACATGTAAGAATTGGTAGGCTGCAATATAAGAAATATTTGCTTTTGGGTTTAATACTGCTTTGATTTCCCCCTCCCTTACTTTGGTTCCTGGCACTTTAAAATACAAAAAAACAATTGATGCATACCTTAAATCCTGCTGTCTTCTGGCCTTACCAGGGATGACACAAGGCCCTCCTCTTCTTTGGCAGCAGCTACGTGCTGTTCCTATTCCTGGTCATTGAGATGTGAGTACTGCTCTGTCCAGGAGTGCTGTGCCCCCGGGGGGGTGGTATCTGATGTCCTGTACTCACAGGAAATGGGTTGGATGGAGTTGGTGTGTTGGGACAGAACTGCATTTTTATTTTTAGACCCGCTAAGCTATTTTTTTTTTTTTTTTCCAAACACACACACACATATATAATACTGTGTTGTTAGTGGTATACCCCAAGGTTCAGTGTAGGGACCCTTACTTTTTAATATATTTATAAATGATCTAGGGCAGGGGTGGCCAACCTTTTTGAAGAGCGAGGGCCACTTTAGCGACTTGGTAACCGATCGCGGGCCATAATGAGCAGAGCAGGCAGGTGACAGGTCTGTGTCTACTCTGCATATGCAAAGCGAACACGGCCACAGCCCACTCTACTCTATGGGTCCTCCGATCCGCCCAGATGGAAGGGGATTGATCGCCTTCTGTTTTTTTTTTTTTTTTTTTTTTTTTTTTAGCGGATCAGATTGGAGGTAGGCGGGTGTATATGGACACAAATCTGTTTATATCTGCCGTTTCAAAGAGGTGAATGGAGGGTTCGATTGGGTCAGACCGATTGTGTGAAAGGGACCAAAGACTGTTTTCACACTAATGCAGCGCAGTGCACCTGTGTCTTTCCTGCGGGTTAGCTACACTTTGCCATAGACTTCTATTATATCCTGCAGGTGTGGTGCACTTTCTGAAAGCTCACCAAACCCGCAGGTAATAAGAGAAGTCTATGCATCAGTGCAGGTAACCTGAAAGTGCACTGCACCTGCGGATCAGTTTCAAAGCAGCCCAGTAACCCCTGCGCAGATATGCTCATACATACACTGCAATTTTAGTAATAAATTGACCTTTAATAACAGTCTTCCAGTTAGGTATTGCCGGCTGTTGCTGTCCCAGGCAGAGTGCCTTTGGTATCACTCCGCCTGTGATAGGACCTTACGCAATACAGGAAGCATCAGCTTATACAGCTCTGCTCCACAGCCGCTTGCTTTCTATACTGCTGGCTTCATTAACAACACAGATGCTCTGGGATGGCGGTTCCACAACCCACGATCTGGGCTTGCCAATTCGCCATCCCAGAGAAGGAGGTCACGGCCACATCCGAGGGCTCCACGGACCACGTGTGGCCCTCGGGCCACTGGTTGGGCACCCCTGATCTAGGGGCTGGGATTAAAAGTACAATTTCAGTCTTTGCAGATGACGCTAAGCTATGCAGTGGAATAACGTCCTTACAGGATGTCTCCAACTTACAAGCCAACCTCAATGCACTGTTTAATTGAGCAACGCTAAATGAGGTTTAATGTTGATAAATGTAAAGTTATGCACTTGGGGGCTAAGAATATGCATGCACCATTCATACTAGGGGGAGTACGACTGGGGAAATCAATGGCGGAGAAGGATCTGGGTGTTCTTTTAGATCATAAGCTTAGTAATAGCACGCAATGCCAAGCTGTGGTTTCCAGAGCAAGCAAAATCCTTTCTTGCATTGAGAGGTATAGACAGCAGAGAGAGAGAGACATAATTTTGCCCCTGTACAAATCATTAGTAAGACCTCATGTGGAATATGCAGTTTAGTTTTGGGTACCATTTCACAAAAAGGATATCGGGGAACTTGAGAAAGTGCAGAGAAGGACAACCAGACTGATAAGAGGCATGGAGGAGCTCAGCTATGAGGAAAGATTAAAGGAACTGAAGTCATTCTCTCTTGAGAAGAGGAGATTAACCACTTGCCGACCGGCTCACGGCAAAGTGGCACGGGTGCGCAAAACGACGTACCCGTACGTTGCTGCGTCATCCTCGGCTAGCGGGTGCGCATATGCCACCGGAGCGTGCCCGCGGGTCCTGCGGACTCGATGTCTGCCAGTGACCCGCGATCGTGGCACAGAGAGGCAGAACGGAGAGATGCCTATGTAAACAAGGCATTTCCCTGTTCTGCCTAGCAACATGACAGGGATCTACTGCTCCCAGTAATCGGATCTTCTGCTCCCATTGATCGGGAGCATTGATCTCTGTCATGTTCTAGTGAGCCCATCCCCCCTACAGTTAGAAAATGCTGAGGGAACACAACTAACCCCTTGATCGCCCCCTCGTGTTTAACCCCTTCCCTGCCAGTGACATTTACACAGTAATTAGTGCATTTTTATAACACTGATCACTGTATAAATGCCAATGGTCCCAAAATAGTTTCAAAAGTGTCTGATGTCAATGTCGCAGTCACGATAAAAATCGCAGATCGCCGCCATTACTAATAATAATAATGCCATAAATCTAAATTTTGTAGACACGATAACTTTTGCGCTTATAATCTTATTACGAATTTTTTTTTTTTTTTAAACAAAAATATGTAGAAGAATACATATTGGCCTAAACAGTGGAAGAAATTAGTTTTTATATAAAGAAAAACTAATTTCTTCCACAGTTTAGGCCAATATGTATTCTTCTACATATTTTTGGTTAAAAAAAAAAAAAAAAATTCATATATATATATATATATATATATATATATATATATATATATATATATATATATATATATATATAATATATATAATTTTTTTTTTTTTTTGGGGGGGATATTTATTATAGCAAAATGTAAAAAATATTGGCCAACTCTGTAGATTTGTTTTAACGCCTTCTCGACCGCCTCACGCAGATATACTGCGGCAGAAGGGCACGTACAGGCAGAATCTCGTACCTGTACGTTGCCCTTTAAGAAGCAGCTTGCGGGCGCGCACATGCCTGCCGGGAGCTCCATGAGCGTGATGTCGATGTCCGCGAGGATACCCGTGATCGTCTCACGGAGAGGAAGAACGGGAAAATGCTAATGTAAACAAGCATTTCCCCATTCTGCCTAGTGACACCGTCACTGATCACCGCTCCCTGTAATCAGTGTCGTATCACACACAGACCATCCCCCCCACAGTTAGAATCACTCCCTAGGCCACACTTAACCCCTACAGCGCCACCTAGTGGTTAACCCCTTCACTGCCAGTCACATTTACACAGTAATCAATGCATTTTTAATTGCACTGATCACTGTATAAATGTGAATGGTCCCAAAATAAAAAAATTTTTACCAAAAATATGTAGAAAAAAACGTATCGGCCTAAACTGAGGAAAAAAAATGTTTTCTTGGGGATATTTCTTATGGCAAAAAGTAAAAAATAATGCGTTTTTTTTTTCAAAATTGTTGCTTTTTTTGTTTATAGCCTAAAAAATAAAAACCGCAGAGTTGATCAAATACCACCAAAAGAAAGCTCTATTTGTGGGAATAAAAGGACGTCAATTTTGCTTGGGAGCCACGTCGCACGACGTGCACTTGTCAGTTAAATCGACGCAGTGCCAAAGTGCTCTAGTCTTTGGCTAGCCAAATTGTCCGGGGCTTAAGTGGTTAAAAAAAGACCTGGATTCTTTCCTAAATGCACATAATATAACTAGATACTAATATTTATAGGTAAAGTTGATCCAGGGAATATCCGATTGCCTATTAAGGGATCAGGAAGAAATTTTATTCCCCGCTGGAGCAAATTGGATCATGCTTTATTGGGGTTTTTTTTGCCTTCCTCTGGATCAACTGTGAGTATAGGATTGTATCTATGGAGGTTTTCTATTTGTGTGTTTTTTTGTTTTTTTTTCTATGTTAGTTGAACTAGATGAACTTGTCTTTTTTTTTTTTTTCAACCAGAATAACTGTAACAAAAAATATATGTATATAATTCTTTGTTTTTTTTATGTACATTTTGTTGTGTTAGAAAATATCTTTCCTGGGAAACAAATGATTGTACTTGCGCATATTTTCAAAATTCTTTTTAAATATCTTCTGCTTTTAGGTGCTGGTATTCAGTATCTGCATTCAAATCGTATTATACACAGAGACTTGAAACCAGAAAATATTGTGCTACAGGACTGTAATGGGAAGGTGAGATGAGAATAGACTATATGGAAACTATGATTGTATGATTTGGCTTGCTGTGCCTGGGCCTATTTAGATGGCCAACTGTTCTGTGGTTAGGCAATGTGTCCAGGTGTGTACCCCACAATGTGCCCTGCTCTCACGTAATGTTCCCTCCTCCCACGTAGTGTACCCCCCTTTGTACTGTGTTCGCCTGATCCCCTGTACACTGTTTATCTCAAGTTGCACCCAGAATTCAACATCTGTGCAAAAAAAAAAAAAAAAGAAGAAAAGCAAAGCAAGCACAAGTTTCACATTAAATAGGTCAGTTTTAATATTCTATTTATTGCTATTTCTAAAAATTTTTGTTATGTCAACAGCTCACTGATCAATCACATCAATGTTCCGTGAGCTGTAGATATGAAAATTATTTCAGGGGTTCCCCGAGATCTCAGACTTTTTGCCAGGGGTTCCTCAATGGTAAAAAGTAGGGATAGACGGATATTGTTTTTTCAGGGCTGATACCGATTATCAGCCGCCTTTTAGGCCAATAGCTGATAATTTGTAATAATGATACTTCGATAAAGAGAATGATGATACTTGCCACTATCACCTGCCACCCAGATGCAGCTTGCCACTGTCACCTGCCACTCATATGCAGCGTGTCATCTGCCACCCATATGCAGCTTGTCACTACTTACACTCCTTCTGGCAGCATCTCCCCAGGGTTGTCTGAGCAGGTAAACTTCCACAGGGGGGGGGGGGGGGGGGGGGCGCGGCGGTGAGAGATGACGTAACTATCTGTCTGCTCGCCCTTAGCTGCAACTTTGTGAAGAGCAGTTTTCGCGGCCCTGCTGTAGGGGCGGAACAGTGGTGATGCGAGGCGGGCAGTAAGAGATGATGTCATCTCTCTGCTGCCTGCCACACCGCTGACAGAGCAGCCTTTGTGGCCCAGCTGCAGAGGTGCCGCAGCTCGGGGGTTGGGGACCCCTGCTTTAAATTGTATCTAGAGGAGGAGATTGGCAGAAACTGCAGCGAGCACCACTTGGGAACAATGGGAGGTCTTACCATTATTGGTAAGTTTCTGACCGATACTGATTATTTGAAAAATTGTGAATATCGACTCAGATAATCGGTCGACCCCTAGTAAAAAGGTTGAGAAACTCTGTTTTAGAGTATAAATAAGCTTTTTACTGGTGATGCGTTCTGGACTATTTCTATATATTTTATTTTTTTTTAAATTGTATTTCATTTAAGCTTTTTTTTCAATAAAAATGGGTTGACATTGCAACATCTATAAATTGTTCTCATTACTTATGCTTTTAGACTGTGCATAAAATTATAGACTTGGGATATGCCAAAGATCTAGATCAAGGAAGCCTATGTACATCGTTTGTTGGGACCTTACAGTATTTGGTATGTATACATTTGTTCTGTTTAATTAATAACTAGCATTAATGATCCTAGTCTACAGAAGTATTCCTGTGCGTGGTACCCAGCTGTTCATAATACATTTTGATGGGGATAGAAAAATTTTATTTGGCGCCATTATATAATTTGAGATCTCTGAAGGCATTCAGATAATATGCCCTGTACATACTTAATAGTTCCCTTTTACTTGCTAGGACGTATATAAACTGTCATAATTGTTATGTAGCGGACTGCAGTTTGTCATGTAGATTTAAAGGTGCATTGTTATGAAGTTTCTCATTTCTCCGAAGCTTTTTTTTTTTTTTTTTTTTTATTCTGTTTTTTTAGAAGCTCCATTTTTAACCATCTCTTCTAACTATGCATCCATGTTTTGTTAAAGCTAAACTGTAGTGTCTAGAAAGATAAGTGGCTCCTGGATTGTATAGTTTAGTTCCAGACCAGCATCCCTAAAGCCGAGGCTTTCCATTATGCCAGTTTTGAGCAAAGCTTGGATGGCTTCACTCTGTCCCACACTTCACTCTTCCATACTGGCTGCTAAATGTCATAAGCACTTTCAGTAGGGGATAAAGTCAACTCCTATTAAACCATAATGAACAATGTGCATCACATATATGGTGAAATAACAGCCCCATATCATATACAGTGCCTTGAAAAAGTATTCATACCTCTTGAAATTTTCCACATTTTGTCATGTTAGAAACAAAAACGTAAATGTATTTTATTGGGATTTTATGTGATAGACCAACAGAAAGTGGTAAATAATTGTTACAAATAAATATCTGAAAAGTGTGGTGTACATTTGTATTCAGCCCTCTTTACTCTAATACCAGCTAAAATCTAGTGAAACCAGTTGCCTTCATAAGTCACCTAAAGTCCACCTGTATGTAATTTAATCTCTGTATTAATATAGCTGTTCTGTGAAGCCCTCAGAGGTTTGTTAGAGAACCTTAGTGAACAAACAGCATCATGAAGGCCAGGGAACACACCAGACAGGTCAGAGATAAAGTTGTAGAGAAGTTTAAAACAGGGTTAGGTTATAAACAAATATCCCAATCTTTGAGCATCTCACGGAGCACTGTTCAATCCATCATCTGAAAATGGAAAGGGTATGGCACAACTTCAAACCTATCAAGACATGGTTGTCCACCTTAACTGACAGGCCAGGCAAGGAGAGCAGCCAAAGAGGCCCATAGTAACGCTGGAGGAGCTACAGAGATCCACAGCTCAGGTGGGAGAATCTATCCACAGGACAACTATTAGTTGTGCACTCCACAAATCTGGCCTTTATGGAAGAGTGGCAAGAAGAAAGCCATTGTTGAAAGAAAGCTATAAGAAGTCATGTTTGCAGTTTGCGAGAAGCCATATGGGGGACACAGCAAACGTGGAAGAAGGTGCTCTGGTCAGATGAGACCAAAAGTGAACTTTTTAGCCTAAAAGCAAAATACTATGTGTGGATGAAAACTAACACTGGACATCACCCTGAACACACCAACCCCACTGTGAAATATGGTGGTGGCAGCATCATGTTGTGGGGATGCTTTTCTTCAGCAGGGACAGGGCAATCTTAGAAGAAAACCTGTTAGCGTCTGCAAAAGACTTGAGATTGGGGTGGAGGTTCACCTTCCAGCAGGACAACGACCCTAAACATACAGCCAGAGCTACAATGGAATGGTTTAGATCAAAGCATATTCATGTGTTAGAAGTCAAATTCCAGATCTAAATCAAATTTGTGACTGGCAAGTAGGGTTGTCCCGATACCGATACTAGTATCGGTATCGGCACCGATACCGAGCATTTGCCCAAGTACTTGTACTCGGGCAAATGCTCCCGATGCTTCACCCGATACCTGGAGGACAGCTGTGATCGGCGGTGGGGGAGTTACAAGATTCTCCCCCCCGCCGGCTTTCAGCTGCTTTAGTGACACAGCGGTGATCGCTCACCGCTGACTGTCACTGCATCCTCCTCCATGTCCCCTCCTTTCCTCTGTCCCTCTCCGCTGTCCCCCTCCATTCCCCTCTCCTTTTCTGTGCCTCTCCGCTGTGACTGTCCCCTCCGATCCCCTCTCCTCCTCTGTGCCTCTCCGCTGTGACTGTCACCTCCGATCCCCTCTCCTCCTCTGTGCCTCTCCGCTGTGACTGTCCCCTCCGATCCCCTCTCCTCCTCTGTGCCTCTCCTCTGTGACTGTCACCTCTGATCCCCTCTCCTCCTCTGTGCCTCTCCGCTGTGACTGTCCCCTCCGATCCCCTCTCCTTCTCTGTGCCTCTCCGCTGTGACTGTCACCTCCGATCCCCTCTCGTTTTCTGTCCCCCTCCGTTCCGCTGTCCTCCTCCTCCTTGCTTTGTGAATAGACAGAGTCAGCTGACTCTGTCCATTCACATAACTGAAACATTGTAATCTTCTGTGATTACGATGTCTCAGTTTATGAATGGAGAGGAGCCGCTGTCTTCTCTCCATTCATTCTCAGTGCAGCTGAGGCTGCAGAGAAAGGGACTGGGGAATCTCTATCCTCTGTCTCTTTCTCTGTCTCAAGGGGGAGATATCAGAGGTCTGTTAAAACCCCTGATATTTCACCAAAGCCCCCCAACAGGGCTGATAAAAAAAAAAAACACATATTGCAATAAAGTATAAAAAAAATATTATTTAAAAAAATAAAAATTGTAAATAAATAAATAAATAAATAAAAAAAAAAACACACACACATACACCGTTCACCCCCTCCCTACCCCCCCACCCCACAAAAAAAGAAAGCACTGTTAAAAAAAAAAAACACTGTCACGTGACATTTAAAAAAAAGTATCGGTAATCGGTATCGGCGAGTACTTGAAAAAAAGTATCGGTACTTGTACTCGGTCCTAAAAAAGTGGTATCGGGACAACCCTACTGGCAAGACTTGAAAATTGCTGTTTGGAATGAGCAAAGAATTCACTCTCTGGATGTGCAAAGCTGGTAGAGACATACCCAAAAAGACTTGCAGCTGTAATTGCAGCGAAAGGTGGTTCTACAAAGTATTGACTCGGGCTGAATACAAATGCACGCCACACTTTTCAGATATTCATTTGTAAAAATTTGAAAAACCATTTATTATTTTTCTTCCACTTCACAACTATGTGCCACTTTTGTGTTGGTCTATCACATAAAATCCCAATAAAATAAGTTTACGTTTTGGTTGTAATATGACAAAATGTGGAAAATTTCAAGGGGTATGAATACTTTTTCAAGGCACTGTAATTCACTTATGCATAACAAAGAAGTGAACTTTAAAAAGAAATATATAAAAGTCCAAATGTCAAATCTTGAAAATGATGAAAGTCCACGTGTAAAAATCCCAAACTACTTTACAAGTGTGCCAATTCCTTTACCAAAGAGTAATGATATCCAAATGAGATCAACAGTGCTGAAATCATCCAATTGGGGGGCCACCACTCAGGATACCACTGACTTCAATGCCTTCACAGTCCTTCACAGGTTATTTAAAGCCAGCACCTCAAAGTAATAGTGGTTAGGAGAAAGAACAAAACACCATAGAGTAGTATACTAAAACCAGATAATTAAAAAAAAAAAAGCAGATATACTCACAAAAGTTACAGAGTAA
This sequence comes from Aquarana catesbeiana, assembly GCF_042186555.1. Classification (NCBI taxonomy): domain Eukaryota; kingdom Metazoa; phylum Chordata; class Amphibia; order Anura; family Ranidae; genus Aquarana; species Aquarana catesbeiana. Next base: position 195,136,366 of record NC_133331.1, read on the forward strand.
CACAGGCACAGAGGTTTTTACCTTCATGCATAGAATGCATGAAGGTAAAAAACTTTGAGCCTTTAGAACCACTTTAAACATTTTTGTTTGCTCTACACCTTTAGTTACATTACTTATCTGTATTAAATGTCCCAGGATGTTCAGGATATTGGATTCTGTAGAAATTTTCCCTGCAGGGCTGCTCTGTCCTCTTCTTGCTTTTGAACTTTTTGGCACTGTGATGTTTACCGGCTTTGGGACAAGGACTTGCCCCTCCTGCCTTCTCCTCCATTGAGAAAAGTGCCTGCATAGATCAAACTGCTTGTAAAACGATCTGTGGATGGGGAGAGTCTGATCACTCACAGGATTCTCTCCCCAGCTTTGGCTTTGGAAAACAAAACGAGTAAAATAATATTTAGGGCCATATACATCCAGGAATGAATGCCCGTATTACAGATTTATTTCGCTCTGGGCGTTGATTCCTGTGTTTAAGTTCTAAACGTTAGTACCCCTCTGTACAGTGTTCCTCCCCGTCCAGCTGCTTCATTGTTCAGCTTCTCATAGACTTTCACAGGCTGCTGGCAGCAGGGCTAGACATTTCACCTGCACCTTCCGCCAGAACAAAAATGTCAGAATCTGAGGCACAGGGACTAAAAGCCCAGTCTGCATGAAACCTTATTGTAAACTCCAGCTCTCTCTGCAGACAAGTGACAGCACTAATGCTTTCATTGGGAAAGGGCTGGATATTTTTGTATACAAAATGTATAAAAAAATCAGATCAGATCTTGAATTGGTATGTCATGTATAAGCGTTTCCAGGTCTTCACTTTGGTATATTGAGAGACAGCACTTTGATGCCCATATCAAGACATTATATTTAGGAAAGGTAGAAAAACTGTTGTAATTTATCCTTAAGTAATTTTATATCTGTTATGTCTTTTCCTTTAACTGTAGGCCCCAGAACTGTTTGAAAACAAGCCATACAGTGTCACAGTGGATTACTGGAGCTTTGGTACAATGGTTTTTGAATGTATAGCTGGTTTCAGGCCATTTCTACATAACATGCAGCCTTTCACTTGGTGAGTACTCTGCTGAAATTTTCTTTGCTGTAGAGGTATTATTGTTTTTCTACAATTGAGCTGAACTTAGGTTGCCAAGGTCACAGTGGGTCAGTGTCAGTAAATTCGACCTGGACAATCAAAAGGAAAATTTAAAGTGACATTATGGCCCCTTTGACACTGACGGACCGATCGCGTCCAACTGTCAGTTTTTCAGATGGCCCCGATTGGACCTTCCATAGATCTTGATGGAGTGGCGGATGTCAGCGGACATGTGTCCGCTGACACCCAATGGCATCCGATGCTGTCCGCTAACAACAGAATGAATCCCCATCCATCTATCAGATCGGATGACAGTCAGATAGAAAGGGACAGGCAGTCCATTTCTGTCGATCGCCCCATAGAGAACAGCGTGCTGTGTCTGTGTCCGCTCTGCATAGCAGAGCAGACACAGACTTGTCATCCTCCTGCTGAGCAGGGATCAGTCCCATCTGAAAGGGGCCTTTAGCTTAATTTTTTCTATTACAATGCTATACTCACCTGCCCCGAGTAATGTTTTTTCACAGAGCAGCCCCGAACCTCTTCTGGGGTTCCCAGTCGGCGCTCCAGGCTCCTCTTCTTTGACAAGTGCCCCCACAAAACAGCGCTTTCCATGGGGGCACAGCTAATGACTCCAGCTGCTATAAATCTGTCCAGGGAGGAGAGAGACAGTGGCGAGAGCCGCTGCTCTTGTGCACATCGCTGGATCGGATCGGGCTCAGGTAAGAATAAGGGGGCCAGCGGGGGATTCTGCAGCACAGAAGGTTTTTCACCTTAACGCATAGAACGTCCATCGCCAATAGAAGTAATGCTCGTCACAGCTGAACTCCTGGCAGATATAGAAGACTCTGTGTTCATTAATGCATCTTTTTTTACAGTGTAAGTACTGCTCCATTTTCATTGGTACTTACAAAGCTTGCATTAAAATAATTTGAGGGGTGGGGGGGGGCAGAACAGCACAAGTTATGCTGCAGTACAAGGACTGCCAGAGAGGATTGTGCAGCATGGTCTTTGGCCAGAAATCACAATCATTTGGCAGATAAAACTGCTCCCATATGCATTTAATAGATTTTTTTTTTTCTGCTTGAGGCAGCTTGTTCTCTGGAAAGATGTCATATCATTTTGGGCCTCACATGTTTAACAGAAGTGGAATTTCATTTTTATTATCTTGTCCCTGTCATTTTTTATATAGTTTCTCTAAAACTTTTAGTTATAGAAGCATTTTCATTGCATATTTAGCTCTGTAATCAGAGTGCAGGTGCTATACTCTCTTCTGACTGTGAGCGAATGTAGAGCTGTCTTATAGCCTGGCTTTGCCACTGTATTGAATGTTCTGCGTAGTCTCATATACAGTGGATATAAAAAGACTACACACCCCTGTTTTAAATGTCAGGTTTCTGTGATGTAAAAAAAATTAGGATGTAGCTGGGTTCAGAAATAAGCAATCACATTCATACTCATGTTAAATAGGAGTCAATACACACCTGCCATCATTTGAAGTGCCTCTGATTAACCCCAGATAAAGTTCAGCTGTTCTAGTAGGTCTTTTTTGTCATTTTCTTAGTCACATCCTACAGCAAAAGCTATGGTCCGCAGAGAGCTTCCAAAGTATAAGAGGGATCTCCTTGTTAAAGTGGAGTTCCACCCAAAAGTTGTTTGTATGTTTCCTCCCCCCTCTGGTGCCACAATTGGCACCTTTCGGGGGGAGGGGGCACACTTCCGCTTCCAGGAGCCATAGCCATGGATATTGACTCATGACTTGGCTCAGGCCAGTAGGAGAGAGGAGTGGACCCTCGCGCATGCACAGTAGGGTTCCCGGCATGAAGCCATAAGGCTGCATTGGCAGCGGCAGCACCCGACGGCTGATGGAAACATCAGCTGCGGTGCCGACATCGCTGGACTCCAGGACAGGTAAGTGTCCTATTATTAAATGCCAGCAGCTGCAGTATGTGTAGCTGCTTGTTTTTTCATTTTTTTCAGCAGTGGGCAGACCTCCGCTTTAAAAGGTATCAGTCAGGGTAAAAAAGAATTTCCAAGGCATTATATATACCATGGAACACCACGAAGACAGTCAGCATCAAGTGGAGAAAAAAATGGAACAACAGTGACATTACCAAGAACTGGACGTTCCTCCAAAATGTATGAAAAGACAAGAAGAAAACTGGTCAGGGAGGCTGCCAAGAGGCCTAAAGCTACATTAAAGGAGCTGCAGGAATATCTGGCAAGTACTGGCTGTGTGGTACATGTGACAACAATCTCTCATATTCTTCATATATCTGGGCTATGGGGTAGAGTGGCAAGACGGAAGCCTTTTCTTATGAAGAAAAACATCCAAGCATAGCTAAATTTTGCAAAAACACATCTGAAGTCTCCCAAAAGCATGTTGGAAAATGTGTTATCTTCTAATGAAACGAAGGTTGAACTTTTTGGCCATAATTCCCGAAGATATGTTTGGCGTGAAAACACTGCACATCACCAAAAGAACACCATACCCACAGTGAAGCATGGTGGTGTCAGCATCATGCTTTGTGGCCTGTTTTTCTTCAGCTGTAACAGGGGCCTTAGTCAAGGTAGAGGGAATGATGAACGGTTCCAAATACCAGTCAATATTGGCACAAAACCTTTATGCTTCTGTTAGAAAGATGAACATGAAGAGGAACGTCATCTTTCAGCTTGACAACGACCCAAAGCATACACCCAAAATCAACAAAGGAATGGCTTCACCAGAAGAAGATTCAAGTTTTGGAATGGCCCAGCCAGAGCCTGGACCTGAATCCGATCTGTGGGGTGATCTGAAGAGGGCTGTGCACAGGAGATGTCCTCGCAATCTGACAGATTTGGAGTGTTTTTACAAAGAAGAGTGGGCAATATGCTGATAGACTCATACTCAAAAAGACTGAGTGCTGTAATAAAATCAAAAGGTGCTTCAACAAAGTATTAGTTTAAGGGTGTGCACACTTATGTAACCATATTATTTTAATTTTTATTTCCCTCCACCTAAAAGATTTCAGTTTGTTGTACAACTGAATTGTACAGTTTATAGGTCACATTAAAGGTGTAAATGATTTATCTTTGTCCCATTTTTTTTTTTTACACACAGAAACCTGACATTTTAACAGGCTAGACTTTTTATATCTCACTATCTCACTGTCTAATATACAACTTCATTTGTCTTGTACTAGGCATGAAAAGATCAAGAAGAAGGATCCTAAGCACATCTATGCTTATGAGGAGATGTCAGGTGAAATTAGGTTCAGCATTCATTTGCCACAGCCCAATAACTTATGCAGGTATTTTGGAACGCTAGTTAACTTTTTCATTATATATGGCTGAAACTATATGTTAAGCTTTTCAAAATCTGATCATTTATGGTTGGATCTGGGAACAGTTGTACATCTGAAAGCATGCCTCTGGCCAAGCCTCCTTAAATGATGGAAGGATTTTTCTGGTATATCGTTATTTTTTCATGCCTTATGACATTTCCCCTAGCGCCATACCCCATCCTCTTCTTTAAGCTTAAACGTTGCAAGTGTGCCATGTGCAAACAGAGTTTTCTAAGAATGCCCATTTCGTGGCCAGATCAGGTCTGCATAGCTGGCCATGGTCTAGACTCTAATGCTTGTAGGCTGCTAAAGAGGTGCAGGTTATTTTGTAACCACTATCAAGTGTTATTGCTGTTTGTGTACCCTCAGGGTTGATTCAAACCCCTAAATATTAGGGTTGTCACCAGAGTAAAGCCCCGTACACACAGGCAGAATGTCGGGAGACATTTGCCGGTACAAAAATTACTGGCCAACATTCTGCCCATGTGTGTGTCGGTCTGTCCTTCAGCCGGCTTCTGTAGGACATGCATGCTGGAAAGCCAGCAGCCGACTGACTCCTGATCAACACTCTCAGCCAATGGCTGATCGGAGTGTTTTGGCGCGGGGGAGATCACCGGACTAACCCCACGAGGTTGCACGAAAAAAAAACTGCAGTGTGTACCAGGCTTAAAGTGATTGTAAAGTCTCGTTTTTTTTTTTTCCTATAAAAATAACAAACATGTTTTTCTTACCTGCTCTGTTGCAGTGGATTTGCACAAAGCAGCCTGGCCCTCTTCTCGGGACCCTCGTCTGTGCTTTTGACCTCTCCCTCCTGTTAAGTGCCCCCACAGCAAGCAGCTTGCTATGGGGCACCCAAACCGAGTCACAGCACCCTGTGTCCATTCAGACATGGACCCCCGGACCCAGCCCCGCCCTGCCCCCTCTTTTTCTCTCCTGATTGGCTAGCTGACTTTGACAGCAGTGGGAGCCAATGGCGCCGCTGCTGTGTCTCAGCCAATCAGTAGGCAGAATCTCGGACGGCTGAGACAATTGTGGACATCGCTGGACAGAAAGGGACCTCAGGTAAGTATTAGGGGACTGCTGCACACAGAAGATTTTTTATAGAATGCATTAAGATAAAAAAACCTTCTGACTTTACAATCAATTTAGGAGGCGAGGGTAATTTTTCAAAGAGGACACCTGTTCCATTAACAACTGTCTAAGAGGGGAATTCCCTGTACTTAGAGGAGAGACTCTCATTTCTGTTGCGTCTCCAGGACAGGACCTCAAGGGAAAACTCTCTAGTGACACACACACACATGCTAAACTGAAAGAGGCTTTAACCCTTTCCAACTGCTATACATATATTTTTATTGAAGACGGAAACATAAAATGGGTTCGATGATCATACCCAGAAAAGGAAAACCTAACCTTTCCTTTTACAAGTGCTTTAGTGCTTAGAATGATTTTTAAAGTGGTTTTAAAGGCAGAAGGTTTTTTACCCTAATGCATGTTCTGCATTAATTTGTCCAGACCCCCCCCGCTTTTTTAACCCTTTTATACTTGATCTTGATCCAGTGCTGTGCTCAAGAGCAGTAGCTCTCTCCCTCCTCACAGGGGAGATTGATAGCAGTGGGAGCCATTGGCTCCTGCTGCTGTCAATCAAATCCTATGACAAGGAAGGGGGCGAGGCGGGGCTGAGCCTTGCTGTCTGTGTCTATGGCTATGGCAGCCCCTGATCTTGTTTGCTGTTCATGTTGAACATCCTCAGTTTCTGGTGGGAATCCTGGCTGGCTCCATACAGCTGCGAAGATTTTGGTATAACACTGGCAACATGTAACATCATATGTTCAGCAGATGCCAGAAGTTTTGGCCGACTTACAACATGATTGACTCCATACTGAAGTTCTGATTTGAGGCTGGAAACACAAGTAAAGAGAACCCCACCCTCCATTTTTGTCCCTATAGATGTACAAATGGGGAAAGATAGTGTAGCTTTATAGAGCTGCAGTTTATAAAAAAAAAAAAAATTGGATCAGGCTTTGTCTTTCACCCTAAGTTCACACCTATGCGTTTTTAGTGCATTTTACAGTTTGCAGAAATGCACTACAGTCCATTTAACCTGGTTTCCTATAATACACGTTCGCATATATGCGTTTTTCAGCCTGTGGGATTTTGGAAAGGGTCAGGGACTTTTTTCCCATAGCAGATTGCGACTTCAATGGACATGCACCAAAAACGCAAGTGTTGCGTTTTTACATGGGTTTTTCTTTTTTTTTTTTTTTTTCTTTACCTTAACAAACTGTGTATAGCTGGTTGTTAAAGTGTTTGTAACCCTAAAAACCTAACCTGTCCTGCTATAAAAAAGCCTGGCTGATCCTGCCTGGTTCTGCCCTCCCCTTTGTAAAGTGACAACGGTTTATCATGGCTGCTGAGCACTGATATCATGGTCAGTTTACGTGCCTCTGTTATCCACAGCTCTCCTCTGTACACCCCCCCCCCCTCCCTCTGTCAGCTCCTGCGTCTGTGTGAGCTGTCTCTGACTCCCCCTCCTACTGCTGTTAGTAGTAAACTAAGCTTTTAAAAAATTCACTGCCAGCCCTTCTCTCTTAAGCAGCCATAATGCACTGTGCAAGTGCTTGTTGAAAGCGAAATCTGTAAATACCTTTTTTCATGTATCTTCTGGCTGCTCACATGACTCTCCTCCCCTATCTAAGGGCTATAGTGGGAGGGGCTGAGTGGCCAGCACGGTGGTCATGTGACCTCCCTGGCTGACGTCAAAGAGAGATCTCGTTCCCTCCTGTTGTTGCCCATAGGTCGGAGTATTAGAGCAGCCGGGAGTCACGTGACCAACCTGAAGATACATTAAAAAAGGGATTTAGAGGCTTTGTTTTTGACAAACACTCATACAGTGCATTATGGGTGCTTAAATGAGCGGGGCTGGGAGTGAATCATAGTGTAAGGTTACAAACACTTTTAAGGAGCGGGCCTGGGAAGCCAGCCTCCTCATTTTTAACAACTGATGAGTCATCAGCTGTTTCCCTGCTGACAGTTGAATGTAAAAAAAATGAATTGCTGGCAATAAAAAATCAGGGGGAAAAAAATGGCGTGGCATCTTTTGGGAGGGGGGGAGGGGGAGCGGTCACCTGTGTTTGACAGGTACCTGTCCCCTCTCTCCAGAGATCTAGCCGCTCCGAAATTACTCAAAAGTTCGGCCTCCTTCCCCCGCCGTCGTACCATTCGGTGCAGCCCGCTTCGCGCATGCCCAGTAGGGAACTGGCTGTGAAGCCGCAAAGCTTGTTTCCCTTACAGACAATGGCGGCGGCAGCATCCGAGAGCCAATGGAAACCTCGGCTGGGGTACCGACATTGCTCGATTCCGGGACAGGTAAGTGTCCTAATATTAAAAGTCAGCAGCTACAGTATACTCCGCTTTAAATGATTCAGATCATCAAATAAATTTAAATTTTGCACAAAGATAACCCGAGTAAATACAAAATGCAGTTTTTAAATGACGATTTAATTTATTAGGGGAAAAAAGCTGTCCAAACCTGCCTGGCCGTATGTAAAAAAGTAATTGCCCCGTAAACCTAATAACTGGCTGTGCCACCCTTGGCAGAAACAAGTGCAATCAAGTGTTTGTGATAACTGGCAGTGAGTTTTTCACTTCGCTGTGGAAGAATTTCTGTCCACTCTTCTTTGCAGAATTCTTTTAATTCAGCCACATTGCAGGGTTTTCAAGCGTGAATGGCCTGTTTTGGGATGCTGTGGCATGGCCCTATCGGATTTGTGTACTTTTTGATCAGCAGTGGCTTTCGCCTTGGAACTCTCCCATGGATTCCAATTTTGCCCAGTGTCTTTCTTATTGTTGAATCATGAACACTGACCTTAAAAGATGAGTTCACCTTTTGGAACATGTTACATCCGTACTTGGGGTGGAACATGTAACATCAAACAGTACACTAGCCTGACCTAAACCTAGATAATCTGTGGGGTATTATCAAGAGGAAGATGAGAGATCAGACTCAACAATGTAGATGAGCTGAAGACCGCTATCAAAGCAACCTGGGCTTCCATAACACCTCAGCAGTGCCACAGGCTGATCACTTCCATGCCACGCTGCATTGATGCAGTAATTCATGCAAACTGAGCCCTGACCAGGTATTGAGCGCTTACTATACTGTACATGGACATACTTTTCAGTAAGCCAACATTTCTGTATTAAAAATACTTTTTTTATTTTATTTATTTATTTTTTTAATTAGTCTTCTGTAATAATCTAATTTTCTGAAATACAGAATTTTGGGTTTTCACAAATTTGAATTGAATTACTGAAATAAATTAACTTTTTGATGATATTCTAATTTTATGGGATGCATCTGTATATGCATTTTTTTTCCACAGGTTAGTTAGTACAGATGTTGGGGGGGGGGGGGGGTGAGATGAGTTTAAAGATTAGTTAGTATAAGCCCAGAAATCCACTTTAATCAAAGTCCTTTATTTATTTATTTTTATTTTTTTGTTATCAGAGATCTCGTCTAAGTGAATGACTGGATGTTTTTTTGGATTTGCTGTGTTCTACTTGACCTAGTTTTCTAAATCCACTACAGGATTGAAGTAGGTTTTATATAAAATGTAATGCGATCAGCAGCTGTTAACTTGCTTCTTTACCCCTGGATTGCTACTCCTTTCATACCTTGCAATCTAGAAGAGGGAAAGCTATGATGCACAATACTCTTTATTGGCAGCCAGATGGCTGAAAGAAGTATTTATGGACAGAAATATACAAGCTGCAGTTTTTGCCTTTTTTTCAGAATACAACTTTGCCTGTGTGTCTGACTTCAAAAGTTACTGACCCGGGGCAAGAGTACAGCAAGTGAGTTAAGGGAGAGCCAATGATCCTTTCTCTGTATCAGTGGCTCAAAGTGTTTAAAGTGGATGTAAACCCAATGTCATCCTTTCTAAACTACTGCCATAGGGGTTATCTATAAGGATATACACACCTCCTGCATGTATCTTTACCTGTCAAATGTCTCCCCTCTGTCTGTTATGAGAGCCGAAAAATTGCATATTCCATGGGTGGGTCTGTTGTCTGGAGCTCGGTGGGTGGAGTCATGATGTCAGTAGACTCCCCGCCCACCTCTACACTCCCCTTGTCAATATGCATTTTCTCCTGTGTATTTCTTACACTGAACTTCTGCTATGATCTCTAACATCCAGTGAAAAGACAGGAAAGTAACCACATGACTTCAGCATGCCAAATTATGCTGAGGTGTGGAACATCCAATCCTGGCAGAGCAGCAGAAGAAAGGAGCGGGAGGGAATTAAAAAATAATGCCTGTGTCTTAGGCTAGTGCACGAGATATGTAAATCACCTGTCACTCACAGCAAGGGGGAGTATTTGACAAAGTTTTTCTCTGTTTGTCAAGATTTATCTCACTGAACAATAAAAGAGGATTGCTCAGAGATTTATTAACTCTTTGTGGCAAGACTGGGCTCAAATGATTGGAAATCTTATACTCTATATTATGACATAAAAAAATAAAAAATAAAAAAATTCGGGTTTACATCCACTTAAAGCCATTGCTCTGCATTGAATGACTACAAGTGAGAAGAAGAGGACATTGGTTGCAGCCTACATACCGTGTTCTGAGAGCTGCTTTCCTGTACTATGTCTACTTAGGCAAAACTACCGGTAACTGGTTTGCTTTAGAGAAAAAAGGTCACATATACTTATTTTTTATTTGTTCTCCACTGCCGTATTGAATGCAGGCTCTGGAACACACTCCCAGTTTCTCCCATGTCAATCCACAATACAACCAATTACAAGTCCTGAATGCCGTGACGTGGAGTCTGGGGACAGTCCTTATCCCTGTGTAGCTCTAATCTAATTTTGCCTAACGCCACAATTGTGTGGAGGCTCCAGGAGGCAATCATGGTGGCAGAGGAGAGCATAGAAGGCTCCCTCCTATTCATCAAACCTGTTGCTTTGCCATGATTTGACAAAATAAAGGTTTGCTTCAGTTTCAGTGTCGCACCCTAAGCTATTTTTTTTTTTTTTTGTCCCAAGCATTAATAAAATCATTTTCATTGTCAGTCACATTGATTGATTGAGAGACGCTTGAAATTTACTGTTTCTTATTTACAGCAGTCCTTTTGCTCTACTGAGACAGGAAGAACTATCTTTTCACTACAATCATAGGGAACACAAAACTTTTAAAACAGAACAAATAGTTTGATTAGTTTGGTGTATAGGGGCAAAGAAGAACAGACACAGATGATCTGTTCATTGCCTGTTACCTTAAGGTACCCATATATTCTCTGCATTAAGGAAAAAAACCTTCCATGATCTTCTCCCCCCCAAATACTTACCTGAGCCTGATATTGATCCAATGCTTTGCCTGAGAGCAGCAGCACTGCTCTTACTCTTTCCCTCTCCTCATACGACTCAGAGGTAGCAGCGGGAACCATTGGCAGGCTCAGGGGTCAGGGCTGAGCCGTGCTATGTGTGCCAATAGACACACACACCTCTGCTCAGGAAAGAGCCTGCACGATAGCCCCCATAGCAAGTGACTGGAAGGGAGGAGGAGCCAAGAGTGCTAGCAGAGGACCCCAAAAGAGAAGGTTTGGGGCTGCTCTGTACATTGCACAGAGCCGGTAAGTATAACATGTTTGTTATTAAAAAAAAACACCTTTACAATCGCTGTAGGTTCTGTGAATCTTCTGCATGCTCTAATGAGGAAATAGATTTTTTTTTTTTTTACCTTTTTTTACTTTGTTTTGGAAGCATCATGGTGGAGCACATGGAGACATGGTTACAGCTTGTACTAAACTGGGACCCTCAGCATCGTGGAGGTGGAATTGATGAGCACTCTGGTCGCCCTCGTTGTTTTGTGTTAATGGAACACATTCTGAACTTAAAGGTACATTGAGCTTGTTTTTTTTGTGTGTAACGGACCTGAAATTAAATCTAGCTACAGTAGTCAACTATTTGCAACGCTACTGGGGTTGCATTTTCATTTTCATTCTTCTATATCCCATCTACAGATTGTACACATTTTGAACATGACATCTGCTAAGATCATCTCTTTCCGCCTACAACCCGAGGAAAGTCTACACACTCTTCAGTCTAACATTGAAAAAGAGACTGGAATTAGTACCTGCAATCAAGAGTTGCTGCTTGAAATGGGGGTGTCTCTTGACCCCAGAAAGCCTGCCTCCCAGTGTGTGATAGATGGAGTGGTAAGTTCGCAATACTTTATGTTGGGCTCCACTTGTAATGGGCTCTGATGCCCTCTCTCCTCACCCCTGACAAACAACACACTTACCTGTCCCTGTTCCGCAGGTCTTAAACATCTTCACCGTCAGGTCCTGCTCATTGCATTCTCTATTCAGTCCAATGGAATATCTGCATTACTCCTCCAGCTTATAGATATTCCTTTGGAATTAATGGAGATCTTGGTGCACATGCTCAGGAAGAGCAGGACCCAACTTTAAAGATCTTTAACCAGTTCCCGCCCAGTCTATAGCAGAATGACGGCCGGGCGGTGGTTTCGTTATCCTGTCTGGACGTCATATGACCTCTTCCAGGATAACAAGCCAGCGCGCGCCTGTGGGGGCGCACAGCACGGCGCTCAGTGGTGTGGTGTGTCATTCTGACTAACCGCATCTCCGATCGTGGTAGGGAGCCTCTGACGGGTTAGTATAAATGAAGATCCAGGAGTTAAATTGCCAAAGGGCTCTGTTTCTGGGGTGTGGCAGAGCTAAAATTGGTGGTTGATGATTTGAAATCTGAAGAAGGGATTGGGAAGATAATAACCACTGATGCCAGCTTCTCCAGTTGGTTTGAAGGTGGTTATAGTGGACTTGGTCTTCACAGGAGAAAATACTGCCCATCAAAATCTTGGAACTTTGGGCCAGTACGCCTTGCTCTGTATGTGGGGACAAACCAGTTGTAGGTTTAATCCGAAAATGCCTCTGCAGGGGCATATATACAGTATCTCACAAAAGTGAGAACACCCCTCACAGTTTTGTAAATATTTTATTATATCTTTTCATGTGAAAACACTGAAGAAATGACACTTTGCTACAATGTAAAGTAGTGAGTGTACAGCTTGTATAACAGTGTAAATTTGCTGTCCCCTCAAATTAACTCATCACACAGCCATTAATGTCTAAACCGCTGGCAACAAAAGTGAGTACACCCCTAAGTGAAAATGTCAAAATTGGGCCCACTTAGCCACTTTCCCTCGCCAGTGTCATGTGACTCATTAGTGTTACAAGGTCTCAGGTGTGAATGGGGAGCAGGTGTGTTAAATTTTGTGTTATTGCTCTGTCTCATACTGGTCACTGGAAGTTTTTAATATGGCACCTTATGGCAAAGAACTCTCTGAGGATCTGAAAAAAAAGAATTGTTGCTCTACATAAAGATGGCCCAGGCTATAAGAAGATTGCCAAGACCCTGAAACTGAGCTGCAGGATGGTGGCCAAGACCATACAGCGGTTTAACAGGATAGGTTCCACTCAGAACAGGCCTCGCCATGATCCACCAAAGAAGTTGAGTGCCCATGCTCACCGCCATATCCAGAGGTAGTTTTTGGAAAATAGATGTATGAGTGCTGCCAGCATTGCTGCAGAGGTTGAAGGGGTGGGGGTCAGCCTGTCAATGCTCAGAACATTCGCCGCACACTGCATCAAATTGGCCTGCATGGGAGAGGGGTCTCATGGTAGAAATCAGTTTAGTTTGTTTGTGAAGCTTATCACATGTGCTAGGGAGTGAGAAAGAGAAGACGCTAGGACGGTTGGTCTCTGTTTGGAAGATCTTCATAGGAGATAATCCAGAGTGTGATGGGGAACTGCCTGTCTTTCCAGGGAAACCCAATCAGGTTTAGGACCCCTGGAATAGACCATAAAAATTCGTTCAATTGTGCAGCCTGGTAGTACCACCACAAATTGGGAAGACCTAGATCTCCCTGTTTTTTAAGGCGGAAAATAATTTCTTTGGAGAAGCGATTCCCACCTTTCCCCCAAACAAAGTTAATGATGTTAGACTGAAACCGAATCTAAAGATAATTTTGGGATGGGTATAGGGAGGGAACGGAAGATATAACAGGCGTGGTAATAATGTCATCTTATTCGCGTTGAGTCCGTCCAACCATTATAGCCCACACTGCTCCCATGCTTTAACGTCCTCTTCTAACTTTCGATACATGTGAGGGTAATTAGCGGAGTATAGGTTGGCTAGATTGTTTGTTAACTTGATACCTAAATAAGGAATCAAGTCAGTGGCCCAAGGAAATGGAAAGTGTTGTTTAAGTTGATCTAATAGTCTGGGTGGGACCAACACATTTAACGCTACAGATTTAGATATGTTGACTGTAAGTCCTGAAATAGTACCGAAGTCCTTGAGTCGTCGAAGGACATTTGGGGTTGATATCAGAGGTGATGTGAGAAATAGCAGCATGTCATCTGTGAAGAGTGCACATTTGTGTTCTTCAGAACCGCATGTTACTTCCCCTTATATCAGGGTGAGATCTAATGGCTAACGCTAATGTTTCTATGGTAATGGCAAAGACCAGGGGAGAGAGGGGACAGCCCTGTCTAGTTCCTTTTTGTATATTAAAAGCCTCTATGTAGTGACCCATAATATGTATTTGAGCTCTAGGTTTCGAATACAGCAGATGCATAGTCTTCAGAAATTCAGAGCCAAAGCCCCATCTCTCTACAATTTCAAAAAGGTATGACCAGGACACGGAGTGAAAAGCTTTTTGGAGATCAATGGATAGCAAAAGGCCATCCTGTGGGGCCCCCTTATCCCAGCGGTAGTGTAGTAGGGAAATTAGGTCTATTGCTCTCCTAGACTGGTCAGGACCCTGTCTTCCCGAGATGAAGCCCACCTGATCTTTATGTATATACTTCGCTATAAAGCTTGAAAGCCTAACTGCAAGGATTTTTGTCATAATTTTAAGGTAGTTGTTAATAAGGGAAATTGGGCGATAGTTACTGAGGTCACTTGCATCTTTACCTGGTTAGGTATGACAGAGACGTTGGCAGAATTTAGTGCATTATCCAGTGAGGCTCCATCTCGAAGAGAGTTAAAGAAGCGGGCTAAGAAGGGGAAGAGGATGTGGCCAAATTTTTTATAATAAATGACCGAGAAACCATCGGACCCCGGGGCGGAGGCTGCCTTCTGCGATTTAATGACCTCAAGTATCTCTTCTGTAGTGAAGGGTTTATCTAGCAGTTCTTGATGCATGTGTATTATTTTAGGTAAGGGTATATTGCGGAGGAATGTCTCCATTCTAGAGGGCTTGTCAGGTGGTTTGTCATTAGTCTGGAATAGAAGAAATGAAAAGCATCCATGATCTTCAAGGGGTTCTGAGTAAGATCGCCAGTCTTAGTGCTGATTTTAGGGGCGGTTACGGCTGATTTTGGTTGCCAGTTTAGATCCTACCTTATCTTTTTGAGTGTAAAATCTAGTGCCGGTCCATCTTAAATGTTTCTCGGCAGAAATGGTCAGTGCTAAGTTTAGTTTTAATACGAGCCGCATCTAGTCGGGTCAAATTGTCAGTGGTAGGATTATTTTTGTGGTGTTTGCTGAGAACGAGGAATCTTTCTGACATCTTTAGTATTTCAGCATTTTGTTCACACTTGAGTTGTGAAGAGATCTGGATAAGTTTCCCTCTCATTACCGTCTTACGAGCTGCCCATAATGTTCCCGGGGAGACTTCCTTATTGTCATTTTCGGTGAAATTTTCCCTTAGGGTCCCCTCAAATATTGTGCAGTGTACAGCGTTGCTCAGGAGTGCTTCATTAAGGCTCAATATGAAGAGGCCTTTGACCCTTGATGAGCAATTTAAGGTTAGCATCACTATTGAGTGATCAGAAAGAGAGGTGTCCAGAATTTTGGAGGAGAGCACAGAGGGGATCGCTGTGGATTGTAGGAAGATGCGATCTATCCTGGAATGGGTGCGGTACAGCACAGAGAAATGTGTATAGTTCTTGACATGGGAGTTCATTTCCCTCCAAATGTCTACCAAGCTATTAAGACGCAACAACTGTGCAACTATGGAGCTCTGTCTGGGGGGGGTCGTTTGGATTTTGGGGTTCCTAGGTTGGACTTATCTAAGGAGAGATCAAATGGCAGATTTGTATCTCCCCTTAGAACAACCATGCCTGTCAGATAAGGTCTTAATGTGTGCATCATATCTTCGAAAAATCTCCCTTGGCCTTTATTTGGTGCATAGTATGAAACTAATGTATAGGTCTCCCCATCTAATGTACCTGATACCAGCAAGTAGCGTCCCTCAGGATCTCTAATAGTCTTGGTGGGAGAAAAATGGTGTTTAGCAAAACAAATTGTCAACCCTCTTGTTTTGTTTTCCGTATCCCCTAGAAAAAATTGTGGGAATCTCTTGTGAATAAAGGAGGGGTTGTACGAGGCTGGGAAGTGTGACCCTTGTAATAGCAAGACGTCTGCTTTTTGGGTATGATTAAACTGTAAAATTTTCCAGCGTTTAACAGGGGAGTTAATTCCTTGAACGTTATGGGAAGATATCTGCAAATTCAAATTACATGATGCAACCTTAGCCTTGGATCAGAGAGGGGGAGAGCTCAAAGGAAGGTAAACATCTCACCACAAGCAGAAAAGGGTCCCCATAGAATGAAGTCTTTCTAGATGCTGAGATGTCTCGTTCTTGTCCATTGGAGTAGAAGGAGCTCCAGGAAAACATTGGAAGGGCATTAGCAAAGGAGGAGGAGAAGAAAATAGAGAATGCATCAATAAAAAGCATATTAAACATTTCAGCCCAAAACCCTTTCAGATTGAGAAGGGACCGGCCACTTCTCAAGCCAAACCCTACAAAAAGAAACTTCCACCTAAACCGGGGGGAAGAAATCTGTCTCCGAGAGGGGTTAAATACTTCTCGAAAACAGATGAAGGCACATTGGGACCTCACCAGTCACCCCACCTTGGAAAAAACCTACAAATTTAATGATAACAGAGCTTTGCTTTTTGTAACTTATATCCACCGTACCTGAGGGACTGCACTACTGCCCCCCCCCCCCCCCCCCCCCCCCACTAACAGCGTGCAAGCCCATGAATTGAGATGCAAACATGGGGGCATCCGCCAACAGAATGCATCCCCGAGGGCCTGCCCTATAACCTGTGGAGGGAAAATATCAGAGTCCAGAGAGAATCTTTGCGCTGGGGAAAGCTGCAGGATAAACCGTGTAGGATAGTGCTGATTCTTTCCCCAATCAAAACCAGTGGCAGTTGTGCTGCAATTAAGATATCAGTTCTTTTCTAAAGCTTAACATATGGGTGAGCAATTAACAAACTAAGAAAAAAAGGGGGTTGAATCGCGCTAAAACAGATTGGTGATCATACACATCATCACCAAACCAAATATTTAGAGCTAAGTGAAGAGCTCCCCTTTAGTGTATACATAATATACAAAACACATGTCAAATGAATAATCAATCCAAAAATAAAATGTTCAACGTGATAATAAAAAGTCCATGTATAAAAAATAAATCACCCAAGTGATATGAAAGTATCTTAAAAAAGTTCCAAAAAACATAAATTCTTGCTGTGAGAAGAAAAAAAACGTGCTTGCTCCACCACCGTGAAATCAGACTGACCGCTTACCAGAAACTCGTGATCCCCCGTTACAGAGGATCAGAGAAAGCTGTTTGTTAATACTGCTTCGAACCACGACCAATGGATCAGAGACCTTATACCGAAATGGGACATCAAAGACTGCAGGGTCAGGCTAAAGAGGTTCACACTGACAGGTACTCGGACATCAGCCCACAGCATTGCAGATACAGTCATAGAAGGAAAAAAAGGCTCCATATAGTGTAAAATCATTGACTTTATTGAATAAGTAAAAAGTTAAACTCACATGTTAGTAGACAATAGTAGGCATGTAGTGTAGTCTGGAGCGCTGGCCGGAAGCTCACAGACAGCCCGTCCTACTGGAAACAACAGCAGCAATGGGAGGTGACGAGAACATATGCCTTATTTGGTTTGGTGATGATGTGTATGATCACCAATCTGTTTTAGCGCAATTCAACCCCCTTTTTTTCTTGTTTAATTTCACTGTGTTTGTGTTACATAGATGAATCGCAGCTATAATTGTTATTGTTTATGAACAGTATTTCACTGTAGCACAGTTATTCCCCTCATTTTTCTTATCACGTTTTGAACACATTAATTGCAGCTTGGCGACTGGCTCATACCAGTATGTATATTTTCGAATTCCGGGCAAAAAGAGTGGTAGACACTTCAGGTGTTTTTGATTCTACCCTATTATCTTTAGACTCAGGAATTAGTGGTCTCTTTATGAGACTGAAAAATCTGACAACATCGGAGACACATACCCAGTGGGACATTGCCTTCCTTGAAACGTACATCAGGGAGGCCATGGTCCCGAGAAGTCTGCGATGGGAGGTCCCCCCTCAGAAGGGTGACCCAGACTTGGAGGGTTGGTTCAAACATTTCAATGACTCAGGAATTGGCCTTCTACGTTTCCTCATTCAGAGAAAGAGAGATAAACTCTTTCGTCTGGATGGGGAGATCAAGACTCTTAAGGACCAACTAGCCCCTCATATTAATAGTGAAGAATATAAGGAACACTCCAAGGGTCTCTTAAAAATATTGGAGAAGGAAGATAGGGATCAAAAAGCCAAAAAGAGAAAGAAATATACCAGAGACAAGCAAGATTACCAGTCTGGGTTTGTGTTTATCTGGCAAAAAAAACTTGCCTCAATTGAGGAAGAAAACAGGAGGATGGACACACAATCACAAGATCCTGTTCCTCCCAGTGGTACACCTGTTCTACCTCAGGAGAGACAAGCGACTCGGCACACACCCAGGAGGGATTTCCGTCCTATCGCCATGGGGAAAAAATCTAAAGGTCATAGAGATAGATTGAGTCATGGCCCTGGGGGTACTCCCTCTAGGGGACTACCGGGGAATTCTAGATATGATTACTATGGGGATTCAAACCCTGGTCATCATGCACAACCATATGATATCCCCCTACTAATTGGGGAAGCTCATCATGGAGTCCTAACCCTCTTAATTACAATATGAGACCCAACCAGCTCCCTTATGGTCCCTCTTCTGATGGTTATGCAAATTTGGTCCCGTTGCAAAATCGGTTCTATCCTCTGTCCGACCTGGATACCCCCAGACACCGGAGAAATAATACCGATGGTTACAGACAGAATTACCCTATGAGGAACCGGAGTACTCATTATCCTGTAGATTCCCGACGGGATTGTACCTATTCTGGTCCACCACAATACCCTGGTCCCGCCGATGGCAGAAACAATCAAAATTGGGGTTTTCCCAGGGATTCACGGACAGCCAAACGCCCCGTAGAACGAAAAGAGGAGTCAGAGGGGGGAGGCGGGTCCAGGCATCCAAAAAGAAAAAGGACCTAGGAACTGGCATTTTCAATTTATCTAAACAAACTCTAACTGATCCCGAGAAGAAACTGTTGGATAAAGGTTTGAAATTTGCTCCACCTAGGAGCTTGAGCAAGTTTCAAACCTTTTATGGATGTGCACAAATTCACTCGAAAGTTGCACATTAAATGTTATATGTTATCTAACCCTATGAATGGGGTGGGTAATGTAATGAGAGGAGAATACCAACATTCCAACCTCTCTAATGCCTCTCTTTTCAATCCTCCTGACACCGTGGCTCCGGCCATTCGGGTATTTAGGGATGTTGTCCTCCGCGACCTTGAGCAGATCAGGGTCAAGAATTTGCATAAGGATCTACAAGTTGGATTGGAATCCCTTTGTCACAACAAATCCCTTGTCATTAGACCAGCTGACAAGGGTGGGGGGATTGTAATCCTAGATCGTTGTGACTATCAGAGGGAAATGCATCGGTTGGTTGATGACACCGAGACTTACACGGTTTTACAAAGAGACCCTCTTGTCAGATATAAAAAGGAGCTTGAATCTATCGTAGAGGTTGGTTTCCAGAGAGGTATATTAAATTACAAGGAAGGATGATTTCTGGTACCCAGTGCACCTCGCACTCCGGTCATTTACTACCTCCCGAAGTTCCATAAGGATCCGGTTTGCCCCCGGGACGTCCCATTGTGAGTGGGATAGATTCTATCACGTCCCGGGTGGGCAAATATATCGACCATTTTTTTGCAACCTTTGGTCTCTAGGATACCTTCATTTATCAAGGACACTAAACATGTGATTAATTTGCTTTCCAACATTTCCCTTAAGGAGGGACTTTGGATGGTGACGGCCGATGTGTCTTCATTGTACACTATTATCCCTCACCACCTGGGTTTCCAAGCGGTGGAGCTGTTTCTCACCCGTGACTCTGGCTTACCTCCTGTACAAATTAATTTCATCATGGAACTTTTGCATTATGCCGCTAGCCATAACTTGAGAACCAGTTTTACCACCAAGATCGGGGTGTGGCCATGGGGGCAAAATATGCTCCGAGCTTGGCCAACCTTTTCATGGCCAAGTGGGAGGAGGACGTCGTTGATGCACCCAGGAGATCGGAGGTGCTCCTGTGGGCCAGATACATTGACGACGTCCTCCTGTGGGATGGTTATGAATCGGAGCTACAGAACTTCATGACATCTCTAAACGATAATAACAGGGGTATTAGGTTCAATTTTGAGGCCAGTCGTGACACTATCCACTTTCTGGATCTGAAGATCCAGATAGTGGAGGACCATTTTGTGACATCAACTCACTTCAAGGTGACCGACAGGAACTCTTACATCCCGGTGGATAGTTGTCACCACGAGCCTTGGCTCAGAGCTATCCCCCAGGGCCAATTTTTACGTCTGAGACGAAATTGCTCAGACATTACTACCTTTGATGAACAAGCATCCATTCTTATTTATTACATGAACCTCGGTAGGGGTGGTCTATCACTTACAGTGCCCCTGTGGGCTTCAGTATGTGGGGAGGACCAAAAGGGCATTGCGGGTTCGTCTACGAACATATAGGGAATATTAAGAGAGGCTATGACAAGCACCCTGTGTCCAGACACTACGACCAGGTACATAATAGGGACCCCTCCAATACCCTGTTTGTGGGTATTGATAAGTATAAACCACATTGAAAAAAGGGCAGAGCGACGTGTTCTCATCACCTCACATTGCTGCTGTTGTTTCCAGTAGGACGGGCTGTCTGTGAGCTTCCGGCCGGCGCTCCAGACTACACTACATGCCTACTATTGTCTACTAACATGTGAGTTTAACTTTTTACTTATCCAATAAAGTCAATGATTTTACACTATATGGAGCCTTTTTTTCCTTCTATGACCGTATCTGCAATGCTGTGGGCTGATGTCTGAGTACCTGTCAGTGTGAACATCTTTAGCCTGACCCTGCAGTCTTTGATGTCCCATCTCGGTATAAGGTCTCTGATCCATTGGTCGTGGTTCGAAGCAGTATTAACAAACCGCTTTCTCTGATCCTCTGTAACGGGGGATCATGAGTTTCTGGTAAGCGGCCAGTCTGATTTCACGGTGGTGGAGCAAGCACGCTTTTTTCTTCTCACAGCAAGAATTTTTATGTTTTTTGGAACTTTTTTAAGATACTTTCATGTCACTTGGATGATTTATTTTTTATACGTGGACTTTTTATTATCACTTTGAACATTTTATTTTTGGATTGATTATTCATTTGACATGTGTTTTGTATATTATGTATACACTAAAGGGGAACTCTTCTCTTAGTTCTAAATATTTGGTTTGGTGATGATGTGTATGATCACCAATCTGTTTTAACGCGATTCAACCCCCTTTTTTTCTTATTTAATTTCACTGTGTTTGTGTTACATAGATGAATTGCAGCTATAATTGTTATTGTTTATGTATTTCACTGTAGCGCAGTTATTCCCCTCATTTTTCCTTATTAACGAACTAGCAGAATTCAGAAAAACGGTGCAAACCTATCCATTCCAGTTGACCAAGGAGGGCCTCCTGGGGGATTAGTAACCTAACCAGTCAAAAATCTAAATAAAGTGTGATAACCGTCACAGTGAGTGGATGTGTTTCCAAAGATCAGATCGAGGGATCTAAGAGGATGGGCAGCCTCTTCGGTCCGGAAGTCGTCATCATGGCGAGTGAAAGTCCTTTGACCTCTTGAGTTGTTGTTTCTGCCAAATTAGAGTCAGGGGGCTTGGTGGGGATGGTCGTTTGGAAGAAGATGCCCCTCTGTAGGAGGGAAGTTGTGGGAGTTCCTGGGTGATCAGCCAAGGTGTAAGAGCAATCTCTTGCCCTCCATAAATGATAAGTTGTAGGCCTTATTCCGGTAAGAAACGTTCAGGCGTAAAGGAAAGGCCCATCTATGTGCGATTTCTTTTTGAGCCAAAACTTGCAGCAAATGTTTTAAAGAGCGCTGCTTTTGGATTGTGTATGTTGAGAGATCCGCAAAGATCTGTACTGGGTGCTCCAAAATGAGAAGCTGTTCAGAGTTACGAGGTGATTTCATCACTTTCTCTTTTACCTCATAGAAGTGCAGTTTGACTATAATGTCCAGAGGAAGGCCATCCGATCATACTGGTTGTAGGGCCCTATGTGATCTGTCCAGCTCCAGTCGGTGCTCTGGGATGTCAGGGATTAAGTCCTTGTTGAACGCTCGGATTGTTGGATGCAGTTCTTTAACTGACTCGGGGAGGCCACAGATTCTGAATTTGTAGCATCCCGACCTGTTTTCCAAGTCGTCAATTTTAGATATAGCTGCTTCTAATTGATCAGTAAGGTCCTGGATTCTGGAAGAGGTCTGGTTAACTTTAGCGACTGTTTGGTCAGTTTTCTTTTCCATGAATTCTATCCTTGCCCCAATATGTTGGAGTTCAGTGTGGATCGAGGCGGTGATCTGTGCTGCTGTCTGCGATAGTCCCCTGGCTAGCATTTGAGAGAAAGCTGCCATCATAGAAGGGATATCATGTAGAATGGGGGGATTGTTGTGGGTTTCCTGCCCCCATGACTCTGGGCTGGCTAAGAGATCATCCATATGAGTCAGATTGATGCCTCTCACTGATCTTCCTAATAAAGATTCTGTGGAAGCTGGAGAGGGTGCTGTCTGTAATGGGGTACTCACTGTGCCCTTCTCATGCAGTGGACTGGCAGCGTGTTTGTTGTTCTGGTCCGCTATGGATACACCACTCACATTTTTGTAAATATTTTATTATCTTTTCAAGTGACAATACTGAAGAAATGACACTTTGCTACAATGTAAATTATTGAGTGTACAGCTTGTATAATAGTGTAAATTTGCTGTCCCCTCAAAATATCTCCACAGCCATTAATGTCTAAACTGCTGGCGACGAGTGAGTACGGCCCAAAGTGTCAATATTTTGTGTGGCCACCAATATCTTCCAACACTGCCTTAACCCTCTTGGCAGTGCCGGGACAAGGTCATCCAGCGCCCAGGGCAAAGATTCCAAACTGTGCCCTCCCCCCACCATTATATGCGAGCTTAGGGGGTCCTACCCCCAGCAGTCATCTGCTTGTCAATAGGAGGAATTTTTTTAAAAGGGGGAGTCATCGCAAAAACTGAGGCTGTGCATAGTGGGAGACCCCTGTGGCAGAGAGGAGATAGAGAGCACAGCCTCCTGGCTCTCTACTGCTCTCACTGATCCCAGCGCTTGGCTGACAGGAGTAGGGAGTAGTGATGCCGCTGTCAGAATGGCAGCACCCCCATCCCTGCAGTATACAACTGCGCCCAAGGGCAGCCTCCCCTCATGCCGATCCCTTGTCCCAGCTCAGCCTCTTGGGCATGGAGATCACCAGAGCTTCACAGGTTGCCACTGGAGTCCTCTTCCACTCCTCCATGACGACATCATGGAGCTGGTGGATGTTGAAGACCTTGCTCTCCTCCACCTTCTGTTTGAGGATGCCCCATAGATGCTTAATAGCGTTCAGGTCTGGAGACATGCTTGCCAGTCCATCACCTTTACCCTCAGCTTCTTTAGCAAGGCAATGGTTGTCTTGGGGGTGTGTTTGGGGTCATTATCATGTTGGAATACTGCCCTGCGGCCCAGTCCCTGAAGGGAGGGGATAATGCTCTGCTTTAGTATGCCACCGTACATGTTGACATTCATGGTTCCCTCAATAAACTGTAGCTCCCCACTGCCGGCAGCACTCATGCAGCCCCAGACCATGACACTCCCACCACCATGCTTGACTGTAGGCAAGACACACTTGTCTTTGTACTCCTCACCTGGTTGCCGCCACACACGCTTGGCACCATCTGAACTAAATAAGTTTATCTTGGTCTCAGCAGATGGCAGGACATGGTTCCAGTAATCCATGTCCTTAGTCTGCTTGTCTTCAGCAAACTGTTTGTGGCCTTTTTTGTGCATCATCTTTAGAAGAGGCTTCCTTCCGGGATGACAGCCATGCAGACCAATTTGATGCAATGTGCGGCATATGGTCTGAGCACTGACAGGCTGACCCCCCACCCCTTCAACCTCTACAGCAATGCTGGCAGCACTCATACGTATATTTCCCAAAGACAACCTCTGGATATGACGCTGAGCATGTGCACTCAACTTTTTTGGTCGACCATGGTGAGGCCTGTTCTGAGTGGAATCTGTCCTGTTAAACCACTGCATGGTCTTGGCCACCATGCTGCAGCTCAGTTTCAGGGTCTTGGCAATCTTCTTATAGCCTAGGCCATCTTTATGTAGAGCAACAATTCTTTTTTCAGATCCTCAGAGAGTTCTTTGCCATGAGTTGCCATGTTTAACTTCCAGTGACCGATATGATAGAGTGAGAGCGATAACACCAAATTTAACACACCCGTTCCCCATTCACACCTGAGACCTAACACTAACAAGTCACATGACACCGGGGAGGGGCCATGGCTAATTGGGCCCAATTTGGACATTATCACTTAGGGGTGTACTCACTTTTGTTGCCAGTGGTTTAGCCATTAATGGCTGTGTGTTGTTATTTTGAGGGTACATCAAATTTACATTTATACAAGCTGTACACTCACTACTTTACATTGTAGCAAAGTGTATTTTCTTCAGTGTTGTCACATGAAAAGATATAATAAAATATTTACAAAAATGTGAGGGATGTACTCGCTTTTGTGAGATACTGCATGTTGCTAGTAGGGAGTAATGAAAAAAGAAACGAGGTTCACTAACAGTGGATTTGCACTTTAAGGCTGAAGGCAAATATCTTTTGAAAGACACAAACTAAAGTGCTGTAAATTAACTCCTGCACACTTTATTTAACAAGGCTGGACTTACAGTAGGTTTCCTTCAAAATGGTTCACTCTTCTTTTCTTTTATCATTTTCATTGTGTTACATTGGAACGCTTCACTTTGTATAATTCTAGTTTACTGTATGCTTTTTATTGTTTAAGCAATAATTTCTGAACTTCTTAGAGTGTAGTAGTGGTTTTGTCGTTTTAAAAGGTTATGTAAAGGTAATTATCCAGTAAATGCCACCTGTTTCACTATGTAGCAGAGAGAAAGATAGAGGTTTGTCGCTGCAAACTGTCCCTTTCCTAAATAGTATGTGTATAGGTCAGACATTGCCTCTTAGCTACCATTCATTTTTCCCTCACAAGTTGTACGACTGGATCACAGGATGTACATTTCTTCTCTAGCTTCTGAAATGTCACATCTGGTGTTTAGAGAGGCTGCGCTATTTTTGTAAGAAGATAATGTTGACCTATCCTGTTTGATAATGAGGGTCTTGTGAGCTGCAGATTATTCTTAGTAGTGTTACTACGTTCTGTACTTTTAAAGAAGACATTATTTTTTTTTATCTTATATGTAGAAGAATAAGAGTTTTAAACATATTAATTATGTCCTGTTTTTTTTTTTTCTCATTTCCTACACAGAGAGGTTGGGACAGTTACATGGTATATTTGTTTGATAAGAGCAAGACTGCTTACGATGGACCCTTTCAACCAAGAAACCTTTCAGAATGTGTTAATTATATTGGTAAGTTAATATATGGTGCCTTACAGCCCCAGTCAAAGTCTTTTTAGTTTAGTTCTAGCATAGGGAAAGACAGGGTTATACTTTACTTCTGTACTTCATTGGGGTGATTTCTTCTCCCCTTCTGTGCTGGTGACCGTTTTGTGACTTGGAAAGGAACATGATGGGAACTTTCCAACGTAGAAAGAGCCCAATGGAGTCCTGGTAGAGGCTTGAATCCTTTCCCACTTTATCCAAAAGCATTTGGACTGGATTTCAACTTCAAATCATTAGCTTTGTCACGATAGCTAGAGATAAATGGGGGAGGGGGACCCTTGAAATAACTTTCTGGTTTTAAAGGACCCCTGCTAAAAACTCCTATATCTACAACTCATGATCATTGGCGTCAGTGGGAATTTTCTGAGAGGCAAGGAATTGCTCAATTGCTCAAGGAACCCCTAGCAACCTCTGAAAGAACCCTAGGGTTTCATGGAACCCTGCTTGATGAACCCTGTTCTAAGGGGGTGAGCTAGCCACTGGATGGTGTCGATTTTAGCTATTTTTTTACCTAGTAGTTGCTTGATTGCATACTATCAGACCTGCGTCTGAAACAGTAATCAAGCAACTAATCAAGGCAGGTAAAGTTTTGCACCATCCAGTGGCCAGCAGGGAGGAACATACTCATGTAAAGGAGTCGGGAATGTGTTCTCTCACTTGGCTCATTATTCGCCACTTACACCTGTAGTCTCTGCAATCAATGTATCTAAACAGGTGGCTACAAAGAGATAATTCAGAATTGAAACTTAAAACATATATGTAATTTTTAATTTATTTTTATTTTTTTACTTTATTTACAATTTAAGCTTTTTGGGTGATACTGTAATCTTTACATTGATTTTTTTTATTGATTTTTTTAGTGCTTTAATCTATTTTGTGCCTGTTTAACCATGAGCATTGATCACACATAAAAAAACAAAACAAATGTTTTTCATTTTTATATAGTACAGGACAGCAAAGTTCAGCTTCCCTTACTACAGCTGCGCAAGGTATGGGCAGAGGCTGTTCACTATGTGTCTGGGCTGAAGGAAGACTATAGCCGCCTTTTTCAGGGGCAAAGAGCAGCAATGTAAGTATTCAGCATCCATTTCTATCTAGAGCAGGCTATACAGGTAGTCAAAAAATATGATTGACAAGATTAAATATAGGGGTGAATCTCCCAACCAAAGATACAGACCGCAAAAAGCCTCCCTGCTTTATGCAAAACAAAGAAAAAAAAGTTTTTGTTTTTGCACACAATTAGTAATAAAGTAAAACCAAGATCAGAGGGGCACACAGATTAGGCTTTTCTGTGGCATTTGCTGTTAGGCAATTTTTTCTCTTAAAAGTTTAAAATGGCTGACCAGTTTGGTTTTACCATTCCTTTAATTGTCCTCACCTCTTCTTTTTTTTTTTTTTTTTGTTAGGCTTAGTCTACTCCGCTACAATACCAACCTCACAAAGATGAAGAATACAATGGTATCAGCCTCTCAACAATTAGACGCCAAGCTGCAGTTTTTCAAGAAAAGCATTGAGATTGATTTGGAGCGCTACAGTGACCAAATGGCCTATGGAATCTGTGAGTGCATCTTCACTAACCACGTTGCCATGCATGTAGAGCTGTTTATAGCTTAACCACCAGGTGGAGCTCTATATATTTCACTTCTTATTTGCTTAAAGCAGTTCCTCCGAAAAAAAAAAAAAAAAAAAAAAAATTAAAAGTCAGCAGCTACAAATACTGCAGCTGCTGATATTTAAAATAAGGACACTTGCCTTTCCAGGGCGCCCACATTGCTGACCCGTCCCTCGGCTCCCGGGTGGAGGTGCCGCCATCTTCAGTAAGGGAATCAGGAAGTTCACAGCCTGGTTCCCTACTGCACATGCACAAGTCGCACTGCGCGTCCTGACTAGTCCCTGCTGTCTTCTGGGATCTGTGTGTCTCCCAGAAGACAGTGGGGGGATGGAGAAGGGGCCCGGACATGGCGTAGATCGTCGGAAGTGGGGGCAAATAACTGTATTAGACAGGTATCTGCTTCCCCTTAAAGGTGCCAAATGTGACACCGGAGGGGGGGAGGAACACGATAAGCGGAAGTACAAATCCACAGAGGTGCCAGCTCTGTGTTCTTTCTGTTAAAAGAACAGACAGTCTATTCAGCTGTACACATGCTCCTCAATCTTTTGACACTTAGACTGGAGAGCTCTCTCCCAGCACACAACGCTGTCTCTTACAAAGCCACCTGTAGCTTCCTGACAAAGGCTATCTTGAAGCCATTTACCACGCAAAATGCCCTAGTGGTTTAAA
Organism: Aquarana catesbeiana; assembly: GCF_042186555.1. Lineage (NCBI taxonomy): Eukaryota > Metazoa > Chordata > Amphibia > Anura > Ranidae > Aquarana > Aquarana catesbeiana. Next base: position 195,164,026 of record NC_133331.1, read on the forward strand.
TATTATATGTTTTGTTATATTATCCATCTATAAACCATCTCTCTATGAAATGACTGTACTAAGAATCTTCTCTGCCTCTAGATTTAAAGTAAAATTCCAGCCCAAAGCCTGGTACACACTAAGTTATTTTTTGTTCAACCCAGCAGGCTAAATGAAAAAAAACTGACAGATCGCTGTACTAACACAAGCAATGTTAGTACAACGATCTCCCCTGCTGTGCTATTGTGTTCTGACAGGGCTGCCATTGGCTGCCAGCGCTGATCAGACTCTGTCGGACAGGGAGCTGTACACACGGGCCGAAAGTCGACCGGTTACTGCTGAACCAAACATTTTCTGGACCGTTTGTATTCAGCATTACACTAGCTATGCCAAAAATGTTCCATCCCCCAATGTTACCTATCAATTCCTAACCTTCGTAAAATAACATCAGTATACTCACCTAGTTTTAGTCCACTTCAGTTCGGTCATGTGACCTTGCAGCTCCGGCTCCAATCTGTCAGTGAGCGGCAGCTGCAGGAGAGAGGAGGGAACGCCAACAATGGCTGGGATATGGGAGCCTATGAGGTGAAGTCATGGCTCCCGCAATTCCCAGCTGTTAAGCGCTTCCTCCTCTCCCCCGCAGTTTCCAGTCACTAACACGGGGGATCACGTGATCTGACTGCACTGGATTAAAAATAGGTAAGAACTCACATCTTTTTACACAGGCTAAGCAAGATGGGATGTTGGGGGGGGGGGGGGGGGGGGGGGATGGCGGCAGGCATTTTAAAGCATAGTTATTGATAGGCTGGAATTCCACTTTAAACCTTTTTTTGGAAGTCTGATTTAGATTGATGATCTGTCAGAGAGAGAAGACCTAATGGCTCAGATTGTAGGAAGCAAATACACCCTCCATGCATGGTAATAGATTTCTGTAACCTGGTTGCAGTGGATTACGTAGAACACGCATTGGGTTAAAATGTGTGGACTTTATGACTTTAATTTGCCTATTTTGCAGTGTTTCCTTGCTTTCATTAGCAGTTCACCTATAGTTTTCACTTATTGCTGGGCATTCCTAAACAGACAAAGTCAACTTGCCCATGCAGGGAAAAGCGACAGTGCATTTGTAAAGGGCCCTCCCAACCCAAGTTAATACTTTCCTTACCAGTGCCTCAGTGACATATTTTTCAGTTGCCTGTCAGCTTGACTGATCTAAAAGATTCTCACACCTTTTTGCAGTAATCTGAAAAGCATTACAGACTTTAGAGCAGATTGTTTTTTTTAGCCATTAGGCCAAAAGACTAATGAACCTTTTCTCTACTTGGCAGCTTCAGAGAAGATGCTGAGAGCTTGGAAGGAGATGGAGGATCGAGCGGTAGGATGTGCGAAGGTAATATTTGAACCAACTAGGCTGTCCCTCATAAACGAATAACGTTTTTCTGAAGATGTTTATTTGTATATAGGTGAGGTATGGCAATTTGTCCTATCCACCAAAAGCTGATATTTCAGTATGTTAAAAATCTTACCTAATTAGGGAATATTATCTGGATTGTTTTGCCTGTCATTGCTTTTTGGATTTGGTGCTGCTTTGGAGCAAACCCGCTAGGTGTCAAGGGAAAGCTGTATATAAAATATTTTTCAGTTTCCTGCCACTCTCTGCTTTCCCCTTGATTTCTTCCCATTTGTTCGTTCTAAAGAAGGGATTGAGTATGACACTTTAGCTTTTGTTGCCATTTTTTACATCCAAACTGTCAACTCAAATCTTTAAAGCGTTACTAAACCCAGATCCTGCATTCACTATATCTGGTCTAACACACAATACACAGAACATGGAAATTGAATTATTTAGTAATAACAAACGGATAAATACTTTTTCTCATCAGCAGTATATAGCAGCCTTGTGACTTGTATCAGTTCCTAGTAAAGCTTGTAGGAGGCATTTTCATTCTTCCCTGATCCTCTGTCTGGACAGTGCTGATTGTCCCTGTGCTGATGATCGTCCCTGTGCTGATCACATGCACTCTCCCAAGAAAAAAAAAACTCTCTTGCAATACACACCAAGTTTTTAGCAGACAGCGGTCTGAAGTCACAGAGCCGGTCCAGGCTGGGAAAAGATCGTCTGGTCGGGATCCTCCCAGAAGCCCAGACCAGCACCTGGCTTAGCCTCTCAACGAGCCGCTGAGAGGCTGAGCCAGCCACTCCCGCCCCCTCCACAGCCCAGCCCAGGTTAGGGGTCAGAGCAGTCAGTGGTGACTGACAGTCACCAATTGTCCGCTCACGAAGCTGTGAGAGCCAAGCAATTAGTGGTGTTTGTTATCAGTCTAAGAGCCGTATGGGGACAGATGCAGCATCAGACTGATGCTGCATGCACCTAGGTAAGTATGATCCTTGAAAAACAAAAGACAAAACCTGAACTTCTCTTTTAAAGGTGACCATAGACATACAAAGGAACGCAGTAGTGCAGACATGACCTGTCTACGCAGAGGCACCTGTATGCCTACATGGTCCTAAACCTGTATGTTTCACCAGACACACCGGTCTAGTTAGCAAAGGTTGTTTCCCTGAGAACGGTTGGCTGGCAAGTGTCCACTGGCATAAACCTGAGATAACTTCATGTCAATGGCCAGATTCAACTTTGTGTCTATATCTCTTCTTTGTAAATTGTAAATATTCTATTGTATTGCTCTGAACTCACAGGCTGGACAAATTTCCTTTCTGGATGACCAAATAATGGGACTCCACACTGAGATAGTTGAACTACAGAGGAGCCCTTATGCACGTAGACAAGGCGATGTCATGGAGCTCCTGTAAGTTCACATTGAGCAGTTTTTGCTTGTTTGTATGTATGCCTTTTTGTTGCTTGGTTAGATTTCACCACTATTTATTTTTTTGTGACTTACCACAGAACCCACTGGCACCACTACTCAGTGCAGCCACTTCTCTCTATTTTTCCCTCTGCTAGCTGTAGGTTACACAGAGAATAGCGTTTAAACTTCTAACTCACAAAACTTCCCTAACCTAAAAGGCTTGACTGACTAAGAGTAATTATTTATTATAACAACATAACTTATTTTACCTCCTGATAATTATCTTCTAAAAATGTTCAATTCACCGACCTTAATGTCACCAAGATGTGTAATCTTTATTTTTTTTTTGTTCTAAAACCCTGTTTTTTTCACAAAATGTTATTTTATCCTAAGAAGTGTTATTTTTGTCACCACCTTACCTGGAAAAGTTTTCCTTTTCTCCCCCATAGATAGTTATAGACCCCCCTCAAGTATCACCGCCCTGAAGCTGGCGTTATTTTGAGGGGTGATGACACGAACAGTAATAATAAAGCACTGGTAGTGGTAAAATACCAATACTTACAGAGCTGACTAAAATGTGTAATGTGAATTGAAATCTGAGAGTTATGAAGTAAATAAGACATATTATTTGGGAAAAAAATAAAATAGAATGCATTAGGGTGAAAAACTTTACAACTCCTTTAATGGGAGTGCTGATTGGTACTTTAAACAAGCTGCTAGCAGGTTTCAGCACTCCTAACCGCTTGTTTAACCACTTCAGTACTGGACGCTCTCACCCCCTTCCTGCCCAGGACAATGTTCAGCTTTCAGCGCTGTCACACTTTAAATGGCAATTGCACGTTCATGCAACACTGTGCCTAAATAAAATTTGTATCATTATTTTCACACAGAGCTTTCTTTTGGTGGTTTCTAATTTTTGCTAAAGACTGAAAAGTTAGAAAAAAAAAGAAGTTTTCTTTGTTTCTGTCATAAACTTTTACAAATAAATAATCTTTCTTCATAAATTTAGGCCAAAATGTATTCTGCCACATATCTTTTGTGAAAATAACCAAAATCTTATTATTATTTAGTCTTTAGGAAAGTTCACAAACTATGGAATATATCTGAAAATTGATCAATCCTGATGTACTGACAGCCTCATTTCTTGAGGCACGGAAATGCTAGAACAGTACAGTAATACCCCCCAAATGACTCTTTTTTGGAAGGTATTTAGTAAGAGGCATGACAAGTTTTTTTAAGTTGTAATTTTTGTCACTAATTTTTTGAAAATTAATAAATGTAAAAAAAATTTGTGTTTTTTATTTTTATTTTTTTAACATACTGTCACCAGTGCAGTACAGCGTCATCATATAACAGATGTGGCAGTGATCAGGGACGCTGACTGGTGACGGTATGTAACAACAACAAAAAAAATTAAAATTACTTTTTTTTTTTTTTTTTTTATTCACACATACGTTGACCAGAGCAATACAATACCATAGTATCACTGTACTACTCTGGGGAGGTAATCAGGATTTTTTTTCACTCTGATTGCTTATAGCAGTGAATTTTACTGTTATAAGCAAGCATTTTTACTGAATGAAATAGATTCATTCAGTGTGGATTGTTGTGATTAGCTGTGATTGGCCACAGATAATCACATGGTACAGATGGGCTGAGATTGGCCCTGCCTGTACCATGTGATCACTGTGACCAATCACAGCTAGCAACACAATTGTACATAACGAATGGCATGAATTGAAGCAATTCATTGTTTACAATTGTCATGTGATCTGCTGTGATTGGTCACAGCGATCACATGGTTCCAGCAGCAGGGGGTACACTGATCAGTCTTAATGGGAGTGCTGATTGTCACTTTAAACAGGCTGCTAGCAGGCTTCAGCACTACTTGAGGCATGTTATGAAAGCCTGCTGAAGCCTACTAACAGCTTGTTTAACGTGACAGCCAGCACTCCCATTAAGATCTGTGTATAACATTTTCAAACAGGAGTTGGAGGGCAATTTAAAGGCTTAGAGAAAGCTGCTTGAAGCTTGCCAAAAGCTCACCATTCATGGTGCTCTTATACAAGCTGAAGCCCGTGTGAAACAGGCCAAACACTTTTCCTCTTACTTCTCAGTTACTAATTCTCTCTATTTGCCACTTTAGTTGCTGCAGGTTACACAGAGAATAGATTTCAGTAGTCTGACTCTAATCTACAGTCTGTCTTGAACTCTTTGAAGTGCAACTGCTCCTCCTCTGTTACTACGTCTTTGTTATCCCCTCTACTAGTTGCATGTTACACAGGAAATCGACTTCTAGGAAGGTTATCATTGCTGAACTATACCTGTGCTCTCATGTTTTTCTAACTCTTGTTAAGTGTCTGAGTAGATTGTGATGTATAATATATTTTCTCCCAGGGAGCAGAAGGCTATCGACTTATACAAGCAGTTAAAGCCTCGGCCTCCAGGTGTGTGATTGTGATATCTGTGTAGATACATTTTTTTTATTTTTTTTAACAAGATGTTGATATTTTATCTAATGCTGGCAATCCATTTCTTTTAAGATAATGCTTACAGTGATAGTACCGAAATGGTGAGAACCATTGTGTTGACCGTACAGGGCCAGGATAAAGTTTTAAAGGAGCTATTTGGACATTTGAGGTAAGCTTAACCATTTCAGCTCTGGAAGATTTTACCCCCCCCCCCCCCCCCCTTAATGACTAGGCCATTTTTTGCAATATGGCACTTCATTGCGTGGTTGTGTGATGCTGTACCCAAATAACGTTTTTGTCCCCCCCCCCCCCCCCCCCCAAATAGAGCTTTCTTTCGGTGGTATGTGATCACCGCTGCAGTTTTTCTTTTTTGCACTATAAACAAAAAAAGACCCACAATTTTTCTGCTATAAAACATATCCAATAAAAAAAATGTAAAAAATCTAATTTCTTTATCAATTTAGGCCAATATGTATTCTGCTACATATTTTTGGTTAAAAAAAAGCCCAAAAAGCATATATTGGTTTCCAAAAATTATATCGTCTACAAGCTATGGAATATATTTATGGAATTTTTTATTTTTATTTTTTTTCACTAGTAATGGCGGCGATCAGCGACTTATAGTGTGACTACGATATTGCGGTGGGCAAATCGGACACACACTTTTTTGGGAACCAGTGACAGCAATACAGTGATTGGTGCTTAAAATATGCACTGGCACTGTACTAATGACACTGGCTGGGAAGGAGTTAACATCAGGCGGATCAAAGGATTAACTGTGTGCTTAGCCTGTGTTTTAGTACTGTGTGGGAGGTGCTTTTACTAGGGGAAGACATGGATCCTTGTCCCTGCTTTGCAGGAACACAGGATCCATGCATTCCCTACTGGCAACGGCAATCTGCTTTGTTTTATATAGGCAGACTGCCGTTCTGCCCCTGTACCGAATGATCGGCGAGTGCCGGCGGACATCAAGTCCGCAGTACCCGCTTATCGGCTCCCGCTGTGTATAATCACAGCAGGAGCAAGCCAGCGCACATTCGCGCCCGCTACACGGAACAGCCGGATATATACGTGATCCGGCACACAGCTGCTGGCCTGTAGCATTAAAACTGCTATGGGGTGGACATCAACTGGTAAATGTTGCTTAAAGCAAGTTCCTGCAAAATACTACAGCTGCTGACTTATAATAAGCGGTAACTTACCTGTCCCAGGGTCCAGCGATGTTGGGGAACGAAGCCCCGCTCGTCTCCCCCTCCTCTCAGCGGCGCCGGTTTTGTCACTGTGGGCGCCTGGCTGTGGCTTCACAGCCGGGCACGCACTGCGCATGCATAAGCAGAGCTGCACGCTGTGACTGGCCGGGCAATCATCTGGAACCTGTGACGTGTCCCAGATGATTGCCGAGAGGGAGGGGGAGAAGTGAACTTACTTCTGGCGCCGTAGTGCCCTGGGAGGAAGTGGGAGCTGGAACCCTCTAAAATTGTGTGTTTTTTTTGTTTTGTTTTTTGTCTGTATCTAAGGCCATCCATAGACGGAGCGAACTTCTTTACTGCAACCTCGGCAGTATTGACAGGAGAATCCCTCCCGCTGAGCCAGTGTGTTCTCCCAGCAGGGAGGCAGGGGAAGCCGTCCCCGCTGGGAGAACACAGTGTTTAATGCAAGCGGCTATAACAGCTGCTAGGAATAATTGCATGTAAAGTCCGTCAGACTGACTGTACCCAAGTTGATCGATCAACTTGGGTAAATACAGCCTGCCCACACATGGTTTGAATCTCGCTGGTTCAACTGGAACCATCTATGAACGGCTTCAGAGAGATTTCCAATCCCTTCCTGGTCTGGTAGAAGGCGAGTGGAAATTGCCTCATTAGAGATACAAACAAGGAAAAAAAAAAGAAAATCTGAAGTTCTAAGGCCCCATTTACACTGATGATGACATACATGAATTTATTTGTGTTTATAGAACATTTATGAGTTACTGATTTTGAATAGCATGATTCACACATTCAGGTTACTATTGTTTACATAAGATAGAAATCTCTGCATTCAGGGGCAGATTATATACTCATTCAAAACATTGTGTTCGTTGCCACAGCGCATGAAAATGCGAGATGCTTTTTGAGCGCTGCTTTGCCACTGATTGTTAATGGCACCCCAGTGGACCCTGCTAAAACCATAGTGCATGTTAGCTGCTTATTATATTGAAAAAAAGGTGCATGCACCCTCTTGGTGTGATTTCTGTTTAAATAAATGGGCTACTCCAGCGCAGCTCACATCAATGTGGATAAAATCATGCATCACAGCCTGTGCGTTACCGCAGCGCATGGGTGTGGACTTAGACTTAAACCTCCCCATCCCTCGTCTTTTAGATTTAGTAGGAATTTTGTTGCATTTGTGTCATAATGGTTTTAGTGGACTAAATATCAAAAATACCTTCGATAAACACTAATGCAACTATCGCCGTGCATACAAAATCAATTGCATCATTGTTTTATTCTACCAGTCCTGTGCTTACAAACTCTGAAAGCGATAAGTAAAACATTCTAAAAATTGAAAAATTGCTAAAATGGTCTGGCCACTTAAGGTCAAAATGGAGTGCAGGGCCTGGTAGAAAAAGGATTAAAGCAAAATTTAGCTCCAATTTTTTATTTTTTTTTGCACAGATCCTAAAGTGGTCGTAAACTCAATAGAATTACTTTGCTGCATTAGAACCCTTATGCCCCGTACACACAGTCTGATTTTCCGTCTGAAAATGTTCGATGGGAGCTTGTTGCCGGAAATTCCGACCGTGTGTAGGCTCCATCGGACATTTTCCATCGGAATTTCCGTCACACAAAATATTTTACGACAACAAAATCCGTTGTCATAAATTCCGATCGTGTGTACAAAGTTCCACACGTGCTCGGAATCAAGCAGAAGAGCGGCACTGGCTATTGAACTTCATTTTTCTCGGCTTGTCATACGTGTTGTACGTCACCACGTTTTGGATGTTCGGAATTTCCGACAAGATTTGTGTGACCATGTGTATGCAAGACAAGTTTGAGCCAACATCCGTCGGAAAAAAAACGTGGATTTTGTTGTCAGAATGTCCAACCATGTGTACGGGGCATTAGGCTGGTTTCACATGAGCTTTCTGATCAGTTCTGCCTGTCAGTTTTTCAGGTGGACCTGATCGGACCAGCCATTCTTCTCTAGGGAGCAATGGGTGTCAGTGGACATGTGTCCACTGACACCCACCAGCATCTGATCTGATCCTGTCCGCCAAAAAACAGACGGATGGGGGATTCATTCCCAATGCGTCCGGCGGATCAAATCGGACCGCCTGTCCGTTTCTATCCGACCAGCCCATGGAGAACAGCGGGGCTGTGTCTCACGGACCCGTCATCGGCCTTCTCAGCGGGGATCAGCATAGAGAGCATTACGAATCAATGAATATGGTACTCTATTCACATTTTGTCTAACCTGTGCCATTCTGTTACAGTCCAGATAGGATAGACATAATGATGTCCCCGGTGCATGCACATATTTGCAAATATTCACGGTATGCTGTATGGGTCGTCTCTCCATTCCAGGAGATGCCGTGCCTTCATCATCTACTCTCTGTGACACTGCAATCCCGCGAGAGTACAGCCCCGTGCACAGCTTCCCGAAAACACCCCATGCAACTTGTCACAAGAGGGTGTAAATATCAGTCTCTGTTGCCATTATAATTCCAGATCAAAAATGAGGCTTGGTTATCACTCAATGCATATGCGTGAGATTACGGCCATACAACAAGAAAATTTGAAAGTTTTACAGTGCACAGATGCGGAAGAGAACAATAAAAATGGTGCCGGCTTTGGATGGGAGAGAGGGAAAACAAAATCAGCTAAAAAAAAAAAAAAAGTATTGAGCAACGAGGAGGTTTATTTAAAAGGCAGATTGATATAACAGGTAGTGCCTACATTCATTTTTAGTTTACTACCGCTTTAAGGGGGGAGTCCTGACTGTCTGTTTAGGCAAACTACTAATAGGCTGTTCACATACTTGAGATAGTGCTGAAGCTTAATGAAGCCTGTCAGAAGCTTGTTTAAAGTGACAGTGAGCAATCCCTTTAAAATCTGTGTATTACCTCCCAAGCTGTAGCTAAATTATGCTTTGAAGGTATCACAAAAACTGAAGCTGGCTGAAAGCTTTGCAAAAGTTTTCTGCACACACTGTTCTTTTCCAAGCCAAAGCCCATATTTGCTAGGTCTTATAATGCAGATTTAGTTGCTGTTTTTTTTGTTTTGTTTTTTTCCCCTTTACTAAAAAAAAAATATGTCTGCCCTTAGCCGACTATTGGGTTGTAAGCAGAAAATTATTGAACTGCTGCCCCAGATCGAGATGACCATAAATAACATTAAGGAAGCTGATAGTTCCCTGATGCAGATGCAGGCCAAACGTCAACGTGAAATCTGGCATCTCCTGAAAATTGCATGTGTGAGTATTTTTGCCTTTTTATATTACTGTTTAGTGAATGGATGTTACAAGCTGACCTAAGTACTCTATTTTGGTAATGAAGTTGTATAAGTGAAATTTCACTTATTTAGTGTAGAGTATTGGGCTTCTTAAGCCTTGGTTTCTTCAGTGGTGATATCAGCCTATTATAGTTTGTGTTTCTGTTCCTGTCCACCTTGGAGTTTTGGAGTTCCCCTACATCCTGTGTTTTCCATAACTTAAGACAAATGAAAAATCTAACAGTAATATTATTTTTTATCATGTGATCTTGCATAGCATGAAGGCTAAGAGTGTTGACACCTCAGTTTTGAAGTCATCAAGAGAAATAAGAAACCACTATGTAGTTAAACTTAAAGTAATACTAAAGTCTAATTTCTTTATCGTACATCATGGGACACAGAGCCTAAGTTAATAACTTAATGGGTATATAGGCACCTTCAGGTGATGGACACTGGTATACCCTATCCAGGAAGTTCACTCCCTATATAACCCCTCCTCCTTCCAGGAGTACCTCAGTTTTTTAGCCAGTGTCTAAGGTGATGGTCACGAGTGAAGATGTGCTCTGAGGAGCTCCAGGAGGGATCCATACTGGATTTAAATAGCCTCCATAGACCAGATCCATCCAAAGTGCCACTGAGGCCAAAGTGGATGGTACCTGGGCCTCGTATCCAAAGCACAAGGTTTTGCCTGTAATGCCTCTCTTTTATCCAATCAGACTGAACCGGATCCAATCCGACAATGCCTCAGCTGTGGCCTATATCAATCACCAAGGGGGCACCAAGAGTCTCTCAGCGCAGAGAGGTGTGAACCATATTCTAACTTGGGCAGAAAGGAATGTTCCGTGCCTATCGGCAATCTTCATTCTGGGAGTAGAGAATTGGCAGGCGGACTACTTGAGCCGCCAGCAATGGTCTCTTTACCCCGACATATGTTGGGCTATTTGCCAAAGATGGGGGACTCTGGACGTAGATCTTCTAGCATCCAGATTCAACATGAAGCTAGTCAACTTTTTGTCCAGAACAAAGGATCAACTTGCCTGCGGAACAGATGCGTTGGTGACCCCGTGGGATCAGTTTTCACTGATGTATGCATTTCTTCCTATTCAATTGCTGCCTCGACTTCTTTGCAGAACCAAGCTGGAAAGAAAGCCGGTAATTTTGGTAGCACCAGCATGGCCCAGAAGGTCATGGTATGTAGAAATCGTAAAGATGGCAGTGGAGGGTCCATGGTACCTCCCACTACAGCCAGACCTACTCTCACAGGGGCCGATATTCCATCCTACCTTACAGTCTCTAAATTTAACAGCTTGGCTATTGAAACCCACATTCTGAAGAAACGTGGGCTTTCCGGGTCCGTTATCTCTTCCCTGATTAATGCAAGGAAGCCAGCTTCCAGAACTATATATTATAGAGTCTGGAGGGCTTATGTTTCCTGGTGTGAATCCAAGGGTTGGCACCCTCGGAGATATATCATAGGCAGAATTCTTGTCTTTCTACAATTAGGGGTAAAGATGAAATTGGCCTTGAGTACTATTAAAGGCCAAGTCTCAGCCTTATCAGTCTTATTTCAAAGACCGCTTGCTACACATTCTTTAGTCCGGGGTTTTATGCAAGGGGTGATGGGGCTTAATCCGCCAGTCAAACCTCCTTTGAACCCTTGGGACTTGAACTTAGTTTTGTCAGTGTTACAAAAACAACCATTTGAACCGATACATCATATTCCCTTAGTCCTTCTGACAAGGAAGCTGGTGTTCTTGGTTGCTATATCCTCAGCAAGGAGGGTTTCGGAATTGGCTGCTCTTTCCTGTAAAGTGCCATACTTGATTATTCATGAGGACAGAGTGGTGTTACGCCCTCGTTCAGACTTTTTGCCAAAAGTGGTCTCAGGTTTTCACCTGAACCAAGATATTGTCCTGCCATCATTTTTTCCAAAACCATCTTCCAGGAAAGAGAAGTCACTACATTGTCTTGTTGTGGTGAGAGCAGTGAAAATATATTTAAAGACAACTGCTCAGATTAGAAAGACTGATGTCTTATTTATTCTGCCAGAGGGTCCTAAGAAAGGACAGGTAGAGTCGAAATCCACTGTCGCTAAGTGGATTCGGCAAGTTATAATTCAGACTTATAATTTAAGGGGCAAGATTCCCCCTTTCCAAGTCAAAGCGCACTCTACCAGGGCGGTTAGTGCTTCTTGGGCAGTGCGTCACATGTCCCATGATGTACGATAAAGAAAATAGGATTTTTATAACAGCTTACCTGTAAAATCCTTTTCTTGGAGTACATCATGGGACACAGAGGTCCCTCCCCTCTTTTGGGGTTTAAGTATATTGCTTTGCTACAAAAACTGAGGTACTCCTGGAAGGAGGAGGGGTTATATAGGGAGCAAACTTCCTGGATTGGGTATACCAGTGCCCATCACCTGAAGGTGCCTATATACCCATTAAATTATTAGCCTTTGTGTCCCATGATGTACTCCAAGAGAAGTTTTTTACAGGTAAGCTGTTATAAAAATCCTATTTTTTGTTTTCTTTAAAAATAACAAACATGTCATACTTAACTACTCTGTGTAATGGATTTGCATAGAGCAGCCCAGATCCTCCTCTTTTTGGGTCCCTCTTCTGTGTTCTTGGCCCCTCCCCCCTGCCAAGTGCCCCCACAGAAAGCAACTTGCTATGGCGGCACCCGAGCCGAGACTCTGCTCTGTGTGTCCATTCAGACATGGAACTGTGGTTTGGCCCCCGCCCCCCCTCTCTCTCCTGATTGGCTCACTGACTTTTATTGATAGTAGTGCGGAGCCAGTGGTGCCGCGCTGCCGTTTCAGCCAATGAGAAGGGAGGGTCCCGGGCAGCCGAGGCAATTCTACATCACTAGAGAGAAAGGGGGCTCAGGTAAGTATTAGAGGGGCTGAAGGGGACTGCTGCCCACAGAAGGATTTTTATCTTAATGCATTAAGGTAAAAAAAAAACCTTCTGACTTTACAACCACTTTAAAGTGAAACTAAAATGTGAGCAGACAACTTTTAATTGCAGAAGAAACATGCTATGTCCTTTTATGTTTCAATCTTTTTGTTAGGATTTAAAAAAAACAATAGGACGTTAAAGGGTAACAAAATCAAGTACAAAATAGAACTGTCATCATAGTCCGTGTACAAACAATGACGACAAAAACATAATTGAAGGATGGGTGGTTCAGCCAGGAATCCATGGAAAGTCCATAAGTAGGTATGAGGAACTACATCAAAGTGATCAACCATGGAGAGTCCCATGTAGCACTACGTATTCAGCTATATTCCAAGAAAAGGCTTAACCACAGATGGGCTCTAATTCAGATCAACATTGATGCTATGTCCTTTCTGCAATAATATGCTATGTCACTTCTGCAATTGCCTGTTCGCAAGTTTCTGTTGACTGTACACTGAGCTGCGCATGCTCAGCTTAGCATGCATTCTCAGCATGGTGCCGTGCGCATGCACAGGAGTTGCGTCATTCCCACCAGCCAACCGATAGGCTGAAAACATAGCATCCAGAAGAAACCCAGGTAGAAGATGTCAGCAGCCGACGAGAGATTATTATTATACAGGATTTATATAGCGCCAACCGTACAACTGTCATATCGTTGGAATGGCAGTGAGTATTCTGCAGACTTTAGTCATGCTTTAAGTTTACTTGTAATTTCCAGCTGGTGCTCTCATTAATAGGATATTGTAAAGATATTTCTTTCTCGAACATCACGGGACACAGAGCCACAGTAATTACTGATGGGTTATATAGGTATCACTGGTGATTGGACACTGGCACACCCTATCAGGAAGTTCAACCCCCTATATAATCCCTCCCCCTTGCAGGGATACCTCAGTTTTTACGCCAGTGTCTTAGGTGATGGACGTGTAAAGATGTCCTGTGCTGAGCTCCAAAGGGAATATCCTAAGATCCTATACTGGGGCAAGCCAGGCGAACCGGATCCATTCAAAGTGTCTTTTAATGGCCGAATTGAATGGTACCCGGGCCTCGTGTCCGAAGAAACGAGGTTTTACCCGTAATGCTTCTCTTTTTAGAGAGCTGGACCCCGCAGATCAGAAAATGGCTTTAAACTTCCTAATTTCTGGCGAGGTGCTTTACGGTCCCAGAACTGTTGGATCCCCCTATTCGTAGGGGGCCCCAGTCTCTGACGTTTTTTTCAGACGGAGCCCACCGTGAGAGGTGAAGATTGGGTCTGTGTAAACAGCACCCTGCGGCTGGATAAGGTAAGAGGAGATTCCACAGAATTTTTGAGTTCTAGTGGCTTTTCTCCTTTAAGGTAAATGCATGCTATGCCTATTGTGACCACCGGGGGCTGCCAAGAGCACAAACCTGCACATGCTGACTGTCTGTCTCAGGTGTTTTCATCGCTGATTATGTCCCAGCGTCTCAAGCAGGCTGCAAACAGGTAAGATGGAAAGGGGGATTTCTCATGTTTGAATGTTCCCCCCCAGGCTAGAGAGGGGCCACAGGGGTCTAGAAAGTGGTTATACCACCCGGGCTCTGCGGCCTAATGGCCACCATCTCTGAAGATAGCCGTTCAGGCAGATCTTGTTACCAGCCTCTCTCCCTCCCCCCCCCCCCATCCCCAGCCTTTCTCCAGAAGCATGACAGGAGAGTCGGCCAGCGCGGGAAGCGCTCGTTTTTTTCAAAACTCGGGGGGGCGGTAGAGGAGGGGGCGGGACGTCAGCACAGGTGCTTAGACTCCCACTCAGGCCAGCTGCAGGCTATTAAAGGCACTCTGTACAGGTGCACTCAGCCTTCTGAGAGACACAGAGCTGACGGTCGCATGTAAGGTGGGACACAGGCATTCTCCTAGGCAGCATTTACTGAAGTAACACCAGACTGAGCATTGGGTAGCAAGGCTTTTAGCCAGACTACATCGCTCAGCGGGCAGTGTTCATTTGTATACCTCACACCTTGTTGCTTTGCACTATGGGTAGAAGAGGTTCAAGCACCCCAGGAACCAGAGACACTAGGGGATCTCGTTCAGGTTCTGAGGGCCCCCTGTCGGCAGCATCCTCCCCCCCTAAAGATGGGCCAGGGACGGCTAGCCAGGGAGAGCCATCGGGGTCAGGGGCTACACCTGCTTCTGGCACTTCAGCCCCTGTATATATTACACAAGAGGTTTTTTTCTCAACCATTAATGGTCTAGAGGAAAGATTAATGGCCGTGATTACGTCTTCACTCAGTGGAAGAAAACGCACTAGGCTTTCCTCTGTTCCCCAAGACCCTCAGACAGAGGAGCTCTGGGATAAAGGAGATGAATACCTTTCAGAGGTTCAGGATGGGACGGATGATTCCTCTTCGGAGGAATCAGGTGGAGAGGGACCCTCTGCGACTTCCCAAGAGGAGAAAGTCTTAGTGCAGATCCTCACTGGATTGGTCCGCTCCACATTTAAGTTGCCCATACCTGAAACTGCTAAAGAATCCTTTTCTGCTTTGGGGTCACTGAAACCTTTCCAAGCAGCACATGCTTTTCCTGTTCATACTTTACTTGAAAAGCTCATTTATTCTGAGTGGGATCACCCAGACAAACGTTTTTTTCCGCCGAGAAAGTTTTCAACACTTTATCCGATGGAAGAAAAGTTTATTAAAATGTGGGGAATACCGGCTATTGATGCCGCCATTTCCTCCGTAAATAATAGCCTGATTTGTCCTGTAGACAATGCTCAGATGCTCAGGGATCCTGTAGATAAAAGGATGGAATCCCTATTGAAGGATGTTTTCTCCTTAGCAGGATCAGTGGCCCAACCTGCAGTAGCAGCGATTGGAGTCTGTCAATACTTAGGAGACCATGTTAAGCAGGTCATCAAAGTATTACCTGAACAGCAGGCCCAGGGGTTTGCTAACCTTCCAGCGGCCTTATGCTTTGTGGTTGACGCCATTAGAGATTCTATCGTGCAAACCTCCCGTCTTTCACTGGGGTTGGTGCATATACGTAGAATCCTATGGTTGAAAAATTGGTCAGCCGAAGCACCATGTAAGAAGCTACTGGCTGCGTTTCCATTTCGTGGTGCAAGGTTGTTTGGAGAGGACTTGGATAACTATATCAAGAGAATCTCTTGTGGGAAAAGCACTCTCTTACCTGTCAAGAAGAAGAGTAAGCGTCCCTCTTTCAAGCGGACTCTTTCCCCAGCGCCGGGGGCTTCAGCCTCCAGGCAGTCTCGACGGCCGCCTCCATCGGGGTCCAGAGACAAGAGTCAACCCCAGGGACAAAAGAAGTCCTGGGGAAAGAAGCCTACTAGGCAAAACACTAAGACCTCTGCATGAGGGGGCGCCCCCGCTCACTCGAGTGGGGGGAAGACTGCGACAGTTCTCAGAGCTCTGGCAGGAGGACTTCCAGGACAGATGGGTAATCTCCACGGTAACCTTAGGGTACAAGCTGGAGTTTCAGGAATTCCCCTCTCCTCGGTTCCTCAGATCAAATGTTCCCAGAGACCCAGAGAAGAAGCAGTCGCTCCTTCTAGCGTTAGAGCGACTTTTGTCGCAGGAGGTCATTATGATAGTTCCCGCAAAGGACCAGGGATTGGGCTTCTATTCCAACCTTTTTACGGTCCAAAAGCCAAATGGGGATGTCAGGCCCATTCTGGACTTAAGGGATCTGAACCGATTCCTAAGGATTCAGTCCTTCCGCATGGAATCAATTCGAACAGTAGTTCCCACCCTGCAGGGAGGAGAATTTCTGGCATCAATAGACATCAGAGATGCATATCTGCATGTGCCCATTTTTCCTGCTCATCAGAAGTTTCTGCGCTTCGAGGTAGGAGGGCGCCATTTCCAGTTTGTGGCTCTGCCTTTCGGGATAGCCACTGCACCTCGAGTGTTCACAAAGATCTTGGCTCCTCCTCTGGCCAGATTAAGGGCTCAGGGTATAGCTGTCATAGCATACCTAGACGACCTGCTCTTGATAGACCGGTCGGTAGCCTCTTTGAATGGAAACTTGAGGACCACGGTCAGGTATCTAGAACACCTGGGTTGGATCCTCAACTTAGAAAAGTCTTTCCTAAAACCAGTAAGAAGACTGGAGTATTTAGGTCTGATTATAGATACAAGCCAGGAGAAAATATTTCTACCCCAGGCAAAGATCACTGCTTTGAGAGAGCTGATTCTGACAGTAAGGACCAAGAAGGGTCCCTCAGTCCGCCTTTGTATGAGGCTACTAGGGAAGATGGTGTCTTCATTCGAAGCAGTTCCCTATGCTCAGTTTCACTCAAGAATGCTGCAACACAGTATTCTGTCGACATGGAACAAGAAGGTTCAGGCATTAGACTTTCCGATGCACCTGTCGCATGCGGTGCGTCAGAGCCTCAATTGGTGGCTCATACCCGAAAACCTGCAGAAGGGGAAATCCTTTCTACCGGTTACCTGGACGGTGGTAACAACAGATGCCAGTCTGTCAGGTTGGGGAGCAGTTCTGGAACAGGCTGCGGTCCAAGGGGTATGGTCCAAGACAGAGAGGACCTTACCCATCAACATTCTGGAGATCCGGGCGATACATCTAGCTCTAAAGGCCTGGACTATCAGGCTACAGGGTTGTCCGGTCAGGATCCAGTCCGACAATGCCACAGCAGTGGCTTATGTCAATCATCAGGGAGGTACCCGGAGCCGAGCTGCTCAAAAAGAGGTGAACCAGATCTTAGTCTGGGCAGAGATGCATGTGCCATGCATATCGGCAGTTTTCATCCCGGGAATAGAGAATTGGCAGGCGGACTATCTAAGTCGCCAGCAGTTACTTCCAGGGGAATGGTCTCTGCATCCCGACGTCTTTTGGGCCATATGCCAAAGATGGGGGGTTCCAGATGTAGATCTCTTTGCATCCCGATTCAACAAAAAGATAGACAGATTTGTGGCAAGGACAAAAGATCCTCTTGCATGCGGGACGGATGCGTTGGTGATTCCGTGGCATCGGTTTTCACTGATTTACGCATTCCCGCCTATTCTGCTACTACCACGACTCCTTCGCAGGATCAGGCAGGAAAGGAAGTCGGTACTTCTGGTGGCCCCCGCTTGGCCCAGAAGGACTTGGTATGCAGAAATAGTAAGGATGACGGTAGGTTCCCCGTGGACCCTACCGGTACGCCCAGACCTGTTATCTCAAGGTCCAGTGTTCCATCCTGCCTTACAAACGCTAAATTTGACGGTTTGGCTATTGAGACCCACGTTCTGAAGAGTCATGGGCTCTCAGGTCCTGTCATATCTACCTTGATTAATGCAAGGAAGCCAGCCTCCAGGATGATTTATCATAGAGTCTGGAAGGCTTCTATAACCTGGTGTGAATCCAGAGGTTGGCATCCCAGGAAATATGTCATAGGTAGAATCCTTCATTTTCTACAGATGGGATTAGAGATGAAGCTGGCCTTGAGTACCATCAAGGGCCAGGTCTCTGCTTTATCAGTATTATTTCAGCAGCCACTTGCTTCGCATTCTTTGGTCCGAAACTTTATGCAGGGGGTGATGCGTCTTAATCCTCCGGTTAAAGCGCCCCTAAACCCCTGGGACTTGAACTTGGTCCTGGCTGTGTTACAGAAACAGCCTTTTGAACCAATAAGTCAGATTCCTTTGGTCTTGTTGACAAGGAAATTAATTTTTCTGGTGGCCATCTCTTCTGCTAGAAGAGTATCAGAATTAGCAGCTCTTTCCTGTAAGGAGCCTTATTTGATTATACACAAGGATAGAGTGGTACTACGCCCTCATCCTAGTTTTTTACCGAAGGTGGTTTCTGATTTTCATTTAAACCAAGACATTGTTCTACCTTCCTTTTTTCCAGATCCCTGTTCTCCGGAAGAGAGATCTCTACATTCGTTGGATGTAGTAAGAGCAGTTAAGGCCTATCTAGGGGCAACTGCTCAGATCCGCAAGACGGATGTTTTGTTTGTGCTGCCAGAGGGTCCCAATAGAGGACAGGCAGCGTCAAAAGCTACCATTTCTAAATGGATTTGACAGTTGATCATTCAAGCTTACGGTTTGAAACAGAAGATTCCTCCGTTTCAGATCAGGGCACATTCCACAAGGGCTATTGGTGCTTCTTGGGCAGTGCATCACCAGGCCTCTATGGTTCAAATCTGCAAGGCCGCAACCTGGTCTTCAGTTCATACATTCACCAGATTCTATCAGGTGGATGTGAGAAGGCATGAGGATATCGCCTTTGGGCGTAGTGTGCTGCAGGCAGCGGTACAGGGTCCTCAGGTCTGATTGCACCCTACTTGGTCGTGGTTCCCCCCCCTCAGGTAGCATTGCTCTGGGACATCCCATCAGTAATTACTGTGGCTCTGTGTCCCGTGATGTTCGAGAAAGAAAATAGGATTTTTTAAAACAGCTTACCTGTAAAATCCTTTTCTTTCGAAGGACATCACGGGACACAGAGGTCCCGCCCCTCTTCTAATACACTATATTGCTTGGCTACAAAACTGAGGTATCCCTGCAAGGAGGAGGGATTATATAGGGGGTTGAACTTCCTGATAGGGTGTGCCAGTGTCCAATCACCAGTGATACCTATATAACCCATCAGTAATTACTGTGGCTCTGTGTCCCGTGATGTCCTTCGAAAGAAAAGGATTTTACAGGTAAGCTGTTTTTAAAAAATCCTATTATTTAAACAGCTTACATGCTATCAGGGAACACCAGCCCTAATTGATAAATATTTGGAAAGAAAAAGGGATGTGTTTTGAAGGAATGGGTGTTAAATGGTGATTCCCTGATTATATAGCGTACACAAATCTTAATAAAAACAGATGTTTATTGAGGTATATAGAACACAGTACATATACACATACATAACGAAAAAGGGCTAACACATAAGCCCAGAACATCTGGTGCCACACCTATATGCTGTATACAAATAGACAATATTTAAAATAATCCAAAAACATATATATATATATATATATATATATATATATATATATATATATATATATATATATATATATATATAATATATATATATATATATTTATTACATAATTCGCAACCACCTAGAGGTGGAGGCACAAAGGTAAGGGAGGGGGAAGATGAAACAAATAAAATAAAACATTTTTTAAGAAAATATACACGTATAATAAACTAAAGTGACAGGAAAAAGTTAGAAAAATAACCAATACAACAATAAATGTACCTTCAATAGTCTGGCATGTTCACACTAAGGGGAGACCAGTGAGAAGCCATCTTGGAAGGCCCCCAATTGAGACCAACGGCCCTTCCTAAAATCTCTCACATCTTAAATGGCAAAAATAAAGGACTCTATTTAGATAACCATACATTTATATATCACTGAGATGATAACTGTGTATTTCATAGAGACACATACCGTGTCACAATATAGATGTGTATATATAAGACCCACTTGGATATGGGGGGATCATTCAATAGCCAAAAAAAGATTCTTTGGTTATACAATCACTGTCCCAGGTCTATAACATCTAGTGGGTCAAACAGCCAGGATATATTACTCCCCAAAAAACAGCTATAAGCTACCACACATAAATCAAAACAAAATTCTAATAATAGCTGCTTACCAAAAATGGAATCAATTTGCCAAATTGAGGATCAAAACGTAGATTATAAAAAATCTCATGTGTCTAGATGAAAAATGGGGGTATATCCTACATACAGGGTACACACAGCAGCAAAAATCTGGGTCTCTAGAGGAACCTGCACTCCAGTCTAGAAAATCCCAAAACCAGCCTGCCTCTCTTATAGGGAACCGGAAGGGGGCGGTCTGTAGGGTGTTGGGCAGGAGCTCTCTACACTGACAAAGGAAATCCAAAAACTGACCCCCACCTACCTATCATCGTGGCCAGAAAACGCTCCAAACCCAAACCAGTCCCATAGACATGCAATGCCCATCTCGAGGCCACCAGATACATGCTGCCATCTACACACCAAAAGGGAGGGGCGGGTGCATAACTCGCCACGTCCGTATACAAACACAGCGTGTCGTATTTCCGGTCGTGTCATCCAAGATGGCTGCTAACCCGGAAGTGCGCTCCAAATACAAGCACAAGCATACAAACACCTTTTTATATTATGCTATAGTTATATGTGTTGATTTTAGCCTTATATGGGCTTATGTGTTAGGCCATTTTCTTTATATGTGTATGTACTGTTTTCTATATACCTTAATAAACGTCTGTTTTTATTAATATTTGTGTACGCTATATCATCAGGGAATCACCATTTAACACCCATTCCTTCAAACACATCCCTTTTTCTTTCCAAATGCTCTCATTTATAATTTAAGTAAAATGATCTCCTGCCTAAAGCAGGCCATAGACAAATAAAAAAAAACAAGCAAAATTTGTGCCGATTATCGAATCATGTTTTTTTTTGCATCATTAGTGTGCCAGCTGAGACGTTTTTTGTGCCGCAATCAAAAGTGCCTAATTCAACATGCTGTTTTTTGTTTTGTTTTTTTACAAAGTCAAAACAATTGAAGGCTCAATCCATGTGAATTATTTTCCGTTTTTTGACTCTTCTATGGCCTGCTTTACTTCCCAAAAAGCCAGATTTTGATATGTTGATTAGCGAATTTAGGCAAGCCTGCTGTTCAGCATTTCTCTTAATACCGCAAAGCACAAGATCATAGAAAGCGTTGCAGTACTTCTCTGTTGGGAAGTCTGTGGGTATCATGACTGAGTTTCACTTTGGGCTTTTGTTTGGCTGTGTATGAGTGTTCAGAAGAAAGGAATCTGTTTTTCCTGGCATAAATAGCACTTTTTAATGCAGCTGTTGCTTTTTAAGAAAATAGGCAACGGCTGACACGAGATGAGCTTGTGTACTGAGCTTTCTGAATAGAGGAGTATTTGCTGTATATAGCATCTCTGGTGATTGTATTTATGTATAAGCCATCAATAATTATCAGAAATTATGACAGCCAGTATGTAGGTGTATCTAAAAATTAGACTATCATTAAAAAGTTAATTTATATCCGTAATTCAATTCAATGAGTGAAACTCATATATTTTATATAGATTCACTACTCACAGAAAGATATATTTTAAGCATTTCTTTCTTTTAATTTTGATGATTATGGCTTACAGCTAGTGAAAACCTGAAATTCAGTATATCAGAAAATTTGAATATTACATAAGACCAAGAAAAAAGGATTTTTAATACATGTATGTCCATGTACAGTATAGTGGCCACTCAATACTTGGTGGGGGCTACTTTTGCATGAATTACTGCACCAATGTTGCTTGGCATAGAGCCGATCAGCCTGTGGCACTGCTGAGGTGTTATGGAAGCCCAGGTTGTTTTGATAGTGGCCTTCAGCTCGTCTGCATTGTTGGGTCTAGTGTCTCTCTCCTCTTCCCCTTGACAATACCCCACAAATTCTCTATGGGGTTTAGGTTAGGGGAGTTTGCTGGCCAATCAAGCACAATGATACCATGATCATTAAACCAGGTATTGGTACTTTTGGCAGTGTGGGCAGGTGCCAAGTCCTGCTGGAAATTGATATCAGCATCTCCATACAGCTGGTCAGCAGAGATGGGCGTGAAGTGATCTAGAATTTGCTTTGGACTTGATAAAACATAGTGGACCAACACCAGCAGATGACATCCCCAAATCATAACTGACTGTGGAAAATTTTGCATTTCATTTGGAAATCAAGGTCCCAGAGTCTGGAGGAAGAGTGGAGAGGCACAGAGTCCAAGTTGCATGAGGTCCAGTGTGAAGTTTCCATAGTCAGTGATGATTTGGGGAGCCATGTCATCTGCTGGTGTTGGTACTAGGGTTTGACCAATATTGTTTTTCCGGTGCCAATGCGATACCGATATTTCGGCCACGTCTCCTGCCGATAGCCAATATTTTTTGCTGATATATTGTACATTTAAAAAAAAAAATTTACACTGTCATGTTACATTTTTTTTTGTATCACTGTTATTGCTGTCACAAGGAAAGTAAACATCCCCTGTGATAGTAATAAGCAGAGACAGGTACTCTTTATGTAGAGATCGGGGGTCTATAAGACCCCCAAACCCCTCCTCTGCACTTCAAAGTATTCAAAACTTCAACATTGGCGTTTCTGAATACTTTATTTTTTTAAAACTGGTGCCTTTAAGATGCCAGTACAGTAATCTGGGAGGTGATGTCATGACGTCGCTTCCGGATTACTAGATTTGAGACCCGAACAAAGCATCGGTTTTGTTCAGGTCTTCGGCCAGCTGGTAGATATGCCACTGGTTGCTCGGGCCTCCCAGTGGGACGGGAGAGCCCAGGCGAGGGGGGGTGTCCCCTCTCGCTGCTTGTACTAACAGCCAAGCGGCTGCTGAGCTCTCTAAAGAACAGTACCTGGGTGATGCATGCATCACCCCGGTAAAAACCCTTGAAGCAATATCGATAATATCGGTCAGTTTTTCTACCGATACTTCTAAAAAAGTGAATATCGGTCACACTGATAATCGGTCGATCCCTAGTTGGCACGCTGTGTTTTATCAAGTCCAAAGTCAGCTCTCTACCGGGAAATTCTAGAGCACTTCATGCTTCCCTCTGCTGACCAGCTTTATGGAAATGCTGATTTCATTTTCCAGCAGGACTTGGCACCTGCCCACACTGCCAAAAGTACCAATACCTGGTTTAATGATCATGGTATCACTGTACTTGATTGGCCAGCAAACTCGCCTGACCTAAACCCCGTAGAGAATCTGTGGGGTATTGTCCAGAGGAAGATGAGAGACACCAGACCCAACAATGCAGATAAGCTGAAGGCCGCTATCAAAGTAACCTGGGCTTCCATAACACCTCAGCAGTACCACAGGCTGTTCGCCTCCATGCCACACAGCATTGATGCAGTAATTAATGCAAAAGGAGCCCCAACCAAATATTAAGTGCATACTAAACTGTACATGGGCATACTTTTTAGTAAGCCAACATTTCTGTATTAAAATACCTTTTTTTATTTGTGTTATGTAATATTCTACTTTTCTGAGATACTGAATTTTGGGTTTTCACTAGCTGTAAGCCATAATCATCCAAATTAAAAGCATAAAATGCTTAAAATATATCTTTCTGTGTGTGTAGTGCATCTATATAAAACATATGAGTTTCACTTTTGAATTGAATTGCTGAAATAAATTAAAGTTTTGATATTCTAATTTTATGAGATGCACCTGTATATAATCCATGAATATGTGTAAAATAATATCCATGCTCAGAAGGAATCAAACAAAACAGCAGCTGAGCACCATAACCCAGATATTGAGCACTAAATGTAAAAATATAAAGTGCAGCTCTTCAAAAGTAAATCAAAAATAATGCATATGTGAATATAGCATATAATATCTAAAAAGTGCAGATGTGAAAAAATTGTTGTAATTACTGTGTGATACTGATTATGCATGTGACCAACATAATACAAAAAAGCATACATTGTATTATAAAGTGCAATAGCATATATAGTGCCAAAAGATAAATCATTCAACAGTGAAAAGTTAACTAAATGGCTGGAGTTTCATGGAAAAGATCCCACGTGATATATAGAGCCTGGATCAAATGCTTGACCGCGTGATACCCGTCATCACAGTGAGAGAAAAGGCTTTCCTGGAAAGCCAGCGGCCACCCTTATTCAGAGGGGTCACAAAGCGCTTATTGGATCAATGATCCCATTGAAGGATGTCCTGTGCGTCTCCCACCAGAAGCCTCCACATACACCGGGCAATGGTCAGATCAGAGCAGATCCTTTGCAATCACGCAGCGCGTGAGAGCGTGGCATGAATAAGGGTGGTCGCTGGCTTTCTGGTAAGCCTTTTACCTCACTGTGACAGGTATCACGCGGTCACGCATTTGATCCAGGCTCTATATCTCACGTGGGATCTTTTTCATTAAACTCCAGCCATTTAATGAACTTTTCACGGTTGAATGATTTAACTTTTGGTACTTTATATGCTATTGCACTTTATAATACAATTTATGCTTTTTTGTATTATGTTGGTCACATGCATAATCAGTATCGCGCTGTAATTACAACCATTTTTTCATATCTGCACTTTTTTAGATATTATATGCTATATTCACATATGCATTATTTTTTTATTTGCTTTTGAAGCGCTGCACTTATATTTTTACATGTATATAAATCCATACCTTTCTTATACATAGCCATAGCTCTTAATATTAAGTGGGGCTTTGTCTAGCTTCTAACTTTCTGAAAGTGTTGTGCAGGATAAAACACAATTTGAGCATATTTTCTTGGTACAACCTGCCTGCCAGCCATGGAACTTCACTGTAACTGATCTAAAACTAAAAACTGATTTAGTACAATTTATTGGGAACCATGCTGTAAATTTACTAGACAAACATTTTTTTGAAGCTTATCAGCTGTACGTGTTTTGTTTTTACCACCTATCCTGAAAGAATAATGTGTTTGGATGCTGATGTTGATTCTGATGCTGATCCAGTGGCTTTAGTACTTTTTTTGGGGATGCTTGTTTACGGTTAGTGACTCAACGCTTAGCATCAAGTGATAGCCAGGCAATTAGTATCTTAAAATGGGATCACAATTACAGACTCTTTAATAGGCTTTGGGGGTAGAATTTGCTTGTAATGCATACTGTTTGACCTGAAAATGTAATGCTGGATGGTAAAATAAAGTATGAAGTTTGATATTTAAAACATGCATTGTTTTCTTTATTTTTGTGCAGACACAAAGCTCTGCACGTTCTTTGGGACCTGCTAGTTTAGAGAATTCCGCTAGTCCTCGTCCATCGGGTTGGTCAGACTCGAACTCTCCTCAAGCTCTCGCTTCTATGCTTCTTCCAAAAGAGAGGAACAGGTATGTACTAATAAAATGCAGTCACCTCTTCAGCCTTTCATTTGCTGAGTTGCCCATTTTCCTTGTCTAATATATAGCAGATTGATGGTAGCGTGGCAAGATACTAAAAATGAATGGGTAGCTTTTGCCTTTTACAGTATGCTTCATTGTTGTCTGCTTTACATTGGCTATGCATAGTTTTGCTTTTTAAACATAATTTAAAATGCAAGTGTAATATTCTTTTTAGGGAAGCATTTAAGCATGCCATAGATGAGAATCTGTTCTACCAGAAACAGCTGAGTACCCTGATTATGGAAAGCACAAAAGAAAAGGAGAACAGTTTAGTGGTGAGTTTTTCTTTTGGCTTTTTGTTACTAGAAGTAGTAGTTCAACCTCTGTATCAGTCTCTGGTTTCTCTTTCTTTGCATTAAAGGATACATTCACCTGTTTTAACCTGTTACATGTTACACCCATATTAGGGTGTAATATGTTGCAAATATACCGTCCCATGTGGGCCCCCCCCCTCCCCCCATCACATGTTTTGGCAGCTGCCACAAGCTAAAGAAAATGCTCTGCCCCCTCAGCCGCCTCATTCGTTCCCAGTGTTCTGTGAATGAATGGACTACAACTACTGAAAGCCTTTGTGGCTGTCTGCTTGTAGTTCTCAATGAACTACCACAGCGCTGTTAAGCACTTTGGTAGTTCATTGAGTCTTCCTGTCAATGTTAATCTGCTTGCCCATATGAGCTGTCTGCTTGCCCATATGAGCTCACGCTGACAGTCTGCTGGAGACCTGCATGGTGTAATGCTTTCCAAGCTCCTAAAACAAAAAATAGTAAGTGCAAATGTTTTTTAACTGCAAAAAAGTTGCATTTATTATTTTTTTGTTAAAAGGTGAACTTATCCATGAAAGTCTAACTCCGAACTCTACCCCCACCCTTCAGGATCTTTTTTTTTTTTTTTTTTTTTATCTTTTTTTTTTCCTGATGTCCTTCTGTTTGGTCACATGCTGTGCTGGGTCCTCCTCAGGCTTCTCCCAGTCTTAGGTGACCCTGGATGATGCAGCGAGTAATGCTGGTGTGATGACAAGGCCCTGACTCCTCGCACTCAGACTTGTTTTAGTATTCTGGGTTGAGTGACACTGCGTGTCATTCAGTCTGAAAGACTCAGGACATCTTGCAGGGAACCATTTTGAATTTAACAGTATTTTTGCTGGGCTTGGAAGTTAGGCTTTAAAATGGAATTCCTGTGTAATTTTAACTAAAGCTAAATCTACTCCCACCCCCATTCTAAGAATATTCTATCGACCCTGTAAAAGAAAAGATGTCTATGTTTCCTATTCTGAAGGCGGTCCAGTCACATTGTCAGGTCCCAGCGCTGGCTTCAGTGTAGTGGCGAGGCCGAGAGAGTGGCTGCAGAGCCTGGGCAATGATGTCACCCATAGGCTTACTATGCAGCAGCCGTTGTCGGCTGTCTCTCCTCTACTCTGAAGCTGATCATGTGACAGGAGTGGCTTAAGAATGGGCAAGTATAGGAATCTTTTCTTTTACAGGGTAGCTAGAATTGTCTTAGACTGGGGGTGGGAGTAGATTTAGCCTTAGAATATGTCTAGAATAACACTTTAACATTGTTATTAAATGGCAAGGACATAGTCTACAAATTCATTATATTCCTTGCACTAGCCATAGTATTTTATTTGTGTAATTTTGCTGTACTTTACTAAAATATGGTGAAAATAAGCTAACATCTCTTTTTCTGCTTAGAGCCTGGATTGGAGCTGGCTCCAACAGTAAGTGTTGAGCTGTACCCCAAAGACAACCATTCACTCCTCATTTACACGCTGCAGCATCTGTTATAACAAGACTGGTAATGCAGTAATATGTAATTGTCGAATGTTGCCATGAAAAATCCTTACTATGATTTCAGAAATAAGTAGTGCACACAAAGCATTGCTTGTATCACCACAAATATATCAGTTTTCCTAAAAAAAAAAAAATGTATCTAACATACATCTAGGTTGAAAATAGTGGTATATCTTATGTCTTGACCCTGAAGTACAGTGCATCCGGAAAGTATTCACAGCGCTTCACTTTTTCCACATTTTGTTATGAACAACCTTATTCCAAAATGGATTAAATTCATTATTTTCCTCAAAATTCTACAAACAATACCCCATAATGACAATGTGATAGAAGTTTGTTTGAAATCTTTGCAAATTTATTAAAAATAAAAACAAAAAATACACATGTACAATAAGTATTCACAGCCTTTGCTCAATACAGTCTGAGGTCCAGAGCACTCTGGAGCAGGTTTTCATCAAGGATGTCTCTGTACATTGCTGCATCTTTCCCTCAATCCTGACTAGTTTCCCACTTCCTGAAAAACATCCCCACAGCATGATGCTGCCACCACCATGCTTCACTGTATGGATAGTACAGTATTTGCCAGGTGATGAGCGGTATCTGGTTTCCTCCAGACATGATGGTTGCCATTCAGATCAAAGAGTTCTTTAGGTGCCTTTTGACAGACTCCAGGCGGAGTGTCATGTGCCTTTTACTGAGGAGTGGTTTCCATATGGCCACTTTTCCATACAGGCCTGATTGGTGGAGTTCTGCAAAGATAGATGGTTGTTCTTCTGGAAGGTTCTCCTCTTTCCACAGAGAAAAGCTGTAGCTCTGTCAGAGTGACCATTGGGTTCTTGGTCACCTCCCTGACTAAAGTTCTTCGTCCCCACTCAGTTTGGTTGGGCGGCCCGCTCTAGTCCTGGTGGTTCCAAATTTCTTCTATTTATGGATGATAAAGGCCACTGTGTTTATTGGGACCTGCAATGCTGCAGAAATGTTTCTGTACCCTTCTCCAGATCTGTGCCTCCATACAATCCTGTCTCGAAGGTCAACAGACAATTCCTTGGACTTCATGGCTTGGTTTGTGCTCTGACATGCACTGTTAGTTGTGGGACCTTATATAGACAGGTGTGTGCCTTTCCAAATCATGTCCAATCAACTGAATTTAAAACAGGTGGACTCCAGTCAAGTTGTTGAAACATCTTAAACCCCTTTCACACTGAGGTAGTTTTCAGGCGTTTTAGTGCTAGAAATAGCACGTGAAAACTGCCTCCCATGCTGCCTAAATGTGAAAGCCCGAGTGCTTTCACACTGGGAGGTGCGCTTGAGGGACATTAGAAAGTCCTGCAAGCAGCATCTTTGGGGTGGTTTGGGAGCGCTAAAATGCCCCTGCCCATTGCAATGAATGGACAGCGCTTCCGAAGCGCCTGAAGAGTGCTTCGGAATCGCCGCAACAATGGCGTTTTTAACCCCTTCGGCCACTAGCAGGGGTTAAAAGCGCCCCGCTGGTGGCCGAAAAACGCCGCTCAAACAGTGGTAAAGCGCCACTAAAACAAGCTAATGCACGGGCGGCCCCAATGTGAAAGGGCTCTTAAGGATGATCAGTGGAAACAGGATGCACCTGAGCTCAATTTTGGGTGTCATGGCAAAGGCTGTGAATACTTATGTGCGTGGGATTTTTTATTTTTTAACAATTTGCAAAGATTTCAAACAAACTTCGTTCATGTTGTCATTATGGGGTATTGTTTGTAGAATTTTGAGGAAAATAATGAATTTAATCCATTTTGGATTAAGGCTGTAACATAACAAAATGTAAAAAGTGAAGCACTGTGAATACTTTCCTGATGCACTGTACATCACAGCGTATTTTAAATAGACTCGCTGCTCCCTGGACAACGGACAGGAATAAAACATTTAAGTGAACTTGTCATGAAAGAAAGATAGGGGCTGCAATTGCTGACTTACCTAAACATAGTTGCCTGGTTCCTATTCTGACCTTCTTGGTTCAGTAAATTATTGACCTGGAGCTAATATAGAGCTCTGCAAAGTCTAGTAAAGTCATAAATCTGTATCAGAATACTTTTTTCTGGGTCAGAGTCAACGTAATAATGCAAAAATGTCAGCATGACAGCCAGGCACCTAGGATTGTCATAAGGAGGGCAGTGGCAGCTTCCATAAGTTTCTTATGACTGTTTGTTTTTCTTTACCCTCCTTATTTGATTGTATCTGAGGACTGTAACTAGCAGGTTGTAATTTTAAGTTTCTAAAGTTTCAATTTTATGGAAGACTGTTCTTATAAGTGCAATATTTTTACTTCCTCTAAGAGGAAACCCAGGACACATGGCTTCCGAATCAACTGTAGGCTTGTAGATTTGTCTTTCCAATCTCGTGAATGTCTGTATATTTAAGTTTTAATGTATTTTCAATTCTTTCAAAACTATTTCTGTAACTGAGAAATGATTCATGTCCTTTAACTTCACTCTTGTACAATATCATTATATTTAAATAAATAACCAGGAAAATTTAACTTTTTCTATTGCTTTTCTTGTTTCATTTGACTAAAGAAGAACCCTGTAAATATTGTAGAGTTTTTCACTTTTACTTTGAAATCCAAGCTCTAAGGCTCGATTCACACCTATGCATGTTGCTTTTGAGCGTTTTTGGAGGTTTTTTTTTTCATGCTTGCCACGTTTTTGAGCAGCGTTTTTGCTGCGTTTTTGCCGCGATTTGCGTTTTGCGTTTTTGCGTTTTTTTTTTTTACATTTTTTTTTACAGTCTTAAAAAAAAATAAAAAAAAAAAACGGCAAAAACGCACCAAAAACGCTGCAAAAACGCTGCACTTGCGTTTTTGATGCTTGTCCATTGAAATCCATTACATGCAAAACGCTGCTTTTTGCATGAAAAAAAGTTCCCGACCCTTTCCAAAAATGCAGAGAAACAAAAAGGCATTGATGTGAACATGTTCCATAGGAACACATGTTAAAAAATTCCCGTGCATTTCTGCAAAATGCATCAAAAAAAGCGCTAGTGTGAATGGAGCCTAAATAAGCTCTGGTGTACTCGGTTGCCAGAAAGAAATTGCTTAATTAGTTGAATGTTTTCCACCTGTAAAACCATCAGTAAAATTTTGTTCTGAAACTAAATTTCATCATAAAGACCAAGCCAATATCAAAATACAGTGGATATAAAAAGTCTACACACCCCTGTTAAAATTTCCGGTTTCTGTGATGTAAAAAAAGGGACAAAGATAAATAATTTCAGAACTTTTTCCACCTTTTAATGTGACCTATAAACTGTACAACTCAGTTGAACAACAAACTGAAATCTTTTAGGTGGAGGGAAGTAAAAATAAAAAAATAAAATAATATGGTTTTATTAGTGTGCACACCTTTAAACTAATACTTTGTTGAAGCACATTTTGATTTTATTACAGCACTCAGTCTTTTGGGGTATGAGTCTATCAGCATGGCACATCTTGACTTGGCAATATTTGCCCACTCTTCTTTGCAAAAACACTCCAAATCTGGCAGATTACGAGGGCATCTCCTGTGCACAGCCCTCTTCAGATCACCACACAGATTTTTAATCGGATTCAGATCTGGGCTCTGGCTGGGCCATTCCAAAACTTTAATCTTCTTCTGGCAAAGCCATTCCTTTGTTGATTTGGATGTAGGCTTTGGGTCGCTGTCAAGCTAAAAGATGAAGTTTCTCTTTCAGCTTTCTAGCAGAAGCCTGAATGTTTTGTACCAGTATTGACTGGTATTTGGAACTGTTCATAATTCCCTTTACCCCTGTTCCAGCTGAAGAAAAACAGCCCCAAACCATGATGCTGCCACCACCAAGCTTCACTGTGGGTATAGTGTTCTTTTGCGGCAAACATATCTTTTGGAATTATGGCCAAAAAGTTCAAACTTGGTTTCATCAGACCATAACACATCTTCCCACATGCTTTTGGGAGAATTCAGATGTGATTTTGCAAAATTTAGCCAGGCTTGGATGTTTTTCTTCATAAGAAAAAGCTTGTGTCTTGACACTCTCCATCATAGCCCACACATGTACCACACAGCCAGTACTTGCCAGATATTCCTGCAGCTCCTTTAAAGTTGCTTTAGGCCTCTTGGCAGCCTCCCTGACCAGTTTTCCTCTCATCTTTTCATCAATTTTGGAGGGACATCCAGTTCTTGGTAATGTCACTGTTGTGCCATATTTTCTCCACTTGATGACTGTCTTCACTGTGTTCCATGGTATATCTAATGCCTTGGAAATTATTTTGTACTCTTCTCCTGACTGATAACTTTTAACAATGAGATCCCTCTGATGCTTTGGAAGCTCTCTGCAGACCATGGCTTTTGCTGTAGTATGCGACTAAGAAAATTTCAGGAAAGACCTACTAGAACAGCTGAACTTAATTGGGGGTTAATCAGAGGCAGTTTAACCACTTGCCGGCCGCTGCATGCCATGTATATGTTGGCAGAATGGCACGGGCAGGCAAAAGGGCGTACGTCCCTTTGAATTTGCTGCCTAGCAGGCGCACTTGATGTTCGCCGGCGACCTGCTATTGCGGTGAGGAGAGGCAGAACGGGGAGATGCCGATATTGGCCTAAACTGAGGAAGAAATTAGTTTTTTATATATATTTTTTGGGGATATTTATTATAGCAAAAAGTTAAAAATGTTGCTTTTTTTTTTTCAAAATTGTCTGTCTCTTTTTGTGTATAGCGCAAAAAATAAAAACTGCAGACGTGATCAAATACCACCAAAAGAAAGCTCTATTTGTGGGAAAAAAAGGACCTAAATTTTGTTTGGGTACAACGTCTCATGACCGCTCAATTGCCAGCTAAAGCGACGCAGTGCCAAAGCACAAAAAATGCTCTGGGGTAAATTCTTTCCGGGGCCGAAGTGGTTAATTGATGGCAGATGTGTACTGACTCCTATTTAACATTAGTTTGAATGTAATCGCTTAATTCTGAACACCGCTACATCCCCAGTTATAAGAGGGTGTACACTTATGCAGCCACATTATTTTAGTTTTTTTAGTTTTACTCCCCCCCCCCCCCCCCCCCCCAAAAGATTTCAGTTTGTTTTTCAACTGAGTTGTACGGTTTATAGGCCACATTAAAGGTGGAAAAAGTTCTGAAATGATTTATCTTTGTCACATTTTGAATGACAATTACTCAGTCATGCAACACTGTACCCAGATGAAATTTTTGTCCCTTTTTCACACAAATAGAGCTATTTCTTTTGGTGGTATTTAATCACAGCTGGGATTTTTATTTTTTGCGCTATAAAAGAAAAGACCGAAAATTTGGTAAAAACAAATGCATTTTTCTTTGTTTCTGTTATAAAATGTAGCAAATTTAGTAATTTTTCTTCATAAATTTTGGCCAAAATTTATACTGCTTACGTATCTTTGGTAAAAAAAATAACTCAAATCTGTGTATATTTTTTGGTATGTGTGAAAGTTAGAGTCCACAAGCTATGGTGCCAATCTCCGAAAATTGATCACACCTGATGTACTAACGACCGATCTCATTACTTGAGAGCCTAACAAGCCAGGAAAGTACAAATACCCCCCTAAATAACCCCTTTTTAGAAAGTAGACATTCCAAGGTATTTATTAGGAGGCATGGTGAGTTTTTTGAAGTTGTAATTTTTTCCCACAATTCTTTGCAAAATCAAGATTTTTACTACTCCTGAGTATGGCGATACCACATGTGTGAGACTTTTACACAGCCTGGCCACATACAGAGGCCCAACATGCAGAGAGCACCATCAGGCGTTCTAGGGACATTAATTACACATATAATTTCTTGACCACCTCTTGCACTTTTGAAGGCCCTGGAGCACCAGGACAATGGAAATGCCCCAAAAATTACCCCATTTTGGAAAGAGAATACCCCAACATATAATCTATGAGGCATAATGAGTCTTTTGAACATGTCATTTTTTTTCTACAAGTTTTTGGAAAAAGTGGAAAGAAAATGAAAACGCTTTTTTTTTTTTTTACACAAAGTTGTCCATTTATACAATGTTTCTAACACATATCACACCATAAGGTGTTCTAGTGGCATAAATGTCAAATCTAATTTGACTACCTATTACACTTTTTTTAGACACTGATGGGCACTGTAGTGGCACTGATGGGCACTGTAGTAGCATGGATGAGCATGAATAGGGATGGCTGGGTATGGCTTAGTATGGCTGGGTATTGCTGAGAATGGCTGGGTATTGCTGAGTATGGATGGGGGTGGATGGGATGGCTGTGAGTATGGATGGGGCTGAGCATGGATGGATGGGATGAGTCCTGCAATGGGCACAGAGCAGCGCTGTGGGCACTACAAATCCAGCCCAAAGCGCTGCTGCACCCGATCTCTCTCCGCTCACACTGTACCGATTGGTACAGAGAGGGGAGAGAGGATACAAGACGCCGGTTTGTTTATAAGTGATCGCTCTGTCATTTGACGGAGTGATCACGTGGTAAATGGCCGCTGTCAGCACCCATTTACTGTGATCCGTGATGCCATCCCTGCCATCCATGCACGGATGCTCACGGATACTCCCGTGTGTGCGCCCCAGCGGGCCGCGTGGAAGCGCGAGTCTGTGAGGACATCATAGTACTGTCTCCCAGAGTTATCGAGCCGTGCTGTAGCTGTCATTCTTACCATATGTTACCAAAAATGACAGGTGATGCTTGATATCCGATTTGTATCTTAGTGCAGACTTCTGGGAAAATCAGTAAGCCAATCACAGACGCAGGAAATTATATTGCTAGGGGGCATTCTGTATACCATTTGTATACCGCCAGATAGCCATATTGCCTTGCATTTTACAGAAAATTACAGAGCTGCAGATTGAAAAGGAAAGGTAATTTTTAATAACATTCAATTACAATATGACTTGTGTCGCAGTGTCTATGCTCTATTTTTTCTTATTTGATATTTTTTTCTCACAAAAGTAAAGTTACCCTTTTAAAGCACTGGTTTATCTGAATCGAGTGCTAATGCACCTAGGGAGCCACTCAATGCCAGATATGTGTATATAAATAGTTGCTGTTACTTTCCATTCAATTTCCATTGAATGTCAACTCGGACCAAAATATTTTTTGGTTGGAACATTGCTCGGGTTTTAAAAGCCACCTGTTAATCCTTTGAGAGGATTCCCTTCATGTTCTGTCTTCTTTGTCACCTGGACAGTAATTGAAAGGAATTTCCCAATGGGAATAAAAAGTGAATAAAAAAAACTCAACAAATACAAACATTTTAGCTGGGTTTTGGGCATAAGGGACTAGTTATCAAAGCAAAATGTGTGTTTTAATTGGCTATTGTGGAATCGGCCTTTCCTTCACTTAGGTGTTTATAGTGGAACTTCACTCTCCCAATCAACACTGATTATTTTTAATTCTTATGCTGCTAGCATTCATAAATAGATTTGCAGGTCTGCCCCACCCCAAAGCACCTTGTCCCATGTTGATGGGGACAAGGGCCTCTTCCCCACAACCCTGGGCTGTGGGGGTTTGTTGGTGGGGGGCTTATCGGAATCTGGAAGCCCCCCAATCCTGTCCCCCCCTATATGAAAGAATATGTGGTACATTGTACCCCTACTCATTCACCCAAAAAGTGTTAATAAGAAAGAAAAAAACTGTTTTTGATAATTCCTTTGATTTTTTATTTTTAATAATGTCCTCCCATGTAGATCCATTGTCTATCACGCAGCCCGCCGCACTGCCGGACCCCCCCCAAAAAAAAAAAAGAAGCTCTGCACTCGTCAAAGGCTAACTGCCGGCTGCCCATTCTTAAATAGGTAAATGGTGGGGCCCCCTTGTGATATCACAGACTCAGCATACCCAATACTCATTCACATGGGGGGGAAGAGACCCTTGTCTCCATTAACATAGGGACAAGGTGCTGTGGGGGGGGGGCAGAGCGCCCCCTGCCTCAAAGCACCCCCTCCCCCATGTTGAGGGCATGTGGCCTGGTATGGTTAAGGAGGAGGAGGGCCCACGCCCCAAAGGGCCTGGTATGGATTTAGGGGGCGGCCACGCCAATTCTTTTCCCAATTTTTTTTTTTTTCTTGTCGGCAATTCTTTTTTTTACATTCAGCTATCAGTGTGGAACTCCGCTGACAGCTAATAACTTATTGGTTAAGGATGCAGCAGCCGGCTTCCCGGCCTGCTCCTTAGCAACCAGTTATTCTCAGTGTGTTAAGGAGAGAAAAAAAAAAAGCAAAACAAAACATTGAAAGTGGTGCAACTCCATTGAAGGCTATTACGCACAAAATGCAATCTGCTGCGGGAAAAAAAGTCCCTGACCCTTTCCAAAAAATGCAGCAAAACTAAAAAACACATAGGTGTGAATGTAGGGTAATACCTGAGACTTATTTAACCACTTCAGCCCCGGAAGATTTGGCTGCTGAATGACCGGGCCATTTTTTGCAATTGGGCACTGCGTCACTTTAACTGACAATTGCGCGGTCGTGCGGCGTTGCACCCAAACAAAATTGACGTCCTTTTTTCCCACAAATAGAGCTTTCTTTTGGTAGTATTTGATAGCCTCTGCGGTTTTTATGTTTTGCGCTCTAAACAAAAGAATAGCGTCAATTTTGAAAAAAACGCAATATTTTGTACTTTTTGCTATAATAAATATCCCCATTTTTATTTTATTTTTTTAAAAAAGCTAAATTTTTTTCTCAGTTTAGGCTTATATGTATTCTTCTACATATTTTTGGTAAAAAAATCGCAATAAGCGTATATTGTTGGTTTGCACAAAAGTTATAGCATCTACAAAATAGGGGATGGATTTATAGCATTTTTATTATTATTATTTTTTTTTTTTTTTTTACTAGTAATGGCAATCTGTGATTTTTATTGAGACTGCGACATTATGGCGGATACATCGGACACTTTTGACACCTTTTTGGGACCATTGGCATTTATACAGCGATCAGTGCTATAAAAATGCACGGATTACTGTAAAAATGTCACTGGCAGGGAAGGGGTTAACACTAGGAGGCGATCAAGGGGTTACCTGTGTTCCCTGTTTGTGTTTCTTACTGTAGGGGGAGGAGACTGACCTAGAGGAAGTGACACGTCGTGGTTCCTAGCTAATAGGAACTCACGATCTGTCACGCCTCTCCTCACAGAACAGGGATTTGTGTGTTTACACAAACACTTTCCTGTTCTGCCTCTCATGCCCACGATCGCTCTTGGCCAGTGGTCATCGTGAGCATCGGCACCCGCACTGTGCAGCGGGCACGCCTGCTATCCCGATCTACGTCGGCTCGCGGGATCGTGCCGACCTGCCGCAGTAAAATGGCAGCTGGTCGGCAAGGGGTAAATACAGATCAGAAAATTAACAGTTACTTACTTGCGGCTTTTATAAATAGTGTAGGAAGAGGTTGGAGCCCCTGTCAATTTTTTATTGTTGTCTGTGGCTTTGCTAGGTTTGTTCTGGTGACTATTGTCATTGAGACAAAAAGTGACATTTTAGCATTGTCACCAGAACAAGAAGTAATGGCAAATCTTCCTGTTTCAGCGACAACTATCTTAAAGAAGAATTTTACTTTGTGGAGATTTCTTCTCACTTACTGTTGCATATCTGGGGCAAGAAATGAAGGGAAATCTTCCCAAAGAAGCACATTAAAATTTTTTTTGATTTTAATCCTTTTCTACTCGATCAAAACTAAAAACAGAAAAACCTTTTGGCTATACTTACACTTAAAAAACGTAATTTTTCAGTTTTATTATATGATGACATACATTTGCTAATAAATTGAGGACCATAAAGATTAATGTTTACCAGTATCATTTAAAATATAGGAAAAACGGTTAAAGATTAACATCCTTTGCACCTGCTGTTGCTTTAAATATCATCTCATTGTAAATGCTAAACTGCTTAGTTTGAATTCAGTAAGGAGGCCATTTTGTAAATGAGTTGCTTTCTTTTATAAATATAAATGTATCATCCCATAATTCCAAAGTTGCAGAGCAGGCCAGGGTACGTGTCATATTTTAAGATCTAAACCAGAAAGTAACACTTTCTTAATTTAGCTGCCCTGGATGATCTATGATCAATCTGTATCAGTTGTCTGTCATTTCAGATTCATGGCAGAAAACATGTCATAGTTTAAATCTCTTTGAGACCAAAGCATCCATCTTCTATGTGTACTGAACTTTGTACCTAAATATACATACTTTGTTCTCATAAAATAATTTAAGTTCCCTCTCCCAAAATTCCTAACCCTTGTCCTTTGACCCAGCATGTTTTCTACACCTGTCCACAGTAACTGCCTTCACGTTGCAGCTGAGAATGTCCCGGGTGGTCACATTACTGTGTGGTATAATACTCATGAAGACCAAGGATCAAATAGGCTTTATCCCTGTAAGAAAAGCCTTAGATGATATAATAAAATATGTTAGTTGCATTGTGTTCTAGGGCAGGGGTCTCCAAACTTTCTATACAAAGGGCCAGTTTACTGTCCTTCAGACTTTAGGGGGACCGGACTGTGGCCGTTGGGAGTAGAAAAAGTCCCAGCATCAGTTGGGGTAAACAATGCCCCATGTCAATGAAAGGAATTGTGCCCCATCATTGGTGTCATTGGGCCCCATTACATAGTTAGTCTGGTTGAAAAAAGGCACATGTCCATCTAGTTCAACCACTGTTGATGTCATTGGGAGGAATTGTGCCCCATCTTTGGTGTCATTGGGAGGAACTGTGCCCCATCTTGTGTCATTGGGAGGAACTGTACCCCATCTTGTGTCATTGGGAGGAACTGTGCCCCATCTTGTGTCATTGGGGGGAACTATGGCCCTTGTTGGTGTCAGTGAATGAAATAGTGCCCCACAGTGAATGAAATAATGCCCCAAGGGCCAGGTAAAAGCAAGCAAAGGGCTGCATCCATCCCCCGGGCCACAGTTCGGCTGGTCCTCCATTCAGAAACCACTTGTATCCAGGGCTAGCAGACAGCCTATTATAGGGAGTGAAAAGCTTGGACTCAGCAGCTGTCTGATGAGTCATATTTCACCTTAGCCAATGACTTCTTCCTTTGATGTGTGTTGCCAACTGTTAAACATGGTGGGAGATGCCTAATGAACAGCCATCTCATGAGAGCAATTTCCTCTAATGGTTGCTCTGCATGGCGGTTTAACTTCTATGGGAAGTTCTGAAGAGCAAAGTGGATTACCATTACCTTCATCTCTAGAGTGAACACAATACTTTTCTTCCTGAAGAATATTGCTGAATCACAATACACACAGGAAAGACTGAAGCTGTTCTTAAAGTTCAAGTACTATTAAAGTACCGTATTTATCGGCGTATAACACGCGCCGGCGTATAACACGCACCCCAAGTTTAGGAGGGAATTTTAAGGGAAAAAACTTTTAGGAGGGAAGTTTAAGGAAAAAAAACTTACATTTAAATGCCCATCAATGCAGCGTTATCGTGTCCATCTGCAGCCTTGTCAGTGCAGCTTTGCCCCAGTGCAGAATTGTCAGTGCAGCTTTGCCCCAGTGCAGCCTTGTCCCCAGTGGTCAGTGCAGCCTTGTCCCCAGTGTACATTTTATGATCGCCGCCAACATACACAAGTTTAGTTTGTATTTTTAAATATGGCGCCGCGGAGTTCGGAGGGACTCGGCGGCGCTCGTTCAGCTGAACGAGCGCCGCCGAGAACACAGTGACTGGGTGGAGCCGAGATACACATAGCCGAGGGTTCTTGGCTCTTCTCGGCGCCGTTCACAGTCACGCCCAGTCCCTATGATGGACATAACACAGGTTCAATGGCGGGACTGTGAACGGCGCTGAGAACCCTCGGCTATGTGTATCTCGGCTCCGCCCAGTCACTGTGTTCTCGGCTGAACGAGCGCCGCCGAGTCCCTCCGAACTCCGCGGCGCCATATTTAAAAATACACGCTATGTGAATGTCGGCGGCGATCACGGCGCTCCGATAGATCACAAAGTAGCGGGGATCGGCGTATAACACGCACCCACGATTTTCCCCTGATTTTAAGGGGAAAAAAGTGCGTGTTATACGCCGATAAATACGGTATATGTGAAACCTATTCATTTTCAAATAGAAATGCAAAGCAAACTGTGTGAATATATATTATATATATTATAAATACTTTTAAGGCTGTTCCCCGCACCCAATTCGCAATAGGAGGAGATTTTGACCTGCGCTCTATGGAGCCGGTTCACATATCTCCGCTGTGGCTCTGGTGCGAATTTGCACAGGAGTCCTGTGCATCTTTTGGTCCGTTTCAGGTCCGAATTCAGCCAAAAATTCGGGCTGAAATCCGACCTGAAACGGTGAACCAGGACCCCTGCTGTGAGCCACATGCGAAGATACTGTGAACCCAGCCTAAAAGAGAAGTATGGGGTAGGGCTTTTTTGCAAATTTATACTTATCTAGGTGGGTGCAGCATCGGCTTGATGCTGCATCTGTCCTCCGGCGCCTCTCCACTGAGAACCGAGCGATCGAACACCTGCGGTCACTCAGTTCTCACAGCTCCCTGAGCAGAGAGATGGAGACTGTCAGTCATAGCTCTCTAGTTTGCCCCCTCCTGGCTCGTTGGAGCACTGAGGTGTTGAGGGGGCTGTCAGCTCAGGCTCTCAGCGGCTCGCTAAGAGCCTGAGCCGGGTGTCGGTCCAGGGATCTGGCAGATCCCAACTCTGTGGTCGTAATGACGCGGTGCCTGGACCGACTTCTGTGATGTCAGCAGAGAGCAGGCTTCAGCCCGCTCTCTGCTGAAAACGGGTTACAGGAGTGCAAAACGAACTGCACTCCTGTGAGCCATAGGAGAAGTACAGCCAAACTAGCTCAAGCTGTACGTCTCCTTTAACCAGGGCTTTTTTTCAGCAGGAACTAGGGGGAACTCAGTTCCACCACCTCTGGCTCAGATCTTCTGCTCCCTGCTCACCACTATCACTTGGTAACACTGAAGTCCAGCTTCTGCGTTTACAAGTGATAGCTTATCTCCCAGTAGCTCCCACAGGTCAGATCTCCTGCGCAGATCCCACTGAGTGCCAGACGGTGACGAGGGAGATACAAAACAGGTGCCCAGGGTTCAGTGCAGTCATGGGCAGGAGAGGGTGTGTGGTAGACTGCACCCTCTGTGGTCTCCATTTTTTCCCCTGGTGACCAGTTGTTGATGCTCCTACTGCATGATCTCCCTTGAAAGTGACTGTAGTATAGTATAGTATGCTGGGAGGTACTACAGCCAGATAGGTGCTTCAGCTTAATATTGCAACAAAGGTAAGACATATGACAGATGGTAGAGCTTTTAAGGAGGGGGAGAAGATGAGGGCAGTGGAGAGAGGGGGTTGTATGCAGAGGGAAGAGCTACTATTTGATGCCATTTGGCAGGTATGTGTGTTTGGCGGGCATGGTTGAGTTCCTGCACCTTTTCTCTGAGAAAAAAAGCCCTGCCTTTAACTCTGTTTATAAGCGATCACATGACCTCTGTTCTCAGCTTTATAAGGGACTTAAAGTATATGTGAACTCTCACCTTGTAAAACAATTCATTCAGTTTAAAATAAAACTGAACGACAAAACATTTGTGTATATATATAAAAAAACATAAATACCTTTTTTTACGCTTTTTTTTTTTTTAAGTGGTCACACACCCTCTGTTCTTAGCTGCAATAGCAGCTCAGAGAGCTAGGGGAGGAGAAGCAGCATCACACTGAATTTCCCGGTGATTGGCTGTGCAGAGGGGGAAAGGGGGCATGTCAGGACAAGCCTGATCATTGGATGAGAGCAGGCTGAGTTTTCCACACAACCAGAAAACTGACCATGCTGTGCTTTCATGCCAAGTGTGGTCAGTTTTTGATGGGAAAGCAGAGGAACTGGCAGGAAAACCAGGTATTTCACACCAAGCAATACAAAGAGAACCGGATACTCTTTCATACAAGTACATGGTACAGCAGGCACATATACTATATTGCCAAAAGTATTGAGACGCCTGCCTTTACACGCACATAAACTTAAATGGCATCCCAGCCTTTCTGCCATCACAATGAGCTGGAAGGATCACTTTTGCCTGGCTGCAGGAACAAGAAGCGGGAGCATCTCTAACTGGAAAATCAACAGCAACTTCTTATCTGTGTCATGGAGAGCAGATGAACCATTGAAGGGCTGAGCAGACACCATTGGAGAGTCTCATACAGTGCGAGCACCGACAGGAGGAGAGCACACACTTAGCAAGTTTTCCTACCCACCCGACAAGCAGTCCCCTGAAGGTGCTCACAGGTTGTGTGGCCGCCCCCCCCACTGACATCATCACTTATAATGCAGATCCAGTGGACTCACATTGTACGTCAGGACATTAATTGCACATCTAAACTCCAGTTCTTGAGCAGGAGGAGAGGAGCAGGCAGCCAGGGGGGTGAGGAATAAGGCCCATAGCCCAAACAGGACGTGGGAGGAAATCCAACATTTCACCAGAACTAGTGTCCCCATTGGAAGATTTCCCTTCTATTCCTGTTCTTGTGACAACCATAAGATCCCTTGAGGCTTTCCGGGTATGCGGCAAGATATCGTGGACGTTTGGGATTAGATTATATCTCCATCCCGACTTTTTAGTGTGATCGAATCTGTGTATGGGGCAGGATATCGTGGATGTTTGAGGCCTGATTAAATCATCATTCCGGTGAGTTTAAACCCCAGCGGGGTGTGTAGAGCACACTGTGGAGGATTGTGGTGAGGGGTGCACTCGCCAGCGGATTCCCTTAGGTCCACTGATTAGACTCATCACGGACTGTACTTTTTATATTATCCACTCTACTATTTCATTATTCTGCCATTTTGTTAGTTGATTTCATATTTTGTATTTATTGATCGTGTAAGTTTATATGCATATGCTAGCAAGTTAATACGTTCATCTTGACAGGAGTGCCGCTTTGATAGAATTTTATATCTGGTTGAATTTTCAAGCAGCGATAATTTTTTATCACATGCTAGTAACCTAGCAATAGGATTCAATACTGAGTTGGCCCTCCCTTTGCAGCTATAACTGTTTCAACTCTTCTGGGAAGGCTATCCACAAGGTTTAGGAGTGTCTATGGGAATGTTTCATCATTCTTCCAGAAGCGCACTTGTGAGGTCAGGCACTGATGTTGGACGAGAAGGCCTGGCTCACAGTCTCTGCTCTTATTCATCCCAAAGGTGTTCTATGGGTTTGGGGTGCAGGCCAGTCATGTTCCTCCACCCCAAACTCGCTCATCCATGTCTTTATGGACTTTGCTTTGTGCACTGGTTCAAATCATTTGGTGGAGGGGGTTGGGCTTGGCCCCATAGTTCCAAGTGAAGGGAACTCTTAAGGTGTCAGCATACCAAGACATTTTGGACAATTTCAGTCTGGGGATGGCCACTTCCTATCCCAACATGACTGCGCACCCGTGCACAAAGCAAGGTCCATAAACACACCTTTGGGATGAATTAGAGTGGAGACTGCGAACCAGGCCTTCTCGTCCACATCAGTGCCTGACCTCACAAATGGACTTCTGGAAGAATGTTCCAACATTCCCATAGACACACTCCTAAACCTTGTGGACAGCTTTCCCAGAGGAGTTGAAGCTGTTATAATGGCAAAGGGTGGGCCAACTTAATATCGGACCTTACGGGCTAAGACGCCATTAAAGATCGTGTGTGTAAAGGCAGGTGTCCCAATACTTTTGACAATATAGTGTATCAGGAATATGAAATGTTGGGTTTACATATTCTTCAAAGTGATCGTAAATTTTGAATAAGTAATGATTTACTACCACGTTAAAACTCAACAGAATATTTATTTTAAAGGAAGGGTAGCTCCACTTTCATGAAAAAATATAGCAAAAAAAAAATAATATAACATATACAATTGCTACAAAAGCCATATTGTAATTTAATGTTATTAAAAATTACCTTTCCTTTTCAATCTGCAGCTGCTGTAAATTTGTGTAAAGGCGATATGGGAACCTGAGTGAAAGTGTGTCACCTGCGCAAAACTATAAATAAATATAATATTCTAAATTAAAATATGATCTGCTGTAGTTAAAAATCCTATACCATAGGTAAGGGGGAAATGAATATTGCATGAAATGTAACTGCGCTGATACAACAGTGCTTAAACAATATTACCACTAAAACGGTGTCTGCAAAATGTGCACAAACATCAAAGCTAAGTGACTGTAATGTG
The DNA here is from genome assembly GCF_042186555.1 of Aquarana catesbeiana. Taxonomy (NCBI): domain Eukaryota; kingdom Metazoa; phylum Chordata; class Amphibia; order Anura; family Ranidae; genus Aquarana; species Aquarana catesbeiana. Next base: position 195,207,530 of record NC_133331.1, read on the forward strand.
CAAAATAACAATATACCAATCTATAGTGCAAATTATCAAGTGCAAAATGTCAAAACCCCAGGACATGGATTTTTTACAATGATCCCCAAAGTCCACTTCACAATTTTAAGCGCTTCTGTGATCATGTAAACCATAACAAATAATATGAGTACAAAAAACGTGAATAATAAATGATGTGCTCAAAAATACTCCAAGCAGTCCTCTATTATGACATGTGATGTCTATAAACAAAGGAACTTGGACGTGTGATGTCCAAAAAAGAAGAAAAAAGTCAGTGACAAGCTTCAATCATGTGTGATGATAATCCTCAACCACATGTGGATATAATATAGTGACAGTCTTTAACTTCAAATATGTATGGTGTAATAACAGTTAATAGTAGGTCCACCACCAAAGACACCAGAAGCTGCTTACCAGAGGGATTGAACTCAAATAGGTGTACACCTAGTGAGTCAATCAAGCTTTGTGGTATAATATACCAAGGGGATCAGATGCTCTATCCAGATATGACCTCCAGATGGACCTCCGAACAAGTGTAAGGTATGGATGGACTCAGTAGATATAGGCAGTCAGCCCCATCATTAAAAGAAAGAGGAAGGCATATAGTGTAACTCTGTATGGAAATTTTAATACATAAAAAGCAAAGGAAATACACTCACGTGTCAGCAGTAAAATCAAGCTCTTGTATAAAAGAAGAGCTTTTAGCATATCCTTCCGACGCGTTTCGACTTAGAAGTCGTCGTCAGATGATAACTTCTAAGTCGAAACGCGTCGGAAGGATATGTCATAATAGAGGACTGCTTGGAATATTTTTGAGCACATCATTTATTATTCACGTTTTTTGTACTCATATTATTTGTTATGGTTTACATGATCACATAAGTGCTGCACATTTCACCCAATTTGTAATTTTTGCAACTTTATCCACTGCTGTGCTGGCTGCTTTAGTTTTTTTTGTTTTTTTTTTGTTTTGTTTTTTTCTTTGAGACAGCGCGGTATATATTTGTTTATAATTTACACTTCACAATTTTATCATTTAAATCCCATGTGCATAATGTGCACAAATTCACATCCGTGCTCTTTAAAAAGCCTTTTCACCACTTCGTGTATCACCACCACCTTCTGAAATGGGCACTCATCAGAACCTAGAAAAAACTTTGCCTTTGGTTCATATTGGGATAACCACTCCACTTTCCTGGCGTTTCTCTAACTAGGTTGCCACTAGTTACTCCTCATATCTCCATGTCAATCTTGATATCTCTTAAGAAGTAAACATCCATCATTGTGCAACATGCTTTTATAAAATTTATTTTAACCAATAAGGTAAACATCCAAAATGTATAAAATGTGCACTCACAATTTAGATGCCTTTAGACCGGCTTCCTGATGATGCATGAATGTATGCGAAACGTGTAGAGGCTTCTGGGTAATCGCCGACGTCACTTCCTGTCCTAACCCATACCAAATCGAGGCTTGGAAAGCACGCCGATCCCGGGAGACGAAGCGGCGGAGCTAAACCCAAAAATACACTGCTGGAATGACTCAGTGCAGGTCTAAACGGCACCGTTTTAGTGGTAATATTGTATAAGCACTGTTGTATCCGCGCAGTTACATTTCATGCAATGGTGAAAAAAAAGCTAGTTTTCTGCCAGCATGCTGCAGAGAAGGACTCTTGCTCTCTGTGTAAATGCAGTGGTCTCTGCAGAGGTTTGACACGTCCCCTGCTAAGTCAGAGCTAGAGTCCTCTAATCAGCAGAAAGTGTGTGTTTTACAGTGCCATCTGAAGCAGGCATATCCAGGAAGCACAGTCTAAGTACCAGCTTTTTCAGACCCCCCTGCAAGGGATGATGACCTTAACCCCAGTGGACGGGATTTCTTCGCTGCAAACATGCACCTGGTCGAGGCCCCTGGGATTGCCCCACCAGGGCTACATTGTGAGACAGTGGGCCACACAGAAAGTACAAGCAGGGGTCTTGGGAGCAGTTTTATTTACTAAAGCTGGAGAGTGCAAAATCTGGTGCAACTCTGCATAGAAACCAATCAGTATCCAAGTTTTATTGCCAAAGCCTAATTGAGCAAGCTAAAGTTAGAAGCTGACTGGCTACAATGCGCAGTTCCACCAGATTCTGAGTGCACCAGTTTTAGTAAATCTACCCCACTATGTACATATGCTAATTTCTATTGTATATCTTGGGTGTATAGTCTTATTGCTGCTTGAAGTAGCCGATTCTCTGTGAAATGCATCCAGCTACAACTTGCAGTCTACTCTAGATGGCAAGACTAATTTTCCAAAAGCCAAACTAAATGTAAGAAATCAAGACTGATATATGTATATAGCAAATAACATCATACAAGGGTAGAGGCATTTGGACATATAATGAATGTACAAATAGAATGTAACTCTTCAAAGAATTTAAGAAAAAATGATGTGAAGAATAAAAATATTTTATTTTGAAACAATATATGTTTATAAATTCTTTGATCAATTCAAATAACCAGGTGTCATTAAAAGTCCTCTTTTTCTCTTTGGATGGGCTTACCCATGTGAATAAGCCCCTTCCTCCTCTTTGCCCTCTTCTCCCTAAATGTTGTTGGGATGTGTTACCCTTAATAACTTTACAAGGGGTAGAGTATTTTCAGTTTTGGTGTATGGTGATGTCAAAATGGAGGTGTGTGTACCATTAAATAGACATGTACAGAACCAAAAAATGTGTTTTGTTTCAGATTGATTCGTTAAGTTACTAATTTAGTTTTGTCACATTCGTAACAAAATTTGTTTTGTTTAGGTTGTTTTCGGCAAGATTCAAAATTTTCACAATGGATTCAAAAATATCAAATTCATTGTGAAGAATAGCTGGTTGTTGAGGAGTGGGGGTGGCCTGCCAGCCGCTGCATCCTTAACGACCAATGACTCATCAGCTGTCAGTGGGATTCCCCGTTGACAGCAGAGTATAAACAAACCATTGCTGGCATTAAACGTTTTTTTTTTAGAAAAACAGCATGACTGAGAAGCAGGATAGTAAATCAGAAATACAATATACAATTGTAACTGGCGCAAAAATGCGGCTGGATCCAAAAAATGGTATTAAAATAATTAAATGTTAAAACACACATAGAAGGGTATTCCGATGAATGAATGCACATATGGATGTGAGTGTATAACCAGGGGTTGTGGTAGATGGCAGCTGTCCTCAGAGTATAGCCAGCTCTTTACAAACAAGAAGGGGGAGAGAAAAGTAGGAAGCGCCACCTAGGTGCAGAGATTAAAAAGCTTTTAATAGCGCAAGATAAATGACACTTACAGGATAGAAGTTAATTCTGGCCCATAAGTCCAAGGATGGGGAAGATGTATAGTCTTTCTGCATCCATAGGGATGTGATCATCACTCTCCAGGCTGTATGGGTGGATGGATGTTGAATGTCCTCAGCGTTCTGTGAGGCCTGTAGAAGGAGCTGGAGCTCCGAGCGCGTAGCCTATTCTCTCCACACAACCTCTCACATTCAGCCCTGCCCCATCTCGTTTTGGTGACGTCACTTACGGCCGCCCGGGCTGCATTTCACACTGGTTGATGGTTCCTGTTTCCTGGTGGCCACAGGACGCTGAGGACATCCAACATCCATCCACCCATACAGCCTGGAGAGTGATGATCACATCCCTATGGAAGCAGAAAGACTATACATCTTCCCCATCCTTGGACTTATGAGCCAGAACTAACTTCTATCCTGTAAGTGTCATTTATCCTGCGCTATTAAAAGCTTTTTAATCTCTGCACCTAGGTGGCGCTTCCCCCTTTTCTCTCCCCCAGGATGGGAAATCAGTCCTTGAGACAAAAGATCCTGGCAATCTGGAAAAGCCCATGAAGCACCTGCCAGTAGTCTTACCAGGTCAACATACCACATCCACCTGGGCCAGTCCAGAGCAATGAGGATTGACAGAATACTCTCCATTTCAATCCTGAAAAGCAGATGAAGGAGGAAAGGAATAAATTAGAGTGTGCTGATCCCACAGAGCCACCAGAGCATTCCCTGCTTCCACTAGAGGATCCCTGTACATGGAGACAAAACCACTCAGTTTGTTTTTTATCATCCTTTACCTGTGTCATAGGTCGTGGAAAACCTCCAGGTGCAGGTGCCACTGCCAGGGACCGGAAGCAACATTTTACAAAGCCATTTACAGTACAACTCTGCCCCAAGCTACATCACCAAACCTGTCTTAACATAAACTGTTCTCTCTGCTCCTCCAAAGACCTTCTGCTCTTTAGCTCCCCTGTCTCCTTCTCTCAGAGCCTCTCCCATCCTCTGGAACTCTCTACCCCAATCAGTCCAGCTTCCTCCTACCCTGTCCAATTTTAGACAATCCTTAAAAGCATCTGTTCAGGGAAGCCTATTCTGTCTTCAGGTAACAACTACATATTTTATTTTCCCCATTAACTCGTTGCTCACTGTTATTACCTTTTGTTTCACACCCTCCCTATTAAATTGTAAGCTCTCAGGAGCAGGGCCCTCTTAACCCTCTTATATTGAATTTTATTGTTACTCCACTGTCTCCCTTATCATTGTAAAGTGGTGTGCAAAATGTTGGCGCTATATAAATCCTGTATTATAATAATAATAAAAATAATATACTTTTTAGCATGTGTGGCCTTACCTAACATATTGTATAAAGATTTTTTTGGAACAGAAAGGGTTTCAATTTGTTTGCATGATTGCAAAATGTATTTTTTAATGATTGGGGCTTTTTGGAAAGAAAAAGTGAAAAATTTGCTGTAATTTTTCCCAAAATAACATTTACGTAATTTTGATACCCCAGATATTTACCATAAAATATGACCATCAAAGTCTGGTGATTAAAATATTATCACACATGTTATTTCTGTGGTGAGTAACAGAATGGTAAAGCTTGAGGTATGTTGATTATACATTGGAAAAACACAGGGTAAAAAAACGGTTTGTATAAACTGTTAGATAACTTTGGAATAAGATCAGGTTTTGGTTGGTGAGGGCACAAATTGGCACGGTGATGACTTTTTCACAGATTTGAGATTGCTAAAAACCTAAATGACATTCCCTTCTGTGACCATTGGATGCTTGTGCTGTAAACGCAGATGTCATGCAGATCATCCAAAATTATTGTTGGGACCTCAGGATGAGTCCACGGAGGGAATTATTTTTTTAATAAAAAGTGATCTATTGCTGCAGGGAAACTCTGGACAGAGCAACAACAGCTCTGCTGAGCTTCCGTACCCAGAAGAGAACTTTATTAAAACTGTTGGGGAGATCTTAGCAATCAGCAATTGTTGAGATAATAAGCAACTTGATCAGGATTATATAATATACAACATAATGTAAATGTATTGTAAGTGCACAAATCAGTTCTATCATTGGTGTCAGTTGGCCTAAACATACTGGTTGTTTAGGCCATACTGAAGGTAATTAGAACAAAATGCCTGAAAGAAAGTTGTGCATGTAGCCAAAAAGTGAGCATGGCCAATAAAGTGGATATCAATTCACAGCATATGGCTTTGTAGTGTGGCACCTTTTCCCATTTTCTTTGCTATGTTTTACATAAAATAGAGCCCGGGTTACACTATAGACAGAGCCCGTGAAATTGTTCTTTACCCGTGGGATCTGTGAGTAGACCCTAATTTCTGTGCTGCAGTTTATTCATGGTCTAAGGCTGTGGATGCTTGAACTGTTCCAATCTGCCTATGGCTCCATGCACACTGAGCTTAAAAAAATGCCAGTTCCCTTCATATAGAGCGTTTTTTGCACAAAGTTTAGACACGTTTACGAGAGTTTTGCGTTTTTTCTGCCAGAAAGCTCCAATCAAAAATGCCAACCAGAAGGGTTTTCTTCTGCCTCTAAACCTTGAGCTCAAAATATGCCTGTAATTGTCCTAATCTGCATGGCCACATAGGATAACATTGAGTAGCTTCTACGGGCAGAACACAAAACTCCTGTAGAAGCAGCTATTTTTAAGCTACTGTGCATGGAGCATATTAGTGCTGCAAACTGTCTTATGGTTCTCAGCTGCAAGAATTCAGACTGTCCCACCCTACAACCTTGTACTACTACCTCTGATAGAGAAGTGTCCTCTGCAAGTTGTTACAAGTTTCTTCAGTAATAAATTACAAAAATACATTCTCTAGACAGAGTGAATGGATTATTGCTGTGTGCCTGGTTGCCTCAGCACTGTTTGGGAAAGAACCTGTGTAATCTACAGCAGCCTTTTCATGAGTAGTGCTACACATATATAAAGGCTTCTGCACAGCTAAGATTAATGATGAGGTCTGACTATCAGATAAGACATGGATGGACCTAGGAATGGAGGCTTTGTTCCATTTAAAGCTCTACAAAACCCAGAATAGGACTTAAGATTCTGAGAAAGCGTTTTTTCTTTATTTCAATCATCAACCCCTTACAGGAAGATTTGGAGTTTCTGTCCGTTCAGGAATGGGAGCTGGAGATCGCCTACAGACAGCTGCTAGACTCTGCTCAGCAGCAGGGTGGGGCTCCCTTTGCCTGGGACTATCAGGAAATACCAGCAGACAGCTCGGAAATCCTGGCTGAAGAGTTGGCAAGGTGGCATAGTAACAGTGTGCTTTGCCCACCTGCCCCCGCAGCTATGGACATGGTGGTCTTATGGCGGATGCAGCAAGTGCTGACTGACCTTGACGAACCTGTTTCTGCACAAGACAAGGTTGGATGGAGGAATGTGCCTGTCCAGCAGCATGCCAGAGAATCGGCAGTGGAAAATCTGGAGATTGCCATCACCAAAGCTGAAGTGCTGACAACAGGGCAGAGCTCTGCTAACCTCTGCCCAGCACTGATAGCATCTTCTGGGTTCCACGGACAGGAGATGGTGAAGCTCTATCCCCAGACACCAGTTGCAGAGACAGGGGATTTGATAGACTTTTCTACTGAGGAAAAACAACCTAATGAGCCTCCAGCAGAAGAGCTGGTATTAGGGCCAAAGTTCACTGTGCTCTGCCCAGCACCAACAGCAGTATCTGTGGAGTTACAAGGAACTTCCCCAGCTGAAGTGCTGGTCACCGGACAGAGGGTCCAAGACCTCTGCCCCACACCTGTGGCAGTTTCGGAGGCTCGGGCTGAGAAGGTGGCAATCACTTCCCAGCAGCAGATACAGGGGGAGAAGGGAGAGGAGGTGTTTGTTGTCCCTCCCCAACAGTTGGCCAGAGTGGAGGAAGCTGTCTTTCCTCACCAGCAAAGATCCGTGCACCTGGGAGACAGTACCAGAAACATGTCATCTCAACAGCCAGATGAGGGAATGGAACAGGAAGCAGCCAACTCACCTCCCCAATGGCAGCTACACTGTTTGGGAGTGGAGGTATCCAGCCTACTGCCCCAACGGTTAGCTGGAGCAGAGGATGTGGAGTCCCCAGCTGAAGTGCAGAGTGCTACCAACCTCTGCCCAGCACCGGCAACAACTGTGAAGATCCAGGGAACCCGGGCAGTCGGCCCCTCTCTCCAGTGACAAGCTGATGTAGTAAAGCTGCTACTCCCAGCTGAATCGCTGGCAACAGGGCAGAGCGCCGCTGGCCTCTGCCTAGTAACCTCAGTTTCTTCTCAGCTTCAGGGAACTGGGGCAGTGGGCCGCTCTGCCCAGCAACAGGCCAAGCCATGGAATGGTAAACACCACCCAGCTGAAGCGTGACAGCCGGACAGAGAGTCAATGACCTCTGCCCCACACCTACTGAGGTCAACTATTCCCAACTATTCCTTGCAGCCAAGAAAGGAGTTCATGCGGACAGACTATGTGAGTTCACTCTGCCTGACTAATGCATGTCCAGACCAGGTGGAGGTCTGGGACCTTGTTAGTCAACTTTTCATGGGGGAGAAATGTGACAGACTCACCCGGGACAGAGGCTTTTGGAGAGGACTGAATCCCAGCCTCTTGCCTACCGATTATGGGCCCTGGCATTTAGGGGAATGGTGAGCTTTGTGAGCTGTATGCCTGGGAACCCTTGAGGTGGTGTTACTTTGGATTCGGGTCCCCCCAGGACACACAGACTTTGGGAACCCTGTGTATGCCATATTGGAAATGATGACTGGGAGGGGATTGCTTTACACACGCTGAGCAGGGCACAGTCATATTTATCCACAATATCTCCTAGGATATATGTAAAGACTATTCTTGGTTTGTTTGATTCTGAACTCAGCATGTTAGTTGAGAGAGCTGATCACATTGGCCTCTAGAACTGGGTAGGAGCCAGACAGTCTACTTCTACTATAGTTTGTTGCCTACTAGGCTGAGGAGGGGGGGAGATCAGTGTTTGTATTGTTAATTGTAATTAGCTCCTGCTATTGTGAGAAGGTGTCCTGTGTTTATACTACTGTGTGAAGCTCGGTGACCACAAGTCTGTCCTAAAGGTCTTGTCTCTGAGTCACCTAGTCTGGGTAAATGATTTAGTAAACTAGCTTATGTTAATTAGGTGTCTGGTTACAGTTGTATTGTTAGAGTAATATGAGCAGGAGGGGGGACCTCCTCTTTTACTGTATATAAAGACTTGTAATTTTGGTTCTAATATAGGAGTCCATGTTTAGCAACTAAACAAGTGTCGTCTTGTTTTGTGCATGTGAGCGGTTGGAATATCTGATATCTAGATTCAGACTGGGAGGAAGCGGTGTATGATGAAAGCACTCAAGTGGAGTGTGCGACATTTTGTTACAGTTTTCTTTACTGTCCTATTTCCCAGAGTGTCACTAGAAAGATACCTGTGAAAAATGTCTTCTATGTCCCTGCTCTTAAAAATAATTTTTTGTCAGTGAAGAAGCTCACAAAACAAGGCAATGTAGTGACCTTTCAAGATGACAGTTGTGCCATCACAAAAGGGGATATCTAACTTGCAAAGGCTACAATTACAGATGAAATGTATTATGAGGTGGTTAATACTGCCAAGGAGGAAAAACATTTAATCTGCATTCACACATGGCACAGATGACTTAGGCACAGAAGTCCTGACATAATATAGAAATTACCTGAGAATAACTATGCAAGTGGAAAAAAATAGAAAAAAAGGAAAATTCCTTTCCAAAGCAGAGTAACAGCAGAGCTAAGAAACCTCTGGACTTAATTCATTCAGATCCTTGCAATGTAATGCAAAAATTGGCTCCAGAAAGAAGAGATATTTTCTCACTTTCATAAATCATTACTCCAGGTATACTACACTATGGGAGTTATTTACTAAAGGCAAATCCACTTTGCACTACAAGTGCATTTGGAAGTGCTCTGGCACCCTTTTATTTTATTTTTTCAGGCGGAACTCCGCTTTAAGCCTGGGTATGCCCAATAGGCTTTGTTTTGTATACCTTAATTTTTAAATTCAATAAGAATAATTTACAAAAAAAAAAAAAAAGAAGAAGAAAAAGAAGCCAGGCCACAAGAGGTTTCAATCAGGAAATCCACCAGAAGCAATAAAGCCATCCCAGCCAAACATATGTCCTATGTTGCTCATGTAGCATTAAAACCAAAGCCAGATTCATGGGATGAGATGCAAAGACTTCTAACTCATGAGAAACCAAATACTAGACCAACTGATTAAAAATTGAACAAAGCTTTATTTAAAGCGGAGTTCCACACAAAAATGGAACTTCCGCTTTTCGGAATCCTCCCCCCCTCCGGTGTCACATTTGGCACCTTTCAGGGGGGAGGGGGGTGCAGATACCTGTCTAAGACAGGTATTTGCACCTACTTCCGGCATAGACTCCCATGGGAGTCTATGCCTCTTCCCGTCCCGACCGCGCTGTCTGCTGGGAACACACAGCTCCCAGGAGAGAGCGGGGACCACTAGGGATGCGCAGCGCGACTCGCACATGCGCAGTAGGGAACCGGGAAGTGAAGCCGCAACGCTTCACTTCCTGATTCCCTCACCTAGGATGGCGGCGGCAGCTGCCGAGAACCGAGCGGGTTCTCGGCTTCCCCTGCCGACATCGCTGGACCCTGGGACAGGTAAGTGGCCATGTATTAAAAGTCAGCAGCTGCAGTATTTGTAGCTGCTGGCTTTTAATATTTTTTTTTTTTGGCGGTGTGAGTGAACCCCCGCTTTAAGGTTACACACAAATTCTTAAAGGACACAATTTGTTTAAAAACAATGTTATAACACTGGTTTCCAGCGCATTGATATCCTGACTAAAAAGGTCTGGTCAGAGTGGCCACTCTAACTGGACCTTTTTAGCCAGTATATCAATACCCTGGACAACCAGTTTGTAACATTGTTTTTAAACAAATTGTGTCCTTTAAGAATTTATGTGTAACCTTAAATGAAGCTTTGTTCAATTTTTAATCAGTTGGTCTAGTATTTGTTTAACCCTAGAAGGTACATGTAAAGTCCCACAAAGTCTATTGTATTGCTTAATATAAGGAGTAGTTGCTGAGTGGGGGAATACAGAACTGTATTTTGTGCAACAACAAAGCCCATGTGGACTGTGCACTGTCTGTTCTGTAAGGCTATATACAGAATTTCAGGTTATGGGCCTGTGGTGTAGTTGAATGCTACATGCCTTTAGCCATCACAGTTCACAGACGTATGATGCTGTACATCATGCAAGAACTGTTCTTACAGCACACTATATAAAGCACATCATGGCTATTATCTGATAAACAATTTATGTTCTTCAGCAAGAGACCAGACATTCTTTTCCTCTGTTACGGCAAACACAGCCCAGACCTAAAACTGAACAGACGCAATACAACATGCACTGTACACAATAACATGGAAACCATGTGTAATGAACAAAACATGTAGCAAAAAACATCATAGCTTTTTTTCTTTTGTATTTTCTTGCCTTCACCAGCAGAAATATAGAGATATGAGTTATACATTTAAAAAAAAAAAACAGTATGCTTTGACATATTCAGGCGCACAAAGCCAGATCCATAAAGACATTGATGAGTTTAGTGTGGAGGAACTGAAATACCTGCACAGAGCTATTGAACCAATCCAATTCCCATTGCAAGTCAGGTATGCTTGTCCAACATCAGTACCTGACATACAAATGCTCTTTTGGCATAAATTCCTACAGACACACTCCAAAATCTTATGGGAAGCCTACCCAGAAAAGTGGAAACTGTTATAATTTATTTTGTTAAGCGTTGCACAAACTGTTGGCGCTATATGAAACCTGTATAATAATAACTTCAAAGGGGAGATAGAGCAATGTATTATTAAAGTTTTACTGAACCCACAACAGTAAAAATCAGTCTGTATATGCAGTAAAGCATGCTTGTTATACTCACTGTAGAACATAAGGGGTTAATCCTCTGCATTGTGTAAATAGGCTGTTTGATCCTGCCTTCTCTGATCCTCACCTTCTTCCAACATCCCCAATCTATCTCCTGATAGAACAGAGTCTAGGGGACAAGCTGCACTTGCTCAGTTTGGTGTGTATTGCTAGAGATTTTTTTTTTTTTCTTGGGAGTGCATGTGATCAGTACAGGGCCAATCGGCACTGTCGAGACAGAGGGTCAGGGGTCCTGCAGCTTCATAGAACAGTCAGAGGTGAATGGAAACCCCTCCTACGAGCTTTAACCAGTACTTGGCCACGGCCAGACACTGGAAGAAGTCAGAAGACTGCTGTGTACCGATGATGGGAAAAGGTATTTAGCAGTTTATATTTACTAATATAATTTCCATGTTCTGTGTACAGATGTAGTGAAAGCAGGGTCCTGTGTTTTGTAATACTTTAATGCCCATGATATAATAGTGAGATGTCTAACAAGTTCATATTGCGGTGATGATCAGGTATCATAGTTTAAATCCACCATTCAATGAACAGGCACTGTTTTTCCAGTCATTTATTAAAGCGGAAGTAACTTGATGGGTTTTACTTCCTCTTTTGCTCCCCGCAAGGCCTGCAAATTAAAAGCATAATGGGCTAGTATGCATCGCATACTAGCCCATTATATGACACTTACCTGCAAACGAAGCCCGCGCTGTCCCCTGAGCAGGCCGCGTCCATCTTCGCCCCTCTTCCTTCCAGGGTCGCGGACTCCGGCTCTGTGACTGGCCGGAGCCACGTGACGTCACTCCCGCGCATGCGCGCGGGAGCTGTCAGTCACGGCATACGCCGGGGGAAGAAATGGCACGGTGGCCCGTTTCTTCACAGCGCATGGGCCGATGATGACATCAGCACACTACAAGTGAAATATCTCCTAAACGGCACACGTTTAGGAAATATTTCCACTATCTATAGGTAAGCCTTATTCTAGGCTTACCTATAGATAAAAGTAAGACAAAAGGGTTTACAACCACTTTAAAAAAACGGAATTAGAGGAAGAATTTACATCTTTGTACATAAAACATAACGCAAATACGACACAGCAAGAATGAGCTCTTCCATAGGAATGATATACCAGCTTCAATGACAATAGCTACAATAACTCAGTCTATGTTTGAATGTCAGCTAGTAATGATCAGTCAGAAACTGCCAGCAGGAAGATAATAAATATCCTGGCACTATTGTGAGTGACATTATAGTAAGACTCTTCTGCAGTTATCAGAATAATGTGCTGACCCAGCTAACATACTGGAGCAGTTGCCACAAACTCTGATGTTGGCAGCATGGGTTTCATATAAAGCATATTACACCTGTTACATTGATGACTGGGCAGGGGTTTTGATATTTTAGCATCTAGATAATATAGCACACAATGATCTTCTTTTAAAAAAATGAGAAATATACTACCGCGAGTGCTGTAAGCTTTGGGCTCCTAAAGTGGAACTCCAGCCAGAATTTAGTTTTGAATAGATTAGGGAAGGTTAAGAAGCTCTAACATTTTTTTCTTTTTTTTGTTGTTGTTGTGTCTCTGTAGTATATATATCCTCACTTTGTGGGGTGATGACCACTGTCATTGAGACAGAAAGTGAAAGGAAATCTTCCATTTGACAGCTCTCACCAGAACAGGAGTAGAGGGGATAGAGGGATTAGTAGAGGGGATTCCAATGGAGACACCTGTTAAGGTGCCAGCTGTCAATAGTAGTATACTTCTACTTTTGCAGTCAAATTTGAGGAAACCCCACTATATGTTTGTTATATGTTCCCATTCACAAAGCATCCCTATTTTTTCAATATTCCTTTTTTTTTTTTTAGATGTTCCTGTGGGTAAACGTCTCACAGGTAACTGCAACCAGTTCTGAACAGTCCCACAGTGTCTCTGTCCCCACACAGACTAGGGACACACTGAGATACTCCTCATTATACAATAGAGAAGCCCATCTTCTAAACATTTAACTCTTTGTTAAGAGAGTGTTTAAATCTAGTTCGCAACTGATAATGAAGATTTGCCAGCACAGTACAGACAGTCTTTGCATTCCACAGGAAAATTCAGTTTAGGGGTAAAATGTAATAATGGGTAAAAAGCAAAGCAGCAATTTTTACTTTTTTTTTGTTTAAGTTATGCTTTGTGAATGAGAACATGTAACAATTATAAAGTAGGTGTTATCCGAATTTGGCTGCAAAAGCCCAAATACACTTTAAGGCCTCATGCCCACGGACGTTTTTAAAAACGAGCTGTAAAGCTAGTACCAACGCCTGGAAAAAGTGGTGTTAAAAATGCAATTTTTACCACGTTTTGCATTAGCGTTTATGCGCGTTAGCGTTAAGTATCGTTTTTTTTTAAGAAAAAATACATCTCTTGGCGATATTACATTCCCAAATTACCCACAACGCTACAGAAATATAAAAAACACGCCGGAGTTCAAAAATGCGCAAAAACGGCAATGCAGCATGTTTATTTTGCGTTTGGCGTTTTTACAGCTCTAGCGCTGTGCCTCAGAACGCCCTGGTCCTGGCCTATGCCATTTACAGCTCAAAAACGCCATGGTGGGCATGAGGCCATAGGCTAACATGGAGAGGCATTTTTAAGCTGCAAAAAACGCTCATAAAAGCGGCTGTAAAAACATCCGTGGGCATGAGGCCTAATACCCAACCCTCGGAAATTTGAAAATGATTCTTTGCAGTTGGGCTATACCTGCACTGCAGCGGATGACTTCTTGTTTAGTCTAGGGAAGAGGAGAAGTACTTGAAGGGTAACTCCACTTTCATGGGAAAAAAATATGCAAAAAAAAAAAAAATATATATCATACAGAATTGCGACACAAGACATATTGTAATTGAATGTTATTAACCACTTCAGCCCCAGAAGGATTTATCCCCTTAATGACCAGGCCATTTTTTGCGATACAGCACTGGGTTACTTAAACTGACAATTGCGCGGTCGTGCGACACTGTGCTCAAACAAAATTTACATCCTTTTTTTCCCACAAATAGAGATTTAATTCGGTGGTATTTAATCACCTCTGCGGTTTTTATTTTTTGTGCTATAAACAAAAATACCGCCAATTTAAAAAAAAAACTATATTTTTTACTTTCTGCTATAATACATATCCAAAAAAAATGTATTCATCAGTTCAGGCCAATATGTATTCTTCTACATATTTTTGGTAATAAAATCCCAATAAGCGTATATTGATTAGTTTGAGCAAAAGTTATAGCGTCTACAAAGTAGGGGATAGTTTTATGGCATTTTTATTTTGTTTTATTTTTTTTAACTAGTAATGGTGGCGATCGGTGATTTTTAGCGGGGCTGCGACATTGAGGCAGACAGATCAGACACCTAACTGACATTTTTGACACTTTTTTGGGAACCAGTGACATTATTACAGTGATCAGTGCTAAAAATATGCACTGACATTGTACTAATGACACTGGCAGGAAAGGGATTAACATCAGGGGCGATCAGGGGGTTAAATGTGTTCCCTGTTTGTGTTTTCTAACTGTATAGGGGACTGTGTGACTGGGAAAATACACAGATCCGTCTTCCTGCTTAGCAGAAAGATAGATCTCAGTGTCATTCCCTGACAGAACGGAGATCTGCCTTGTTTACTTCGGCAGTTCTGTCTCTGCAGGGAAGGAACGCGGGCGGCCGACGGACATCAAGTCTGCCAGACTGGCTGATTGGCTCCCCGTTGGGCAATCTGAGCGCGCGCGCCCACGAAAGCTAGTTCACAAATCCCCATACCGGTACAGCGGTTTGCGCAGCCGAACCACCTTGCCGCAGTACATCTGCAGCGGGTGGTCGGCAAGTGGTTAAAAATTACCTTTCCTGCAGCCTCTGTTATTCTCTTTAAAATGCAAAGCAATATGGCTACCTGGTGGCATTCGGTACACAGATGGTGCACAGAGCACCCCCCAGGTATGTAATTTCCTGCTCGTGTGATTAGCTTACTGATTTTCCCAGAAGTCTGCACTAATATACAAAATACATTTTGTGCATCCCCTGAAACAAAAATCTAAATTTTGGTGAGATACTCTCAAAATAAACCACAGCTTAAGAGATGCAGACCTTGCCATTTTCTCATTAGAGCCCTGCAGGTGCAGCATCTGATTGATAATTACAAAACCACTCCCATACAGATTCACTTTGCACATGGATACAGACAAACAGCTATGTCTCCAGAATAACATAAGATAGAAATCTGCAACAAAGTTTGTTAAAATTCTTGCAATGTACATAGATCACTCAGAGGGGAATGCTTTTTTCTCAACAAAAGTGGAGTTACTCTTTAGTCTTTTTATCTGATCCTTCGCTCCTCCAGCTCCCCCTGATCACTTCCAGTGCAAGACTATGGACCCTGCATTAGTCTTGATGAAGTTAATACCTCTGGAGTGTAGGGAAGAAGTTGCTGCGGTGAGCTGATCACTCAGTTCCCCCCCTCCCACTCTGAGCAGAGAGCGGTGACTGTTAGTTACCGCCTCTCTGCTCTGCCCCTCCAGTGCTCACTGGACTGCTGGGCTGTGGAGGGGATGGGAGCAGCTGGCTCTGTCCCCCAGAGGCACAGCTTTAAATGCAGCTTCAAATGCTGAGCCAGCTGCCGGTCCAAGCATCTGGATGGATCCTGACTGTAAAGTCGGGGTCTTTCCACAGCCCGGCTGAGTGGCTAAAGCCCGCTATCAGCTAAAAACAGGTCACAGGAGTGCAGAATGAACTGCACTTCTGTGATCTATAAGTGAATTACAGCCAAACGAGGTTTAACCATGCTTAAGATAGATCCCTTTCTATTTCCTGTTGTCTCCATGACAAAAAGTGAGAAGAAAGCATACCTCCCAACTTTATGATATGGGAATGAGGGACACCTATCAGCAAAAGTATGCAGGTATAGGACACACCCCTTGCCACGCCCCCTCAAAGGAGAATTGTACAAAAAAACAAGATTGGTTAAACCCATAGGTGCTTTTTTTTTACCACTACTATTCCTTTATATTGGCTTTTGGAATTTACAAATGCAGCAATTTATAAATCAGATGAAAGGTTTAGCGCTGGAAAACACTTTTTGATAGATAAAAAGTGTATTTTATATACAACTTTATAGATCAGACCAAAATGAGGGACAAATGAGGAGGAAAGAGGGACAGAGGGACATTGCTCCAAATCAGGGACAGTCCCTGGAAAGCAGGGACAGTTGGGAGCTATGATAAAGTGTTTTATTACAGGAAAATATCTTCTTCTGCCTTAAGGCTCCATTTACACTTGTGTGACTCCAAAGCTGCGCCGGGGTGCAACTTTGATGCAACTTTTGATGGGTGCACCTTGAATATGACTTTGGCTTTAACCAGTGATAATGGACAACTGTTGCATTGTATAACGTTCAGGTACGACTTTCATGCAACTTTTGGGGATTAACATTGAAGTCTATGGCCCTCTAGTTGCATGAAAGTCAGACCAAAGTAGTGCATGAACTACTCTGAAGTCGCTGCGACTTTAAGTCACACATGAATAAATGGTTATCATTGGAAAACATGGGGAACTACTTGTCATGCAAAGTTGCATGACAAGTCGCACAAGTGTTAACGGAGCCTTAGTCAGTCTTTATAATAAACAATATTGCATCAGTGGCTGACATAGTAACACACACACTAATGATTTTTTTTTTCATTGAAAGTTATCACATTAGTGCCCTTTTATTGATTGATATAAATGAAGGAATGGGGTGCTCAGCTCCATCATTTTTTAAAATAATTGCATTGGATATTTCTAAAGGGTATTAAAATCGAATGGGTACTGAATGTAACATTTTAACATAACAAATAACTAAAGAAAAAAAAAGTTGTACATCACTATAGTTGGAAGACTTTGACTTTGCTGATTGCCAAACTCCACTTCCTCCCTGCCACAGGAATGTCTTCTCCCATATTAGGAAGTTGGCTGTAACTTTCTAATCTCTTGTGGTTTGTGTTTGAATTCCAGTCTCTGAGATCCCTCCCCAGTCTTTTGTAAACTGCAATGCAGGGTTGCAGGGAAGCCTACAAGAATAGTAGTGGGAGCTGTCTACGACTATGTGATATATGACTAAGATCCTCCACTCCAAACTCCATTCTACAACTAAAAGAACTGCTTGTAAGGTGCTGTGCACAGAAAGGGCCACATATGTGATCAACTACTTCACTTTTCAAACTTTGCATTCATCTTCAAGCTGGAGATCTGGATACATGGCTATTTTTTCTATTTTTGTTTGCTAATATAAAAAAAAAAAAAAAAATTGATCTATATACATATATATCTATAGAGAGAGAGAGAGAGAGAGAGAGAGAGAGAGAGAGATAGTACATTTACAATACTTGTAGCTTTGCATAAAAAAAACTGATGACAAAAGATGAAACATTTAAAAATAAGGGGAGACAGCCAAGTACCTGTGAATGCTGTATAAAGCAGAAGTGAAATGTAACCGATTTCTTGTGGTCATATCTGATGCATACATTTTTAAAATTAATTGTACACATTTATGAAATTCTGAGACTATGCAGTATTACAAAGAGATCACTGAGCGCTATGCATCAGTTCCTGTTGCACAATGGAGCCCACAATCTATATTTTAGACATGTTTTTACACAGATCTTAAAGTGTTACTAAACCCACAACATTAATATCAGTCTGTATATACAGTAAAGCATGCTTGTTATACTCACTGTGGAATCTAAGGGGTTAATCCTCTGCGTTGTGTAAAAAGGCTGTTTGATCCTGACTTCTCTGATCCTCCCCCCTTTCAACAGTCTCCAATATGTGCTTTAGGAGCACTCTGTACATGCTCAGTTTGGTGTGTATTGCTAGAGAGTTTTTTTTTTTTTTTGGGAAGGTGCATGTGATCAGCATAGGGCCAATCAGCACTGTCCAGACAGAGGGTCAGGGATCCTGCAGCCTCATAGGACAGTCAGAGGAGAATGAAAGCTCCTCCTTCAAGCTTTAACCAGACACTGATAGAAGTCACAACTATATACTGGTGATGAGAAAGGGTAGTTAGCAGTTTATATTTAC
The DNA here is from genome assembly GCF_042186555.1 of Aquarana catesbeiana. NCBI lineage: Eukaryota > Metazoa > Chordata > Amphibia > Anura > Ranidae > Aquarana > Aquarana catesbeiana. The sequence goes on from NC_133331.1 coordinate 195,225,860, forward strand.
TAAAATAATTGCATTTGCATGTTCAGTGTACTGTGGGAGACCAGTTATAGTGAATGCAGGCTTCTGGGTGTAGTAGCACTTTAATAGAACCTATTTGACTTTCTTGAATGGGAAAATGTGGGGCAGCTCACCAAAATTATAGAATTTTTTTTCTTCCCACAAAGCCACTCAATGCAGATTGCTGGTATGAACTTGACCAGTTTAAAATGATCTACACTGAACAATGCGGCAATGTGTGTAAAAAAATTACAATATAAACAAGACATACATCTGTGCATTTTAGTGGACAAACCTTTTTATTTTCTTGAGATTATTATACTACCTGCAAGATGTAAGTTTATGGTGTATTTGTGCGGTGTACATGCTCTGGATTTTGTACTGACTGGCAGTCATCAGCTTTTTTTCTAATATAGCCTGTGAGAACCGAACGATCAAAGGTGTTTGATCACTCGGTTCTCAGTCTTAGAGCTGGCAGGGGACAGATGCAGCATTGGTCCGATGCTGCATCCACCTAGGTAAGTATGATTCTTTAAAAAAAAATCCAATACTTCTCTTTTAAATAAGTAGTAATTAAAACATGATTAATGATAATCATCTAAATGCATAATAATTACCTAAAGTACCATTTTAACATCCTGAGAAAGTATTAGGAAAAGAGATTTCTGGGTGGTATTGTCAGGGCTGGGCTCAGCCCTTCCTTCTCTGAGCTGGCTGCTCAGCTGTCGGCTAATTGCCAGCTCCTATCTCTCCACAGTGACTCACCTATTGATGATATCCTGCTCGTCAGTCCTGCCTACTTAAGCCGTCCAGTCCAGATGATCTCTGCCTTGCCTTGGTCACATCTCTAGAGACGCTCTCCTGTGTTCCTGTTAAAGACTTGCTTGGCTGACATTTCTTCAGGCTCCAGATCCTGCTTGCTGTTCTACTACGCTGTTCTCTGGCTCCCTGATGTTTTGACTTGTATGACTATCCGTTCCGGTTCCTGAACTCTGGCTATGTTTTCACTACGTTTACCTTTTTTTTATTATTATTAAACAAGTGTGATTTAACTATACTTCTGTCTCAGTCTGATTCATGGTTTCTGACAGGTATGAACAACTAGCCTATACCTTTAGTGAACTAATTATGCATATAAAGTTCAGTACACAGAGAAGAACTGTTTTTGTGAAGATTGTTGACTTCTTTACCATATGGACATCCTATCTTTCTTTTTCAATTTCTTATTATTTTATTGTGTACACTTGTTTTTATCACTGTCTCACCATTTGTGTGTACTTGTTTAGCACTTTACAAGTGTTTCAGGGTATGTGTAAAATCATTTATTCATAAAATTCATTGTTTGAAATCACGCATAGTGGTGGGATGATATGATTGAGGTTTGTTCCTCTCTTATATTTTTTATATTTTTTATTGGTTGACACTATTTTAGAGCTGCAATGTATAAAGAATATAAAGTTCATTCTTTGATGGGGTAATCACCAATGTTTGAAATATTCTGATTATACACCAGAAGATTTTTTTGGACAACTCAACAAAGATTTGCCAAACAAGAAGGTTTGCTGTAATTTCCCAACCCCATCCCAGGGTATACTGTACCTATTTTTCCTTCACGCTCACGCCTCTATATTCAGTGCCACAAACTGAACGGAATATTTAGTTCTTACAAATTTTAAGGAGCATGTGACTCATTCTTTTTTTTTTTTTTTTTTTTTTTAATTCTTTATTTATCGTTTTGTATAAATAACAATACATTTCCTTGCAGGGAGATGTCTTCAAACATAACCTCTATAAAATTTATAACACAAAACCCTGTGTCCCCTCCTACCCCCCGTCCCTCCCTCCCCCATCCCCCCCCCCCCCCTCAGGACCGTGCTAGTCTAGTGGAACATGAGTCCATATACATTTAATTATGGTAAATCAACAATCTCCTTCAGATAATCCCAAGTCCCTTTGAACTTGGTCCAGGCGGCCCATTTCCCTGGTTGCTCTTCTTCTTTAGGTTCGACTCCTCCCCTGTCTAGTTTTTCGATGTTATATATTTCGTTGAGACTGATCAGCCAGTCTCGCGTGCTGGGCCTCGAGACATTCGTCCAGTTCAAGGATATCTGTCTCTTGGCTTCATCCAGCATAATAGGGACTAGGGAGGACTTATAGTTTTTTACCGAGTCCGAAGTTTTGTGGAAAAGACAGACCCATGGGTCCTCATCTAATGCTATTCCAGTAATGACTTTTATTAACCTTAGTACTTTTTCCCAGAAGGTTTTTATAACGGGGCACCCCCACCAGATATGGGCCATTGTTCCTAAAACTTGGCATCCTCTCCAGCAGGTGTTTGGTTTAGTCCCATCCATTTTACTAACCCTATCTGGTGTGGCGTACCATCTCGCAAGGCATTTAAAATGGCTTTCTGTTCTTCTGGTGTCTATTGCTACATAATGGGCCATCTTCAAGATCTTTTCTATCCCAGCTTCGCTACATTGAGACCCCAATTCCTGTTCCCACTTTTTGATATAGGGGGGTATCTCCAGTTCCTCCTCAATTCCCAAGATCCTGTAAATTTGCGTTATTGCCCTTCCTGTCTGTTCCTTTATGCAGAGCTGCTCAAATGGTCTAAGTTCTTCCATACTCCTAAGTGGTTTAGGAAGTCTCTCTATGAAATGGGAGAGCTGAAGAAACCTCCATCTGTTCATTACCCAGAGATTAGATTCTGTACTTAGTTCTGAAAATGTGCGGATTTGCCCCTTGTGTAGGAAGTGTTTCAATTGTACCATATCACCCTTCAACCAGCTCCCTCCCACCTCCCTCCTCCCTGGCTCAAAAAAAAATATTATCTTTCATGTGTATCAGTGGTGAATTATATGACCATTTGTTCTTACAGTGTATCCTATCCCAATGTTTAAATGTGTTTTGCGTTAATTGTGATGTGTGAGTGCTCAGTGGTCTAAATTTTGGGGGATTCCAAAGTGCCTGTCCTAAATTTGTGTCACTCAAAAAGTGTTCTATGTGAACCCAACGTTTATCTGTGTCTTTTTTGTTCCATTCCGTGATCCTAGATAGCACTACAGCGCTATAATATCTGCTAAAGTCAGGTAGAGCTATTCCCCCTTTTTTCTTCCCCCTGCTAAGAACTGTATAGGCGATGCGTGGTTTTTTACCCCCCCATACTGCCCCACTTATTAGCCTCCTAAGGGCCTTAAAAAAATACCCGGGTAAAGGGATGGGCAGCATTTGAAATTTGAACAGGATCTTGGGTGGTAGACTCATTTTTATCGCGTTGACTCGCCCAAACCACGAAAGAGGTCTGGTCTGGAGTCGTCTCGCTTCTCGTCTGGTATCATCTAGCATAGGTAAAAAAATTTTTACGAATATTCTGTTGAAGGAGTTGGCCAATTTAATCCCTAGATAATCCATCTCCTCTTTCCAAGGGAAGGGAAAAACTGCAGCTAAGTGACATTCTTCTTGCTTGTTTATATTTATGTTTAAACATTCTGATTTGCTGGAATTAACTTTGAAATTCGAAACTTCTCCGTATTTTCCAATAATGTGAAGTAAATTGGGAAGGGTTATTCTAGGGTTGGTAACAAAGAACACGATATCGTCAGCGAAAGCCGCTAGTTTGTGCTCCTCCGTTCCGACCCTTACTCCTCCACAGTCCACACTTTTGCGGATGGTAGACAGTAGCGGTTCAAGGGTCAGGACGAACAAGAGAGGGGACAGGGGACAACCCTGTCTTGTTCCATTGAGCATCCTGAAGGGCTTAGAAGTAGTCCCATTTACTCTCACCATCCCTGCCGGGTTACTATATAGGGCCCTGACCCAAGAGACAAACCTCTGACCAAGCCCTAGGGCCTCTAAAGTGTTCATCATGAACCCCCAGTCTACCCTGTCAAAAGCTTTTTCAGCATCGATTGACAGGAATAGAGCTGGGGGTCCACCTTGTTTACATACTTCTGATAGGAGCACAGCCCTAACCCCATTGTCCCTACACTGTCTCCCTTTAACAAAGCCTGCCTGGTCCGGGTGCACAAGATTTGTCATTTTCTCTTTAAGCCTATTTGCTAAGACTTTTGCATAGAGTTTGATGTCTGCGTTCAGAAGGGAGATTGGTCTATAACTAGAACACAATCTGACGTCCTTCCCTTCCTTCTGAATAAGTGTAATTGTAGCAGTCAAGGCCTCTATTGTCAGATCACCTCCTGTTCCAAGGCCATTCCAAAAGTGGCAAAGCCTCGGGACCAGGATATGTTTCATTTTCTCTAGGTAGAGAGTGGTGAAACCGTCCGGGCCTGGACTTTTCCCCTTCGGAGACTCCCTTAATGCTGCCAAGATTTCTTCTTCTACCAAAGGTTTATCCAATAGTTCCCTGTCTTCTGCTGACAGACCCCTTAGTCCTGCCTCCTTCAGGAATTCCTTACTCCTGTCTGAGCGGGATGAATCTTCTACTCCCCGATGCCCTATCGAATATAAATCCCTGTAATACTTTTGAAATTCGTCTGCTATGGCACTATTCGTCACTCTTACTGCCCCTTCTTTGCTAAGTATTTTCTCCACGAAGTTCCTGCTTTTTTTTTTCCTGATTATCCTGGCCAGGTGTTTACTGGGCTTGTTGGCCCAGAAGTAGTTGTTCCTAGTTATGGCGTTTATAGCTCTCTTGGCCTCTAGGTCCATCGTGTCTCTTAACTCCTCCCTCTTGGCGACCAGTGCATGGTAACTATCTAGATCACGGCCCTTAGCTTTTTTATGTGCTTGTTCCAAGGAAAAGATTTCCTCTATCAATTTTCCTCTAGCTTCTCTATTCTTTTTTTTCAGACCTGCACCTATTGAGATTAGGATACCCCTTATATAAGCTTTATGTGTGTCCCATAATAAAGCTGGTGATACATCCCCCGTGTCGTTTGCTTTAAAGAAAAAGTCTACTTCTTCTTGAAGTCTCTCCACAATCTCGGGATCTCTCAATAGATCCTCGTTCAGTTTCCATGAGTAAGGACGCCCTTGCCCATCTGGGATTCTAATCTGCAACACAATCGGGGAGTGGTCTGATAGGGTCGTTACTTCTATTTTTGTTTCTTTTATTCAATCTAGCAGGTTATGATCTATAAGAAAATAATCTAGCCTAGAGTAGGTCCCGTGCACAGGGGAGAAGAACGTGTAGTCCCTCTCATTGGGATGCTGGAGCCTCCAGACATCCATTAACTGACTTTGATGTAGCTTACGCCTAATGGCCCTGAGTGACACCTTCCCTGTCCCCTGAGCACGGGACGTACCATCCAGTTCCGGGTCCAAACAAAAGTTTAAATCCCCTCCCAAGATCACCTCGCCCTCTCCGAACTCAGACAGTTTTTTCAAAATCTGGCCCAGAAAGACCGTAGGTTTCCTGTTGGGGCAATAGACGTTTACTAGGGTGACCAGTTTAGGACCAAGTTTGCCTTTTAAAAAAATAAAGCGGCCATCAGGGTCTGCCAATCTTTCTCTTAGGGAGAAGTTTATGTCCTTTGAAAGCCCGATGGCGACTCCCCTCGACCCCCTATCGGGGGAGTCCCCATAGAACCACTGCGGGAACCTGGCTGAGAAAAGCCTAACTCTAGTGTCAAGGGTCAGATGAGTCTCTTGTAGAAAGATTACATCCCCCCTTAGTCGTTCCAGCTCTTTTAAAATTTTATGTCTTTTACAGGGTGAGTTTAGGTCTTTCACGTTGTATGAAATAAATTTAATTTCTAGCATATCTGGAGGTTGGCTCATCTATAGAATCCTCCCTTATTCCTAGCACGTCCTGCGGTACCCTCACCCCTCCCACCCCACCAACACCCCCCCACCTCCCACCCATGGTGAAATTATCACCCTGAGTCCCCCAGATTGGAGCTTCGCCCGTTCCAATCTTCAGAACTCCCTCCTCAGGGTGAAGCTCCAGCGAGAGCTCTAGCGTCTACACTCCCTCCCGAAGGAAGAGAATGTATGAGAGGTATCTTGGCTCCTTAATACGGTGGGACCGCCCCTGAACCTCCACCCCCCCCACCCCCCCCACATCCCCCCAAGGACAGCAAGCTACAACACCCCCCGGCACCACCACAGCCCATATTTTAGTTTAAAGCTCAAGGCCCTCCCCCCCCTCCCGCGCCAATCCAGAAGGGAGAGGGGGAAAAGGCCAGGGGAGGGGGGGGGGGGGGAGGGGGGAGGCCGACCGGGAGAAGAGAAAAAAAAAAAAATTCCTCTCCACTATCTCGCCCCCCCCCCCCCTCCACCACACCAACAACAGATCAAGACATTTTAGTATTTTAGTCCTCTGAGTCTCTCAATCTATTTTGACCTGAGACATATCTGGGATGGGAATGCCCAGGCTGTCACAGAAGTCCCGTGCCTCTTCCAAATATCTCATCCTGCTTGGTCTACCGTTTTTTAGGACGATCAGGGAAGTTGGGAACCCCCAACTGTATTTAAGATTTGCTTTCCTTAGCTGCTCCAAGATTGGTCTCATCTGTCTTCTACGAGCGAGAGTTCCTGCAGAAAGATCGGAAAATATTTGTAGCTCTTTGTCTTCGAACATTATGGGGGGGGCGCCCTTCAAATTCTTCCATATTTTCTCCTTATCTTCGTATTGGTGGAATTTAACGATCACGTCTCTAGGAGAGTCTTGTTTTGCATGAGGAGGCCTTCTTACTCTGTGTACCCGGTCTATCAAGATAGGCTCTTCTTTTCGCTTTCCCATTATAGGATTAAAGATTTTCCTCATCTTTTCCCCTAGGTCCTCACCTTGTTGCTCTGGGATTGACCTAATGCGTAGGTTTTGTCGCCGACTTTGATTCTCCTGTTCTTCCAATCGAAATACCATATTACGGTTTTCGATCCGCAGTTTGTTGAGTCGCTCTTTTAATTCGGAGATTTGTTTGGCGTGACGCCCTGAAACCTCCTCCACCTCCTCCACTCGACGCAGGAGGTGACCCATGTCTGCCCGGACATTGGATATTTCAGTTTTTATCACATTTTCTAACTTAGTGAACATTTCTATAAGATCTATTTTACTTGGTACAAGCGCCATTATCCTTTGTTCTTCTGCCGAGCTCCAGACCGATGCCCCCTCCAAATCCAATTCTTCACGGACTTTGTCTCCCTGAGCCCCTTTTTGCTTCTGTTGCTCTTTCTTTTTATCTTTTGACCCTAGTTGTTTTGTCTCCATACCTGGACTTTTGGTACTTGCTTCTTTTAAATATCTTTGGATGGAGCTGGTATTGAGGCTATCTCTGGTATTCTGGGGTTCAGTTATTCGCGTTGAGCGGCCTCTCATAATTTCACCTCTTGCTGCCGTTTACTGCTACCCCTTGCTCAAGCCTATTTACCCTGGGCCTATTATCCCCTCAAGGGGCTAAGGTTGTACTGTAGTGTACCCTCACTGTATGAATGAGTGATGGAACAGTCCAGGTGTGATGGTCAAGAGGGGGGAGAAAAGAGTGGAGGTGGGGGGGAAATGCACCTCGCCACCAGTGCCGTCTGCAAAGCTCAAGGCACAAAACGTCCAGCCAGTATATAGTCCATAAAAAGATGGTCTCCCTCACAGCCGGCTTTGGCGGGATTCACAGGGGATGTTGTATTTAAGGAAGGTTCATTTACTCCTCTGCTATGGCTGCTGAGCGTTTTTTACCTTTCCCTTTCCTCTTCTTTGCTACCTCCCTCCTCCCCTCTTATCCCCACCCCCTCCACGCCTCCCCTCCTCCAAAAAGGGAGAAAGGGAAGACCTATAGGGTTTTATTCACAACACAAAGTCAATGTGAAAAAGTAAAAATAAAATAGAGAGCAAGCTTTTGGCCTACTTTTTACCGCCCATGGGAGGAAGTTTTCAGTACACAGTCATGTTGGAAGAATCAAATATCCTCTAGTTTTCCTCTATTTCCTGCAGATACTCTGCACTTGTGTCCATGAGAGAAAACACAGTTCATAAGTCAGGCGATTGTCAGTAAACAAGCTGTGAATGCTGGGTTTTAGTAACCGGGGTTATGTTGTTAATTATACATCCTTTCAGAACTTTGTTTCTTATATCCACAGTTTTTCAGTTGTAATACATGCGGTTCAGAGTTTAAGCAGATGCATTGTTTCCCTACCTCAGCCTGGTTTAGGATTCCCTGCTTCTGAATCCTTCACGGTGTCAGTCTCTGAGGAAACCATCTGCTAGAAATGCTGCTTGGATGTGTGGAGCTCAGATTATGTTCCTCCATACCAGGGGGAGGGGGTCCGCGGATGCCGTCTCCCTCCGTCTCCTCAGCGGTGGGGGAGCGGGGGGAGGGGGGGATGGGAGGCCAGGCGAACTAGCCCAGGAAGCGGCCGCTACACCTAGCCCGGTCCGTGCTCAGCGGTCTCTCACACGGCGAGACCTCCGGGCGCTCTGTCTCTGCACCTCCGCCAGAGCTGACGCTGGGCTCCTCCCTCGTGCGGACGTCACACGCTCATGTGACTCATTCTGATACCACTGGGTCAATCAGTGCCATCATACAGGGAAGCAGGGCCGGGGCAAGGGGTGGGCGGGAGAGTTTACTGCAGGTATGGGGGCGCCTTCCTTCTGTTGCAAGGCAGACAGGAGTAGTGATTTTGACAAGCAAGTGACTACTGGGCGTAGGATCCCCTAAACTTGCACATCATGAATTGGGGGGGCGCAGTTTAGCATTTTTGCCCTGGGATGGATGACCTTGTCCTGGCACTGCAGGGCAGCAATAACCCAGTGTAAGCCATGATTTATAGCTTACTAGAAAAAAAATAAGCATGGGGGGAGATTTACCCTGCCAGCATCTGGCAAAAATGCAAATATCAGTTTGCATGGACTGGCCCTTTGGGTTCTTTTATGTTTGTTTCAGAACAGCTTTTCTTCCCATACAAGTCAATGGGAATGCAAAAACAGTTAGAAGCAGTCAAGTCAAATTTATATCTAATGCAAGTCAATAGTAACTGTGAAGGAAGTCAGAAAAAATATCCCAAATGGAACCAAAATACAAGCTAATGCACCCAGAAGTACATGACATTTGCTCATGTATATAACCCTCTAAAGAGCCTCCAGTCTACCAGTGGGGGAAAGGTCTCTCAGAGGGGACGCATCTGAAAAGAAGCATTGTTGTGGTTGAGGGTAGTGTTGTGAAGCCTGGCAAAGCAAATAGCAACAATTGAGCCATCCTTATGGGGTGCATTTGTACATAAGGTAATTTACCAGCACATAAATTGCAATTGCAACCTGCAAGTGTCACAGCTTGAATATTACATTCACCATTTGCACAAATAAACCATATGAAAATACTAATAATTAGACAACTAATGTATGAGGTCAGTTCTTATGTATAAATGTACTTAAAGTAGTTTTAAACCTTTACATATACCCAGTGAAGGGACTACTCGCAGGTGATACACAGAGATGAAACAAATCCTCCTACATAAGTTGTAGTTGCTTATCTCTTTATCTACATCCATTCAAAGTGCTGAATTTATAAGCTTGTCTGAGAGTTCAGAAAAAAAAAAAAAATTAGTGGAGAGCTGAAATTACACTCTGCAGAGCTCCGTGAGGAGAGCTCTGAGAGCTTATTGGAGGGAAGAGACACACCTCCCTCCACCCAGCACAGGAACAGAGCTGAGGCTGTCAATCTGCTGGAGATCCCTCTCCTGTCACCTTTTTTTCTCTTGGTGTCAGGAAAACTTGTCAGAAGTGATTCATACTGATAACAGAGGAATGAAGCAGCAGACAGAAATGACACTTGGTGCTCTTAATTGAGACAAGTACACACTATAGAGAGATATGCTTGATTCATATTTCATGTCTGAGTTTTACAACCACTCTAAAGTGAAACTTGCGGCGAAATGTCAATTTTGTGAACAGAAAGATAGTTTTTATCGCAAAAGAGACACACTATGGGGTAAATTTATCAAAGGCTAATATGCCCCGTACACATGGTCGGATTTTCCGATGGAAAATGTCCAATCGGAGCGTGTTGTCGGAAATTCCGACCGTGTGTGGGCTCTATTGGACATTTTCCCTCGGATTTTCCGACACACAAAGTTGGAGAGCAGGAGATAAAATTTTCCGACAACAAAATCCGTTGTCGGAAATTCCGATCGTGTGTACACAAATCCGATGGACAAAGTGCCACGCATGCTCAGAATAAATAAAGAGATGAAAGCTATTGGCCACTGCCCCGTTTATAGTCCAGACATATGTGTTTTACGTCACCGCGTTTAGAACGATCGGATTTTCCGACAACTTTGTGTGACCGTGTGTATGCAAGACAAGTTTGAGCCAACATCCGTTGGAAAAAATCCTAGGATTTTGTTGTCGGAATGTCCGAATAAAGTCCGACCATGTGTACGCCTTATTAGGCTGTTCACTTTACAACAGAATTTGCACTTTGCAAGAAAATTTTCTCTTAGCTGAGTGAACGTGGAGAATATTCATTTAGAAAAGAATGCCCATTTGTGTGCAAGGAAAAATAAAAGATACAATATATATATATATATATATATATATATATATATATATATATATACAGTATCTCACAAAAGTAAGTACACCCCTCACATTTTTGTAAATATTTTATTATCTCTTTTCATGTGACAACACTGAAGAAATGACACTTTGCTACAATGTAAAGTAGTGAGTGTACAGCTTGTATAAAAGTGTAAATTTGATGTCCCCTCAAAATAACTCAGCACACAGCTATTAATGCCTAAACCGCTGGCAACAAAAGTGAGTACACCCCTAAGTGAAAATGTCCAAATTGGGCCCACTTAGCCACTTTCCCTCGCCGGTGTCATGTGACTCATTAGTGTTACAAGGTCTCAGGTGTGAATGGGGAGCAGGTGTGTTAAATTTGGTGTTATCGCTCTCACTATCGCATACTGGTCACTGGAAGTTCAACATGGCACCTTATGGCAAAGCACTCTCTGAGGAACTGAAAAAAAGAATTGTTGCTCTACATAAAGATGGCCTAGGCTATAAGAAGATTGCCAACACCCTGAAACTAAGCTGCAGCACAGTGGCCAAGACCATACAGCATGTCTCCAGGCCTAAACCCTATTGAGCATCTGTGGGGCATCCTCAAACAGAAGGTGTAGGAGCGCAAGGTCTCTAACATTCACCAGCTCCGTAATGTCGTCAAGAAGAAGTGGAGGAGGACTCCAGTGGCAACCTGTGAAGCTCTGGTGAACTCCATGCCCAGGAGGGTTAAGGCAGTGTTGGAAAATAATGGTGGCCACCAGGGGCGTTGCTAGGTCTAAAAAAGAACTGGGGCTAGAGCCTATGGCAGTGTAGTAAAGAAAGTCATACACTTGGGTGGGCATACACATGTATATACAGCAATATACGTGTGTGTGTGTGTGTATATATCCACAGAGAGCCCCCCACTTACATCAGGGTCCACAGAGATCCCCCCACTTACATCAGGGACCCCAGAGAGCCCCCCACTTATATCAGGGTCCCCTGAGAGCTCCCCCTTTACATCAGGGTCCCCAGAGAGCCCCCCCTTTACATCAGGGTCCCCAGAGAGACCCACTTTACATCAGGGTCCCGAGAGATCCCCTTACATCAGGGTTCCCTGAGAGCCCCCCCTTACCTCAGAGAGCACCCCTTACATCAGGGTCCCCAGAGAGGCCCCCTTACATTAGGGTCCCTAAAGACCCCCCCCTTACATCAGGGTCCCCAGAGAGCCCCCCTTACATCAGGGTCCCCAGAGAGCCTTCCCCTTACATCAGGGTCCTCAGAGAGCCCCCCCCTTAAAATCAATGTCCCCAGAGAGCCTCCCCCTTAGCATCAGGGTCCCCAGAGAGCCCCCCACTTACATCAGGGTCCCCAGAGAGTCTCTCCTCCCCTTGGGGACTCCTGCATAGACTCGGGGCTATGGGCCCCAGATTCGGGGCTATAGCCCCAAAAGCCACCCCCTAGCAACGCTACTGGTGGCCACACAAAATATTGACACTTTGGGCCCAATTTTGACATTTTCACTTAGGGGTGTACTCACTTTTGTTGCCAGCGGTTTAGACATTAATGGCTGTGTGTTGAATTATTTTGAGGGGACAGTAAATTTACACTGTTACACAAGCTGTACACTCACTACTTTACATTGTAGCAAAGTGTCATTTCCTCAGTGTTGTCACATGAAAAGATCTAATAGAATATTTACAAAAATGTGAGCGGTGTACTCACTTTTGTGAGATACTGTATATATATTCATATTCATATATTCATATATATATATATATATATATATATATATATATATATAATATACACACACACTTTAGCCTGCACATGATTGTATATTGGAAATTAGCACAACTTCCCTGTTCACTAAGCTAAGGGAAAATTCCCTTGCATTGTAAGCAACCTATTTGCCTTTAGTAAATCAAACCCTATGTCTCTTCTGCAATAAGGCATTCGTTTCTTACTCCTTGCAAACTCTGCACAGGTCAGTGTACAATCTTGGCAGCTGTCAGTTGCAGGGCCGGTGCTAGACTATTTTGCGCTCTAAGCAAGACCAGTTACTTGCACCTTCCCTCGTGATGAGGGGGGTGAGGGGTAGTAAAGGCAGTATGGGGGGTGGGTAAAGCAGTATGAGGGGTAGGTGAGGCAGTATGAGGTGTAGGTGGGGCAGCTTGTGGGGGTAGGTGAGGCAGTATGGGGAGGTAGGTGAGGCGGTATGAGGGGTGGGTGAGGCAGTATAGGGGTTGGGTGAGGCAGTATGAGGGGTGGGTGAGGTGGTGGGGGTTAAGGTGGGAAGATATTTTTACAGGTACCAGCAACAGGATATTCAGCTTACCTGAGTCCCTCAGTGCCGCTGGTCAGCCTGAAACATCTGTGCAATGCCTTCCTTGTGTCCCAGTTTCCTGCCTGCAGGGATTTCACTCCCTAACTGGGTAGGTCTGATGCAAGAAGCTCTATCTTTGCCCTCCTCTTTCTCTGAATGTCAGGGCCTGGGGCGGGGCAAGCACGTGATTGGTTGCTAGGACCGCCAATGTCCTAGTAACCAAGCATGCGCTTGCCTTGTCCTCAGGCCCAGACTTTCAGAGAAGGAGGAGGGCAAGAACAGAGGAGGGGCAAGTCTCCACATCGCTGATGCTGCTCAGCTTAATTTCTCTGACAGATCTGATTGCTGAGGCTGAGCGGCGTGGCTCTATGCGGCAGCAGGGACTTAACGGACATTTGGGCAGGGTGCTCTGGGGGGATTTCTGACCCCCCCCTATCTACGGCCCTGTGGCGGAGAATAAAGAAACCAGTGGCTGTGGCTGCACCATAGGTGGTAGTGTGCTCTAGGTGGCTGCCGGTTGCATAGGAGTTATGTCACCCCAGTCTGGTTAATCAAGCTGATTGAAGATCTGGAAAGCCAGAAAAGGTCAGAGAGGGAGCCGTAGATGTCTCATTGCTGGAGTGGAGTATAGTTCTGTTTTAAAACAGAACCTCAATCTAGCAGCTATATACACAGATAAACTACATATATTATATATATAATATATATATTAACAGTTTTACCTGTTGAATTTGGAATGTTTTTAATATATCTTGTGATCCAAGCTCTTTTTTCAGACAGCACTGCCAGGCGCCCACTCTGTGAGACCCTTCTGTAGACTACAGTGCAGTTACTGTCTGGTCCAAGATTGCCCCAGTCTTGGACCAGAAGCAGCAGCACACATTCTCCTCCAATCAGCTTGTTCAACGTCAGCATGTGTACTGAAGAATGGATTTTCCTATCTCTCTGGAGCCCAAAAGAATGAACTTGTCTGCTCTTTTGTATCAATTATTTACCTGGTGGGAACAGATAATTTAAGAGGAGCTCCAGTCTGTAAAAAATAAATTATAAGTCAGTATCTGCAAATACTGTAGCTGCTGACTTTTAATCGCCTTCAGGTTTTACAGCCGATTTCGTACTGCGCATATGCGAGTTGCACTGCGCTTTCTGAATGGTCCTGTCATCTTCTAGGACCTGTGTGTGTCCCAGAAGGCGGGGGGGGGGGGGGGAGCGGAGGAGGAGCTGGAAATGTCATAGATCTCTGATCTTACCCGGAAGTAGGAGCGGGTACCTGTCAAAACCAGGTACCTGCTCCCCCCCCCAAAAAAAGTGCCAAATGTGGCAGTGGAGGGTGCGAACAAGTGCAGCTTCCCCTTTTGGGTGGAGCTCTGCTTTAATCATTTGCAAAGTGTCATATGCCCATAGAGAATATTATCTACAAATTTTATAGATAATAAGGAATGGTTATACAAATTTTGTGTAATATCACCAGGTGTATTTTCTATATAGTTCACACTGGATGTATTCCTTTGCAGTATGTGCTATAAATTTGAAATCGTAATCTCTGTAATGTTAGTAACATCAGTTGTTGAAAAGGAAGTGGTTACCAAACCACAGTGGCATGTTCTTCCTTAATTCAACTAAATGTATTGGTACACACTCCAAGAATATATGTGGGTTTGTGGTGGTTTGCATAGTTTAAATTTATTTAGGACTTTTTTTGTTGTTAGTTTCAGTAAAACTTTATCATGAGGCTCTACTTGCATACTATTGTACACTAAATGACCATACTATGAATTACCATACATATGACTATATGACATACTGTATGTAAACACCCCTCCAAAGACTGAGTTCAAGTGTTTTCAGTGAAAAAGTGGTTGTAAACCCTTTACAACCACTTTTTACTACAGGTAAGCCTATAATAGGGCTTACCTATAGCTACCCTGGATATCTTCTAACCCTGCACTGTTTAGGAGACATCCCCTGTATCTACATGTGCCAACGTCATCGGCACATGCATACTGATGCAATGGCATGTACGTGCCGGTGCTTCGGTTAGAGTGCAGTTATCGGTGGGAGTGACGCCATTGCGGCTCTGGCCAATCACAGCGTCAGAGCCCGCGATACCTGGGTAACGCCGGAGTGGTGTACGAGGACCACTGCTTGGGCTTCGGTCTAAGGTAATTCATTCATAATGAGCTAGTATGCTATGCATACTAGCTCATTATGCCTTTGTCTTGCAGTGTTTTTTTTTGTTGTTTGTTTGTTTTTTAGTGGGTTTACAACCACTTTATTGCGGTAGTACTGTTTAGGAGCACCGTTTAGGAGATATTCACAATTTCTGCAGCCAGTGATGTCACTGGCGCACGCGCATTGAGCTCTAAAGGGTCAGCATGCCGCCCCTTCAGAACGCTGTGCCACGGCCACTGCCGTGATGTCATTGCGGCTGGGCCATTTAGGCGCCTGTGAACCAGGATGGAAGCTCGCTGCTGGCTTTGTTTTAGGGTAAGTCTTTCACAATGTGCTAGTATGCAATGCATATGATCTTAAAGTGGGTGATCTTAAAGCTGATGCACATGCCCGGCGGTCGCGATGACCGCCGGGCACCCGCAATTGCTCCACACAGAGACAGAATGGAGATCTGTCAATGTAAACAGACAGATTTCCGTGCTGTCAGGGGTGAGGAGAGCGATCTCACCCAGGCAGTCCCATCCCCCCACAGTTAGAATCACTCCCTAGGTAACACAGTTAACCCCTTGATCGCCCCCTACTGTTAACCCCTTCCCTGCCAGTGACATTTACACAGTAATTAGTGCATTTTTATAGCATTGATTGCTGTATAAATGCCAATGGTCTCAAAAATGTGTCAAAAGTGTCTGATCCGTCCGCCATAATGTTGCAGTCCTGATAAAAATCGCAGATTGCCACCATTACTAGTAAAAAAAAAATAATAATAAAAATGCCATAAATCTTTCCCCTATTTTTTAGACCAGGGATATGCAATTAGCGGACCTCCAGCTGTTGCAAAACTACAAGTCCCATCATGCCTCTGCCTCTGAGTGTCATGCTTGTAGCTGTCAGAGTCTTGCTATGCCTCATGGGACTTGTAGTTCTGCAACAGCTGGAGGTCCGCTAATTGCATATCCCTGCTGTAGACGCTATAACTTTTGCACAAACCAATCAATATACGCTTATTGCAATTGCAATTGCAAAAATATGTAGAAGAAAACATAAACTGAGGAAAAAATGCTTTTTCTAAAAAAAATGGGGGGTATTTATTATAGCAAAAAGTAGAAAATATTGTGTTTTTTTCAAAATTGTCGCTCTTTTTTTGTTTATAGTGCAAAAAATAAAAAACGCAGAGATAATCATATACCACCAAAAGAAAGCTCTATTTGTGGGGAAAAAAGGACATCAATTTTGTTTGGATACAACGTTGCACGACCGCGCAATTGTCAGTTAAAGCGACACAGTGCCGTATCGCAAAAAATGGCCTGGTCATTGAGCAGCCAAATCTTCCGGGGCTGAAGTGGTTAAAGACTCAAGGTTTTTTTACCTTAATGCATTCTAAGACGAGGGAGTCGCTCGTTCTGTGTCAATAGACGCAGACAGAGCGGCTCTGGAGCAAGCACGCATGGGCGCCCCCATGGAAAAGGGGGTTTCCATGGGGGAACTCACCAAAGAGGAGGGGCCTGAAGCACCAACGGGGACCCCAGAAGAAGAGGATTGGGGTTGCTTTGTGCAAAAGCGTTGCACAGAGCAGGTAAGTATGACATGTTTGGTATTTTAATAAAACAAAAAAAAGAAGGTTTAAAATCACTTTAACTTGGAGGAGAAAGATTTTTTTAACAGCCTTTACTACTGCTTTAAGGGTATAGCATACAAAGATATCCTAGGAAATTGTGCACTTCCAATCTTGTGAAGGCCCTTTTCTGTTGCAGCATGACTGTGATCCTGTTCACAAAATCAGGTTCATAAAGACATGGCTTGATCAATCAGTTTGATGTAGAGCAGGGGTCTCCAAACTGCAGCCCCCGGACCAGATGTGGGCTTTTGCTTGCCTTTATCCATTCCTTATGGCACTACTTCTGCCACCGATACAAGGCACTATTACTCCCACTAACACGAGCAATGTGGTACTTTTCCTCCCACTGATACCAACACTTGGCAATATTCCTCCCACCAATACTAATGATGGGGCACTTTTCCTCCATCCACTGAC
Source organism: Aquarana catesbeiana (assembly GCF_042186555.1). Lineage (NCBI taxonomy): Eukaryota > Metazoa > Chordata > Amphibia > Anura > Ranidae > Aquarana > Aquarana catesbeiana. The sequence goes on from NC_133331.1 coordinate 195,242,828, forward strand.
CACAGGTGCTATGTCAATTTCTTACTCCCACCGACCACCAAGCCTGTGCATTGTTTACACCAAGGCATTTTCTACTCCCACTGGCCACAGTCCGGCCCCCCTAAAGTCTGAAGTCTGAAGGACAGTAATCTGGCCCTTTGTTTAGAGAGTTTGGAGACCCCAGGTGTAGGGGAACGTATGTGGCACTTAACTCAACCCTTCTGAACACCATTGGAGTAAATGAACACTGGTTGTGAGCACAAATTCCCACAGACACACTCCAAAATCTTGTTGAAAGCCTTCCCGGAAAAGTAAAAGCTGTTATAATGGCAAAGTGGGCATTGGCTAGCTATATCTTTAGGAGTCCCTTAAACTGCTCAATAACATGTGTTACTGAAATAGGAAGTAATGCAATTTATGCACATTGGTGACATTCATTCTTAGTGGCACCCAATGCGACTCCACAATGCGCCTAACTGCAGAATGCACTACATTTTTATGCATTCAGGTGCATTATGGTCCATTCATTTGAGATGCAATGTGTCTCAACATACATGGTAATCCTCAATTAAGTCATTTTGGGTGAAACAAGTCAGAAACATAGAGAACCTCCAGGGTTTGGAGGGTTGGGTGCATTTTGTGAAATAAATGTATCTATTCTTTGGTCTTTATGGAGTGCTGCTGATTGTACATGAGGAAGAAACTCCTTCAGCAGGGGTGGCCTGTCATTTGACCTCAAGCACTGTGCAGACTTCTTAGTAAAGTAGTAAGCCAACCACAAAATAGACAATCTGGGAGGTTCAGTACACAGAGTGTGGTTGCCATAATTACAAGGAAGAGAAATATAATTTTGTTTTTTTACATTTTTGGAAAACCATACAAGTCGTCTAAAAATTATATATGTTTTATATTTTTTGCTTCTGTTTTATTTAATATTCTACAACATTTTTGTATTTAATCCATAAAAATGTATTACTGAATACTTAACTTAATTATATTTAGTTTGGTAACTATCATAAACAATTTATATATTCTTTTTATTAACTGAAATACTCATTTTCATCTTTTTTTCACCCTATGCAGCACTTCAGTAAACCACATCCTGGAGATCATCCCATAAACATAGCAGTGTGAACACACAGATCTGTGTCAATATGCTTGCGCAAGCAAGCAGAATTTTTGTATTTCAATCATTTTAATAATGCGTATCTAAACTCAAGAAAAAAATGTAGTATATCGCAATTTACCAATCCTTAGATATGGTGCCTGTACAGTGGATGTAAACCCATTCATTAAATTTGACCTGGGCACATATATCTGTAGTGTTTACTTATCTTTCTCCAAAACCCATAGTCCCGTGTCTTTCTGCTGTTTCGTTCCTCCGTTATCGGCATGATAATATCTGACAAGTTCTCCGACAACCGAGATAAAACCAGCCTTAAATTTGTGTGGGGTGGGTGCTATAAATAGATTAGCAGAGAGCTTGTCTTGTCACAGCACAGCTCTGCACATTCCTTCCTTCCCCTGCCTATGTGGAGAGGGGGTGTGTGCCTTTCCTCCAATCAGCTGTCACACAGTGTATGCCAAGACTACACTCCTGCTGAATGAGGAAATAGAAACTCTAAAACAATGTTACAATTCTAAAGAATATAGAAAGCTGAAGACAGCAGATATACATGTAAAACTTATGTAGGGAAATTTGTTTCATCTCTGTGTATCATCTGAGGCTGTTCACTTCACTAGGTATATGTGAGGGTTTACATCCACTTTAAAGGGTGTTTCTGAGCCAACCCCACCCAATCAAAAGAGCTGAGAAGCATACTTCAGCAGACACTTCCCTAAGGCCAGTTATTCAAAATATTACAGTTACATAGTAGGTGAGGTTGAAAAAAGACACAAGTCCATTAAGTTCAACGTATGTGTGTGATTATATGTCAGTATTACATTGTGTATCCCTATATGTTGTGGTCGTTCAGGTGCTTATATAATCCTTTTTTGAAATTATCAATGCTCCCTGCTGAGACCACTGCTCTTACAGTAAAGAACCCTCTACCGCTTTTCTTCTAATTTTAGTGAATGGCCGCGCGTGTTATTAAACTCCCTTTCACAGAAAAGTTTTATCCCTATTGTGGGGTCACCAGTACGGTATTTGTAAATTGAAATCATATCCCCTCTCATGCATCTCTTCTCCAGAGAGAATAAGTTCAGTGCTCATAACCTTTCCTCATAACTAATGTCCTCCAGACCCCTTATTAGTTGTATTGCCCTTTTCTGGACTCTCTCCAGTTCCAGCACATCCTTCCTGAGGACTGGTGGCCAGAGCTGGATGGCATATTCCAGGTGCGTCCGGACCAGAGTCTTGTAGAGTGGGAGAATTATTGTTTTATCTCTGGAGTTAATCCCCTTTTCAATGCATGCCAATATTCTGTTTGCTTTGCTTGCAGCAGCTTGGCATTGCATGCCATTGCTGAGCCTATCATCTACGACATCGGCGCACTACAAGTGAAATATCTCCTAAACGGCGCACGTTTAGGAGATATTTCCACTACCTATAGGTAAGCCTTATTCTAGGCTTACCTATAGGTAAAAGTAAGACAAAAGGGTTTCCAACAACTTTAATTTGCTCAGATCTTGCATGGTTTCCACATCCTGCGGAGAAGTTATTGCCCTAGTTAGGTTAGTATCATCCAAAAATACAGAGATTGAACTGTTTATTCCATCCTCCAGGTCGTTTATGAATAAATTTAAATAGGATTGGTCCCAGGACAGAACTCTGGGGGACCCCACTTTCCACCCCGGACCATTCTGAGTACTCCCCATTTATCATTACTCTCTGAACTTGCCCCTGTAGCCAGTTTTCAATCCATGTACTCACCCTATGCTCCATGCCAACGGACCTTACTTTGTACATTAAATGTTTATGGGGAACTGTATCAAAAGCTTTTGCAAAATCCAGATACACCACGTCTACGGGCCTTCCTTTATCTAGATGGCAGCTCACCTCCTCATAGAAGGTTAATAGATTGGTTTGGCAATCCATGCTGATTACTGCTAATGATACCTTTGTCATTACTAAACTTGTATATAGTCCCTTATCATCCCCTCCAAGAGCTTTCATACAATTGATGTTATGCTAACTAGTCTGTAAGTCCCAGGGATGTATCTTGGCCCTTTTTTAAATATTTGTGCTACATTGCCTTTTCTCCAATCAGCTGTTACCATTCCAGTCAGTAGACTGTTCGTAAAAATTAGGAACAATAGTCTGGCAATTACTTGACTGAGTTCCTTAACCGCTTGCCGACCAGCGTACGCTGATGTACGCCGGCAGAATGGCGCTGGTAGGCAAAAGAGTGTACAGGTACGTCCCCTTTAAGAAGCGGTGTCGAGGCCGGTGGCACGGGCGCATGCCCGCCGCGGTCCCCGTGACCATGGGTCCCACGGACTCGATGTCCGCCGGGTGCCTGTGATCGTGTCACGGAGAGGAAGAACAGGGAGATGCTTTTGTAAACAAAACATTTCCCCATTCTGCCTAGTGACAGGACAGTGATCACAGCTCTCTCTCATCGAGAGCTGTGATCACTGTCCTGTGTGTTGAAGTCCAGCCCCCTCACAGTTAGAATCACTCCCTAGGATACACTTAACCCCTTCACCGCCCCCTAGTGGTTAACCCCTTCACTGCCAGTGTCATTTACACAGAAATCAATGCATTTTTATAGCATTGATCGCTGTATAAATGGCAATGGTTCCAAAATAGTGTAAAAAATGTCCGATGTGTCCGCCATAATGTTGCAGTCCCGAAAAAAATTGCAGATCGCCGCCATTACTAATCAAAAAAAATTTAAAACAAAAATGCCATAAAACTATCCCCTATTTTGTAGACGCTATAAATTTTGTGCAAACCAATCAATATACGCTTATTACGATTTTTTTTACCAAAAATATGTAGAAGAATACATATTGGCCTAAACTGAGGAAAAAAATTGTTTTTTAATATATTTTTGGGGGATATTTATTATAGCAAAAAGTAAAAAATATAGAATTTTTTTTTTCAAAATTGTCGCTCTTTTTTGTTTATAGCGCAAAAAATAAAAACCGCAAATGAGATCAAATACCACCAAAAGAAAGCTCTATTTGTGGGAAAAAAAGGACGTCAATTTTGTTTGGGTACAACGTCTCACGACCGCGCAATTGTCAGTTAAAGCGGGTAAAATCCTCCGGGGCTGAAGTTGTTAAGGACCCTTGGGTCCCGGTGGCTTATTAATGTTATCTTTTTCAAGTCATATGGATCTATAATTCTATCTGCAAGGTTCTGCAATCGGATAAACAAACATATTATTAAACAGAATTAAATCACAAATTAATAAAGATAAAACGTGATATATATTGGATGTGTATATCACTTAGGAGATCAAAGCGAGTGATCAAAGTGAATAGCACACATCCATATTATAATTGTGGACAACCTAAGATTAGTTCTCTTCTTAACAAGACTCTGTCAAAAAAAAAAAAGCCTGACATAAAGGGCTTCCTGGAAAGAACTTAGATACTCATTTCTCCTGCTTCCCACTGCTGTAGTAGTAAGGTGAAATTAGCCCCCAAAGACTGATAGACACTTTGGGAAGTGCTGGATTCCAGGTTCCCCACTGCACACAGTGGCTCACTCTGTTGGACCCTCCCTCAATATAGGGCACAGTTGGGACTTCAAGACCAACAGATTGAACCATTCAGTGCAGTGGGGGCCAAGAACATGACACTCACAGCAGTGTTATTTTCTGAACATTCTTCAGTGGGTGGTTTCCGTTTATTACTGCAGTGATCAGTGGCACAGTGAGCAGGAGGGTTGACCATAGTTGCCAACATTGTAAAAAAAAAGTGGGACACTTTTGTGGCTGTAGGCGTACAATAATTAGGGGGCGGGGCATTCGTTTGTAGGAGTGGCTTAAGAAAATATACAAGTGCGTGGTGTGAAGCGCGTCGCAGCGGAAAATGGGCGTGGTTTACGCGACATATTGGGCGTGGCTTAAATGGGCGTGGCTCAAGAGGGTGTGGTTAGAGTCTGAGATGAATGAGGGATGGAGAGGGGGAGAGGGGAAAGGGGGAGAGGGGGAGAGGGGAAAGGGGGAGAGGGGGAGAGAGGGGGAAAGGGGGAAAGGGGGAGAGGGGTAAAGGGGTAAAGGGGGAGAGGGGGAGGGGGGAAAGGGGGAGAGGGGGAGAGGGAAATGACGGGACAGCAGCCCCAGATCCTACGCAATAAAAATGTGTGTATTCTAGAAAGTTTAACAATCAGCAGATAAAGATACTCCAAACACCTGGTGTTAGCACTTCAATCATCCCGGCACCATGGTTGTTATGGTGTCAGGATGATTGAAGTGCATTATTTCTATTATTAATATAAAATGAAATCATTCAACTCACCATAATGCAGAATCAGTGGGATCCCTGAGCGTGTCACTAGCCACGTCGCCTGCCACCAGCCGTCCGTCCTTGCATCAGATGTCCCAGCAGAATCCGTCCTTGCATCAGGTGCCCCCAGCGGAGCCCCCCTTACATCAGATGTCCCCAGAGGAGCCCCCCCTCACACCAGGAGTCCCCAGCGGAGCCCCCCTCACACCAGGAGTCCCCGACGGAGCCCCCCCTCACACCAGGAGTCCCCGGCGGAGCCCCCCCTCACATCAGGTGTCCCCGGCGGAGCTCCCCCTCACATCAGGTGTCCCCAGTGGAGCCCCCCTCACATCAGGTGTCGGAGCCCCCCTCACATCAGGAGTCCCCGGTGGAGCCCCCCCTCACATCAGGTGTCCCCGGCGAAGTCCCCCTCACATCAGGTGTCCCCGGCAGAGCCCCCCCTCACATCAGGTGTCCCCAGCGGAGCCCCCCCTCACATCAGGTGTCCTCAGCGGAGCTCCCCCTCACATCAGGTGTCCCCGGCAGAGCCCCCCCTCACATCAGGTGTCCCCAGTGGAGCCCCCCCTCACATCAGGTGTCCCCAGTGGAGCCCCCCTCACATCAGGTGTCCCCAGTGGAGCCCCCCCTCACATCAGGTGTCCCCGGTGGAGCCCCCCCTCACATCAGGTGTCCCCGGTGGAGCCCCCCCTCACATTAGGTGTCCCCAGTGGAGCCCCCCCTCACATCAGGTGTCCCCAGTGGAGCCCCCCCTCACATCAGGTGTCCCCGGCGGACCCCCCCCACATCAGGTGTCCCCAGTGGAGCCCCCCTTGCATCAGGTGTCCCCAGTGGAGCCCCCCTCACATCAGGAGTCCCACAGCGGTGCGCCCCCCTACCTCAGAGGTGTCCTCCGCATGGCTAGAACCCCCGCCCCTTTCCATATCAGACTGGCAGCGGGGCAGAGGGTAGGCGGGGCGAGGCGGAGCGGGGCGGGGGGTAGGCAGGGCGAGGCGGAGCGGGGCGGAGGGTGGGCGCCGACGCAGGAGCTCCGTCTAGCCCCCCACAGCTGTCTTCCTAAACTTCATTAAAATGGCGGACCTCTAGCGGCGGCGGCGAAATCGTGCAGGACCGGATTTCTCGGGACATTTACCGGGACGCCACAAATTCGGGAATGGCGTCTAAGTCCCGGGAATGTCCCGGGAAATCCGGGATAGTTGGCAAGTATGGTTGACTATCCAAAGCTCATGATACTCATAGTGTTCTGACCATATTTAATCAAAACACTTTAGATTTACCAAAACTATGTAATAAAGCACCTAACTAAACTATCTAATCAATCTATATTCAGTTAGGAGGGCCCTTGTGCTGCATAGTTGTTAGATCTGCAGTCTGATTTTTACATGAGTGATGAGCTTAAAGTATAACTAAAGGCAAAACATTTTTTTTTTAGTTTTGGATAGAGTGGAGAAGGATTAGAACACTTGTTAGTTTTTATTTCTGTCTGTGCCCCCACCCCATGGAGATTTACCCTCTCTGTTTCTCCTGTTTACCATTATAATTGAAAGTGAAAGTAAAAGAAAATCCCAAATCTTCCAATAGGGACTCTGGTGACCTGGGGTCCCCAAGGAATTCCTTTAATTTGCAGGGATTTCCTCTCACTTCCTGTTTGGCTATGGGACAGGAAGTGGGGGGAAATCTTCCTAATGGGACACAGATGGTGAAAAAATAAAACGTGACAGGGATTATAACCCTCCCTAGCTCTATCAAAAATGCAAAAAAAAGTTTTGCCTATAGTTCTACTTTAAGGATAACTGAACCGTAGAACAAAAGTCTATGATACAATGAAGCGTATTTGTGGAAGATAATTGAAAGGGGGGACGGGAACGTCTGCAAAATGAAAACTAATGCCGCGTACACACGAGCGGACTTTCCGGCATACTTGGTCCGGCGGACCAGAGTGTGCCGGACAATCCGCCCGTGTGTGGGCGGCGGCGGACTTTTCCGGCGGACTTTTTCCCAAAAGCCCGCCGGACCAAGATTTGAAACATGTTTTAAATCTTTCCGTCGGACTCAGTTTCGGGCGGAAAGTCCGCTCGTGTGTGTGCTGGTCCGACGGAAAGCCCGCTCGTGTGTAGGCTGGTCCGACAGACCAAATACGACACGAGGGCATGGTATTGCATCTCGCGCTCGCTGCAATAGGAAAAACAAATCTTCCTATTGCGGCGAGCGCAGGGCATACCAGGCCCTTAGGTCTGGTATGGATTATAAAGGGGAACCCCGCTACGCCGAAAAAACGGCGTGGGGCCCCCCTAAAATCCATACCAGACCCCGATCCCCGATCCGAGCACGCAGCCTGGCCGGTCAGGAAAGGGGGTGGGGACGAGCGAGCGCCCCCCCCCCCTCCTGAACCGTACCAGGCCGCATGCCCTCAACATGGGGGGTGGGTGCTTTGGGGGAGGGGGGCGCCCTGCGCCCCCCCCCAAAGCACCTTGTCCCCATGTTGATGAGGACAAGGGCCTCTTCCCGACAACCCTGGCCGTTGGTTGTCGGGGTCTGCGGGCGGGGGCTTATCGGAATCTGGGAGCCCCCTTTAATAAGGGGGCCCCCAGATCCCGGCCCCCCACCCTATGTAAATGAGTATGGGGTACATGGTACCCCTACCCATTTACCTAGGAAAAAAGTGTAAGTAATAAAACACACCACACAGGTTTTTAAAATATTTTATTAAACAGCTCCGGGGGGGGGATCTTCCTCCGGCTTCGGGGGTCTTCTTCCGGCTTCGGGGGTCCCTCCGCTTCATCTTCTCCCGGCGTCCGGTTGGTTCTTCTCCGCTCTCCGGCCTCTTCTCCCGGTGTCGCAGGTCTTCGGCCGGCCCCTCCGCTCTCTTCATGTAGCTCTATTGCGAGCGGAGGTCCGGACTTCTGGGCTTCTTGGCTTCTTGGCTTCTTGGCTTCTCTTCTCTTCTCTTCTCCCAGATGTTGACACGACGCTCTCTCCGGCTGGACTGGTCTCTGAGGGCTGCGTTGTGACTTATATAGGCGGAGACCCCGCCCCCATATGATGTCACAGTCCCTGGGCATGCTGGGACTGTGACGTTTTAGGGGGCGTGGTCGACCACGCCCCCTAAAACGTCACAGTCCCAGCATGCCCAGGGACTGTGACATCATATGGGGGCGGGGTCTCCGCCTATATAAGTCACAACGCAGCCCTCAGAGACCAGTCCAGCCGGAGAGAGCGTCGTGTCAACATCTGGGAGAAGAGAAGAGAAGAGAAGCCAAGAAGCCAAGAAGCCAAGAAGCCCAGAAGTCCGGACCTCCGCTCGCAATAGAGCTACATGAAGAGAGCGGAGGGGCCGGCCGAAGACCTGCGACACCGGGAGAAGAGGCCGGAGAGCGGAGAAGAACCAACCGGACGCCGGGAGAAGATGAAGCGGAGGGACCCCCGAAGCCGGAAGAAGACCCCCGAAGCCGGAGGAAGATCCCCCCCCCGGAGCTGTTTAATAAAATATTTTAAAAACCTGTGTGGTGTGTTTTATTACTTACACTTTTTTCCTAGGTAAATGGGTAGGGGTACCATGTACCCCATACTCATTTACATAGGGTGGGGGGCCGGGATCTGGGGGCCCCCTTATTAAAGGGGGCTCCCAGATTCCGATAAGCCCCCGCCCGCAGACCCCGACAACCAACGGCCAGGGTTGTCGGGAAGAGGCCCTTGTCCTCATCAACATGGGGACAAGGTGCTTTGGGGGGGGGCGCAGGGCGCCCCCCTCCCCCAAAGCACCCACCCCCCATGTTGAGGGCATGCGGCCTGGTACGGTTCAGGAGGGGGGGGGGCGCTCGCTCGTCCCCACCCCCTTTCCTGACCGGCCAGGCTGCGTGCTCGGATCGGGGTCTGGTATGGATTTTAGGGGGGACCCCACGCCGTTTTTTTCGGCGTAGGGGTTCCCCTTTATAATCCATACCAGACCTAAGGGCCTGGTATGCCCCGCGACGGGGCTCGCAAGGTGTCAATCTAGCCGATAAAAGCGGCAAGATTGACATCCTTTTCTAGTCCCGTCGCACCTGAGTCACGTTCAAAATGAACGGACTTGTCCGTGTGTGGGCAAGTCCGTTCATTCTGAAAGTCCGCCGGAACTCCGGCGAAAGTCCGTCGGAAAGACGGGCGGACTTAGCCCGCCGGAAAATCCCGGCGTGTGTGGGCAAGTCCGTTCGTTTTAAAGTCCGGCGCACCTGGCGGACAAAGTCCGTCGGAAAGTGTGCCGGACCAAGTAGGATAGAAAGTCCGCTCGTGTGTACGCGGCATAATGCAGCCATCACATCTAAGGACTGATAAGCTGTAATATCTTACAATATGTTTGTTTTGGGGCTTAGATTTGCTTTAAGTTTTTCTTTTCAGGGTTATCCCCCATCCAACAGGCTTCCAGTTGAGACTATACGTAGCCTTTACAACACACATTACTCAGACATGGACCGCTGTTGTCACTATCAAACAGGCTATCCTAATACATTTTATGCAGCTGTCATTGAATTGCATGCGTGTATGTAGACAGGACATGGCTGCAAGTAGGTTGCAGGGTTGAAAAGAGAAAAACAAAAAAACAAACAAAAAAAGCAAGTACTTTTTAAAAAGTGGCAAATGTTTATGACACACATTTTAGCAAACTTAAAGTGGTTCTAGAGTCAGAAGTTTTTTTTATCTTAAAGTGTTTGTTAACCTAAAATATAAAAAAAAAATAGATCATGTTCCTTTAAAGCATGTTATACAGCACAGTGTTTGTGCTGTGTCATTTAGCCTGTGTATTATCACCTGAAATACCTGGCTGATCCTACCTGGTTCTGCCCTCCCCCTGTAAACTGACCACAGTTTATCATGGCTGCTGAGCCCTGACACAGCGGTCAGTTTACATGCCGCCATCATTTGCAGCTCACCTCTCTGCCCCCCTTTCCCCCCTCACCTCCCTGCTTGTATAGGTGTGTGCACCCCAAAGCTCAAACACACATGTCTTTCTCTGCAGCCTCAGCTTCACTGGACAGTGAATGAATGGGAAGTGTTCTGTGCAGAGCTGCTTCCTGTTCATTCACAAACTTAAGCATAGTAAACACTTACTTACTTATTAAGTAAAACACTTTACTATCATATTGAATGTCACCATGTACTTACTGTGTTGTTCTCCCTGCCTATAGCTAAAACTATGGGCTTGTATATTAAATACATCATCTATAATTTGGCTTCAGCAGTCAACGTTATTGAAAGTCCTTAAGTTCTGGGCTTTCCCTATCATGTGCAGAGCTGCTTCCTGTTCATTCACAAACTTAAGCATAGTAAACACTTACTTACTTATTAAGTAAAACACTTTACTATGCTTCAGCAATGAATGAACACAGTTAGTGAGTGTGTTCACCATGTTCATTTAGAAAAGGAAGGGGCCGGTAAATGACATATTGTCTAGCTCCTTCCCTTGCTCACCTTCCTGAGACATCCCCCTGCAGGGCTGGTGCAAGGATTTTTGACACCCTAGGCGAAACCGAATTTTCCCGCCCCCTGGCTCCACCCCCTTTGCCTTGCCCATGTATACCCGAGCTTTTTAATGAAGTGCCCATCAAATGCAGCCCACCAGCACCCATCAAATGCAGGCTCGCCAACATTCATCAATGCAGCCTCACCAGCGCCCATCAAATGCAGCCTCACCAGTCCCCATTAAATGCAGCCCGCCAGCGCCCATCAAATTCAGCCTCGCCAGCGCCCATCAAATTCAGCCTCGCCAGTACCCATCAAATGCAGCCTCACCAGCTCCCATCAAATGCAGCCTCACCAGCGCCCATCAAAGGCAGCCTCGCCAGTACCCATCAAATGCAGCCCCATCAGCTCCCATCAAATGCAGCCTCACCAGCGCCCATCAAAGGCAGCGTCACCAGCTCCCATCAAATGCAGCCTCACCAGTGCCCATCAAAGGCAGCCCACCAGCGCCCATTAAATTCAGCCTCACCAGCGCCCATCAAATGCAGCCTCACCAGTGCCCATCAAATACAGCCTACCAGCGCCCATCAATGCAGCCTACCAGCAACCATCAATGCAGCCTACCAGCGCCCCATCAATGAATGTTTGCTTGCTTTCATACATTTGGAAGTTGGGGCACGTACACAGTCCTCCACCACCGCTGTGCCTCTGACACTATGTGCGATCGGAGCAGCGGCTGCCTGGTGATGCTGAGACTTAGTTGCTTGCTGCAGAGAGAAGAGAGTAGGAACACCAGTGGCTGGGCACCCTAGGCAGCAGTGCACCCTAGGCGGCTGCCTAGTTTGCCTAGTGGTAGCACCGGCCATGTCCCCCTGCAGCAGCCGGGGGAAGAGGAGAGGAGAGAAGCCAGGAGTACTGCGGGGGGGCACAATACAGGGGTAAGCCCAGGCAGTAGGTGAAATCGGCACCACACAGAGTGATTAGGGTGTGCCCAGGCACACCCCCTACGCATGCCTATGCCTGCTTGTCAGCTCTTACCAGTGTCCGCCCCCTCCCCTCCTGCTGCTGAAACTACTTTTGATTCTTCATAAGATCCTGTGTGTTTCCTAATGCTATGTGCCACAATGTCTGTGTTTTCTAAAAAAAAATGCTGACTATACCAAATTCTGGCTAAGTTTCGACTACGTTTGCTCTGTTTATACCATTTTACCATTTTATTAAATAGTGTGATTTTTACTGCACTTCTGTCTTAGTCTGATTCATGGTTCCTGAAGGGCAGGAGAAGATCAGAGGGGGAACAGAGGGAGAAGACAGCGGAGAGAGGAGAACCGGCAGCAAAACAAGACATCAGTGGAGGGAGAAGAACCGAACTGGAGGAAGTCATCAGAGGAGGGAGATGAACCGGAGCATGTAGACATCAACATGGGGACAAGGTGCTTTGGGGTGGACCATGTTAAGGGCATGTGGTCTGGTATGGTTCAGGAGGGGGCGCTCTCGCTTGTCCCCACCTCCTTTCCTGACCTTCCAGGCTGCGTGCTCGGATAAGGGTCTGGTATGGATTTTGGGGGGGGGGGGCCCACGTTGTTTTTTTGGTGTAGGGGTTCCCCTTCAAGATCCTCAAAGCACAAGTCGCATGCCAAAGTTGAATCAGTTAAGACGATGATCCGACTTTGATCCGACTTCAGTGATATTCAATGGGTTGAAGTAGAATCAAAGTCGGACCAAAGTAGTGCAGGAACCTTTTTCAAAGTTGGACTGACTCGTGTCGGACCAGTAAAGACAGCTCTCATAGGGAACTACACACATCTCATAGGGATTTACACACGTCATGCGACATGTACTCCCAATGTCGTAGCGTTTGTCATACCAGTGTGAACCCAGCCTAAATACAGCTGTTCTGTGAAGCCCTAATAGGTTTGTTAGAGAACCTTAGTGAACAAACCGCATCATGAAGGCCAAGGAACACATCAGACAGGTCAGGAAATAAGTTGTGGAGAAGTTTAAAGCAGGGTTAGGTTAGGTTAAAAAAAGCTTTGAATATCTCACTAAGCACTGGTCAATCCATTGCCTGAATCGGCTACCCACCTAGACATGGCCATCCATCTAAACTGACAGGCCAGGCAAGAAGAGCATTAATCAGAGAAGCAGCCAAGAGGCCCATGGAAAATCTGGAGAAGCTGCAGAGATCCACAGCTCTGGTAGGAGAATCTGTCCATGGGACAACTATTAGTCATGCCCTCCACAAATCTGGCCTTTATGGAAGAGTGTCAAGAAGAAAGCCATTGTTGAAAGAAAGCCATAAGATGTCTAGTTTGCAAATTGCGAAAAGCCATTTGGGGGACACAACAAACATGTGGAAGAAGGTGCTCTGGTCAGATGAGACCAAAATTGAACTTTTTGGCCTAAAAGCAAAAGGCTATGTGTTGCGGAAAACTAACACTGCACATCACCCTGAACACACCATCCCCACCGTGAAACAAGTTGGTGGCCACATCATGTTGTGGGGATGCTTTTCTTCAGCAGGGACAGGGAAGCTGGTCAGAGTTAATTGGAGGATAGATGGAGCCAAATAGGAGGTTCACATTCCATGACTCAGGGGGGCTGAATACAAATGCACGCCACACTTTTCAGATATTTATTTGTAAAAAAAATTGAAAACCATTTATCATTTTCCTTCCACTTCACAATTATGTGTCACTTTGTATTGGTCTATCACATAAAATCCCAATAAAATACATTTACATTTTTGGTTCTAACTTGACAAAATGTGGAAAATTTCAAGGGGCATGAATACTTTTTCAAGATACTGTAGATTTCTCTATCTACAGTGCCTTGCAAAAGTATTCACCCCCCTTGGCTTTTTACCTATTTTGTTACATTACAGCCTTTAGTTCAATGTTTTTTAAATCTGAATTCAATGTGATGGCTCAGAACACAACAGTCTAAGTTGGTGAAGTAAAATTAGACAAATATTTACATAAAACTATTTTTCAGAAATAAACAACTGATAATTGGCATGTGTGTATGTATTCACTCCCTTTGTTATGAAGCCCATAAAAAGCTCTGGTGCAACCAATTACCTTCAGAAGTCACATAATTAATGAAATTATGTCCACCTGTGTGCAATCTAAGTGTCACATGATCTGTCATTACATATACACACCTTTTTGAAAGGCCCCAGAGGCTGCAACACCTAAGCAAGAGGCACCATTAACCAAACACTGCCATGAAGACCAAGGAACTCTCCAAACAAGTAATGGACAATGTTGTTGAGAAGTACAAATCAGGGTTAGGTTATAAAAAAATATCCAAATCCGTGATGATCCCTAGAAGCACCATCAAATCTATCATAACCAAATAGAAAGAACATGGCACAACAGCAAACCTGCCAAGAGACGGCCGCACACCAAAACTCACAGACCAGGCAAGGAGGGCATTAATCAGAGAGGCAGCACAGAGACCTAAGGTAACCCTGGAGGAGCTGCAGAGTTCCATAGCAGAGACTGGAGTATCTGTACATAGGACGATAATAAGCCATATGCTCCATAGAGTTGGTTTTTTTGGCAGAGTGGCCAGAAGAAAGCCATTACTTTTAGCAAAAAGCAAAATGGCACATTTTGAGTTTGCGAAAAGGCATGTAGGAGACTCCCAAAATGTATGGAGGAAGGTGTTCTGGTCTGAAGAGACTAAAATTGATCTTTTTTTGGCCATCAAAGAAAACACTATGTCTGGCACAAACCCAACACATCACATCACCCAAAGAACACCATCTCCACAGAGAAACATGGTGGTGGTAGCATCATGCTGTGGGGATGTGTTTCAGCAGTCAGGACTGGGAAACTGGTCAGAGTTGAGGGAAAAGATGGATGGTGCTAAATACCGGGATATTCTTGAGCAAAACCTGTACCACTCTGTGTGTGATTTGAGGCTAGGACGGAGGTTCACCTTCCAGCAGGACAATGACCCCAAACACACTGCTTAAGCAATACTTGAGTGGTTTAAGGGGAAACATATAAATGTTTTGGAATGGCCTAGTCAAAGCCCAGACCTCAATCCAATAGAAAATATGTGGTCAGACTTAAAGATTGCTGTTCACAAGTGCAAACCATCCAACTTGAAGGAGCTGGAGCAGTTTTGCAAGGAGGAATGGGTAAAAATCCCAGTGGTAAGATGTGGCAAGCTCATAGAGACTTATCCAAAGCGACTTGGAGCTGTGATAGCCGCAAAAGGTGGCTCTACAAAGTATTGACTGAATAGTTATGGACATTGACTTTTTCTGTTATTTTGTCCTATTTGTTGTTTGCTTCACAAAAAAAAAAAATAAACATCTTCAAAGTTGTGGGCATGTTCTGTAAATTAAATGATGCAAATCCTCAAACAATCCATGTTAATTCCAGGCTGTGAGGCAACAAAACACGAAAAATGCCAAGGGGGGTGAATACTTTTGCAAGGCACTGTACACTGTTTAGCGTATGGCTATTCAGTCAGGGTTTACATCTAATATTACAGCTAGAACACCCTCATTTATCTAGGGTTTGAGTAATATCTCTGTGCTCTGTGAGCATCCATTCTTTGCCTGCTCTCCATAGTTTCTACACAACTTGCTAGTTCTGTATAAGTACTGTATTTCAGTGCCAAAGGCAAGATGATGCAAGACTACGATTATTACTTCAACTTGTGTTCACTTGTGAAGGGGTCCTCCTATGTACACGGGCAAGGAACTCTTCAAGCTGTGTCGTTCCTGAAAACAGATGAAGTTCTAGATGTGCCCTAAGGGCAGCTGTAGGGGGATGTGCAGTAGAAAGCCTAATTACACAAGACAGATCCTGGACATCTGCAGTATAGTGCGACTCATCACACACAAATCCAGCAATGGTGGAGAAATATGCAGAAATCTACCATCATTCCGACTATTTCATAGATGTTGTTGGAGACAAACAGGATTTTTGTTCTAAACATTTTAAAATATTATTCACCAGAAAATGTTTCCCTGAATTCCATGCAATTTTATAAGAATTGCTCTATTTCCCATTTTTGTTACTTTGTATAAATATATAAATATATGCAGCGCTACCCCCCCCACCCCCTCCCCGAAGCGCTAGCTGGTAATTACTGTTTTATTTCCCTGAGGCTCCATTCACACCACAGCGACAGTGGCTGCACCACTTTTTTTTTTAGTTTTTTTTTTTGTGGCGCATTTTTGGAGCGGCACCATTTATTTGAATGGGCCTCCCTCCACTCCAAAAACACTCCAAAGAAACTCATGTACCAAATCTTGACACAGAGCCAGGAGCCTTTTGCGTTTATGATTCTTTTCCACGATTGTAGAGCGTTTTTAAGAAAAAAATGGCATCACAAACGCGTCCCGTGTTTTGCCGCGATTCTGGAATCGCAGGCAGAATCGCATGATTCCACCCGCGGTTCCAGTACGCTCAGGTGTGAACAAAGCCTAAAAATACAGAGGCTGCCCACCACAGCAAGCACCAGTCCATTCACTCCAGTAACACAGTCTAAGGTAGGCATCACTAAATGGCGGACCATGGTTCGAATCCAGACCACTGCAGTCCCACCATTTAGGAGCCATTTCTTCCTCTGCAGAGTGGAGAGCAGGAGGCACAGCAGCTTTGGATGGAGGGCAGGAGCGGCAGCTGCCGAGTTAACTTTTCATAATGACAAGCTGATGATTGGTTGCTAGGACCACCCTGCATACTAGCAACCAGTCACCAGGTGGTTAACTTAAAAAGTTAACTCCAGCAGCTCTAGCTCCCGCCCTTCATTCAAAGCTGCTATGCCTCCGGTTCTCCACTCTGTGTACCCGAGTAAGGTAGGAAAGTGGTTCAGACATGAAATATGAACAAAGTATATCCCTAGTGTGTACTTATCTCGATTAAAGTGGCACTTTAGTCAGAAATTTAAGTCCTGCTAGATCACTTCAGGCTGGCCCCCGTTTGCAGGTAAAACATTGACAATAAGTGCTTATACTGTTTCAAATCCAATAATACACGATCCCATCCTGTTCTGCACGTGCTCAGTTGCTTTCTATTGTTAGGCATTTTTAGACACTGGGCCGAATATGCTGGCAACCTTAAAGTGAAATGAAACCCTCTTATCCTTTACAGCCAAGGAAGCTGCTTCTGTTTGATCTGCAACTTCCGTGGTGTTGCACATGTGATTAGTAATGACACCAGCCATTTGATGATTTGGCAGTTTGGTTGAGGACACAAGGAAATGTGACAATTAGAAATCCCGACATTCCAGGAATGTTTTTTGAAACCGTTAAATCAACGGGTTTAGTTCCGTTTTATGATTTACTGATGTTCAGGAGCAATGCTGGAGGCAAATTACAGCACACACTTATGTTGGTAGCATAATTATTAATGTAAAATATATGTTCCTTGCTAAAGAACATTATTTTTTATAAACTTGTTATGGGTAAAGTTTCACTTTAAGATCACTAAGTGCCATTTCTGTCTGCTGCTTCGTTCTTCTGCTATCCGTATCTTTTGACACGTTTTTCTGAAATCAAGAAAAAAAGGTCACTGAACACTGCAGAGTGTATTTTCAGCTTGCCATCTACTTTTTTCTGACAGCTCAGACAAGCTTTATAAATTTTGGACATTGAAAGCATGTAGAGAAGACTGCAGATAAACAGGTACAAGTTACATAGGAGGATTTGTTTCATCTCTGTGTTTCAACTGAGGATAATAACTTCACTGGGTATAGTTAGAGATTCCCTCTAATTTCCTGTTTTGACTATGGGACAGGAAATGAAGGGAAATCTCCCCTATTGGACATAGATGGGGGGGGGGGGACCCAACAGGGGTTATAACCCTCACTTACTCTATCCAAAATGAAAAAAAAATGCCTATAGTTACACTTGAAGTTTAAATCTACTTTAAAGTGAACATTTACCAAATTACAGTATTTTTTTTTTTTTGCAGAAGAAATAAGCTATGCCATGCTAAGCAAACTGGTCTGCCTGCTCCCAATCTTCTGTAGAATGTACATTGAGCTGTGCATGCGTGACGCAGACTTAGTTCCCAACTTGGTTTAGGGATGAATGAACTGCACATGCAAGGGAGTTATGGCATCCCACACCAGCCAATCAAGATTGTCAAAGACCTGACAAAAGAAATCAGGGGGAAGCTGGCGGCACCAGTTGGATTGTTGTAAAGGTGGTAAATGTTAGTGGAGTTTGCTTCCATTTTAAAGTAAAACCTAAAGGCAAACCTTATTTTTTTTAGTTTTGGAGAAGGACTAGAACACCTGTCAGTTTTTATTGCTGTCTGTCCCCATTAGTGAGATTCATCCTCTCTATTTGTCCTATTTACCATTATCATTGAAAGTAAAAAAACCCCCCAGATTTTGAGTTGACCTCAGAAAAGTAATAAAGGGGAAATCTTCCAATGAGGACACTAGTTCTGGTCACCTGGGGGAACCCCAAGGAATTCCCTTAATTTGCAGGGATTTCCTTTCACTTCCTGTTTGACTATGGGACAGGAAGTGAAGGAAAATCTCCACAATGGGACACAGATGGCCAAAACAAATCTGATAGAGGTTATCACTCTCCCTTGCCTCTAAAATGAAAAAAAAAGTTTTGACTATAGTTCTACTTTAACCTCTTGCTGTCCACATAATGCATACCATGCAGCAGCAGGAAAAAGAGACTTGAACGCCTAGCTTTCAGACATGGCCTGAGAGCGCACTCAGCAGGACAGGCTTACTGAGTATGTGACTGCAATGGGAGCCAATCACAGTGGTTACATGAGAGAAAAGTCTACCACCTCCCAGCATTAAAGCTCAAATTTTACATATATCGGCTAATCTACAAACATGAAAGTAGAAGATGGACTAAAAGGACAGAGACATGGCTGTCTGCAAGATGTATTTTTAAAAAAATATTTCAGGCAGCTCCAGCCTCCAACAGCCACACAAAGTCTGGGGGGGGGGGTCACTGATGTAAGGGGGAAGGAGTACACTAAGGTAAGGGGGGGCACTGATGTAAGGGGGAAGGAGTACACTAAGGTAAGGGGGGCACTGATGTAAGGGGAAAGGAGTACACTAAGGTAAGGGGGCCACTGATGTAAGGGGGAAGGAGTACACTAAGGTAAGGGGGGGGGCACTGATGTAAGGGGGAAGGAGTACACTAAGGTAAGGGGGGGGCACTGATGTAAGGGGAAAGGAATAGACTAAGGTAAGGGGGCCACTGATGTAAGGGGGAAGGAGTACACTAAGGTAAGGGGGGGCACTGATGTAAGGGGAAAGGAGTACACTAAGGTAAGGGGGCCACTGATGTAAGGGGGAAGGAGTACACTAAGGTAAGGGGGGGGCACTGATGTAAGGGGGAAGGAGTACACTAAGGTAAGGGGGGGGCACTGATGTAAGGGGAAAGGAATAGACTAAGGTAAGGGGGCCACTGATGTAAGGGGGAAGGAGTACACTAAGGTAAGGGGGGGCACTGATGTAAGGAGGAAGGAGTACACTAAGGTAAGGGGGGCACTGATGTAAGGGGAAAGGAGTAGACTAAGGTAAGGGGGCCACTGGTGTAAGGTAGAAGGAGTACACTAAGGTAAGGGGGGGGCACTGATGTAAGGGGCAAGGAGTACACTAAGGTAAGGGGGCAATGATGTAAGGGGGAAGGAGTACACTAAGGTAAGGGGGGTACTGATGTAAGGGGGAAGGAGTACACTGAGGTAAGGGGGGGCACTGATGTAAGGGGAAAGGAGTACACTAAGGTAAGGGGGGTACTGATGTAAGGGGGAAGGAGTACACTAAGGTAAGGGGGGGGCACTGATGTAAGGGGGAAGGAGTATACTAAGGTAAGGGGGGTACTGATGTAAGGGGAAAGGAGTACACTAAGGTAAGGGGGGCACTGATGTAAGGGGGGAGGAATACGCTAAGGTAAGGGGGGGCACTGATGTAAGGGGTAAGGAATACACCAAGGTAAGGTGGGGCACTGATGTAAGGGGGAAGGAGTACACTAAGGTAAGGGGGGCACTGATGTAAGGGGGGAGGAATACACCAAGGTAAGGGGGGGGGCACTGATGTAAGGGGGGAGGAATACACTAAGGTAAGGGGGGGCACTGATGTAATGGGGGAGGAATACACTAAGGTAAGGGGGGGCACTGATGTAAGGGGGGAGGAATACACTAAGGTAAGGGGGGGCACTGATGTAAGGGGGAAGGAGTACACTAAGGTAAGGGGGGTACTGATGTAAGGGGGAAGGAGTACACTGAGGTAAGGGGGGGCACTGATGTAAGGGGAAAGGAGTACACTAAGGTAAGGGGGGTACTGATGTAAGGGGGAAGAAGTACACTAAGGTAAGGGGGGGGCACTGATGTAAGGGGGAAGGAGTATACTAAGGTAAGGGGTGTACTGATGTAAGGGGAAAGGAGTACACTAAGGTAAGGGGGGGCACTTATGTAAGGGGAAAGGAATACACTAAGGTAAGGGGGCACTGATGTAAGGGGGGAGGAATACGCTAAGGTAAGGGGGGGCACTGATGTAAGGGGTAAGGAATACACCAAGGTAAGGTGGGGCACTGATGTAAGGGGGAAGGAGTACACTAAGGTAAGGGGGGCACTGATGTAAGGGGGGAGGAATACACCAAGGTAAGGGGGGGGCACTGATGTAAGGGGGGAGGAATACACTAAGGTAAGGGGGGGCACTGATGTAATGGGGGAGGAATACACTAAGGTAAGGGGGGGCACTGATGTAAGGGGGGAGGAATACACTAAGGTAAGGGGGTGCACTGATGTAAGGGGGGAGGAATACACTAAGGTAAGGGGGGGCAATGATGTAAGGGGTAAGGAATACACTAAGGTAAGGGGGGGGGGCACTAATGTAAGGGGGGGAGGAATACACTAAGGTAGGGGGGCACTGATGTAAGAGGGGAGGAATACACTAAGGTAAGGGGGGGGGGCACTACTGTAAAGGGGGAGGAATACACTAAGGTAAGGGGGGGCACTGATGTAAGGGGGGAGGAATACACTAAGGTAAGGGGGCACTGATGTAAGAGGGGAGGAATACACTAAGGTAAGGGGGGGCACTGATGTAAGGGGTAAGGAATACACTAAGGTAAGGGGGCACTGATGTAAGGGGGAAGGAGTACACTAAGGTAAGGGGGGGGCACTGATGTAAGGGGTGAGGAATACATTAAGGTAAGGGGGGCACTGATGTAAGGGGGAAGAAGTACACTAAGGTAAGGGGGGGGGCACTGATGTAAGGGGGGAGGAATACACTAAGGTAAGGGGGGGCAATTATGTAAGGGGGAAGGAATACACTAAGGTAAGGGGGGGCATTGATGTAAGGGGGGGATACACTAAGGTAAGGGGGGGCACTGATGTAAGGAGGAAGGAATACACTAAGGTAAGGGGGGGGGCACTGATGTAAGGGGGAAGGAATACATTAAGGTAAGGGGGTACTGATGTAAGGGGGAAGGAGTACACTAAGGTAAGGGGGGCACTGATGTAAGATGGGAAGGAGTACACTAAGGTAAGGGGGGGCACTAATGTAAGGGGGGAGGAATACACTAAGGTAAGGGGAGGCACTGATGTAAGATGGGAAGGAGTACACTAAGGTAAGGGGGGCACTGATGTAAGATGGGAAGGAGTACACTAAGGTAAGGGGGGCACTGATGTAAGATGGGAAGGAGTACACTAAGGTAAGGGGGGCACTGATGTAAGGGGGGAGGAATACACTAAGGTAAGGGGGGGCACTGATGTAAGATGGGAAGGAGTACACTAAGGTAAGGGGGACACTGATATATAGGGGGGGAGGAATAAACTAAGGTAAGGGGGGGCACTGATGTAAGGGGGGAGGAATACACTAAGGTAAGGGGGGGCACTGATGTAAGGGGGAGGAATACACTAAGGTAAGGAGGGGCACTGATGTAGGGGGGGAAGGAATACACTAAGGTAAGGGGGGGGGCACTGATGTAAGGGGGAAGGAATACACTAAGGTAAGGGGGGCACTGATGTAAGGGGGAAGGAGTACACTAAGGTAAGGGGGCCACTGATGTAAAGGTTTGCCCTTATATCAGTAATCCCCCTCCCCTTAGTGTATTCACTCCATGGAAGATGGTCTTTTCCTGGCGTTATGCTTTAAATCAGTATCCACACAGTTCCCCCTTACATCAGAGTCTGCAGAATCCCCTCTTATATCAGCAACCCCCCCCCCCCCCCATTTCCTTAGTGTATTCACTATGCAGAAGATGGTCTGTTCCTGGCATCCCCCCTTAAAGTGTTACTAAACCCAGGACCTTGCATTCACTATATCTGGTCTCCCACAGTACACAGAAAATGGAAGCGCAATAATTATTTTAGTAAATATAAACTGCTAAATATCTTTTCTCATCAGCAGTACATAGCAGTCTTGTGACTTCTATTATTGTCTGCAGGAAGAGTTTTCATTCTCCTCTGATTGTCCTATGAGGCTGCAGGACCCCTGACCCTCTGTCTGGACAGTGCTGATTGGCCCTATGCTGATCAAGTGCACCCTCCCAAGATAAATAAAACAAACTCTCTAGCAATACACACCAAACAGAGCATGTGCAGAGTGACTCCAAAGGCTCTGTCTTATCATGAGATGGATTGGGAACAGTAAAAGAAGGTGAGGATCCGGGAAGACAGGATCAAACAGCCTTTTTACACAATGCAGAGGATTAGCCCCTTAGGTTCTACAGTGAGTACAATAAGCATGCTTTACTGCATATACAGACTGCTGTTACTGTTGTGGGTTTTGTAACACTTTAAATCAGTATTCACAGAGTTCCCCCTTACATCAGAGTCTACAGGATTCCTCCTTATATCAGCAACATCCCTTTACCTTAGTGTATTCACTCTATGGAGAATTGTCTGTTCCTGGCGTTCCCCCTTAAATCAGTATCTACAGCGTTCCCCTTTACTTTAGAGTCAGCAGGATTCCCCCTTCTATCAGCAACCCCCTAAACTTAGTGTATTCACTCTATGGAGAATGGTCTGTTTCTGACATTCCCCTTTAAATCAGTATCTACAGAGTTCCCCTTTACATCAGTCTGCAGGATTCCCCCTTTCAATGCATGGGGAACTGTGCAGACCATGATGTCAGGGGGAACTGTGCAGACCCTGATGTAAGGGGGAACTCTGTGAACCCTTCTGTAAGGGGGAACTCTGCAGACCCTGATGTAAGGGGGAACTCTGTGAACCCTTCTATAAGGGGGAACTCTGCAGACCCTGATGTAAGGAGGAACTCTGCAGACCCTGATGCAAGGGGGAACTCTGCGGACCCTGATGTAAGGGGGAACTCTGCGGACCCTGATGTAAGGGGGAACTCTGCAGACCCTGATATAAGGGGGAACTCTGTGAACCCTTCTGTAAGGGGGAACTCTGCAGACCCTGATATAAGGAGGAACTCTGCAGACCCTGATGCAAGGGGGAACTCTGAGGACCCTGATGCAAGGGGGAACTCTGTGGACCCCGATGTGAGGGGGAACGCTGTAGACCCTGATGTGAGGGGGAACTCTGTGGACCCCGATGTGAGGGGGAACTCTGTGGACCCCGATGTGAGGGGGAACGCTGTAGACCCTGATGCAAGGGGGAACTCTGCAGATCCTAATGTAAGGGGGAACTCAGCGGACCCTGATGTAAGGGGGAACTCGCAGACCCTGATATAAGAGGGAACGCTGCAGACCCTGATGCAAGGGGGAACTCTGCGGACCCCGATGTAAGGGGGAACTCTGCAGACCCCGATGTAAGGGGGGACTCTGCGGACCCTGATATAAAGAGGAACGCTGCAGACCCTGATGCAAGGGGGAACTCTGTGGACCCTGATGTAAGGGGGGACTCTGCGGACCCTGATATAAAGAGGAACGCTGCAGACCCTGATGCAAGGGGGAACTCTGTGGACCCTGATGTAAGGGGGAACTCGCAGACCCTGATATAAGGCGGAACTCGCAGACCCCGATGTAAGGCGGAACTCGCAGACCCCGATGTAAGGGGGAAATCTGCGGACCCTGATATAAGGGGAAATGCTGCAGACTCTGATATAAGTGGGACTCTGGTGTTTGTAGATTAAATATTGATATTTACACTGAAAATGGCCATTTTGGGTAACTTTTGGAATGGTCAGTAAAAAACTTAGCTCTGTCGGTTAATGGCACTTTGGGAGGTTGGCAGCCCTGGCGCAGGGAGGCGGTGTGAAGGGTTAACAGACATCAGGAGCAGACCTGGAATTTGTGGGAGGGGAAGCACAGATATTCATCAGATGTTAGTTGTGTCTCAATTGGGGAACTTTGGGGTTCTCTCAGAAAATGAGCAATGTGCTGGATGAGTGCGATACATGGGACGTCGCCGGTGATACAGAAGTACTAACACAGCACTTTGTCGGGTAAAGCAGCTGTGATATCTGTAGAGAGTGATGATGTCACTGTGGAGGGTGCGTGATATCACAGTGTATGAAGACAGTGTATGCGGGATCATCCTGGGAACATCTGATCGCTGAGTCTGGCTTCCCCTCACATTCCTCGCCCTCTTCTCCTGTAGGTGACGTCATGCCCGCAGGAATCCCTCTCTCGCTTCCAGGGTTCTCCTTATAAGGCGAACAAGGCGCGTGACGTCACGGGCCGGGATCGGGAGTAGCGTGCCTCCAGTGACTGGCACCGCCCACCGCCAATGGAATGACAGGGAGCGGACAGCGGAGGGGGGTGGGACCTGACGTGCGTGGGAAGGCGGGACTGCAGGACGTCATCCAGCGGCCGGAGTTGGCAGTGTTGTGTGGAAGTGTCCGTAGAGTGGAGGAGAGGAGTGCCCGGTTGCAGAGAGGAGAAGCCGGGTGGGGGAGAGCCGTAGTCTGTCTATACATACAGTCCCGGGAGCAGCACATTCTTCTCCTTAGTGAGGACACACCGTCCGGCCGCCACCATGCCTGTCTTCCACACCAAGACCATCGAGAGTATCCTGGAGCCGGTGGCCCAGCAGATCTCCCACCTGGTCATCATGCATGAGGAGGGCGAGGTAGACGGCAAGGCCATCCCGGAGCTCACCGCACCTGTGGCGGCTGTCCAGGCGGCGGTCAGCAACCTGGTCCGGGTAAGTGACAGCCAATGCACACCTACCTCCAACACCTACTGCAGGGGGATGAATGGGAGCCATCATTATCTCTCTCTCTCTCTCTCTCTCTCTCTCTCTCTCTCTCTCTCTCTCTCTCTCTATATATATATATATATATATATATATATATATATATATCTATCCTTCACAGCAGACCCTGGCCTCAGGAGCTTGCAATCTAACTTTATATATTAGAAGACATCTTATTACAGTGTGGGAGTACCTGGAGGAGACCCACACAAGTCCAGGGAGGACATGCACTCTTATAGGGTGGTGTCCTTGTCAGGACTTGGACCCAGGACCCCGGTGCTAACCTGATGGGGGTCTCTTCCCTGCCTGACCGCCTCTGTACAGTACTAAATCAGCAATGCTGGCGGAACTCCCGCGCATGCATGGTAGTGATGTCATCTGCGCCCAGTCAATGACAGCAGCTGGCCATCCAGATCTGGAAGCTGATCTGAAGTTGTCAGTTCCGGGGACTGGACGCAAGGTGGGTGTAGTTCTGCTTTAGGTTCCATTCACATTTGACAGAATCATGATTCTGTTTGCAATTTCAAAATGCACTACAATTATGCAAGTTCAAGTAGCGTTCCTTTCCATGGCACCTAAAACACGTTGCCGGTTTACTGCGATTGTCATGTCGCATGAAGTGCGTCTCCAAAAAAGGAGCAGGAGCTTCTTTTGGGTGACAAGCTTCGCGCGATGTGATTTGCTGGAAATTATGGCACCTGAACCTGCGTTTTTGTGATCGTTGCGCGTCTTGAGATCGCGAGCAGAATCTCAGCGATTCAGCCCCGGATTCAAAACGCCAAATGTTAATGGAGCCCTAAAGCTGATTTTTACCAATAACAACTTAATAAAAAATGTGTATTCTTTGGCACAAAACATACATTCCACATTAACTAGCTGCCCGCGCTATAGCCGAAAGAAGGCTGCAGCGCTGGCCTTAATTGCCGGGAGGACATCCATGGACGTCCTCCCGAGCAAGCGCAGTCTGCGCGTCCCGCTATGTGATCACAGAGTCTATGAGACTCGGCTGATCGCAGATCAGAGTATGGGGTAGATTCCGGCCCCTTACCACATGATCAGCTGTCAGCCAATGACGGCTGATTACGTGATGTAAACAGAAGCTCGGTAATCTGTATTTTTTTTTTTCCTCACGCTCTCAGCATGAGGGGGAAAAAAAAAGCCGATCACCAGCTTCTGTCAGAGGGCTATCAGTCCCTCACTCAGAAAGATGTGGCTGTGCCCACCAGTGTCACCTGCCAGTGCCCACTGTGCCACGTGCTACCCATTATTGCCACCTATCCTTGTCCATTAGTGCCGCCTATCAGTGCCCATAAGCACAGCCTCATCAGTGAAGGAGAAAAATTACCCGTTTTCAAAATTTTACAACAATCTATGAAACAGTTTTTTTTTTTTTTTTTTTTTTTTAAATTTCGGTCCCTTTTTGTTTTGTTTAGCAACAAATAAAAAACCCAGCAGCAATTAAATACCACCAAAAGAAAGTTCTATCTGTGTGAAAAAAATGGTAAATTAATTTGGGTAAACTGTAGCATGACCGCGCAATTGTCATTCAAAGAGTGACAGTGCTGAAAATTGGTCTGGGTAGGAAGGGGGTTTAAGTGCCCAGTAAGCAAGTGGTTAATAAATATACTACCAAAATTAGTGGGTGCTGTAAATTGCCTCCAGCACTGTTCCCGTTTCTTCTTCCACCATTTTGCTGAAGCCCAGAGCCCCTGAACAGCAGTAAATCATAAAGTGGAACTAAACCTGTCAATTTAACAGTTTCAAAAAACAGTCCCATTCCTGGAATGCCGGGATTGCTAACTGTCACATTCGCTTGTGTCCTCAACCAAACTGTCGAACCACCAAATGGCTGGAGTCATATCTGATATCATGTGCAGCACCATGGCAGTTGCAGAACAAACAGAAGCAGCTTCCTTGGCTGTAATGGTTTGGAGGGTTTAATTCCACTTTACTGCTGTCAGCAGATTGGCCTCGATAAATTTGGCAGTCCCTAAAATTAGAGAGCAACTGAGCATGTGCAGGGCAGGGTGAGACGGCGTATTACTGGATTTTACACAGTATTAGCACTTATGTTTAATGTTGTACATCGCTATACTTGCAAAAGGGACCAGCCTGAAGTGATCTAGCAGGACTTAATTTTCTGACTAAAGTTCCACTTTAACCCCTTGGTGCTAGTCCCTAAGGGGTTTTACATGCTGGGAGGGGCTTAAGGTCATGTGACTGCCATGATTGGCTGTCACATGATCGGAAATCTTCCGATTGCAAGCAGCGATCGGGAGGTTTCCCATAGAGCTGCACAATTAATCGTTAAAAAATCGTGATCTCGATTCACCTCCCCTGACGATCTCTCCTGCAGAGTTTGCCGATTCTTTCATTTAAACAAGTGGAGAGATTATCTGCTCACTCAGCTGTCAAAAGAAAACATCCGGGCAGTCTGCCAAGTTTAGAACTTGAAACATTGTAACTAACTTCCTTCTTAGATCAAAGTGATAAACTTCTCTGTGTAAACAAATAACCTGGGCAATCTGCCAAGTTTTAAACAACTGTAAATGCAGGAAGTTTAACCACTTAAAGTCTAAATCTTTTTCTGACACTTCTTTCTTAAGTTAAAATCAATATTTTTTGCTAAAAAAAATTACTTGGAACCCCCAAACATTAGAGAATATCTATCTGTCTGTCTGTCTGTCTGTCTGTCTGTCTATCTATCTATCTATCTTTAGCAGAGACCCTAGGGAATAAAATGGCAATTGCTGCAATATTTTATGTCACACTGTATTTGCCCAGCGGTCTTTCAAATGCAATTTTTTGGGAAAAAATACACTTCAATAAATTAAAAAAAAAACGAAACAGTAAAGTTAGCACAACTTTTTTGTTTTAATGTGAAGGATGATGTTACGCCGCAAGAATCGTGAGAGAATCGTGATCTATCCTCTAAGCAAAAAAATCGTGATTCTCATTTTAGCCAGAATCGTGCAGCTCTAGTTTCCCATCAGCCGCCGGTTACTGTGCCGGGCACGTGCTCCCTGGGCACAGCGCTGTTTGCACTAATGCACACAAATATGTGGGCGCTCGGCGCCATGGCCTGGCCGCCGAGAGGTCGCATATTTGTGTGCGGCCGGCGCCAAGGAAGTAAGGGAAAGAATAACGTAGAGTGGTGTGGCACATGGTGGGTGTGGCCTCACTGCTGTCAGTGGAAGGGACTTAAAGGGCCGTGCTTAAAGTAGAATGCCAGCCTCAACTTAACCAGTCTTAAATAGAGCTGCACGATTAATCGTTAAAAAATTGCAATCTCAATTCAACCCCCCTCACGATCTCTATGCAGAATTTCCCCGATTCGTTCATGTAACAAGTGTACAGAGTTCTCTGCTCACTCAGCTGTCAAAAAACAAACAAAAAAAAACAGGTAGCCTGCCAAGTTTTTCACAACATTGTCAGCATTGGGAAATAACTATAAACATTGTAATATTTAGTTCTTTAAGGCCCCTTTCACACTATCGGCCTGTTGTCCGCTTTTTAGGTCGATCCAAGCGGGCCGCCCATTGACTTCTAAGGGCAGGCAGATGTCAGCGGAGATATGTCTGCTGACACCTGCCTACCATCCGATCCGGCAAAAGCCGCTCAAAACAGACGGATGGCAATACGTTCGCCATCCGTCCAGTGGATCGGATGAAAACAGACAGGCTGTCTGTTTTTATCTGATCTCCCCATAGAGAACAGTGGGGCTTTGACAGGTCTGTCCCTGCACAGTGAGCGGAGACTAACCTGTCATCCGCCTGCTCAGCGGGGATCAACGGAGCGATCCCTGCTGAGCTAGCGGAGTCCTTTCAGCAGATCCGCCCAAGTGAAAGGGCCTTAGAGATCAAACGGATGAAATTCGGTCTGTAAATGAGGTAAATTTAACCACTTAAAGACTAAACCTTTTTCTGACACTTGTTGCTTACAAGTTAAAATCAGTATTTTTTTTTGCTAGAAAATTACTTTGAACCTCCAAACATACATATTTTTAGCAGCGACCCTAGAGAATAAAATGGCGGTTGTTGCAATATTTTATGTCACACTGTATTTGCACAGCAGGCTTTCAAATGCAATTTTTTTGGGGAAAAAATACACTTCAGTGATTTTGTATAATGTGAAAGATGTTACACTGTGAGAATCTTGATCTTTATTCTAAATCCCCCAACTCCAGTCACCTATGCTGACTAACTTGTGTAACAAAGATGTATATATTTACCTATTCTCAGCCCTTCCTGGTCCAGTCACTTGATCCCCTGTTGTGTTAGCCAGCGGTGGCTGTAGGGGAGAGGAGAGTGCGCTCTGACAGCAGTGGTAAAGCCTGCAGTGGTGATGTCACCCATATGCTCCTATGGCCCATCTGTTGTCGGCACTCCCTCTTCCCCCTGTGGCCAGTGCTGACTGACACAGGGGAACCAGGTCATGTGACTAGACTGCAGCGGGCTGAAAATAGGTAAGTAAACAGATCCTACACAAATTATTCAGCATAAGACCCCTTTGACACTGGAGGCATTTTTCAGGCACTAAAGGGCTAAAAATAGCACCTGAAAAATGCCTCCCCTGCAGCCCCAGTATAAAAGCCCCGAGTGCTTTCACACTGGGGCGCTGTGCTTGCAGGACATTAGAAAAAGTGCTGCAAGCAGCATCTTAAGAGCGGTTTAGGAGCGCTGTATACATCACTCCTCCACTGCCCCTGCCCATTAAAATCAATGGGTA
Organism: Aquarana catesbeiana; assembly: GCF_042186555.1. Lineage (NCBI taxonomy): Eukaryota > Metazoa > Chordata > Amphibia > Anura > Ranidae > Aquarana > Aquarana catesbeiana. The sequence goes on from NC_133331.1 coordinate 195,272,491, forward strand.
GCGCTCCTTTTCGGGCGCATTTAATCCTTTCTTCGGCTGCTAGCGGGGGTTAAATGTGCCCCCCCCCCAGTGCCTGAAAGGCGCCGCTAACGCACCCACGCTGTCTGTGTGTGTGTGTGTAAGGGGTCTTGGTGTTGGGGGGGGGGACATTTTTAAGACTAATTCAGTTTAGGTTGGAGCTCTACTTTAACGCAGAACTGAAGGCTTCATAAACTTATGAGCAGACAGGCCATTTATTGTAGAAGAGACATGCAATGTTTCTTCTGCAATAAAATACACCCACCTGCTTGCTGTCTTCTGTGGTATGTAAAGTGAGCTGTGCAGGAGTCGCGCCATCCCACACTGGCCAATAAAGATGTCTGAAGATCAGCACCTGAAGGAATCGGGGAGAAGATGCTGACCCCCCCCAGCAAGGGACCCTTCACAGGCTTTGATCTGTTGGAGAAGAGGTAAGTATTGTGGCTTTAGTTCCATATAATAGAGAAGTATGGACTTATGAGGAAAAAAAAATGATACTCACCTAGGTGGATGGAATATCGATCTGGTGCTGCATCTGCCCCCTGCTGGTTCTGCAGTGATAATTTAGCGATCAAACACCATTCAGTTCCCCCCTCCACCTTGAGCAGAGAGCCGGTGTTCTGCCGAGAAAGTTCCACTCGGCGGATAAGGACCCCCTCTACTGCGCAGGCGCTGCGCCTGCGCAGTAGGATCCGGCGGAAATAGCCGAAGGGGAATAGGTCCAAATCAGCTGTAGATGGCGCTTGTAAGAGGGCCCCTCGCGGGCTCGCTTCGCTCGCCTCGCTTCAGGCACGGCCTCGCTGCGCTCGGCTCTTTTAGATTCCCCCTCTAGGTCCAGGCGCCGTGTATAGCTGATTGTGGATTTTGAGCTTCGGCTATCTCCGGCAGCTGTTACTAGTTGGTACTGCGCAGGCGCTGCGCCTGCGCAGTACAGGGGGGAACTTATTCGGCAAGACACCGGGACCGTCAGTCAGCAGCTCTCTGCTTTCTCCTCCAGCGCTCACTCCAGCTGTGGAGGGGGCTGGGGGGGGCGGGCTCAGGATCTCAGCAGATCACTGAGAGGCTGAGCTAGCCGCTGGCCCAGGCATCTGGGTGGATCCCGACTACATGGTCAGGATCTTTTCAGAACTGGGACCAGCTCTGTGACTTCAGCTGACAGCAGACTTCAGCCTGCGTTCTGCTGAAAACTTATCTAAGTTTACTCCTTTGACCTACAGGAGAAGTACATACAAAAAAAGGTTTGGCTATCCTTCTCCTTTAAGTAGGACCTGAGCCTACTCGCTGTATACACACTTGTGCCATAGTCCTTTATACCTATAGGATAGGGTTTTATTACTGTGTCACAAGTGAGAATATGTGCTTTTCTGCACACAGAATATAGACAAAGATGTTGCACTTTGAGCCTAATTTAAAGAAGAACTTACTTTTAAAAAGTAAAGGACTTCTTAGCAATCCGCAGCTGTTGAGACAAATGCTTTTATGAGGGGTAAGTAATGTAGATTATAGCATATGGAGTGCAGGGGTCAGGAGTACACACTGTACAGAGTGCACTGGTCAGAAGTATGTCCTGTACAGCCCAGTATTCATACTGCAGTGGTTTGAATATGTAATGTACAGTATCTATAAGTATTCAAGATACAATAATAAAAGTTCTTTACTGCACAGGATGGAGAGTATGGCCAGGAGTATGTAATGCACATTGTACATGACATAATCTTGACTGCTGCAATTTGTATGCAGTGTCGTGCGTTGAATACTTCTGACCACTATCCTTGTATACTGCACTATACAATATATAAATACTGACCCATGCTCTTTACACGAGGCCGTATGTTACATACCCCTGACCACTGCACTCTGTAAGCTGTGATGTATGTTATAGTCCCTACTGATCAACTCTGTTTGCTGAGGTGTACTTTGCACACACTTGATTGCTGCACTCCAAGCATACAGAGTTGAGGATTATGTGTTAAAGCCCCGCATACAGGGTGAGGTTGTCAGGAGTATGTACTATACAACCCTGTGGTTTCATAGGTGCCTGGTGCTAGCAAACCCCTGGCCACTAATATATTTCTAGTGCTTGTAACCTCCACCTGTCTGTATTTCATATATATCACATCAGTGTTAGAGGCAACAACATGACCATTTGATTGAAGGGAATTATGAGGCAGGAAGCAAACTGTGTGTAAAGAGGATATTACTCCATGCGTTGTTACTTTGAATTTGCATAACCTCTGATAACCTGATGATTATCTTTTACATTTTATCTATACTGTATCTTGTAACAGACAGCCGCTTCTGAAGGAAATTAAATACAGTGCTTGTAAAAGAATTCAGTTAGTGTATGTACAGTCAAAAGCTTTTTTTTTTTTTTTTTTTTTTTCATGGTTCTAAGGTATGCAAGGGTTAAAACCCCTATCAGGTTAGTTTTTGTCCATCTGGAGAGATTTCCCTTCACTTCCTGTCCTGGAAAGTGAAGGTGATTCCCATCCTAGAGATTTGTCACAGGAACGCGTGTCCCCCATAGCAGGATTTTCCCTCCCCTCAGATTTTGAATATCTCATCCTTTTCTGTGTGAATGACCGTGGTCATTAGGACAAATACAGAAGTTTACCAAAAATATAAATATTGATATACAGCCTCATGCTACATAACTAAGCTCCATTTCATGCTGAATAAACTACATTTTTAATCTATCTTAAATAGAAAACTATCCTGTAGATAGATTTTTACTTCAAAAGCAATTTATTAAGATAAATTTAATAAAAATCCAAAAACGCTGATTTAAAAAAAAAAATCTTTTTTTTTTTTTTTTTTTAAATCATCAATTTTTATCCACCCCGGTTTGTATTTACAAAGTGAGGACTTTGCAGTTCAGCTTCATAGGAGTGAGTTGGTCTGTTTACCCCCAAGTTTTGGAAGTCGCAGTATTTATACTAATGGTGTATTTTGTTTTCTAGTTCCCTGCAGAAAATATGCACACATGATCATTGGTACTATACTTGTTCATAAACATCCGATGGGGTGAATATTGTATGTCTCCGTCATCAATCACCATGTCAGTTGGAAGCTGTTTCCTTTGGTGGTGTCATTCATGTGTGCAGATCATGTTGCATATACTGCATTTCATTTCAAGACTTGAATACAAGTCGAATATGTGAATACAATTCTGCGCTGATTTTTGTTTTATTTCTTCTATTTACAGTTGTTGAAAAAATCCACCATACTAACAAAGCTTTTTAAGCTGCTTGTATAACTATACAGTCTGGTACCTGAATGTACTATTAACAGCATTGCAGAGCTCCTTAAGAGGCCAGATAGCCAGGACACTATTGCACCCTTTCTCAACCTTGTTGTGATATAGGAATACAAATTGTGGTGTACTTGGTGTATTTGACTATCGGCCAGCTATGGCTGTTTAAAGTGTCACGCAACCTACATCATAAAAACCTATCAATACATGCTGTTCATACTCGGTCACTATGAGATTTGTTTTCTGTTTTCTGCAAAAAACCTGATCCTGCTGCTTTTTATCTCCACCTTCTGTTTAATGTCCCCAATTCAACTAGGGATTTTGCAGCTGTGGTGGTAACTTTGCACATGCTCTGTTTTCAGTGTGTTTCCATGATGACCATTTCCTCCCTATGACATCTGAGCAGCCTATGTCACATGTAGGCGTATACACAGTGGTAAATGACAGCCCACTCCCTCCCATGCCAGCTAAACACAATAGGGGTGGAATATTACATGTACATGCTTCACCTCCCTCTTATTCTAAGACAGTCTGAAGGGGCGTGACCCAGCCTGTGACTAGCAGAAATCCACCTACACCATGTTATTAACACAAACTAATAAAGATTTGATTTCAAATATATATTTGTATGACAGTATATTAATTATTTAATTTTACTCTGTATTCCAAAGGCTGTTTCTTTTTTTTTTTATTTTGAACGTGTGACCTGCAGCAGAGGACTAGAAGCTTCTCCTGCTTCTGTTTCCCTGCAGATAGGCTGGAAAAGAACTGGGTCATGTGACAGCTGTATATAAGTTAATTTTTTTTTTTAAATAAAATAATTAGTGCCATAATTCAAATACAGAAATAGAAGGGACAATGTAAATAAACATTGTGTGTTTAGTATCACTTTAGCTATTTTATTTCCAGTCGTAATAATAATAATAATAATAATAATATAAATTAGAATAAATATTATGTCCACAAAATAAATGCAGATAGTGAAAAGTGCAATGTTCCTTCCCATTGGTGGTCGGTGGAAAAATGCCCACTTTATAAGACAGTCCGGAGAAAAGTTCCCTATTACATGTCGGTAAGTGAAATGGCCCTTTACATTAGTCATCAACCTAGTGTCTTAGTTTGGTAGTGTTTACATTGGTGGTCAGTGCGATGGTCCCTTACATTGGTTGTCAGTGAAGAATAGTCCTCTTAGATTGGTGATTAGTGGGAGAGTAAGTAACAGAACGTCTCATTACGTTGGTGGTCAGCAGGAAAAATGCCCTCTTATGCGCCTTTCACATGGGTGGTCCGATTGGGTCCACCTGTCTGTTTTTTTTTTTTTTAGGCGGACCTGATCGCACCCTCCATTCTCCTCTATGGTGGTGGATGTAAACAGACTTGTGTCGGTTTACATCCACCTACTTCCAATCCGCCAAAAACAAATGAAAGGGCATCTGTTCTCTTCCATCTGGGCGGATCGGATCAGAGGGCAGTCAAGTGTTATCAGACAGCTGGTCTGTTTACATCTGACTTCTGATATAGCAGAGTGGGCTGTGTCCATGTCCGCTCTGCATAAGAGGAGTGGACATGGATCTATCATTCGCCTCCACTCTAATTAGCAGGGGATCAGCAGACAGATCCCCCACTGAGCAAGTAAAGGCCTCCCTATGTGGAAGGGGCCTTACAGATAGCTGAAAAGAGCATTGGTGTCGGTAATGATTTATCTGTAAGAGCCCTTTCACACTGGGGCGGGCGGCGGCGGTAAAGTGCTGCTATTGTAAGCGGCGCTTTACCGTCAGTATGCGGCCGCTAGCGGGGCAGTTTTACCCCCCGCTAGCGGCCGAGAAATGGTTAAAAACCACCGCAAAGCGCCTCTGCAGAGGCGCTTTGCCGGCAGTATAGCCGCGCCGTCCCATTGATTTCAATGGGCAGGAGCGGTGAAGGAGCGGTATACACTCCGCTCTATCACCGCTCCGAAGATGCTGCTAGCAGGACTTTTTTTACCGTCCTGCCAGCGCATCTCTCCAGTGTGAAAGCCCTCGGGGCTTTCACACTGGAATGAAAGCAGCGGCACTTTCGGGTCGGTTTGCAGGCGCTATTATTAGCGCAATAGCGCCTGCAAACCGCCCCAGTGTGAAAGGACCCTAAGAAATTGCTCTGTGCTCTAGGAACTTCTAGCAACCTCTGGAAGAACCCTAGGATTCCGCAGAACCCTGATTGCGAAAAGCTTCCCTAATATGTTAACATTGACTTCATTCCTGATGTCAGTTCCTAACCCTGCCTCCTGTACGTAATGATTGGTATGTGAGGCTGTCTATTATCCCTATTGGCCAGTAGGGAAGCATGGGGGTTGTGGGCAGGAGGTTTAGGATATGTTTTGGTATGTGTTGCTTCATAGAAATATTTAAAGTTTAATGTATGTCTCAACATCAATGCGGGTTTAATTACCTGTAGATCAATATCTGATCCCATCAGATCTATACTAGCGTCCCCAGCAGTTTAGGGTTCCCAAAAACGCAGGGTTAGCGGGATCAGCCCAGATACCTGCTAGCACCTGCGTTTTGCCCCTACGCCCAGCCCAGCCCACTCAAGTGCAGTATCGATCGATCACTGTCACTTACAAAACACTAAACGCATAACTGCAGCATTCGCAGTCAGGCCTGATCCCTGCGATCGCTAACAGTTTTTTTGGTAGCATTTTGGTGAACTGGCAAGCACCAGCGGCCTAGTACACCCCGGTCGTAGTCAAACCAGCACTGCAGTAACACTTGGTGATGTGGCGAGTCCCATAAGTGCAGTTCAAGCTGGTGAGGTGGCAAGCACAAGTAGTGTCCCGCTGCCACCAAGAAGAAGACAAACAGGCTAGTCGTGCCCATAATGCCCTTCCTGCTGCATTCGCCAATCCTAATAATTGGGAACCCACCACTTCTGCAGTACCCGTACTTCCCCCATTCACATCCCCAACCAAATGCAGTCGGCTGCATGAGAGGCCTTTTCTTTATGTCCTCCCGAGTACCCCTACCCAACGAACCCCCCGAAAAAAGATGTCGTGTCTGCAGCAAGCGTGGATATAGGCGTGACACCCACTATTATTGTCCCTCCTGTCCTGACAATCCTGGTCTTTGCATTGGTGAATGTTTTGAACGCTACCATTCACTAGTTGAGTATTAGCGTAGGGTACAGCATTCCACAGACTAGGCACACTTTCACAGGGTCTCCCAAGATGCCATCGCATTTTGAGAGACCCGAACCTGGAACCGGTTACAGTTATAAAAGTTAGTTACAAAAAAAAAGTGTAAAAAAAAAAAACACATAAAAATATATAAAATAAAAAAAAATAGTTGTTTTATTGTTCTCTCTCTCTCTATTCTCTCTCTATTGTTCTGCTCTTTTTTACTGTATTCTATTCTGCAATGTTTTATTGTTATTATGTTTATCATGTTTGCTTTTCAGGTATGCAATTTTTTATACTTTATCATTTACTGTGTTTTATTGTTAACCATTTTTTTGTACGGGTATGCAATTCACGACTTTGAGTGGTTATACCAGAATGATGCCTGCAGGTTTAGGTATCATCTTGGTATCATTCTTTTCAGCCAGCGGTCGGCTTTCATGTAAAAGCAATCCTAGTGGCTAATTAGCCTCTAGACTGCTTTTACAAGCAGTGGGAGGGAATGCCCCCCCCCCCACCGTCTTCCGTGTTTTTCTCTGGCTCTCCTGTGCCAACAGGGAACCTGAGAATGCAGCCGGTGATTCAGCCAGCTGACCATAGAGCTGATCAGAGACCAGAGTGGCTCCAAACATCTCTATGGCCTAAAAAAAACGGAAGCTACGAGCATTTCATGACTTAGATTTCGCCGGATGTAAACAGCGCCATTGGGAAAGCATTTTATCACACCGATCTTGGTGTGGTCAGATGCTTTGAGGGCAGAGGAGAGATCTAGGGTCTAATAGACCCCATTTTTTTCAAAAAAGAGTACCTGTCACTACCTATTGCTATCATAGGGGATATTTACATTCCCTGGGATAACAATAAAAATGATTAAAAAAAAAAAAAAAAAAATGAACGGAACAGTTTAAAAATAAGATAAAAAAGCAAAAAAATAATAAAGGGGAAAAAGAAAAAAAAAAAGCACCCCCTGTCCCCCCCTGCTCTCGCGCTAAAGCGAACGCAAGCGTCGGTCTGGCGTCAAATGTAAACAGCAATTGCACCATGCATGTGAGGTATCACCGCGAAGGCCAGATCGAGGGCAGTAATTTTAGCAGTAGACCACCTCTGTAAATCTAAATTGGTAACCTGTAAAGGCTTTTAAAAATGTTTTTATTTTGTTGCCACTGCACGTTTGTGCGCAATTTTAAAGCATGTCATGTTTGGTATCCATGTACTCGGCCTAAGATCATCTTTTTTTATTTCATCAAACATTTGGGCAATATAGTGTGTTTTAGTGCATTAAAATTTTAAAGTGTGTTTTTTTTCCCCCAAAAATGCATTTGAAAAATCGCTGCGCAAATACTGTGTGAAAAAAAAAAAAAAATGAAACGCCCACTATTTTAATCTGTAGGGCATTTGCTTTAAAAAAATATATAATGTTTGGGGGTTCAAAGTAATTTTCTTGCAAAAAAAAATTATCACAAATCACAAAAAGTGTCAGAAAGGGCTTTGTCTTTAAGTGGTTAGAAGAGTGGGTGATGTGTGACATAAGCTTCTAAATGTTGTGCATAAAATGCCAGGACAGTTCAAAACCCCCCCAAATGACCTCATTTTGGAAAGTAGACACCCCAAGCTATTTGCTGAGAGGCATGTCGAGTCCATGGAATATTTTATATTGTGACACAAGTTGCGGGAAAAAGACAAAAATATTTTTTTTTTGCACAAAGTTGTCACTAAATGATATATTGCTCAAACATGCCATGGGAATATGTGAAATTACACCCCAAAATACATTGTGTTGCTTCTCCTGAGTACGGGGATACCACATGTGTGGGACTTTTTGGGAGCCCTGCCTATCACAGTTTCGGAGGCCATGGAATGCCCAGGTGGCACAAACCCCCCCAAATTACCCTATTTTGGAAAGTAGACACCCCAAGCTATTTGCTGAGAGGTATAGTGAGTATTTTGCAGACCTCACTTTTTGTCACAAAGTTTTGAAAATTGAAAAAAGAAAAAAAAATTTTTTTTTTCTTGTCTGTCTTCATTTTCAAAAACAAATGAGAGCTGCAAAATACTCACCATGCCTCTCAGCAAATAGCTTGGGGTGTCTACTTTCCAAAATGGGGTCATTTGGGGGGGGTTGTGCCACCTGGGCATTCCATGGCCTCCGAAACTGTGATAGGCAGTGAAGAGTGAAATCAAAAATTTACCCCCTTAGAAATCCTGAAGGCGGTGATTGGTTTTCGGGGCCCCGTACGCGGCTAGGGTCCTAAAAAGTCTCACACGTGGTATCCCCATACTCAGGAGAAGCAGATAAATGTATTTTGGGGTGAAATTCCACATATGCCCATGGCCTGTGTGAGCAATATATCATTTAGGCCCCTTTCACACTGAGGCGGTTTGCAGGCAGTATTGCGCTAAAAATACCGCCTGCAAACCGCCCCTAAACAGCCTCCGCTGTTTGTTCAGTGTGAAAGCCCGAGGGCTTTCACACTGAAGCGGTGCGCTGGCAGGACGGTGAAAAAAGTCCTGCAAACAGCTTCTTTGGAGCGGTGAAGGAGCGGTGTATTCACCGCTCCTAAACCGCTCCTGCCCATTGAAATCAATGGGACAGCGCGGCTATACCGCGGCTATAGCCGCGCTGTACGAGGGATTTTAACCCTTTTTCGGCCGCCAGCGGGGGTTAAAACCGCACCGCTAGCGGCCGAATACCGCTGCAAGAACGACGGTACAGCAGCACTAAAAATAGCGCTGTTGTACCGCCGACGCCCCCACCGCCCCAGTGTGAAAGGGGCCTTAGTGACAACTTTTTGTAATTTTTTTTTTTTTTTTGTCATTATTCAATCACTTGGGACAAAAAAAAATTAATATTCAATGGGCTCAACATGCCTCTTAGCAATTTCCTTGGGGTGTCTACTTTCCAAAATGGGGTCATTTGTGGGGGGTTTGTACTGCCCTGCCATTTTAGCACCTCAAGAAATGACATAGGCAGTCATAAATTAAAAGCTGTGTAAATTACAGAAAATTTACCCTAGTTTGTAGACGCTATAACTTTTGCGCAAACCAATAAATATACGCTTATTGACATTTTTTTTTACCAAAGACATGTGGCCGAATACATTTTGGCCTAAATGTATGACTAAAATTGAGTTTATTGGATTTTTTTTATAACAAAAAGTAGAAAATGTCATTTTTTTTTTTTTTCAAAATTTTCGGTCTTTTTCCGTTTTATAGCGCAAAAAATAAAAACTGCAGAGTTGATCAAATAACATGAAAAGAAAGCTCTATTTGTGGGAAGAAAAGGACGCAAATTTCGTTCGGGTACAGCATTGCATGACCGCACAATTAGCAGTTAAAGCGACGCAGTGCCGAATTGTAAAAAGTGCTCTGGTCAGGAAGAGGGTAAATCCTTCTGGGGCTGAAGTGGTTAAAAAGCCAGTTGCCTGGATACATGCAGATAAGTCAGAGGGATGTCAGAATTTGTTGCGTATTACTGCTAATCACCATGGCAGCCAGAAGACTAGCATTTTCCGATGGAGTCCACAATTTCCCCTCGCATATTCTGCTAAGCACGTTTCCTTTCATAAGTTTAGGGAACATAAACTTTAATTGACAAAAGCAGAAGGTGCAGGTTGTACTTTTAAAGGAGAAGTCTGGGCTCTACTTCTGAGAAGTTGCACTTAGTTATGCATTCAGCCGGTCCAGACTCTGGAGGGATCCCGACTTTAATGTCGGGATCCATTAGATGCTAAACCGGCAGCTGCCTCGGGCTCTCAGCGGCTCTCACCCCCTCCACAGCCCGGAACTCCAGTGAGTACTAGAGGTGCAGATCAGAGAGCTGATGATTGACAGTTGCTGTCTTTCTGCTCACTGAAGACCAAGAACTGAGCGATCATCAATCTTTGATCGCTCAGTTCTCTGTCTTAGAGTGGGCGGGGGACAGATGCAGCATTGCAAGAACGATTTTTGATTTTTTTTTTAAAATCCCCTACTTCTCTTTTAAGCAATCTGACTACTTGGTTCCTGTAATTTCTTTCACACACCAAGGTGTGGTGTGTGTGTGGTTTTTTTTTTTTTTTTTTCCTTTGATGTCAAGTAGTGTGGCTTGTGTATCTTCATATGATCAGTATAATTATGTGGAATGTGCATTGCATTGGTTTCCTAGCTTGTAACTAAGAAATAATGAAAAAAATACTCCCAGTCTCAGTCCTGCTGAAGAATGTTGGAGAATGTCATAAATCCCCATCCTCTATGTATTATGAGGGAGGTTTGAACTGCCCAGCAGCTGGCCTGGTCCCTACAGACATTTGTTACCAGCTGTAGTGTATGTGTCATGGGAGAGGAGGGCTGTGCTTTCCTGCAAAGAGGAAATGTTGGCTTATTCAAATTCCATTACAATTGGTCTGTTAAATGTTACAATTGGATTAGCCTGGAGGCATTTACTGCAGAGCTACAATAGTGATCTACAAATCAAAATCACTGAATGCTATTCTAACAAGCTCACTTTCTCTTCCCCTCTCGCTGCTCCGGTTTTCTTAGTTCAGGCTCTATGTGTAATCTGAGTGCAATTCTATCTGGTCCCTGTTCTTTGTCACATCCACTTGGTCTGCATGGATACTTCTTATTCTGATCAAACAGTCCAGATCCATGTCTTCTCATACTGGAATACAAGCTGTAGTTCCATAGCTGGGTAGTAATCATAAGGCAGAGGGCCAAATGCAACCTCCCAGCCTCTAGATTAGTCATATAGTCCTGGCCTGGAGAAGATAAAAGCCAAAACTGTGTGGTCATAATTCCTTGTATAGTATTGTTCCTTCAGTTAACTGTTAGCAAAGGCTGTGCATGTGTTCACATGTCCTTTTATACCTTTTTTTTTTTTTAAAGTTGCCTTTTTGTTAACTTAATTCCTTAAAAAGCGCACCAAAGATGCACTTTTCATTGAAGTCAATGGGAAATGCACCAAAAAATGCACGCAGGGTTCGTTTTTTAGGTGCATTTTTGGGGTCACTATGCTGGTTAAGGAGCAGGCGTTTGCTGGCATCCTTAAAGCGGAATTCCACTCGTTTTTCAGTTTATTAAAAGTCAGCAGCTACAAAAAGTGTAGCTGCTGACTTTTAATAAACAGACACTCACCTGTCCCACGGTCCAGCGATGCAGCCGCCCGAAGCCTTACTCCTCTCCGCGGCGACGTCATTGCAAGTGTGGGCACCCAGCTGTGACAGCTTGCAGCTTTACAGCCGGGTGCGCACTGCGCTCTCCTAGTGACCAGGCAATCTTCTGTGACGTGTCCCAGATGATTGCAGAGAGGGAGGGGCCGCCTAGGAGGAGAGGAGGAGTTTCCTAGGCGGCCAAGCGACGCAAGGAGGAAGTGGGACAGGAAGTACCTGTCAAAACCAGGTACCCACTTTCACCCCCCCCCCCCAAAAAAAAAAAAATGACATGCCAATTGTGGCATGTAAGGGCGAGGAGTACTTAAAGCGGAAGTTCCACTTTTGGTGGAACTCCCCAGTGGAATAGCTGGTTGCTGGATTCCTTAAAGCCGGGCAACATTCGGCCCGAGTGTACAGCACCCGGTCCAACAGAAGCCAGACGAACATGCTGGTAAACCAGCAGCTGACTGACTCCTGATCAGCGCTCTCAGCCAATGGCTGACAGGTACTCCATAAAAAGTACCTGTCACTGCTTATTACTGTCACCAGGGATGTTTACCTTCCTTGTGACTGCAATAAAAGTGATAAAAAAAAAAAATTAAAAGGACAGTGTAAAAATAAAAACTTTAAATGTACAGAATATCGACACCTGATATCAGCTAACAGCCTGAAAGGCAGCCAAAAAACGATATCGGTCGACCCGTACAGGCTCCACAGAGAAAGGCAGATGTGTTATGTCCTCTAGTATGTATGCTGCTATATATATTAAAGTTAACTGCAAAAGTTTGATAACACTTTAAATCAGTTAATATAAGTAAAACCTGTTTTAGAAAGTGCCTAAAACCGAACAATGATAAGCAGATTAAAGTGAAATATCATTTTGCATGTGTCCATGTCTAATTGAATTAGCTTCCGTTGTTTAGCCTCTTATTACAAGCTGTGTTCCTGATATGGCTGGATAGTGGATATTTTCTCAGCCAGTTAGAGATGTAGGATGCAGCTATAAAACCTAAAAGAGGTGCCTTCCCATCCTGGCTCATATCGCCTTCTAAATGTGGCCACACAGGACAGCTCTAGACTGACTGGAGACAGGGCAGCTGTAGGACCGGTGTCATATTGCCACCCGCCGACTCCCATTCCACTTTTCACACACTGCTCTGTTTATCTGGGAATCTTAATATTCGAAATCTTTAGGATGCCTGCTCCGCTTATAGTTCTAGGTACAGTTTATGAGCAAACCAGCGAGCTGTGACTTGTGTTGTCATACTTACAATCATGTCACTTGTATGATGGCTTGTGTCAGCTGTGATGTCATCATGTCACTTGTATGATGGCTTGTGTCAGCTGTGATGTCATCATGTCACTTCTGTGATGGCTTGTGTCAGCTGTGATGTCATCATGTCACTTCTGTGATGGCTTGTGTCAGCTGTGATGTCATCATGTCACTTCTGTGATGGCTTGTGTCAGCTGTGATGTCATCATGTCACTTCTGTGATGGCTTTTGTCAGCTGTGATGTCATCATGTCACTGTGAACCGATTTTCATAAGATTGAAGGGGCTGTGTCATGAAACACAAGACTGGTGTGATGGGACTTTGAGGTCGATGTCACACAAGCAGGATGGCCTTCCACTTTCCACCTCTATAGCTTTCTCGCTAGCCTGGAATTCTCCCTCAATAGCTGGGGGATATATGGAATATATGGGGGGGGACACAGTGAGGTAGTGACTCTATAAAACAGGTAAGCATTCTCTAAAGCTGACCATACATGTATAGAAAGTCATTGGTAAAAGTGTTTGATAAGCCAGATTGTTCATCTTTAGAAACGTTAGTGGGCGCATTTAGATTCTCGAAATGCAAAGTTTTATGCCAAAATAAAAATCTGTCATGTCAGAATTTTGTTTGGTAATCAAACGATTTTCTAAACAGTAGGGAAATCGTAAATAGTTTGGAAAAACCTACAGTGCATGTGCATTGATCGACAAAAAATGCACCCTTCTTTTATCTTGTTAAAGATCGATATATCAACAAGTGTGGAAAACTACAATGATGGTGTAAACACACAGTTTGATGGATCTTTATCAAAAACGAAGGTTTTTTTCAAACGATTTTCTATCCATGTATAGCCAGCTTTAGTGATTTTGTCACTCGCAACAGGATCGCTCCTGTGACAAGGCCCTGAGGGAAGAGGCTATTTCTTGATTTGTGTTTCCTGATATACAGTTTGCTAGTTCTGAAGAAGTAATGCTAAACCTATTCACAAAGGGCTCGTTCACGTGACCATACATACAGCATGTAGTTGTACTCATGTGTGCAGTATATAAATCGTTGCGCCCATTCAGACATCTGCACCTGGCAGCATATTAGCAGTGTAAATAAAAAAAAAAAAGACACCGCTGCTTCCAGGGTCATGAATTTCAACATTACTTGCACGTGGACGGCTCACGGAGTGGAAGTAAACTTCCCTGGTTTGTTTGTGCCTATAATAAGGCTTACCTATAGGTACTGCAAAAATCTCCAGAACTTGCACCGTTGAGGAGATATTTACTGTATACACCGCCGATGATGTCATCAGTGCATCCGCTTTGAAGGGACGGCTGCTCGTGCCATTTCTTCAGAACCCTGTGCCCTGACTGGCGTCTCCTGTGCGGGAGTGACGCCATGCGGTTCCGGGCAGTCAGAGTTGGAGTCTGCGGACCTGGAAGTAAGACGGGAGAAGATGGATGCGGCCTCCAGCAAAGACAACGCAGGCTTCATCGCACATTATGCTTTTACTTTGACAGGTCAGCAAAAAAAAAGAGGGGGCAGTGTTTACTTCCTCTTTAATTCACCCTTTTGGCTGTAGCTGCTCTGGGCCCTCCACAAAAATCTCAACATAAAATAATGTGTAGCCTCTGCAGAATGACCCCAGACCATTCTGAATGACTAAAGGGCCTGGCATTCTGTTTGTGGTGCTGCCACATGAATGACTTTGTTCCAGGCCCATGTAAACCTCAATAGTATGTACTCAGCGGCTGTACATACAATGATTGATGTCCATTCAGAATGAGTTTTTTATTCTTATTTATTTTGATCGGAAGAGGGATGGGGCAGATGAACATCACAATCTCCCCTCTTCCAATCATAGAAACCTTGAATCTCGTGAACAGGATACAAAATGGTTTCAGAATGGACAAACTAGAGTGGGAGCAACCCGTTTTTATCACTGTATGGTGGGCCGGAACTATGTTTTATCACCAGAAATTCAGTGCTTGGGCCTGGTTCATACCACTAAAACACACTCCAGATCTGTTTCGGATGAGTTTCTGTATGCGTGTATTTGACGCATTCCAGTGTGTTTTTGATGTGTTTCGAAAGCTTTCCAGATGCTTTTTTTTTTTTTTTTCCTTTTGTCTTTTTTTTTTTTTTCTCCTGTGTTATTTTTTCACTGTACTGGTGTCCGGTGCGTTTTTAATGTGTTCTGGTGCGTTTTTGATGCGTTTTACCGTGTTCCAGTACAGTCTAGTGCAGGAAAAATGCAGCGTGTTCAAATTTTTCTCTTGGAACTGGAAAGCCCTGGAACTTACTGCACTGGTGTGAACTATGCCATTGGAAACCACATAACAACCTACTTTCCATGCGTATTTGTTGCCCAAAAAAATGCACTGGACTGCATGCGGTGTGAACTGGCCCTTACTCTAGTAATGGAATAATTGAAGCTAAGGACTCCTTTAGACTTGCGATTGGGCAGCATTAAAAACGTGGTTTAGCCACATTTTCAGTGCACCCCCTTAAGCTGCAAAGGCAGTGGATGGGGGTTTCATATAGAGCCCTTGCACACTGGGGCGGGGGGCGGCGTCGGCGGTAAAACGCCGCTATTATTAGCGGCGTTTTACCGTTGGTATGCGGCCGCTAGCGGTGCGGTTTTACCCCCCGCTAGTGGCCGAGAAAGGGTTAAATACCACCGCAAAGCGCCTCTGCAGAGGCGCTTTGCCGGCGGTATAGCCGCGCCGTCCCATTGATTTCAATGGGCAGGAGCGGTATACACACCGCTCCTTCACCGCTCCGAAGATGCTGCTAGCAGGACTTTTTTTACCGTCCTGCCAGCGCATCGCTCCAGTGTGCAAGCCCTCGGGGCTTGCACACTGGAATGAAAGTAGCGGCACTTTCGGGGCAGTTTGCAGGCGCTATTATTAGCGCAATAGCGCCTGCAAACCGCCCCAGTGTGCAAGGGCTCATACTGCGGTCGCAGTGCTTTGCACCAAAATGATTGCTTCTGCCGCAGTCAGTACCACCTGGGAACACCACCCATTCAAGTGAATAGGGATGCGACCTGCAAGCACATGCAATGCAATTTAAATTGCCTTAAAACTTTACATAACACTGCAGCATACCCACACATGGGGCACCTGTCATTACATTTAATTTTTCTTTTTTTTAGTAAAAAAAATATCTAAAAATAGTTTTTCCCCTGGCATTCCGTTTAAATTTGTTGTAGCTTACAAGTCGTTAGATGTGGTGACTGCTTTGTTTTTTTTTTTTTTTTTTTTTTTAAGCTTTGTCTCTTGATTTTCATCTGGTAATTTTGCAACCTTTCTTGTCCCCAGATAGCTACACTTTCTCCTCCCGCTGTATGGAAGGAGCCATGGCTGTCACCCAGGCTGAACTTCAAACATGTCTGCTGTTCTCTCCATTATATGGATACTATTGGGATTAGTAGTTTACAGCAACTAGCTCATTTAATTAAAACTTGCATATAAGAACTAGTAGGCCGCAATATGTTACTTTTTTTTGTTCTAAAATTTCCATAAATTTTAACTTGCCTTGTCCTGCACAGGGAAATTCCTCCCCCCCCAAAAAATACCTTTTAACAGCTGTTTGTCTTTTGCAGTCTTTTATATGTACCTCCTTTCTCTGGGCCTAGTTTTGTGATTCTCTTGTACTTGATCCCTCCCTCTGTGCCATCGCCCTTTTCTATATGTGAAATTCTCCCCTCCTCTATTTCGGACTCTGTCATTACCGTCTGTTCCCAGGACTCTATGGAGCAGGGCGAGGCATGCGTAAACAGGGACGCACCGGACCCCCTGCTGTGAGCCACAGTCGCAACAAGTGTGAACCCAGCCTAAGTCAACACTGACCTCTCTAGCTGCAGTTTATGTGAATTAATTAAATCGCACCGATCCCAACAGACTTTGAAGTCGTGTTTCGGTCAGTTTCTAACAAAGACCTGTCGTTTTGTTTACATTAGAAGGCTGCCAAAATTCTGTTCTCACTAGAAAGTAAAGAGGAAGGGAGCTGTGCGCTGCCAGTTGGGTACTGTGTGGCCACAATGATCAGAAGTCTGCATTAAGAGGCGCCCTCCGCCCACCAAATTTAAAGGAAATGTGGATGCTTTAGGCCTCATTCACATGGGCTCAGAGGCCCGTACAACATGAATGACCATGTATTTATGTGTGTGGGGAAGCCAGGGTTGATGACTGGACGCACAGCTGCTGTACAGACTCCAGCGTACAGCTGATTTTACCAGGCGTGCAAGGGTGGGTGCTGGGCCCCCCGAATCCACCCTATGGGGATGTGTACCCATACCTGAATACCTATCAGAGTTGGCTGTGTGCTGGAGTCCATACAGCTGCTGGGGTGTCCATTTATTCCTCTCCACATGCAGAAACAAAGACCTCGTTCATGCCATGTGAATGAGGCCATAGTGTAATCTTACAAAAGATTTCTACATGGGAAAAGTTTAGCACGTATTCTGTAAAGTCAAACCAAATAACTCGAGGCATCAAGTCACTTTAAGTGAAGCTGAACATGTTGAAACTAGTGTTTTGGTTGTCGGCTTTAATTGAAAGTTGTCACTTATTCTGCTTTTTGGCCAATGTATGGTTTGTCGTGGCTGGCCTGCTTCCTCAAACAAGTTGCATGGCTTTGTGTGTTTTCCAGACCTCTGAAGCATGCAGCAAAAAGAGAAGCTGGAATTCTTTATTCTGGAAGCCAAAGCATCAACACAGTGACAGGGAACTTTATAAGGAGGGGACAACAATTGCAGCCCACATTTCTTCTATGATAAGTGTATTGGAATAAATTGACTTCCTAAATTGGCTCATGTATACCTAAGTCTGAGTATATGCGGGAATAATGCCAGGGTTTTCTGTACTCATTCTGCAGTCATATGTGAACAGTCATTCCTTTTTTCTCTGGACATTCATACATTTTGTGAAGTGGCAGTTAAATTTTTGTACTGCCATCAGTATACAGGAAAGAGGGATTGGGGCCAGCTAGAAGGGGACAGGCCTGTAAATCTGCTGGATTATGGCACATGCATGAGATGCAGCCCAACACGTTGTGTTGCCTGCGCTCAGGCATCTAGTGCTGCTCGTCAGCCAGCGGCCACGTCAGGAAGTGTTCAGTGGCGTGCACATGCATGGACTGTCGTAAAGCACAGGATCCCAGATGAGGTTCTTCAGGTACATTCAGGACTTTCCTCTGCTTGATTATGTATTTATCACTTTACTTAATCCCAAGGGCAAATTGGGAAATAGTTTTTGCAACACAGCCACACTCGACAAAGACAACACAAGATCACCACAATGAACAGAGCAAGATACAAAGACACAACAAAATTGCCAATAACCGTCATTAACACCAAATAAAAAATAATAAAAATGTCACAACAGTATATATAATTTTAATATAAAATGTTTGGTAATTGCTCGTTTTTTATTTTTTTAAAATGACAAACATATCATACTTTTCTCCACTGTGGAGCTCGTTTTGCACAGAGTGGCCCTGATCGTCCATTTCTGTGGTCCCTCGGCGGCTCCTCCCTGCATCAGATAACCCTCTAGGATCAGCGCTCTCCCGGGGGTTACCTTGCGGGCGCACTCCCGAGTCCAGCATTTGCGTCCATAGACATGAATGCCAGACTCGGCCCTGGTGCCCGCGTCATTGGATTTGATTCACAGCAGCGGGAGCCGATGGCTGCGCTGCTATCAATCTATCCAATCAAGAGCCAAGACCCCGTGGAGAAAGGGACAGCACGTCCTCGCTGAGGGAAATACGGGGCTCAGGTAAGTAAAATGGGGGGGGGGGGGGTTGGGGGGGCCGGTCACTGCCCGGTGTTTTGTTAATGCATAGGATGCATTAAGATGAAAAAACGTGAGGGTTTACAACCCCTTTTAATGCTTTAAAAAAAAAAAAAAAACTTAAAGTGGGTGTAATTCCACCACTCACGATTCTCAACTATTGCCATCTTATGTATATATGTATACATGCCTCCTGCATGTATCCCTACCTTTTTAGGAATCACCCCCTTCTGCACACCGAGCCCCGCAAATCTCCGAAATCCATGGGCGGGTCTATGCTCCAGGGCTAAGTGGGCGGAGTCGCGACGTCACTAGACTCCCCACCCACCTCTACACTCCTCTTTGGCCAGGCAGCGTCGCAAAGGAAGCAGAGCACGCTCACGGCCCCCTGTGTCTCCTGCGTACAACACAGGCTGTAGTAAGGGCTGTGAGACGCTAAGAGAGGGATGATGACACTGGGAACATACATCTAATGTCTCTTGCATACTAGTGTGTGAGATAAGGAAATGAGCTGTCACTCACAGCAAGGGGGAAAAGGGACTGGTATGTCTGTCTGTCCATTGTTATCTCACTTAAAGAAGAAGATAGGATTGCTCAGAGCTGGATTAACTCTTTGTGGCAAGACTGGGCAAAGATGACATGAAATCATATGCTGTACCAGGTACAAGCCTTAAGTAAAACATTTTTTTGGGGGTTTACAGCCACTTTAAAGTATCTGTAAACCTTTACATATACACAGTAAAATGACAGGCCTCAGGTGATGGAGATTAAACCAATCCTCCCACATAAGTTGCACCTGTCTATCTGCTGTTTTTCTCTTCTATATCCATTCAAAGTCCAGAATTTATGAAGGTTGCCTGAGCTGCCAGAAAAAGGGGGCGAAAAGCTGAAGTTACACTCTGCAGAGCTCAGTTAGGAGAGCTCTGAGATCTGATTGGAGGGAAAGGACACACCCTCCTGCACACAGGAACAGAGCTGAGGCTGTCGATCTCCTGGAGCTCCCTCCCCTGTCACCATTTTTTTCTCTTTTGTGTCAGAAAACTTGTCAGAAGTAATTCATGCTGATAGGAGAGGAATGAAGCAGGAGACATAAATGACACATATTGCTCTTTACTGAGACAAGTACAGTAGAGGGATATGCTTTGTTCATATTTCATGTCTGAGGTTTACAACCATTTTAAGGCTTGTTTAGGAAACAGAAAATGCCAGTCATCGTTCCATTTGCTGCTGGGCCAATTTTTTTCTATCTCTGCAATCACATGCTAAAGTGAACATTGATTTGAAAACTTAGTTGAAACTCTCTAAATCTACCATATAGGGCAGCCTCTTTCAACCAGGGTACCCGGGAATCCTGGGGGTGTCTTTAGGTTTCTTCAGGGGTGCCTAAATTCCCATAAATTGTATACAACCCAACGGGAGGTTGAAGTCTGCCTTTTAGTTTCAAAGTCACAGGTTTTCATCGTGCACCATTACAACCTGCCAGCCGCCAGCATCATAACAACCAATGACCTCATCTGTTGATAAGGAGATTGGGTGCCTGTACAGCATTTTTGTTTGCCCCCTTCCCGTGAGCACTGGGATCACATTAGCTAAATGAGGGAGAAGAGAAACATTTGAATACTAGTCAGTACCGGTATACAAAAGTGTAGTGCTTTGGAAGTCTAAATCGCCTCTAACATTGGATGTCCTACATGTGTGGATTTGCTGCATTGTGTAAAACTATTTAGTTTTTTTTTTTTTTTTTTTTACTTTTTCGAATTGGGTGCCTCGAGATTGTGCAGAGTTTTAAAGGGTGCCTTGACCGAAAAAAGGTTGTGAAATACTGATCTAGGGGGCCTATTGATGATCGTGCTGCTTTTGTGTCTTGCATGTTGGCTACGCAAGTGTTTTTTATGAAATCTATTTTTTGAGTGAGTAAGGCTCGGTTCACACTGGGACGACTTGGGATCCGACTTGTCGCCCCTCAAGTCGCCCCAAGTCGCCCCAGAAAGAGATTCACATGACAGTGAATGGGAGCGTCTTAATAGACACTACTGAAGTCGCTCCAACTTCAGAGCGTACTCCCTGTACTACTTGGATCCGACTTGGTAGGCGACCTGTACCATAGAAATCAATGGAAGTCGCCTCCAAGTCGGATCTCTCTCTAAAGTCAAGCGACTTTGCAGGCAAAAAATTTCGTTTGCCCAGGCAAACCCCTCCCTCCCAGAGAGCTGATTGTCCTGTGATTGGCCACAGCCGAAGTCACCTGTCCTGGAGGCGACTTGAAGTCGCGTTGTAATTTGCTAAAGTCGCGCTGAAGTCGCGTTGAAGCCGCGTTGAAGTCGCCGTGCAAAGTCGTGCTGAAGTCATGTTGCCCCTGTGTGAATCGAGCCTAAGAGTCCATTGACATTTCTTGGGGCCGCTGTGCTAACATGAAGTTTTTTTTTTTCTTGTAAAAGCTGAGGTTTCTGTGCCTGTATTGTGGATTTTGAAAATGAATTCCTCCACAATGCCCAAAGCTAGGAACAAAACCAAAATTGATGGCCGCACACTCCGAATGGATGCCAATACTTTATTGATGCATATCAAAATTAGAAAGATAAAATCATGACCGCACAAGGAGCATGAGGAGATGAATGTTAAAGCGGGGGTCCACCCACACCGCCAAAAAAAAAAAAATATTAAAAGCCAGCAGCTACAAATACTGCAGCTGCTGACTTTTAATACATGGCCACTTACCTGTTCCAGGGTCCAGCGATGTCGGCAGGGGACACCGAGAACCCGCTCGGTTCTCGGCAGCTGCCGCCACCATCCTAGGTGAGGGAATCAGGAAGTGAAGCGTTGCGGCTTCACTTCCCGGTTCCCTACTGCGCATGCGCGAGTCGCGCTGCGCGTCCCAAGTGGTCCCCGCTCTCTCCTGGGAGCTGTGTGTTCCCAGCAGACAGCGCGGTGGGGACGGGAAGTGGCGTAGACTCCCATGGGAGTCTATGCCGGAAGTGGGTGCAAATACCTGTCTTAGACAGGTATCTGCACCCCCCTCCCCCCTGAAAGGTGCCAAATGTGACACCGGAGGGGGGGAGGGTTCTGAAAAGCGGAAGTTCCATTTTTGTGTGGAACTCTGCTTTAATGCGTTTCACAGGGCTTACACATCACACCTTAGTGTGATGAGTAAGCGTTGTTTGCGTAAAACGCATCACATTTATCTCCTTATGCTCATTGTGCTGTCATGATAATATCTATCTAATTTTGATATGCATCAATAAAGTATTGGCATCCATTTGGAGTGTGCGGCCATCAACATTGGTTTTGTTCCTGCTAATCTCGGAGGTGAGCCAGGTGGGCACCTCTGCTCCGGATGTTCGACAAGGTATTCAGCACACACACCTTGAACAGTGTATACCTGTTATTGGACTAATACCTAAAGCTACAAAGGCTTGTTTTTTAAATAGTTTTTACTGCTTGTTCAGAACATGAGAATAATATTGTGTGCATAATCTGGGCATAGGTTCACTTTAATTAAAGTAACACTAAACTTTGGTTAAAATAACAAATTATTTTCAAGCATGTATTCACCCACGAAAGTTAAGAATACTGAATCACCAAATTTCTCATTTTTGCTTCTGTGATCCGAGGGTGGCTACATTTGTTCTCCATATTTTCACTGTATGTAAGACCATAGTCGCCCTCTCTTGCTTGCGCGGGAGATGGACTAGGGACTATGAGATTTAGGATTTGTAGTGCGCGTGACGGTAACTAAATTGCACGGCTTGTTCAAACAAATGTGAGGGAGAGAGCTCATAGAGGACATTGCAAAGAGGCAGAACTGGTAAACATGGTGATCCTTGCCACTAACCGTGTACTAGGGTAGCAACACATTTGCTGTAATGTATCTACGGAGGAACATCGTTGTCACCAAAGGCTGTCTCTCTTAAAGTGGTTGTAAACCTCAGTCATGGAATCTGAGCAAAGCACATAGTTACATCTCAAAAAAATTAGAATATCATCAAAAAGTTACTTTTATTTCAGTAATTCAATTCAAAAAGTGAAACTCCTATATTTTATATAGATGCATTACACACAAAGTGATACATTTCAAGCATTTGTTAATTTTGATTATGGCTTACAGCTATTGAAAACCCAAAATTCAGTATCTCAGAAAATTAGGATATTGTGAAAAAGTTCAATATTGTAGACTTATGGTATCACGAGCTAATCAATTCAAAAAACCTGTAAAGGTTTCCTGAGCCTTTACATCAGGGGTCTCAAACTGGTGGCCTCCAGCTGTTGCTGAACTACAAATCCCATCATGCCTCTGCCTGTGGGAGTCATGCTTCTAATTTTCTGAGATGTTTTACTAGCTGTAAGCCATAATCATCAAAATTAAAAGAAAGAAATGCTTAAAATATTTTACTCTGTGTGTAATGCATCTGTGTAATGAGTTACACTTTTTGAACTGAATTACTGAAATTAAGTATTTGAAGATGCACTTAGACCCTGGATTGCTAGTGTTTTAGAAGATAAGCATTTTTAAAAATAAATGTTAACTTGATAAACGAGTGATGTCTTGCAATACGAGTAGCAACTGAGTAGAAGCCTGCAGACTGATGATATTCTAATTTTTTGAGATGCACCTGTATATCTGTAGGGTTTCTTTGTCTATTTCCAAAGCTCTAAGTGTAATTTCTTTCTGGTGCTTTGTTTCCTCTGTTATCAGCATGTGTCACTTCTGAGAAGTTTTCCCAACACATGAGATAAATTTGTGTTGGGGAGGGAGCTCAGCATGGAGCCTGTCTATTCACTTAGCTCAGTGATGGCAAACCTTGGCATCCCAGATGTTTTGGAACTACGTTTCTCATAATGCTCATGCACTCTGCAGTGTAGTTGAACATTATGGGGAAATGTAGTTCTAAAACGTCTGGGGTGCCAAGGTGTCGCCATCACTAACCTAGCTGTATATTTGCTTTGTGGAGAGGGGTGTGTGTTCCTTTCCTCCAATCAGCTCTCATACACTGTTACTTCAGCCTCTCCACCCCCTCTGTGGTCCTGACAGATAAAAGATTTTGCCTTTTTGAAGGGGTGTAGAGAGAAGGCTGCAGATATACACGTAAAACTTTTGTAGAGAGATTTGTTTCATCACTGTGTATCATCTGAGTCTGTTCACTTCACTGGGTATATGTGAGGGTTTACATCCACTTTAATGTTGACTGCAAAACCCTTCCTCTCCCCTTTTCTTTGTTACATAGGGAGGTGTCCCGTAGTAGTTCACAGAAGATAGCAGTGTAGGATAATATCGGACCACTTATCGGATCTTACACATAAAGATACAGGGACATATCTGGCAAACACAACTGGTGTTTTTTAAATATATTTTTTGTACCCTCAGAAAATGTTCTCTGTTTGGGGGGAAAAAAAAAAGCGTTGTCCACATCTAAGCTGCAGTCATTTTTTAAATTTATGTTTTGCACATTAATGTAGCTACGTTGGATTAGCATTAATGAAGCCCAATAATTGTACTGAAGGATGCAATTGTAATTGCTTAAGCCATGTAGTGTGGAGATTTGTGTGTGAAGGGTGTGGCACGTGTAAAGCAATACATTGTTACAGTTGGTTATCTGTGGATAGCACCCTGGATTGCGGCCAGATC
This sequence comes from Aquarana catesbeiana, assembly GCF_042186555.1. Lineage (NCBI taxonomy): Eukaryota > Metazoa > Chordata > Amphibia > Anura > Ranidae > Aquarana > Aquarana catesbeiana. The sequence goes on from NC_133331.1 coordinate 195,296,724, forward strand.
AGTTAGTAAATACAGCTGGGCACAGCTCCAAATAAAACATCTACATCCTCTCTCCAATCCAATAAAACATTTTTTGATGGACAAGACGACAATTTTATTTTCTCTGTAATATTTATAATTTACTTTATGAATTCTGGATTTTTTGTATACTTATTGATGGAATGTCAGTAATTGAATGTAAAATTCCAATAGCCATAAAAACCAGCATGAGATCAAGGTTCTTCTAGGATTTGCATAGGCATGGCTGAGATTTACTTCACACCTCCCTCACTTCCTGTAGAGCATGTCCCCCGGCTACTTTGTTCCTGTAATCCCAGCAGATGAGAACTTGGGCAGGGCTCACTACACTCTTTAACCTGGTACACAGTTTAAGTTTTGTTTTTACCCAGCGGGCTGTAAAAAAAACAAATATTACAGGCCGTACTACTATGTGATGTTAGTACTGCGATCTCCCCACCAAGCTATTGTGTTCTGAGCCACTCCCCCCCCCCCCGCCAGAATGCATCTGTTGGCCATCGGCTACCAGCACTCATTGGATGTCCATTGAATGCTGGCTTTCCAGCATGCCCAATCGACAGAAGCTGGCCAGGCTGATGTACACAAGGGTTGAATATTGGCCGATTTCTGTTGAACCGGCCTATACCAGGCGATATTTGGCCCCTATGTATCAGACTTTTTTTTATTTCAATACAGCATAGACAGGATAGTCAGAAAACATGGAGATAGGAGCTCATCGCATTTCTGTCAGGACCAATTATTTCTTGGTACTCATATTATCCTTAAAGCGGAGTTCTACTCAAAAGTGGAACTTCTGCTTATCCGTCTGTTTTTGACAGGTTTTGTTGCCCGCATCCAGGAGACGGGGCCGCAGCTTGGTCTCTCAGAAGTTTGGCCCCCTCCTTATTCCTCCGCCGCCAGACCAATTTTTTTTTTTTTTACAGTAACGGGTTGAGGTAAAATATTTAACACTTAGAGAAGTGCTTTCAGCAATCACATTTATTTAGATCTGGGCATGACCAATTTGATTTCAATCTAGGAGCCAGATAACAATATTAACAGCCAGTTTTTTCACTAACAAATCTTAGGGGTGGTTGCCTGTCTCCCAGTGGCAGTGTTTTTTTCCCATTTAGGATAAAGTAAGGGAGGGTTATAACCCTTGTCACTACATCTATATAAGATGGGTCAGTACTGGGGAGGACTCTCAGAGATTGTATGATATTATTATTCTGGGTTATTTTGATACGTGGAAGTATTGTGTGACAGTTTCACATTAGAAATCCACATTTGTCTATTTAAACTGCTCACAAAGGAAGCTTTTTAGGAGTATAAATTATAGTGACTCTATGGATCTTTTCAGCTACATCAGTACAGACGGTGCTTGGATTATAGCAGGGGTACTGAATTATAATTCACGGGTGTCCTGTCAGTAAAATTTTCTTCCAGCGGAGGTCCGAGTGTTATATTGGTGATGACCTTGTAGATACCTGTGTTTTTCTAGGGCAGAAAGATCTCTGCACAACTGTGAACAAGCCTTTACATCAGTCCCCCCCTTCACTGCACATCCCTCCTCCCTTATACATCACAGTCCCTCATCAGAGACCCCCCCCCCCCCAACCCATTGCGGACCGCCCCATCATAGCGTGTCCCTTTAAAGACCCCCACTCCGTCACAGACCCCCACTGTCCCTTTCATCAACGCAGCATTCCCCCTTCCTCCCCCTCCCCACACTGCCCTACCTTATGCACAAAAGCCGAGAAGCATGCATGGCAGGTCCAGACAAAGGGTGGGACTTTTAAAGTTAAAGACGGGTGATTGGTTGCTGGGACTGCCCCACTGTCTAGCAACCAATCACCTGCTTTGTAACTTGAAAAGTCCTGCCCTTTGTCTGGACTTGCAGCGCTTGTGTGAATAAGGTAGGGCAGTGTGGGGAGGGGGAGGAATTGGATATGATGATGAAAGGGAGAGACCTGCCACGCCTCCCATGTAATCAAGGATGTTAACGGCGGGCAGGTGAGCCGGCAGAAGGGAGAGAACACTCAGGCAACTATTTGGCGAGGCTGCGGGCCGGATAGGTCTGCTACTGGGTCTGGATTTGGCCTGCGGTCCGCCAATTAGTGATGCCTGGTCTATAGCAAAGTGTGAGCTGCAGTTTACGTACAAACAATTGTTCCAGGTCTTCCTGCATAGAAAACCTTTTGTCAAACCAAACCTCTGTAAGCTTGAGAGCCATTTTGCCAAGTTGTGTTCTGTTCAGCCATACCTGTGATTCACATACTCCTTTGCTTCATAATTGTGATGGTTAAACCACGACATTCTGCATCTTCGTGTTTCCTCTGTCTGAAGATTGAACTATGAACAAGCACTTCCACCTAGCAGCACTAGAGTCATCCATTCGAATCCCAACCACGGAACTACCTGCATAGTTTGCATGTACTCCCTGTGCCTGCTTGGGTTTCCTCCCACTCTCCAAAGACATGCTGGTAGGTTAATTGGCTCCTGTCTAAATTGGCCCTAGTATGTATAAATATGAGTTGGGCACCTTAAGTCTGTAAGCTCCTTGAAGGCAGGGACTGGGTTGCAATGTGAAATAAATAGGGGGGGGGGTTTGCATTCCCCCTATTTAAATAAAAAATATGTATTATCTTGCCTGTTCCTATAATTAGCTAGTCTATCAAAGCTCTAACAATATTAATGGTGATGATGATCAAACAAATATTTAGCTACTAAAATAAACACAATGCTCAAGGAAGCAAAGGTCTTGTTTATTTGCGAAGAACATAACATCTAAGGATAGTAACAGAGCATATAAAACAAAAGAACAGAGATGATACGTTAAATACCGGTAAGTCCTTCCTCAGTCTGTATGTTGGCTGGGCTCCAGGAGAGAGAGGGGCCTTCATCATTGGCCCTCACATTTTAAAGCACTCAGACACAACCCAACAAACACCCCCTACCCGCTAGAGCTGCATGAAAATGACAATCACAATTTCTTTGCTTAGAATAAAGACAACGATTCTGAACTTTTTTTTTATTTTAAAGATTTACAACCCCCCTGAACATTAGGTTATCAAACAAGATGGCAATAAAATAAGACATAATACTCTTTCCTTCAATGACATTTAAAGAAATGTAATGAAAAATAATGTAATGAGTTTTTTTTTTTTTTTTTTTACCCATCATACTTGCCTAGGTGAATGCAGCATGGGACCGATGCTGCATCTATCCCACGGCGTCTCTACACTGAGAACCAAGCCACCAAACATCGCCGATGACTCGGTTCCCTCAGCTCCCCGAGAGGAGAGCTGCTGCCTGTCAGTAGCTCTCCTCTCTGCTCCTCCACGCTCATTGGAGTGCTGAGCTGTGGAGGGGCAGGGAGCGGCCGTCTCGGGCTCTCAGCGGCCCATGGAGAGGCTGAGACAGGCATCAGTCCAGGCACCTGGCAGATCCAGACTTTGTCGTGATGACGCGGACTGGACTGATTTCTGTGATGTCAGCAGAGAGCGGACTTACCTAACCGAGTGACCCCACCCCCCTCTGACAACACGGGGAAAGCCATAGGGAAGTCCCCGTGCATCAGAGGAGGGCAGGGTCACCGGGTGGCCCCGCCCCCATCATAAGAAGTGTCAGAAGAACCGAAGCGTCACACAGCGGAAGACTCCCACTGAGGCGGACGGAGCAGAGAAGAAGCCGGAGGAAGATGCGGGGCGAAGAGCAGAGGAAGATGGAGAAGAGGAAGATTTTCATGCGGGGTTCCCCTTAATATCCATACCAGACCTGAAGGGCCTGGTATGGAATTTAGGGGGACCCCCCCACGCATTTTTTTTAAATTTTTTATTTTTTTCCTAAATTTTGGCTCGGGGTTCCCCTGTGGGGAAATTCCATGCTGTTTTTATCAATGAACTTTTATGTGTATTGCCGGACTGACAATTCATTATAGCTGTCGCTAGCGATAGTAGTTTTACATGACTTTTTTTCCCTTTTGGAATTGTCATTTTGCTCTCAGACTGTTCTAAACACTGGAAACATGCGCCCCTTTACAGGCATACTATAGACACCCCCCCCCCCAGGTACGAAATTTAAAGGAATATTACACGTTTATTGTTTCACTTTAAGCATTATTAAAATCACTGCTCCCGAAAAAACGACCGTTTTTAAAACTTTGTTTTGCATTGATCCATGTCCCCTGGGGCAGGACCCAGGTCCCCAAACACTTTTTATGACAATACCATGTATATAAGCCTTTAAAATTGGCACTTTTGATTTCTCCCATAGACTTTTAAAGGGTGTTCCGTGGCTTTTCGAATTTGCCGCGAACATCCCAAATTGTTCAGCGAATGGGCGAACAGCCAATGTTCGAGTCGAACTCACTCATGTTCGACCCGAACACAAAGCCCATGCCTAGTACTCGCCGATGCCAGATCCAGATACCTACCGCAACTTTTTTGTTTACACTTCAGCTGTCAGCAATGGTACTAAGCATTGAAAAATTATTTTACAAATTCAATACATTTTTTATATTTTAATTTTGCACTTTTTTTCAATGTGAAATGTTTAAATATATGTTAAAGGTGTAAAAATTATTATTGAACAAAGCAAACAAAAAAAATGTGTTAATTGTTTATAAAGTAGCATTAAAAAAAAAACAGCAGGAAAATTAATTAAATAGAGAAGGAGAATAAGGAGTTAATAAGGCTGATTTGAGTAAATTAAGGGTTAATAAGGGGTTTTAATTTTTAATAAAAACAAAAAAAAAAAAAATTATTTTTACTTGACAAAGTTGCTGTAAACTGACTTTATTTACAGACCGAAGTTCATCCCTTTGATCTGTAAATGGACAGATACAATGTTTCTTTTTATCTTTCAGCACTGAACAATGTTGTTGATAAACATTGCTGGTGTTCTGCCGAGAAAGTTCCCCTCGGTGGATAAGGACCCCCCTCTACTGCGCAGGCGCATGGATTGCGCAGTAGGAGCCGGCGGAAATAGCCGAAGCCGATAGAATAGAAATCAGCTGTACACGGCGCCTGTAAGAGGGCCGCTCGCCGCGCTTCGGGCACGGCCTCGCTTCGCTCGGCACTTTTTTATTCTCCCTCTAGGTCCACTTGGATGGTGGGGCTTCAACCTCGACCCAGGGGGCAGGCGCCGTGTACAGCTGCTTGAAGATTTTCAGCTTTGGCTATCTTCGGCAGCTGCTAGTCGTTGGTACTGCGCAAGCGCTGCACCTGCGCAGTACAGGGGGGTCCTTATCCGCCGGGGGAACTTTCTTGGCAAGACACCGGCTGCTTATTTATTTATTTGATGGCTGTGAACAGAGAACTGCTCTGCACTTGTTACATGAATCGTGGAAATACTGGATTAAGATCATGTGGGGGGTTGAATTGAGATCGCAACGTTTTTAACGATTAATCGTACAGCTGTACTTCCCGCCCAGTGTAGTCCTCTGTCCAATGAGTGACCATCCATAAAGTATAAGGGACTGCCATTTCTAATCATCAGGAAATAATGTGTTACCCTGGATCCTCTAGGAAGCATGTTGCTGTCTCCACAAGGTGGCACTGCTATATTGCCATCAGCATTCCAGTCCACATCTGGTCCCTTTTGATGTTCTGGTTCAAAACAAGGCAATGAGACACTGTAACCTTCACATCACCAGGAGGTCTGAGCTCATGCTCTTATTCCCACACCCCACCGCCAGGGGGTATGCGTGAATCCTCTATGATATGCACCCTGATGCTATACTCACCCTGCTGGGTAATCTTGCTTTGCTGCCATTCCAGGCTACCCCCAGCTGGCGTCAGTATAACCAGGACTCAACAGTTCATAATTATCTGATATTAAAAACATGTTGACTTCCAAAACAATGCAAAAAAACACTCAGTATGTCTGCAATTTTATGCAACACTCCACAACCCCTCATCACAGAATTATGGTGTGAAAAGTAGGGATGCACCGATACCTGTTATTTAGGAACGAGCACGTGTACCAATACTTGTGCGCAAGCACTCACCAATACCTATTACCGGTGTGGTGCGATTTGAGCCCATGCAAAATGAATGGCAAGCCTGGGCTCAAACAGGAGCACTGCTGGTAACCGCATGCAATTTGGACAGGAATTGCACCGCATTCATGTTCAAAGCACTTGCGATGCTTTGCAGTGCGATTTTAGCCCATTCATTTTGTATGGCCTCAAGTAGCACTGCAAAAGTATCGGTTTTAGGTATTGGAGCATTTGTACAAATACTTGTACAAATGCTTCATATCAGCTCTGATACCGGCATTGTTGCAACCCTATAGAAAAGGTCATGTATAAATCAATTGTTTTCTATGCGCAAAGGTGTCATGATGAACCGCCATTGATGCATGTAGATTAATGGATATGACGGTAACGAGCCCTAAGGGTCCTAGTTTGTAGAGCACTGTTGTGGTGTAACCGCCGAACCCCTCATATATTTATAAAGCACAGCACTTTGCATGTTTAGGGACTCTGAAGCAATTGGCGCTTCATTGAAATTTTAGAATGGGGGAGGTGGCAGGAGAGCCATTGTCACCTAATATCTGGAAGACATGACTGCCTCCTTCATCAATCATGGGGTGTGCAGCATTCTGGTTTGTATGGTATATTATGGTCTGAATTTTATGAATGGACCATAAATGCAGGCACAGTGTGGAGAAAACACTGCAGCATGTGCTCTCCATTGTATATGGGGCCTACATTTTTATCATATTTGTGTGGAGTTCTTTTTTGGCTCTATCAGCTTAGAAATAGACAGCGTGATCTGTGCATTTTCTGCCCATAGATTGTGTCTGGCTCTGTTCTGGAAGGCAGTTGGGTGGTCTTGTACCACCTGTGGGCAGCCATTGGGTCAGCGCAGGGTCTCTTTCTCCAGTTTGCATAGAGTTGTCTGTGTGATGACAGGATAATGGCTGTGAAACTGTAGAGTAAAGGTCATTCTAATTTAGCACATCCTGGTGGAGTGACAGGAGAATGTGGAGCTGACAGTGGCTTTCTATCTCTGCCACCCGCTTGGCTTGATTTCCCGCAGTTTTTGAGATATGTGGGAACAACAGATATCAGTATGCTTCCAGAGCACAACACCAAAGCTTTCACTGTTGGCATTATATTTCATCAATTTCAAACTTGTCATTCTCTGCTTCTACAGGAATTTCTGTGACGTGCATTGGAGTACAAAACCAGAACTGAACCAGAAGCTGAGTGATGGCAGTTTGAAACTAAAGTATGTGTATGTATGAGTGACAGTTGGGGGATTGTAAGCCCCTTAAAGGCAGGGACTGATGTGATTGTACAAAATAAATGTGAAGCACTGTGTAAATTGACTGAGCTATATACATACCTGTAATAAAGTATACCAAAGGCCTCCAGCTGCAAGTTGGGCACAGCATTTGGTTACTTTACTATGTTATTGCCTGCTAGTATACTTTTGTATGATTTATATTTTTCTTCCTCAGACTTCAATTTGGTACCTTTTTGGTAATGGTGCCCTGGGATTCGGTTTCTTTTTCTTAGACTCGCCAAGGTATTAACTAGTTATATTACATAGACTTAAAGTGGCTCTTCACCCTTCGGCGCCCTTTGCCTCCTGTGGTATGCATGTCACATATTCCAGGAGGCATTGTCCCTCCATTCAGTAAATGAGGGGGGTGTTAAGTGGCGCATCATAGGTAGGCCGGCTGGCTGAACCTGGAGAACTTGGCAGCGCAGGACTGAGCAAGGGCAAAACAAAAGAGGATCTTGGGACAGTGCTGGATCCGCTGGGTTGGTTACTATCTGATATGTTCAAAATGCAACCCCTGGTAAGGAGGGGTTAAAAAAAATTGTTGGAGGGGAAAGACCGAGGATCCGCTTCAAAGTTTTGTTCCCATTCACGCAGCATGCCTCAAAGTAAAAAAAAAAAAAAAGTTTCTTGGCTTTTAGATATTTTATAGGAGAAGGTGCTTTGGCAGTGTTAGGGTGAGTATGTCCCACTAGGAAGGCTTAGGACAGGCCGAGTTCCTCCCAGAAACATACAATGAAGAAGGCAAGCCTCTTAACCTTTAACCCTTGTTAGGACAGACTGTGTCCAAATCCAGTTTAGATCTGATAACTGTGTCTGTACTTTGCTAGCAGATCTCATTAAGTGTCTGTAATGGATAAGTTCACCTTTTGTAAAGAAAAAATAATATACATCTTTTTGTAGGTAGAAAAAAAAAAAAAGTGCATTGTTTTATTTTTAAATTTTTTTACATTGCTTCCTGAAAAGCATTACGCGGATGCAATGCCTGGATCCTGCAGACTCTCAGTACACTGTCTGCCCGTACCTCCGATACAGAGAGGCAGTTTCTGAATTGCAGAAAGAACCAATGTAGTTCATTGAGAACTACATGCCTTCAGCCACAATGGCTAATGGTACTTGTCTTTTAATACACAGGAAGTTGTGAATTAATGAATGGCATGTGTGGAGCCCCGCACAGCCATGCTGTTTTTAAATTTTGACAGTGGGGAGAAGATCACAGAGTGGGAGGTGGGTGGATAAGCGCATGTTACACCCTAAATATGGATGTAACATACTGCTAGGGCTGGGGAAAAAATCGATTTAAATCTTGAATCAAGTTGAGAGGTCAAATAGATTCAAAATTTAAGCAAATCAATTTTTTCTAGATTTTTTTTTCTTTTTTTTTTTTTTCACCACGCTGGGCCTAAAGAGCTGCGTGCAGGAGTTTTTAGGCGAGGCCCGGCTTTGGCCTAGTCCACGAGGCCGGACGCCGCGGACTAGGCCGAAGCTGCGGGCAGGAGTTTTTATGAGTTTTTTAGGAGTTTATATTTTGATTATGTCCAACAACGTTCTCCATATCCCCCTCATAAACAACAAGAAAGAAGTAGGTTTTGATTTTTCAATGCTGGAGTTATCAGAAAAGGGCATCCAAAAGGGGAAGCATTTACCTAAATGTTTTTTGAGCGATGCTATGTGAATGAGAACGTGTAACAAATATATAGTAGGTATTATTCCAATTTTGGCTGCAAAAGTGGAAAGACACTTTAATTGTGTATCTGAAGGGGTGTTTGCACCTACATTTAAAGTATGCCTATAAAGAGCCAAGAGTGTAAATCAAATGATTTCACTGTAAAGCAGGCACCTATAAATTCTCTATCCTATGTGGAGATACCTGCAGATGTGTCTCCAGGGCTCCGAAGCCTCAAATCTAATCTTGTACAAATACTTTTTTCAATTTAAAGCGGGGTTCCACCCAAATGTTGAACAATATCTGTATGTATTCTCTTCCTTGCCTAGATGCTGACATGCTGTTTAAAAAAATTTAAATCGCCGTAATTACCTTTTATTTTTCTATTCTTCTTTGCACTTCCTGGTTCTCCTCCCATGGGAGTAGGCGTGTTTCTAGCCTCTCCCAGACTCCTGGGAGCTAGTCTCAGGCTTCCCAGGATGCCACTGAGCATGTGCGGGAACGAGCAGTGAATGCTGGGAGCACAGCATTCACCACATCCAGGAAATAAATGCTTGTGGGCTTCAAATGCCCACAATGAAGATGGAAACCGCCTGCAGTGAATAATATAAGTTATTCTTTCCGACGAAATCTGACACAGGCGGACATATTACATACAATATGTGAGTATGTAATTCTGAGAAGAAAAGTTTGTGAATGAACTAAAAAAAAAAAAAAAAAAGATAGATAGGTGGACCCCCGCTTTAAGTTGTGGTTAAGTTTGGATCCTTCTAATCCTCACATTGGTCCAACTAATAAATCATGAACATGGTGATCATTTGTGTAGTATTTAAAATGTACTTTACCCAGACTATTGACCTATTATTAACAAACCGTAAGAGCGTTAGGGTTCATGCACAAGCTTTTACAGGCATGATCTATGCCTAGCGTAATTTCCCTGCGCCTTCCTGTGCCTGGGAAGCGACACCTGCTACGCACAGCATGCCATACAAGTAAATGGCTGTATAAGTCTGTGCCCTTGTAAACTCTGATACGATTGTGTTTTTTTTTTTTTTTTTTTTTTTTGCTGCATGACTGTCCGACATGGGTGACCCTGCTTAAACAAACCCGGCTTGACAAACCTCAATCAAAATTTCTGATCGCCCTGGGTGGCAGTAAAAGCAAAACAAATTCTAATCCTTCGCCATTTAATACTAAATTTAAAGTATAACTAAAGGCAAAACTTTTTTTTTTTTTTGGATAGAGTGGAGATGGATTAAAACCCTTGTCAGTTTTTATTGCTGCCTGCACCCCATTATGGAGATTTCCCCCCTCTATTTGTCTTCTTTACCATTATTGAAAGTAAAATAAATCCCAAATTTTGAGTTGTCCCCAGAAAAGTAATAGAGGGGACACTAGTTCTGGTGACCTGGGGGTCTCCAAAAAAACTCCTTTTAATTTGCGGGGATTCCCTTCCTGTTTGGCTATGGGACAGGAAGTGAAGGGAAATCTCTGCAATGGGACACAGATGGCGAAAAAAATAAAATCAGACAGGGGTTATAACCCTCCCTTGCTCTAAAATGGGAAAAAAAAATTTTTGCATATAGTTCTACTTTAAAGATTTTAGCTTGATGTACACTTTAATAAATCATCACTGTATGGAATTGTGGAAGTTTCCCCTTCCTTTCAGTCCTGGTGATGGTGGTCACCTCTGTAGCAATAGAGGCAAATCTAATCAGTGAAGACATGGTAAAGCTGGTCATACGTGGCTCGGAACATGACTGAACAAAAAAAGGTTAAGGAACTGACAGATCTGATTTCTCAACTTCAGCAATAAAAAACATTTTAAATCTTACCGCTGTTCAATTTAAACCACAGTGTTACTCGTCGTTCTCTAGAAATGTATTTCCAAACACAGTTTCCTTTGACTTCATTTCCTATTTCTTAGGCTTGGTTCACACAGGGGCAACACGACTTGCAGGCCGACTCTGTGAGGCGACCTGCACACGACTTCACCTTGCAAAACGACTTGCACCTTGCAAAACGACTTCTGTATAGAAGTCAATGCAAGTCGTCTGAAGTCGCCCCAAAAGTAGTACAGGAACCTTTTTCTAAGTCAGCGACTTGAACGGTTCCATAGAACAGAACGGGACGTGACTTGTCTGGCGGCTAAGTCGTCTGACAAGTCACCCCTGTGTGAACAGTGCTGATGTGGTTCAATGAGAAGTTTGTTTTGTTTATTTTTTCAAAATCATACTTACCTAGGTGGCTGCAGCATCGGTCCTCCACCGGCTCTAAGACTGAGAAACGAGCGATCAAAGACCGCTGATTGCTCAGTTCTCACAGCTCTGTGCTACTGGGTTGTGGAGGGGGCAGGTGCGGCTGGCTCGGGCTCTCAGCAGCTGAGCCGTGTGCCGGTCTAGTGACTTGATTGTCACGATCTTGCCCCAACCTGGACTGGCTCTGTGACGTCAGCCGACAGCGGGTTTCTACCAGCTGTCTGCTGAAAACGAGTCACAGGAGTGCAGAACCAACAGCACTCCTGTGATCGTACAGCCAAACGAGCATTAGCGTCAATCACTTCTTCAAGATGTTTAGCAGTTTGACATTTGAGCACCCCTCCATGCAAAATGCCTTCAGGCGCAAGATGTTTGTGGGTTTCTTGCATGAATTGCCAGTTTCAAATTCCCCCACAACATTTCAATAGGATTCCAATCAGGGCTTTGAATAGGCCAGTCCATAATCCTCTATTCCTTATTTTTAAACCATGCCTTGGTGGGTTTGCTAGTAGTAGCATGGTTGAGATGTTGAAAGCTCTGTGTCTGGTTGTACTCCAGTTTTCATAGAGATTGGCTTCACATTCTTAGGCAGGCTGTACATGGTCCAACTGTGTAAGGGCAGGCTGAATGTATCAAGTTGTGACTTCCTGATGACGCACGCATGTGTGAAATGCATTGAAGAGAGGCTTTAGACGCATTTAATGAGGAGCTTTTGTGTTCCGCTACTATTCTGGGTGGATTGCATGCTGTTTGTTACAGAGCAAACGGATCAGACACCATTGGGTCTAGAGCTGCATATGACTTGATGCCCATTAATCACTGTATACATGTGAGTGCAATACACAATTGGTTTTAACATTGTTTAATTAACGGTATTACACGATCATCTGCCTCTGTGGCTCATTGGTGGAGCCGTCCTTGTAGAGCCTTAAACTGGGAAAGGAGTTAGGAGTTTGAGCGGATCAAGACTGGCATATCGATCGATTGGATAGTTTCACATACATACATACATACATACATACATACATACATACATACATACATACATCCATGCTTGATGGTCACTGTGTGGCCGAAGGTTTCTGGTGAGTGCAATTGAACATCTCACTTTGGATGGAGCACTGTGGTTTTGATACATTGAAGCACAATATTTCACAGACACAATGGCGTTGGAGCTATATAAGTGGAATTGATCGCTTTATTATTTTTTTTTTGTTCCCATTTTTACCAATGGACACATTTTTTAAATTTTATGTCATTTTAAGCCCACAGTCACTTGTTGAACATTCACATTTTTTCATGGTCATTTGTTGATTGGTTTACTCTATATTGAGATTTATTTTTCATAGCACGTTGGTTAGGTAGCGCCCTTTTTCCTACACTTTATTTGAATGTACCAAGTTGATCAACTTGGGTACAACTAGCATGCCGGGTTTTACCTGAGATTTATCAAGGAGACCAAGTGACTTAGGTAAATATGTATAGTCTTAAAAAGAAGGATCTACAATTGTGTATGTGTAATAAAATAATGGAGATCTGGTATGGCAAACATGTAAGAACTGAGATGGCAATTTAACTAATGCTCTCATTTCCTTTTAATCCCCCCCCCCCTCTATTGTACATGAACCTTACACAGCTGGAAATTGTGGGTAATGGGTTTACCAGCTCATCTCATGAAAGAAACTCATTCTCCAGATGACATTTCTGTTTCCTTCCTTTTATGGGCAGAAGGCTGACCAGCCGTGAACTCCTTATGGTGTCATAAAGGGCTGCTGTGTCAAAGTTATCATTTCTTAGCAGCAAGCAAATCAACCTTTTTAAAATCCTTTTATTTGGATGTTCAGTTTATTTATAAGTGTTCTCAGAGATCTAGAAGAACTTAGCGGTTGGATGAAGTCTGGTAGGCATGAGTCTTACTAGAGTCAGATCCTATTTCATACTAGAATTGCTGGTGATTAAGTCAGTTATTTGGTGGCTCTGTCTAGTCCCAGTATCATGGTAATGATTATAGCAGGGTCTGTCATCACTCTGTGTGTGTGTGTGTGTGTGTGTGTGTGTGTGTGTGTGTGTGTGTGTATAGATCATTTATTTGTGAGTTGGGAGGCTCTAACTAGGAGTGGTTTAATGGGTGGCAAGAACTTTCTTAACAGTACACATGTGGATGACTTTATCAGTGTTCTTTTTTTTTTTTTTTTTTTTAACCACTTGAGGAACGCCCCACGTACATTTACTGTGGCAGGGCGGCCCTTAAGCGCTGGTGTTTGCTCTGGGGGGCGCGCACCGCACTGTGATTGGACACAACAGGAGCTAATCAGCGGGTCTGGGGGCCTCGATGACCACCTGCGATCATTCGTAGGAGAGGCAGAACGGCAGTCTGCCTGTCAGACATGGAGAGAGATCTTGTGTTCCTGCTAATCAGGAACCCAGATGTGTCTCTTCTTCCAGTCAGTCCATCCCCCACACAGTTAGAAAGCTTTCCCTAGGAGCACAGTTAACCCTTTGATTGCCCCTGAGAACCCCTTAAATGTAAGTGTCATTTATACAGTGACAGTGCATTTTTTTCTAGCACTGATCACTGTATTGGTGTCAGTGGTCCCCAAAAAGTGTCACTTGGTGTCAGATTTTTCTGCTGCAATGTCGCAGTCCTGCAAAAAAAAATCGCTGATCGCTGACATTACTAGTAAAAACAAAAGAAATTAAAGTCCATAAATCTATCCCATAGTTTGTAGACACTATAACCTTTGCGCAAACCAATCAATATACGCTTTTTGTGTTAATTTTTTTTTTTTCATTTTAGCAAAAATATGTAGCAGAATACAAATTGGCCTAAATTGATAAAAAAATGTGATTTACTTTTTTAAATCGGATGTGTTTCATGGCAGAAAGTAAAAAATATTTTCTTTTTTCAAAATTGTCGCTTTTTTTTGTTTATAGCGCAAAAAATAAAAACTGCAGAGGCGATCAAATGCCACAAAAAGAAAGCTCTATTTGGGTACAGCATTGCACGACCGCACAATTGTCCGTTAAAGCAACGCAGTGCCGTATTGCAAAAAATGGCCTGGTCAGGAAGGGGGTAAAACCTTCTGGAGCTGAAGTGGAAATTGAAGACTTATTTTGTAGGAGTCACCATTTTCTGTGTAAATTGCTGTTTTAGATCAAAGTCTTGGACCTTTCACATGAACAATGTCCATCCAGGTCTGCAGGGGATTTGGGGACCGATCCTAATGAGTCCATGTTGGGTCTCTAAGCAGGCGAATATACATGGATGTGCATCCAATGACATCCTTTTACTGCCAATCCACCACGCTTAGGTTCAAAAAAGGAAAAGAATGCAAATACTTTCTGTTCTCCCCTCTCTCCTCCCTTGTACCCAGGCAAGACTGACTTGGAGGTAGTTGGATGTAAACGGATGCACTTTCGTTTGCATCCTCCTCTGTATAGATTGACATTTTGAGGTTCTGGTCATATCTGCTTGAAAAACTGACAAGCAGGTCTGATTGGAATGACCCATCTATATATACCCATAGGGATTGATTTACTAAAACTGGAGATGTAAATTTTGGTACAGCTGTGCATGGTAGCCAATCAGATTCTAACTTCAGCTTGTTCAATTAAGCTTTGACTCCCCAAAAAACCTGGAAGCTGATTGGTTTTTATGCAGAGCTGAACCAGATTTTGCACCTTTTCTGTTTTAGTAAATCAACCCTAAAGGTCACATTGGGAAAAAAAACATATTTTTTGCTTGCATACACAGGCTCGTCTTTTTGATTTACAGCTGTACACAATGTTTCTGCTCTACTACTGCTCATCAGTGTAAAGCTGGATACACACTTGTGTTGTTCAATTTCCTTTAGATTTACCTTCAACTGTGTAGTGCAATGGCCTGCCTGATTGCATATAAATTGAAAGTGTTTGACCTCATATTAAATGGTTTTAAAAAAATCTAAAGGAAGATTGGTACACACTATAATTTTGTTTCTTTTGACCCAGTGGGCTGAACAAAAAAAAAAAAAACCTGACAGATCGCTGTATTAACATAAACAATGTTGCAATCTCCCCCACTGAGCTACTGTGTGTGACACAGGGAGACTGAGCCGGAGAAGGAGTGATTTCAGCAGTAAATATCTCCCTCTGGTGGCTCATTACGATAATTATATGGAAGAACATGCATGGTTAAATGTGAATGTCATTTTAAAACTGCTTATTAAACAATCTAGTTTTGACTTGGAATATGTGCTGATTAAGCTGCTATCTACTTTTTCTTTAGGGACGCATGGGCTGGTATCTCACATATACCGTGTGTGCTATGTATACCATACAAGCTTTCTTTTAGTAGATATGGACAGTGACTGGGAATAAATATTGCAGACTGGTAGATGCTAGCTTACTAAAATGGCTGTTGGGGTAGCTGGTTGTTTTTTACTTTTAGATTGGTCCAGCTTGGTTACTATACCTGGGGATGCTAAAAAATCTTTTGTCTTGAAGGTTCATCAATGGGTGAGGTGGGAGAATGTGCCAGTGCTAGGTAGGAGATGGCAAGTCACAGCAGTAGAGCCCCAAAGATCAAAGCGGGCTGTAAATTTTAGTACCCCCAGCGGCCCTCTGGCTGTAGTATATACAGGTTTACAGAGAACGTTGAAAAAAAAATTGTAATTTTTTTTCCTAGCAGTTTGGCTGTAAAATATTTTGCTGTTATGTGATGCTCTTCCGTTTTGTTGAAACCTCTATATTGGGCATGTTGTTCTGGAGGCCAAAGAGTCTGGCAAATATATGTAGTCTTAATCCGCGTATACACGATCTGACTTTCTGACGGGAAATGTTGGATGTCAGGCTGTTGGCGGAAAATCCGACGTGTGTATGCTCCATGGGACAATTGTTGGCTAGTAGGTTTTCAAATTTTCCGCGGACAAATGTGTGTTGTCGGATTTTCCGAGCGTGTGTACACAAGTTTGTCGGACAAAAGTACAAACGTGGATGCTCAGAAGCAGAAGCGGTTGGTCTTGTAAACTAACGTTTGTAATTGAGAATTAACATTCGTGACATGGCAAATTATGAAATCTCCAAATGCAGCACACAATTCTCTTCTTTAATGGGATAATAATGAAGCTGCTTTGCTGGTGATACTGCTGGAGTTATTTGCAAACGAATTTTCAAAGGCTTTTATTTTCTAGTGATATCAAGAATAATATTATGTTTTTTTTTATTTGTGCAAGTTACCACAACACCATTATCCCGTAGTTTTTAAAATCAAAGATACAACTATGTTGGTGTCCCTTGTCAATTTTACATTGTATTTTTTAAATGTAACTGCCTGCTCCCAAACTGTCATTTGAAGTAAAACACATAGCCAAGTATTATTCTCCACAATTTTTTTTTATTGTGCATTAGAGAAAACAAATAAAATTAGACATGCTATCTGCCAATAGTACTTAACCAAAAAGTGCATTCTATGCATCCAAAAATCTAGAAAATATACCAAATCAAATCATTATTCAACCAAAAAAAAAATGTCAAAGCAATAAGTCCAAGGCCAATAATAAATAACACGTTATCTCCTCCGATTCCAGCATGACGAACGGCCGTTCAGAAACAAACTGATAAGCGCAAATTGAAAAGTGCGAATCAACATGCTCCAAACTTCTACTAACACAAAATTAGCAGAAGGAGCCCAAGGGTGGCGCTAAAGAGCTGAAAAACAACGTAGTACGTCACTACATTCGTAATTGTTGGCCAACAATTGTGTGACCGTGTGTATGCAAGACAAGTTTGGGCCAACGCCCTTTGGACAAAAGTCCTTGCTTTTGTTGGCCAACAATCCAATCATGTGTACGAGGCTTAAGGCTCGGTTCACACTGCCGCAACTTGGGATTCGACTTGAGACCCCGAGTCGCGTGACATGTGAAATCCCATGTTAGTCAATGAGAGCTGTCTTAGCACTACTGAAGTTGCTCTGACTTTAGCCCATAGACTTTATTAGAAGTCAGATTCTTATCTATATTGATGCAATTTGGATTCAACATTGCAAGAAGATTACACCAGCAGTCCCTGAAAGTTGCTTCAGAGTCGCATAAAGTAGCAGTCAAGTCGCCAGGAAGTTGCCTGGCAGTTGCACTGTAAGTCACATGACTTTCAGGTCGTGGCAGTGTGAACCAAGCCTTAGTGCAAGTAATTCCAAAGTTATTACTTTGCTTGCATTGCCAGCTTGAGGCTCTTGTCCTCTGTGGTATCGCTTTTTTTTTCTCCATAATTGGTGTTTCTGAATTATTGCAAAAACATTCAAAGTGCATCTGGTACAAAGCAAAGTATTGTACGCCGTCCTCCACCAAATATTGTCTTATTGCTTGGCAGGGTGGATTTGATTTAAATCCAGGTGATTTAAATTGCTAGTAAAAAGGCTTGATTTAAATCATAATTTTTAAAGAGCAACCATCATCTTTTTTCCGCAGCAGCTCCTCCTCTGACCTGCTGTTGACTCATCAACAATCCCATTAACTTTAATGGGACGGCTGGTAATGCGGCAGTGACACAACAAGGTGAGGGATGTGGCGGAAGCAGGTGAGTGGATGCCCGCTAACAGGCGCTGCCATGATAGATCTGAAATGACAGGTGCTCTTTAAATGTAAGCACTTATTCTTTCTGAGAGTTAGAATATTTTATTATTTGCAAACAAAATGAAGGTTTCCTCTTTAGAATAATAAGCTGTCAAGTTAGTAAAACACCGATATCAGAACTGAATCATCCTACAGTTTGTAGTGTACATAGATTTGCAAAACCATGGGATAAAGAAATATTCCCGAACTTTGTTTTATCTCATGGTTACTGAATGCATCAATTCAGTGCATGTTATCTCAGCTTGCGGAGCTTGGATTCATTGAGTTTTTCCAAAAATGTAAATATTGCAGAATATACAGCCTCATGCTACATAACTGAGCTCCATTTCATGACGTATAAACTAAATAATGAATGTATCTTAAATAGAAAACTATCTTTTAGATAGATTTTTACTCCAAAAGCATTTTATTAAAATTGATGAAAATCAAAAAAATCTGATTTAATTAAATATCACTTCTTTTTTTTTTTAATTATTTTTTTTATCATTGATTTATATCCACCCTGTTGCTTGGATACCTTCTCTTACTGTACCTGGGAGCTCTAATCACAAAGCAGAACTAGACTCCAAGCCAGCAGTTGCGATTACCTCTTACTTGCCCTATTAACAAATAAAGGGACTTTATTAAATCTTGCCAACTTTTGTTTTCTTTCAGGTTGGGAAAGAAACTGTTCAGACGACCGATGATCAGATAATGAGGAGAGACATGCCGCCTGCATTCATCAAGTGAGTGTTCGGTCTGTGGCCTCTATTATATGAGCATAGAGATTTTTCAGAATCTTATATTTCCTATTGTCCATTACTGTTATTACCTATATGTAATGTTAGGTAAAAGACTGGTTTATTTTTTTTCAACTGCTTCTTAACTCTAAAATCTAAATAATAGTAAAAAAAAAAAATTCTAACACTTGTTGAAATGTATTTCCAATTTCGCAGCCTTATTGGGATAACACCTACTTTATATACATGTTCCCATTTAACATAGCATAACTAGCAAAAATTTTTTATCCTTTTACTTGCTTAAAAATCGTACTTGGGTTTCCCCTTCTAGGTTACATCAGTGAGTGGCTGGGGGTTATGTTTACTATAATGAGCCCTGTCTGTACTTTGCTAGTAGATCTCGTTATCAGTTCTAACAAAGAGTTAAGCAGGCCATAAACGGTGCAAACTTCTTTCCTGCAACCATGAGCAAAAAATTGATATAGGAAAGCACACAGAATTCCAAATAAAGTGACAATGTGCCTTTTTAAACAATGGACTCCATGTCAGACGTGTAAAGCCTCCACCTTAGGCACTCTATCCCGCTCACCTCAATGCCAGGACCCCTGAGTTAACAAAGGGTCAAACAGGCTTTCTATGAGATCCACATCAGGAAGATCACTGTGACCACGCTTCTGGATATTTGCCCTTTATGGGAAAGTCTGTTTGACCCTTTGTTAACTCAGGGGTCCTGGCGTTGAGGTGAGCTGCATAGAGCGTCTAAGGTGGAGGTTTTACACATCTGACACGGAGTCCATTATTTACAAGGCACATCGTCACTTTATTTGGATTACGTTTGATTCATATATTTTTATATACCTCTTTTTTTTATCTAATATTTTTTATTTATTATTCACAATATTCATACTGGTTTGAATACCAATATTTAGGTAATGGGTTTAGATATAGAGCGCAGCTAATTTTTCTCCACATTTTCACTTTATTTGGAATTTGTGTGCTTTCTTATATGAATTTTTTTCCTCATGAACTTCAATTAGTGTTAGTGGAGTGTTCAGCTGTTGTTTCTATATGTGCTTGTGATTTTTGCGCTTGTATATTTTATTACTCTGACATATTGTTTTTTAAAAAAAAATTCCCAATAAGTGTTTGTTGGTTTGCATGAAAGTTATAGCGCCTTTAAACTATGGTGTGTGTGTGTGTGTGTGTGTGTGTGTGTGTGTGTGTGTGTGTGTGTGTATATATATATATATATATATATATATATATATATATATATATATTATAAAAAAATATTACTAATGGTGGCCATCAGCTACTTTATAACGGAACTGCAATACTAAGGCAGTCAATCTGATACTGATGCTGGGGGGGAACTAACTGCCGCTGACATTAATACAGAGATAATACTATACACTGGCTGGGAAGGGGTTAACATCTAGGGTGATCAAGGGGTTAAAAGTGTGCCTAACTATGTGTAAAGTCCGCTGCTTTTCACTAATCTCTGTTTGTCATGCCTGATGAGAACTGACAGATCGCTCCCTCGGTACAGAGCTCTGCATTTACCCACACAGAGCTCTGGGCTGTGAGTGGACATCGCTGATCAGCAGGTCCTGGCCGTGAATCGTTGGCTGTGGCTTAGTGACAGACTCCCACTAGGTATAATCACAGCAGTAGCTGGACGAGGAATGCACGTGTGTGCCGTAAACCTGGAAGTAGGCAGCGATGTATGGGTACGCTGCTTTTCCCTACAGCCGCCGCTTGCTTGCTGTAAATTGCAGGCGGACAGCAAGTGGTTAAACAAACATAGGGGCCATTCTTATCTGAGAGCCAATTCACAATAGAACTTGGTATAGGAAAGGCACAACCTGAGTGTGTTTTCCACACCGTGTTTAAAATGCACTGTCTTTGCGATCTCTGCAGGTGCCAATAACATTAACGGCAAAGCAGTTCAGAAATGCAGTGTGTTTTGCGAGCCCCAGATCGCATGCTACTGCAGTACCATGCAATTTGGTATGGCACATTTTTCAAAAGTAGTGCAATGACTACTTTTTGTGTGATTTCAGCCCAATCAAATGAAAGGGCTCTCTCTGAAATTCACACTGCAGGGTAATGCGCAAGGAATCGCACAGGATCGCACAGCATTTCTATGTGATTCTGGTGTGAACTGGCCCGGAGAGCCTATTGCAGCTTACCAGCGGCTGCATTCATTTTTCACACAGTCTGGTAAACTGCAATAGTTTACTTTTTTGCTTCGTTTTATGTTAATCTTGAAAGTTTTTTTTTTTTTTTGCTGTGTTTAAATGTAATTCGGTTTCTGCAGAGTTAATATATTTTATTAATATTATAAAACCTTACCTTCTCTTGACTCTTACTTTACAACCTACTTTGATGGCTCAAGGTAAAAAGGTAGTTTGCTTTTTTTTTTTTTTTTTTTTTTTTTTTTTAAATATTGTTCATGTGTTTTATAACAGTAATGTTTGTACGCTTAGTGTAGAAGAATTGTTTTTTAGATGTCATTTTAAAAGTGATCAAAATTGCTTCTTTTAATAGTATTAAAAATATTAAAATATTGTTGTGTTGTGTTTTTTTTTTTTTTTTTTTATGCTTTATTGTAACTTCACATGTGTCCTCTCATTTTTTATTTTTTTTTGCCCCAGAGTAGAAAATGCTTGTGCTAAGCTTGTCCAGGCTGCTCAAATGCTGCATGCAGATCCATATTCTGTGCCAGCTCGTGATTACCTTATTGATGGATCTCGTGGAATCCTCTCCGGTACCTCAGATCTGCTCCTGACATTTGATGAGGCTGAGGTAGGTGTCTAGATTTTTTTTGCTGGAATCACTGCTGCCCTATATGTAGGATGACCTGTGTATTTGTTGGTATTTCATCCTTTTTCTTTAGTAATTAAAGCAGAACTCCCGATAAACAGAAAAATAGACACTGCAAACCAGGAAGGTGACACTATATTTTTATTTTTCGGCTTTTCAAATTTCTATATCGGTTGATATATTTATGCTCATTGGGTATTTATCCAGCACAGTGACTTTTATTGGCTAGTGAGCAGGTGAGCAACAAAAGATGCAGCAAGCTGAATTAAAAAAAGAAAAAAAAGTGTCACTTGTCTGGCTTCACAAGAATTGTTGAAACAGGTCACAAGTGCCAAAACCATCTCAGGGGACATCCTACAGGTCTGTTCAATCATAATCATAAGGTACAGTTGTGCTCATAAGTTTACATACCCTGGAGGAATTTATGATTTCTTGGCCATTTTTCAGAGAATATGACTGATAACACAAAAACATGTCTTTCACTCATGGTTAGTGTTTGGCTGAAGCCATTTATTATCACTCAACTGTGTTTACTCTTTTTAAATCATAATCACAACAGAAACTACCCAAATGACCCTGATCAAAAGTTTACATACCCTGGTGATTTTGGCCTGATAACATGCACACAAGTTGACACAAAGGGGTTTGAATGGCTATTAAAAGGTAACCATCCTCACCTGTGATCTGCTTGCTTCTAATTCGTGTGTGTGTGTATAAAAGGTCAATAAGTTTCTGGACTCCTGACCCTTGCATCTTTCATCCAGTGCTGCACTGACGTTTCTGGATTCTGAGTCATGGGGAAAGCAAAAGAATTGTCGAAGGATCTGCGGTAAAAGGTAATTGTACTATATAAAACAGGAAAGGGATATAAAAAAATATCCAAGGAATTGAGAATGCCAATCAGCAGTGTTCAAACTCTAATCAAGAAGCGGAAAATGAGGGGTTCTGTTGAAACCAAACCATGGTCAGGTAGACCACCTAAAATTTCAGCCACAACTGCCAGGAAAATTGTTCGGGATGCAAAGAAAATCCCACAAATAACTTCAGGTGAAATACAGGACTCTCTGCAAACATGTGGTGTGGCTGTTTCAAGATGCACAATAAGGAGGCACTTGAAGAAAGATGGGCTGCATGGCTGAGTCGCCAGGAGAAAGCCATTACTACGCAAATGCCACAATGTATCCTGCCAAACAGCAGAGACAAGCCTCAAACCTTCTGGCACAAAGTCATTTGGAGTGATGAGACCAAAATTGAGCTTTTTGGCCACAACCATAAACTGGAGGCTTTTTTGCCAAGAGGAATGGGCAGCTTTACCATCTGAGAAGATAAAGAGCCTCATCCACAAATACCACAAAAGACTTCAAGCTGTCATTGATGTTAAAGGGGGCAATACATGGTATTAAGAACTGGGGTATGTAAACTTTTGATCAGGGTCATTTGGATAGTTTCTCTTGTGATTATAATTTAAAAAGAGTAAACACAGTTGATTGATAACAAATGGCTTTCATTCATATTCTCCGAAAAATGGCCAAAAAATCATAAATTCTGCCAGGGTATGTAAACTTATAAGCACAACTGTATGTAACATATCAAAGGCAAAGCAAGAGGTTCCTCATAGTGTAAACCGATTTAAAATTTATTTTATTAGAAAGTGTAAAAACACTCACATTTATGTAAATAAAAAGCGCTTGTAATCAGACTCCAAAGCGATAACAAAATGGCCTCCTGTTAGCTTCCGGTTTTCATCACAACTGACGTCTTCCGGGAACCCAGAGCTTCTTGTCTTTTGATATGTCAAATACCAGGATACACATAGGATTGAGGAGACCCATAGGATGTCCCCTGAGATGGTTTTGGCACTTGTCACCTGTTGATGACTACATTGAAAAAGGAGACCCGCATGTTGTCTGATTTTCTAATGTGCTTTGACCTTTCTGTAATAAGAGGGTCATATCAATCTGTTAAAGGAGTTGTAAAGGCACAAGGTTTTTTTTATTTTAATACATTTTATGCATTAAGATAAACCACCTGTGTATAGCAGCCTCCCCAGGACTTACCTGAACTCCATCTCTCTGCAGCGAACTCCACGTGTGTCTTAGCCGTCCGCAACTCTCCTGATTGGCTGAGACACCGCAGCAGCGCCATTGGCTCAGTCATCAGTCATTTAGCCAATCAGGGGAGTGAGGGTTCGGAGTTCCGTGTCTGAATGGACACGCGGAGCTGTGACTCGGCTCGGGTGTCCCCATAGTAAGCTGCTTGCTGTGGGGGCGCTCGATAGGAGGGAGGGGCCAGGAGCAGCATTGAGGGTCCCGAGAAGAAGAGGATCTGGGCTGCTCTGTGCAAAACCAACTGCACAGAGGAGGTAAGTATAACATGTTTGTAAAGCTTGTTTTAAAAAATAAATAAAACAATCACTTTAAGCCTATACAGTGTTACGTGGTGGAGGAATTCACACTACCTTTTGGATTTCCTTTCATAAGAATGGATGTGGTCACTTTTTTTTTTTTTTTTTGCCATATACACCTTTTGCATATTTTTTATTTTTCTGGGACTCCATTGTTTCAATTTCATTTCACTTGTGAACTCTGATATTTTTTACAGACCTTTTTTTTTTTTTCTGCACTTCATGTTTGGGAGTGAGTGCAACATTTTTGTATTACATATGTAAATGCAAGCGCACATGAAATCTCCAAAAATGGTGCAGGAACCTTTTCAAAGTCAGTACAAGTCGGATTCTAGCTGATTTTGAACGGTTCCATAGCCAGAAATAGGGTGCAACTTGTCATGTGACTTTGATCTGTCAAATCGCATGATGAGGTGCACCGGTGTGAACGGGGCTTAATGAGATGTGTTCTAGCAAAAACAATTCACACCTGACCCTTTCATGTTTCTTTAAATGTGTAAAATTAGGCTAAATATTTTCCATACATTGCCAAGTTTCTGGGTTCCTGCTATCCAGTCTGTATATAGAGCTCCTCTAATTGTAAAATTCTTGTTGCCAAGCCGTACCCCAAGTACATTTCTCAAATCCATGCTTCATGAACAAAGTATAAATTTTCATATACTCTTTTCTCTGCCCTAACACCCTAAGAGCTACATGCATAATTTCCACATTCTAAATTCTACATTCAGTTCACATACACTGAACATTACAAGTAATGATACTCCTGACATGCACATAAAGGAAATTAAAGGTAAGTGTCTGTGGTAGGAAGAACTTCCATGTTCCAGTACTCCAGATTTTCATAAACGGTCCCATTTAAATGCCTTAATCTAAAGCTAGCCATACATTAATTGAAAATTGGCCGGTTCAGTGCGGATAGACCAAATTGTGATCAGTGTGGCAGGTCCCTACTGTGGGGCAGATTCCTCTATCCACCTTGTTTATGTCTGTTTTTTTCTTTTCTTTGGCTTTTTTCCTCTGTTTTCACCTGGTGACCTGGCCTGTATTAGTGTGAGACAACCTTGGAATGCACACATTGTCTGTCAGTCTGGGGGGACGTGGAGTGCTAAAAGTATTTAGCAGATTTAAAATCGCTAACAAACTGAGCCAAACTCCAGCTTACACTTTATAATCGGCTACAGCAAACAGATTATTTCCTTTTGGGATAAAGGTTTTGCATGAATAAATAAAAGCTGATCATTTTAATCACCCCTACCAGTGTAAAGTGGTTTGTCTCATTCATGTAAACTGATGCATTCTGCTGCAGAGTTTGTGCTTTGAAAAACATTACTAGATTACTAGATAAATATAGAAGAAAGCCTAGAAACGGAAACTAATACAGCCATGGCCGCTAAGAATTGGTAAGCTGCTGTGTAATGTTTGCTTCTGGCTTTGATCCTGCTTTAACAGTGTATGGCCAGCTTTAGGCCCCTTTCACACTGGTGTGCTTTTCCAGGGGTGACAAAAGTGCATGCAAACTATTCTCATTAAACCCTATGTAGCCTTTCAAACTGGTGTGCTTGCGTTTAAAAAGTTTTGCTTGCTGCATCTTTGGTGCAGTTTTTCAAAAGCGCACCTAAAAGGCACCTTCCATTGTAAGACGGACAATGGGAGCACATCAAAAGTGCATCAGTGTGAAGGGGGGCCTTCGGGGCAGCATATAATGTTAGTAGTTCAGCCTGGGTTCACACTCTTGCGATGTAGACACTGCATGTGATTTGCCCCAGAATCGCAACCACATTCCTGTGCCCATCACATGTGATGTCTGTGCGGTGTGATATTAGCCATACATTTTGTATGCTTAAAATCTCATCAGCACCAAAATGGTGCAGGAACCATCCCCCCCGCCCCTGAATCGCACCTGATTCTGGCAGTTGCACTATGTTTTGCAATCTGTTTTGAGGTGTTAAGATAACGACACCCGCAGCAGATTGCATGGATGCTGTGCGTTAGCAATGCATCACATAAAGCCTGGTGCACACTAACCATTTTTGTTGCACAAAAAAAAGCGCTTTGCTAACCATCCGACGACAGTACAGTGATCTCCCCCACTGATAATGATCCGACTTGCAGTGCGGCTTGTGCGCTAAAGGTCTTGAATGGGGTCTCGCCAAAATGGGAAAAAAAAAACTGGCGTGGGATTCCCCCCAAGACCGTGCCAGACCCAAGGCGAGTGCCCCTACCCCTCCTGGACCATACCAGGCCACATGCCCTCCAAAGCACCTTGTCTCCCACCCCAAAGCACCTTGTCTCCCACCCCAAAGCACCTTGTCTCCATGTTGATGGGGACAAGGGCCCCTTCCCGACAACTCTGGCCGTTGGTGTGGGCGGGGGGGCTTATCGGAATCCGAGCAAGTGCCCGCCCTTTCCTGACCTGCTGTCTGTGTGCTCAGATAAGGGACCCCGTGCTTTTTTTTTTTTTTTTTTTTTTTTTTTTTTTTTCATTTTGGCGAGGGTTCCCCTTCAAGATCCTCAGCGCACAAGCCACACCGCAAGTCGGATCATCATGATCCAACCTCTGGTGTGACTTCTATTCAAATTAATGGTCTCTCATAGGGAACCATTGATTTTGACATGTCAAAAAAAAAAACACGCTTGACGAGGCTCAATGCGGCTGTATCCCGAGTTAAGCCACTTTTACCAGCGTTCAGACGTTGTTAAAGCTGTAACACCGGTCC